>NW_026294562.1:123413907-124613907 GCF_007827085.1 Peromyscus californicus insignis | reverse complement strand
AGGTACACATTTCATTCCTTACTATCTTATGACTTTCTTCATTTGGCTTACTGCAACTGTGTGTTAGTTTGTCTATCTAAGAAAATGGAATAATACTAATGCTACATGTTTTATTGCTCTGGAGGGGAGATAAAAGAACTAATGTATACATTAAAACTAAAATGGTTCCTGGATCATAACGAGAGTGCTACCTTCCTGTGATACTTCAGCATGCTTCTCTTAATGTACATCGACTCCAGTTTCTTAGGTAAATTGGATTCTTACTGCACAGGCACTCCTCTCTCTTCAGCATCATCTTCTCTTTTCTGTTCTTTATACATTGCTAGGTTTCTTATTAGTTTGAAGCCACACAGAGATGTATATAGTGCTGTGTGTGACATATTATACACACAGTCATACACCCAGTGGAAAAGCCAGAACTTCATACAGTTTCTGTCAGTTTCATAGTATGTTTATTTTTTAACAGAATCCATTTAATAGAGAGGCTGATAAATATAATCAACTAAATATTAATAACATTTTTGCAAAAGAAAATAGATTTAAGGAAGCAAATTTGTTTGTAGGGGTGTGTGTGTGTATGTGTGTGTGTGTGTGTGTGTGTGTGTGTGTGTGTGTGTGTGTGTGTGGTGTGTTTGTGGTATGTCTGTGTCTGTATGTCTATGTTGCAAGGCTGATGTGTGCCCACACTGCAAATAAAAGTCAAATATGCCAAGTCCTCAGTGTATGACCTTGGGTGAGAAGGCTAGATGTCTTCCCACTTTGACTGTTGTATTTGAGCATTAGGGACAAGTTGGGCTGCTTTACAAGAGTGTCCGAGGCACTATTTTGTGGGAGTTAAAGGGCTAAAGTAGAATAATAAAAAGAAAGTTTGAAAAGTCAATTTGCATTCTTTTTACTCTTCTGAGTTTTAATTAGAAAGCTATTGGAACTGTACCTTTACTATAGCGTTCACATCCCTCTGAAAAAAGGACATCTGACTGTTTGAGTGAGTGTGTGTGTGTGTGTGTGTGTGTGTGTGTGTGTGTGTGCATGTTTCTCTATATTCCTTATTTGTATTATATGACTGCTTTTATCTATGTAGCAACTCTGTAATTTGAAGTATTATAGTCACTTGGCACTAGGGGTCCTTTGGATTACTTAAATACATAACACCAACATTGGTTGCAGATGAAGGCTCACGTTGATAATGTTTCAGATGAAGAGATTTCAAAAAAGATGAAGCATAGAGGCAAAAATTATCAGGTGCCTCTCATAGACTGGTTATTAATTTTAGAATGTCTAGATCATTACCATAACATGAAATAATTAAATTGGTAGAAGACAGGAGCACATAATACAGTATTAAATGTGAGTTCTTGTATGAGTCTTTGTAAAAAGGAAAAATACCTCCTACTGAAAAAGAAAAGACCATGGGTTGATATCCTGATGCTAAAGATTTTCTAAAATCTTAATATCTAATCCAGTCCGTGATTTCTCAATATTGTTCAAGGAGCTGTGCCTATAAGGATGGCAATAAAATGAAATCATATGGAAGACTCCTTTGTCATTTTAAGCGCCAACTTACTCTCAGACTCTAGTTCAGGTGATGTTCTGTCACCTGAGTCTAGGATCAGAGTACATGGCTTAATCTTAAATCAATCAATTGTAATATATCCGTGTGCTGAAATAAAATTGTGACTCAAATACAATTAACTTTTCCTGAGGACTTATAAAAGTGATGATAAATATTGCTATCTGACTTGAATGTCTATTTCAACTCTTAATATTGAAATAGCTGTTACTTCTAACTTCAGAAGAATTTGTTTGAAAAATTATACCCATCTAGAGGACACAAATCTAATGGAAAGATTGAGAAAGCATTGCCTCAATTTGTAAAGTACAGCATTCTTTCATAAGAAGAGAGGGCAACTGAGAAAAATTGTATAATCCAGTGCACTGATATTATACAAAGGACGGACATGTCTCCCAAGTACAGCCAATGAAAAGCAATGCCATTCATGCTGGATGTTCTTGATATTTACTGCTGGCTTAAGGAGTCTTCAAAGCTTCAGTATCCATGTTTCAAGCTGTAGGGATGAGACTAAACACAACAAACATGGCATTGATGTGACAGCTCTAATATTTCTTTCCTTATATGTCATTCTTCTGATCTTTCACCTGTAATGCATGCATCTTCAAAGAATGTGTAGAAGGAATGGAAATCTAGAACATGACCTCAGCACCAGATACCTTCAGATTATAGCTTTCCAGTGCCACTTTGAAGAAATACACACACATACACACACACACACACACACACACACACACACACACACACACACACATACACACACACACACACACACACACACACACACACACACTTGTACACAAACACATACTGCATACACATGCATATATTATTGTTCAGTTTGGGTATTTGGTATTTAATTTGTAAAATGTATTAATAAACATAATTACTTGTAGAATGGCCATATAACACATATACTTGTCATTGTCACTTGCAATCTATCATCTATTTGTCTACCTTTCTACTATCTATACATCTATCAATTAGCTATCACCTATCTTTCTCTCCTTGATCTATTTATTTATCCATTTTGCTTAATTTATAAAACATTGATAACATAAGTACTTAGAACTTGTTTTTAAGTTGCAATTAAGTTGTTTATCTCTATGAATGCATGACTAATATTCAATAATTACTTAGTGTATAACACAGTGAACCAGAAGTAGACATTTCTATTTTTGCAGAAGTAAACTTGTCTAAATTACAGCTGCCTGTGGAGTTGGCAAGGGTGGAAGAAAAGACCAGGGGGAAATCTTGTGAAGAATTTTATTTCTATATTTAGCAGAAAATGAAACTATAACTAGGAATATTGGCCTTCATAGATCAGGCATGATGTCCCACATAGGCATTTCCATTTGCAAGACAGTGGTTAGTGAAACACAAAGGATCCCAATGAATGGGATGCATGGTTGACATCATGTGTGGTCATTTGGTATGAAAGATGCATTTTTGTTCGTATAATCTGGAATAATCTATAATGCATAGGGAAATTCAATTATAGAGCTGTGAAGTCTGGAAAAGGCTGTTAGCAGAAGATATTTTTCTTATATTGGTCTCCTTTCTGAAGCATCTGTTTTTGAATCATCAGTTTCTCAGAGGTGAGGTATAAAGAATAAGGAAAGAATGCAGAGGGAAAGAATGGGGAGGCATACAAAGAACAACAGAGAGAAAAGATAAAATGAGATTTAAAAAAAAAGAGAAAGGCTGCTAGTAATTATTTATTGCTTACTATAGGAGACACCCATGTCAGACAGTATATGTGAATAACTTTTTTATATTTCATAGTGACACGGTACTATTAGTTCCCTTTATATAGAATAAATTACATCAATTTAATAATTTTATAGAATGGATGATTGCATTCTGCCAGTTATGGGACATGACTAAGCTTGTTCCCTTCTCTCTCTTTCAGAGCTTTCCATACAGCACTGCATACGCAGTAACCTCAGATATAGGTTATTGTAGATCCCTGGATTAAATGCACATCATTCCCCAAATTCACACTGAAACCTACTCTGTCCCAATAGTAAGAAGAGGTTCATTTTGGGAAGTGGTTAAGCTTTGGGATTCTTGCCTTCAAGATGGTGTCATCTAGTCCTATAACAGAGCTGGAGGGGACTAGCATAGGTCATGTTTATCATGTCCGTTCTTTCATGTTTGTTCCCTCTAGAGGACTTGTGCATTTTACTTATATGCTATCTTTAGTTTCAGGCCTACACTGGGGAGTTTAAAATATATTCCCTGTGTAGAGTGGGCACTACTCGGTAGAAAAATAAACTGTCTAACTGTTTTATACTTAAGGTTCCATCGAAATTAAGTGTTTTTTGTTTTCTTTCATTGGCTGACATTGGGATCCTGAAGGTCTGTGTGATTTTGATTGTTGAAAGCTCTGAATCAAGCTACTGTGGTGGCTCCTAGGAAGAACAGGCAACATTCTGCAAGTGGAGCTTGTGTTGTCTGTTCTTGAGATATTTGGAATACTTTACTATATGTGATATTGATCCAGCTTGAAATCTTCATTCTGATCATATTCGAGCATCCATGAAAAGATGACTAGTGACTGAAGATACTAGTTCCTTGGCACCACAAAATTTTGGAGACTCTTTCCAAAGTATCATTAGAGTTGATAATTCGTAGCAATGTAATGTTGGGCACAGTATATTGCATATTTACTAAAGAGTCAGTTGTTTTGTGAAGAAGAGCAGGATCTTGGTGGTGCTCATATAGCTATACTATAGACAGCCACCCCCCTATACTTTGGGACAGATCCAACTAGCAGCTGGTCCTGCCTCCACCACATTCTCTTGCTAGACAAGTGTGATTGGATGAAAGCCATTGTTTTGTTTGACCATCTTTCCGACATCTGACATCCCTTCCATCATTCTCAGTGCTTCAGTCACTCATTCATACAGTCACCAAATGGACACTGAGTGACTATTGTGTCACAAAAACTGTTTTGCAAAAAGTATCACCACGAACCAAGAAGAAAAAGCAAATACAAATTACAAATGACACATTCTAGTGATGAAAACATTTATTGACATCAATAAACTATGCACCCTCATTCAGATGCTCATTCATACAGATTTTACAAACAATGACAAGCACAGAGAGAGTCTCTCAGATGTTTCCAATCATGTTAGTATGCAAAGTTTGAGAAACTGAATAGAAATCTACAGCTATCTGTCTGGAATATAAAATTATGTTCATTTTCTCTCTTTTTTATTTTTTATTATTAAGAAATTTTCTATTCCTTTTACATACCAACCACATATCCCCCTCTCCTCCCTCCTCCTGTCCCCCAGCCTTCCCTCCAACCACCCCCCCAAATACCACCTCCTCCAAGGCAAGGTCTCCCATGGGGAATCGGCAGAGCCTGGAACATTCAGTTGAGGCAGGAGCAAGCCCCACCTCCCTGTACCAAGGCTGCAGAAGGTGTCTCACCATAGGCACTGGGCTCCAAATAGCCCACTCATGCATCAGGGATGGATCCCAATCCCACTGCCTGGGGGCCCCCTAACCAGTTCAAGCTAAACAACCGTCTTGCCTAACTAGAGGGCCTAATCCAGTCCCATGGGGGCTCCACAGCTATTGGCTGGCCATCTCTGTACATTTTCCCATCATGATCTCAATGTTCCTTGCTCATAGAATCCCTCCTCTCTCTCGTTGATTGGACTCCTAGAGCTCAGCCTGGCACCTGGCTGTGGATCTCTGAATCTGCTTTCATCACTTACTGGATGAAGACTCTATGATGACAGTTAGGGTATTCATTAATCTGATTACTGGAGTAGGCCAGTTTAGGCACCCTCTCGACTATTGCTTGTATTCTAAGGTGGGGTCATCCTTGTGGATTCCTGGGAACTTTCCCAGCACCCTGTTTCTCCCTATTCCCATGATGTCTTCATTTATCATGATATCTCTTTTGTTGCTCTCCCACTCTGTCCCTGTTCCAGCTCAAACCTCCTGTTGCCTTATGTTCTCATCCCCCATTTCTTGCCTTCTATTACCCCTCCTCACCCCCAATTTTCTCATGTAGATCTCATCTATTTCTCCTTTGCTGGGTGATTATGTGTCTCTCTTAGGTTTCACCTTGCTAGCTAGCTTCTCTGGAGCCATGGGTTGTAGCCTGGTTATCCTTTGTTTTACATCTGGTACCCACTTATGACTGAGTACATACCATGTTTGTCCTTTTGAGTCTGGGTTACCTCACCCAGGATCGTATTTTCCAGTTCCACCCATTTGCCTGCAAATTTTATGATATCATATATATATATATTTACTGCTGAGTAGAACTCCCTTGTGTATATATGCCACATTTTCTCTGGCTATTATGAATAATGCTGCTATGAACATAGTTGAGCATATGTCCTTATGGTATGATTGAGCATTCCTTGAGTATATGCCCAAGAGTGGTATAGCTGGGTCTTGAGGAAGATTGATTCCTAATTTTCTGAGAAACTGCCATATTGATTTCCAAAGTGCCTGTACAATTTTGCATTCCCACCAATAGTGGAGGAGTGTTCCCCTTGCTTCGCATCCTCTCCAACAAAACCTGTCATCAGTGATTTTTATCATAGCCATTCTGACAGGTTTAAGATGGCATCTCAGAGTCATTTTGATTTGCATTTCCCTGATAACTAAGGATGTTGAGCAATTGCTTAAAAGTCTTTCAGCCATTTAAGATTCTTCTGTTAAGAATTCTCTGTGTAGCTCTGTATCCCATTTTTTTTTTATTTTGCAATACAATTCAGTTCTACATATCAGCGACGGATTCCCTTGTTCTCCCCCCTCCCGTCCCCCTCACCTTCCCCCCAACCCCCCCCCCCACCATTCCCATCTCCTCCAGGGCAAAGCCTTCCCCACAGACTGAGATCAACCTGGTAGACTCAGTCCAGGTAGGTCCAGTCCCCACCTCCCAGGCTGAGCCAAGCAATCCCGCATAAGCCCCAGGTTTCAAACAGCCAACTCATGCAATGAGCACAGGACCTGGTCCCACTGCCTGGATGCCTCCCAAACAGATCAAGCCAATCAACTGTCTCACATTTTCAGAGGGCCTGATCCGGTGGGGACCCCTCAGCCATTGGTTCATAGTTCATGTGTTTCCATTCATTTGGCTATTTGTCCCTGTGCTTTATCCAACCTTGGTCTCAACAATTCTCGCTCATATAAACCCTCCTCATTCTCGCTAATTGGACTCCCAGAGATCCAACCAGGGCCTAGTCATGGATCTCTGCATCCAGATCCCTCAGTAGTTGGATGAGGTTTCTAGCACGACAATTAGGGTGTTTGGCCATCCCATCACCAGAGTAGGTCAGTTCGGGCTGTCTCTCGACCATTGCAAGCAGTCTGTTGTGGGGGTATCTTTGTGGATTTCTGTGGGCCTCTCTAGCACTTTGCTTCTTCCTATTCTCATGTGGTCTTCATTTACCATGGTCTCCTATTCCTTGTTCTCCCTCTCTGTTGTTGATCCAGCTGGGATCTCCCGCTCCCCCAAGCTCTCTTTCCCTCGACCCTTGCCTTTCACTACCCCCACTCATGTCCAGGCTGTTCATGTAGATCTCATTCCATTTCTCTGTCATTGGGCGCTCCCCGTGTCTTTCTTGGGGTCCTGTTTTCCAGGTAGCCTCCCTGGTGATGTGAGTAGCAGACAAGTCATCCTTGTTCCACACCTAGTATCCTGCTATGAGTGAGTACATACCATGTTTGTCTTTCTGAGTCTGGGTTACCTCACTCAGGATGATTTTTTCTAGATCCATCCATTTGTCTGCAAACCTCATGATGTCATTGTTTTTCTCTGCTGAGTAGTATTCCATTGTGTATATGTACCACATTTTGTTTATCCATTCTTCAGTTGAAGGGCATCTAGGTTGTTTCCACGTTCTGGCTATTACAAACTATGCTGATATGAACATAGCTGAACAAGTGCTTTTATGGTGTGGTTGAGCATTCCTTGGATATATGCCCAAGAGTGGTATAGCTGGATCTTGGGGGAGATGGATTCCCAATTTTCTAAGAAAGTGCCATATTGATTTCCAAAGTGGTTGTACAAGCTTGCATTCCCACCAACAGTGCAGGAGAGTTCTCCTAGCTCCACATCCTCTCCAGCATAAGGTGGCTTCAGTGTTTTTGATCTTAGCCATTCTGACAGGCGTAAGGTGGTATCTCAGAGTTGTTTTGATTTGCATTTCCCTGATGATTAGGGATGTTGAGCAATTCCTTAAATGTCTTTCGGCCATTTGAGTTTCCTCTGTTGAGAATTCTCTGTTTAGTTCTATAGCCCATTTCTTAATTGGACTGTTGGGCATTTTGATGTCTAATTTCTTGAGTTCCTTATATATTCTGGATATCAGTCCTCTGTCAGATGTGGGGTTGGTGAAGAACTTTTCCCATTCTGTAGGCTGTCGCTTTGCCTTGTTGACTGTATCCTTTGCTCTACAAAAGCTTCTCAGTTTCAAGAGGTCCCATTGATTGATTGTTTCTCTGAGTCTGTGCTACTGGTGTTCTATTTAGGAAGTGGTCTCCTATGCCAATACATTCAAGACTACTTCCTACTTTCTCTTCTAGCAGGTTCAAAGTAGCTGGATTTATGTTGAGGTCCTTGATCCACTTGGACTTAAGTTTTGTGCACGGTGATAGATATGGATCTATTTGCAACCTTCTACATGTTGATATCCAGTTTTGCCGGCACCATTTGTTGAAGATGCTTTCTTTTTTCCATTGTGCACTTTTGCCTTCTTTGTCAAAAATTATATGTTCATAGGTGTGCGGATTAATGTCAGGGTCTTCAATTCGATTCCATTGGTCCACATATTGGTTTTTATGCCAGTACCAAGCTGTTTTTATTACTGTAGCTCTATAGTAGAGCTTGAAGTCAGGGATCGTGATGCCTCCAGAGGTTGTGTTATTGTACAGGATTCCTTTGGCTATCCTGGGGTTTTTGTTTTTCCATATGAAGTTGAGTATTATTCTTTCCAGGTCTGTGAAGAATTGTGTTGGTATTTTGATGGGGATTGCATTGAATCTGTAGATTTCTTTTGGTAAGATTGCCATTTTTACTATGTTAGTCCTGCTGAACCATGAGCATGGGAGATCTTTCCATTTTCTGACATCTTCTTCAATTTCTTTTTTCAGGGACTTAAAGTTCTTGTCATATAGGTCCTTCACTTGCTTGGTTAGTGTTACCCCAAGGTATTTTATGTCATTTCTGGCTATAGTAAAGAGTGATGTATCTCTGATTTCCTTCTCCGCTTCTTTGTCCAATGTATATAGGAGGGCTACTGATTTTTTTTGAGTTGATCTTGTATCCTGCTATGTTGCTGAAGGTGTTTATAAGCTGTATCAGTTCCTTGGTGGAATCTTTGGGGTCGCTCAAGTATACTATCATGTCATCTGCAAATAGGAAAAGCTTGACTTCTTCCTTTCCAATTTGTATCCCCTTAATCTCCTTATGTTGTCTTATTGCTCTGGCTAGAACTTCAAGTACTATATTGAATAAGTATGGGGAGAGTGGACAGCCTTGCCTCGTTCCTGATTTTAGCAGAATTGCTTTGAGTTTCTCTCCATTTGATTTGATGTTGGCTGTTGGCTTGCTGTAAATTGCCTTTATTATGTTTAGGTATGTTCCCTGTATTCCTGATCGCTCCAAGACCTTTATCATGGAGGGGTGTTGGATTTTGTCAGATGCCTTTTCTACATCTAGTGAGATGATCATGTGGTTTTTTTCTTTGAGTTTGTTTATATGGTGTATTACATTGACGGACTTTCGTATGTTGAACCACCCTTGCATCCCTGGAATGAATCCTACTTGATCATGGTGGATAATTGTTTTGATGTGTTCTTGGAGTCTGTTTGCCAGTATTTTATTGAGTATTTTTGCATCAATGTTCATGAGGGAGATCGGTCTGTAGTTCTCTTTCTTTGTTGTATCCTTGTTTGGTTTAGGAATCAGGGTAATTGTAGCCTCGTAGAAGGAGTTTGGTAATGTTCCTTCTGTTTCTATTGTGTGGAACAATTTAGAGAGTATTGGTATTAACTCTTCTTTGAAGATCTGGTAGAATTCTGTGCTGAAACCATCTGGTCCTGGGGTTTTTTTTTGGTTGGGAGACTTTTAATGACTGTTTCTATTTCGTTAGGGGTTATTGGACTATTTAAAGAGTTTCTCTGGTCTTGATTTAACTTAGGTATGTGGTACCTATCCAGAAAGTTATCCATTTCTTTTAGGTTTTCCAGTTTTGTGGAATAGAGTTTTTTGAAGTATGACCTGATGATTCTCTGGATTTCCTCAATGTCTGTGGTTATGTTCCCCTTTTCGTTTCTGATTTTGTTGATTTGGATGCTCTCTCTCTGTCTTTTAGTTAGTTTGGATAAGGGCTTGTCTATCTTGTTGATTTTCTCAAAGAACGAACTCTTTGCTTCATTAATTTTTTGTATTGTTCTCTTTTTTTCTATTTTATTGATTTCAGCTGTCACTTTGATAATTTCCTGGCGTCTATTTTTCCTGGGAGACTTTGCTTCTTCTTGTTCTAGAGCTTTCTGGTGTGCTGTTAAGTCACTAGTGTGAGATTTCTCCAACTTATTTATGTGGGCATTTACTGCTATGAATTTCCCTCTTAGTACTGCTTTCATAGTGTCCCATAGGTTTGGATATGTGGTGTCTTCATTTTCATTGATCTCTAGGAAGTCTTTAATTTCTTTCTTTATTTCTTCCTTAACCCATTGGTGATTCAGTTGGGTATTATTCAGTTTCCATGAGATTGTAGGTTTTCTGTAGTTTTTGTTGTTGTTGAAATCCAACTTTAGACCATGGTGGTCTGATAGAACACAGGAGGTTATTCCAATTGTTTTGTATCTGTTTAGATTTGTTTTGTGGCCAAGTATGTGGTCAATTTTAGAGAAGGTTCCATGGGGTACTGAGAAGAAGGTATATTCTTTTTTGTTAGGATGGAATGTTCTGTAGATATCGATTAAGTCCATTTGAGTCATGACATCAATTAAGTCCTTTATTTCTCTGTTAAGTTTCAATTTGGGATATCTGTCCAGTGGTGAAAGTGGGGTGTTAAGGTCTCCCACTATTAATGTGTGGGGTTTTATATGTGATTTAAGCTTTAGTAATGTTTCTTTTACATATGTGGGTGCCCTTGTGTTTGACGCATAAATGTTCAGAATTGAGACTTCATCTTGGTGGATCTTTCCTGTGATGAGTATGTAATGCCTTTCTTGATCTCTTTTGATTGATTTTAGTTTGAAGTCTATTTTGCTGGATATCAGGATGGCTACACCCGCTTGTTTCTTAAGACCGTTTGATTGGAAAGTCTTTTCCCAGCCTTTTATTTTTAGGTAGTGTCTCTCTTTGAATTTGAGATGTGTTTCTTGTATGCAGCAGGAAGATGGGTCCTGCTTTCGTATGCATTCTGTATGCCTATGTCTTTTTATAGGTGAATTAAGTCCATTGATATTGAGGGAAATTAATGACCAGTGATTGTTCATTCCTGTTATTTTTTGGTGGTGATGTGTGTGTACTTCTATACGTTGGGGTTTACTGCTGTGACTTTATCTATTGCCTGTGTTTTCGAGGGTGTATCTGACTTCCTTAGGTTGGAATTTTCCTTCTAGTGCTTTCTGTAGGGCTGGGTTTGTGGATAAGTATTGTTTAAATCTGGCTTTGTCATGGAATGTCTTGTTCGCTCCATCTATGGTGATTGAAAGTTTTGCTGGGTATATTAGTCTAGGCTGACATCCATGGTCTCTTAGTGTCTGCATTACATCTGTCCAGGTCCTTCTGGCTTTCAAAGTGTCCATTGAGAAATCGGGTGTTATTCTGATGGGTTTGCCTTTATATGTCACTTGGCCTTTTTCCTTTGCTGCTCTTAAAATTTTTTCTTTATTCTGTACATTTAGTTGTTTAATTATTATGTGGTGAGGGGACTTTTTTGGGGGTCTAGTCTGTTTGGTGTTCTATAAGCTTCTTGTATCTTCATAGGCATTTCCTTCTTTAAGTTGGGAAAGTTTTCTTCTATGATCTTGTTGAATATATTTTCTGTGCCCTTGAGTTGGTATTATTCACCTTCTTTGACCCCTATTATTCGTAGGTTTGGTCTTTTCATGGTGTCCCAAATTTCTTGGACATTTTTGTTCATGACTTTGTTGGCTTTAGTGTTTTCTTTGACTGATGAATCTATTTCTTCTACTGTATCTTCAACGCTAGAGATCCTCTCTTCCATCTCTTGCATTCTGTTGATTATACTTGCATCTGAAGTTCCCAATCGTTTACTCAGATTTTCTATTTCCAGCATTCCCTCTGTTTGTGTCTTCTTCATTTTTTCTATTTCCCTTTTCAGGTCTTGGACTGTTTCCTTCATTTGTTTCATTGATTTTTCTTGATTTTCTCTCAGTACTTTATTGTTTTCTTCCAGGACTTTATTGATTTCTTCTAATTTGTTTGCCCTTTCCTCTAGTTGTTTACAGCGTTCTTCACATTTTTTTTGTCTTTTCCTCTACACAAGCCTCTAGCTTCTTCATGATGTCATTCACAAGGCTGTTTTCTTCTGCTTCTTCCAATTTCTGATGTTCAGGTCTAGGTGTTGGAGGAGGGCTAGGTCCTGGTAATGCTGTATTGCTATTCATTTTGTTGTATATGTTTCTGCCTTGACGTCTGCCCATCTCCTTGTGGTTCATTCTTGGCCTTATCCACACACTTGGTTCAGACAGAGCTGACAGATTCAGGAAGTCTCTCTCTCTTGTCCAGATGGGAGCTCTCTTGTCCAAATTGGAAGTCCGGGGCAGGATGGGAGCTCTTCTCTCTCTCTCTCTCCTCTGTCTCTCTCCTCTGTCTCTCTCTCTTCTCTCCTCTCTCTCTCTCTCTCTCTCTCTCTCTCTCTCTCTCTCTCTCTCTCTCTCTCTCCTGTGCTCCAAAAGGGAAGTCCCCCCATTTTTTAAAAAGCTGGAATGTTAGGTATTTTGGTGTCTAGTTTCTTGAATTCTTTATATATTTTTGGAAATCAGCCCTCTGTGAGATGTGGGGTTGGTAAAGATCTTTTCCCATTCTGTAGGCTGTTGTTTTGTCTTATTGACCATGTCCTTTGCCCTACAAAAGCTTCTCAGTTTCAAAAGGTCCCATTTATTAATTATTGCTCTCAGTATCTGTGCTACTGGTGTCATATTTAGGAAGTGATCTTTTGTGCCAATGTATTCCAGACTACTTCCTAATTTTTCTTCTATCAAGTTCAGTGTAACTGGATTTATGTTGAGGTCTTTGATATACTTGGACTTGAGTATTGTGCATGATGACAGATATGGATCTATTTACAATAGTCTACATGTTGACATCCAGTTATGCTAGCACCATTTGTGGAAGATGCTTTCTTTTTTCCATTGTACAGTTTTGGCTTCTTTGTCAAAAAATCAGGAGTTCATACATGTGTGGATTAATGTCATAGTCTTCATTTTTATTCCATGTTTTCTCCTTGTTTATAGTCTAAAAATTTGGAAGGTAAAAAATGCACACACATGGTTAAAGCAACTTTTACTTTAGTATTTGGAAAGAACTTTTTTATTATGTTTTTCAACTTTTTAGTATTTCTTGTGCAAAAATGTAACTAGATAGATAAATGTATACAGATATACAGAAACAGAAATAACAAACACACAGCTTCATGGGATCTAACCCCTCTGCCCTCTGTGTTCATCCATATACATGTGGTATACACTTATACACAAACACATATACATAAATCTTAAAAATCTTGTAAAATACAACTTTCAAGTAGCATTATTATGTGATAATGGACTTCCCTCAGTCCATCCTGTTGTTGGGATTGTGTTTCTAAATTTTTTTATTACAAGTAGCACTTATATATTGGTCATCTGTTGTTAAAATCATGCTGGGAACATATCAGTCATCTGTTGTTAAAATCATTCTGGCAACAAACCACTACCAAACCCATTAGCTTGAAATATCAATATTTGTATTTGTGGGTCTTCTGTTTGGTGATGGCAACTCTAGCTCCCTTTACAGTTCTTCAATTTAGTTTCTCCATGTAACTCTAGCCTTCTGGCCATCACAGTGTGAGGGATATGTCGTTTCTATGAAAACAATGACAGGACAATATCTGCTATAACCCATTTCAAGCCTTTGTTGACACTGCAAACCTTATGAATAATTGTTTATAGTGCATCACACAGCCAGTCTGGAATAACTCTACAACTCTGCAAAGAAATTCTAAAGAAATACTGTCAAAAGCTGTGTAAAAGAGAAAAGAGGATATGGGACAAGAGTGACATTTATCATGGCCTCAGAAGATTCTACTTTGCTTCCTAATGAACACCACCAACAGGAATTGAGACATATATTTGACATTTGTCTTTCAGGACTACTCAAAGTGACCCCTGGGCCAAGGCACCACCAGCACGATTCCCAGCATTGTAAATTCAAAGATATTTGGGACTGGAAAGAAGAGCTCAGCCTTAGCCTAGTAGCTTTACTCTTGAGATATTTGTCTCACTCATCATTACACTTTGGCTTCCTTAATTATTTTATCAGCTGTCATAATACATCATGATGCTTTCATCTTTACAGGGAGCAGGTTTCTTGAGACTGCTCAGAATGATGAGCTGGTTAAGATTTGCAATGCCTAGCAATGGCATAATGGACAGTGCAATGTTTTACTTAGTACATACTAAGAATACTAGACCAATAGTTTTGAAACTGGAATATACCTGGTAGAATTTTGGACTTTGCTTAGAGAACACAGATATCTGAGCTGAAATCAAGCTCCCTGAGTCTACTTTCAAAGAACTCTTTCCAGGCTGAGTTGTTACTGCTTTTAAGCTGGATGTACATTTAAAAATACGTGAAAAGGTTTTAAAATGCCAAAGCTTGAATCCAATCATAAACATTTTTTTAATTAGTGTTGGCTTGAGTTCAAAACAGTTTCTTACAGATACCCTCCCACAGGCTTTGATATGTAGACAGTTGATTATTACTATCCAGTTTTAATGAGTGTTTTTGAGTGTCACCATTTGGCTACATATAAATAGGCACATGAATAAATGTGTGCACACACTTACATTGCATGCAAACATGCATATTAACACATATGCATGTTTATGCACACATATCTCCTGAAAGATCTTGCCTGTTCAAGAAGGAAGAGGAGGATTTATCTACTGTTAATCACTATAACAAATGCTTCATGAATTAATTTTTCATCAGAAGAGTTTACACTACTACAGTGTTCATCAGGAATTTTAGTTTTAGGTCTGACATGTAAAGAGTTACGATAACACTTCTATGCTTTCAAAAAGAAAAACTTGAAAAGACAGAAAAATAAGGCTTCCTTTTGATATCCCAGAGTCTCAGTTCATGTGGTACAGAAGTACCCTGAAAGATGGACAGTCAGGTACACAAAAACAGAGCCCATCTGCTTTCATGAAGCAGAAGCTGGAAAAAACCATGTGGATAAGTCAACAAAGCAGGCCTGAGAGTGCTTCTTCAGAACTCATCTGCAGATGTGTCCCATGGCTAACACTGGGAAACATGGGTTTCAGGAATGTCCCCACAGTCCCCAGAGCTGAAAACAGGGTTCACTGTATTTAAACTATTCATACAAACTACATGGTTTGTGCTGAACGAAGATTGTCTTTGGGAAGTTTGAAATTAAGGTATTTGCTATGCAGAAGGTGACCTCAATAAAAATGTTGGCCACTCAGTCTCTAATAATCTTCCTGAGTACATAACATTTGATCTTCATTTTCAAAACTTTGCTATTAGAATCCAGAGTCCTGTGGAGTACTCTAGGGAGAATGAACCTATTTCTATCTGACCTAACTCCATCAACTTTTGACTGTGAGCATTGTGCTTTATATCGTTTTATTACAGAAAGCTGAACTAGAAGGCTCCTGCTAACTCACAGAGCCAAGGATGGTCTTAGAGGCTCCCAACTGGGAGGAGCTGAAAGATGTTGAGTGTGGGCAGAAACAAAAGGGGAGCAAAGATCTATTTTAGCTCACAGTTTCAGGTTACAGGCCACCATAGCAGGGAAGTCATTATAACCTAGGGTTGTATGTGATGGAATTACTATGGTGGTTGATTATAGAGTTGGGACAGATGAAGTGTGTGACAATAATTCTAAGGAGGGAGGGGAGATCTGGGAGAAGTGTGAGAATAGGCTGAAATATATGTGAAATGATGTGGTGTTATTTGAAGTAGAACTGTATTTGTTTTCATTGCACACTGCAAATTCTGTAGCATCCATTAACATTTTAAAATGAAATATAATTGATCTGATCAGAGGGATTACAATGATATCATATATAGTACTCAGTTTTCACTAGGGAAGGCAGAACACACAATAGAAACAAAAACAAAATTGATAAGAAACAATAAATACATCCCTTTAAATGTACATAGTATATGGGTACCAATTTAAAACTAAGGATCTATTCAAATGAATAAAAATTAAATACAATTCTCTGTTGTCTGCAAGAAATTTATGTTAAAGATAAAGAAGAATGCAGGCTTAAATTAAAGGAATGTTGGAGCTAGGGATATGGAACTATGGCAAAGGGCTCGTTGAGTATGTATGAGGCCTAGGATTTAGTTTCCAATACTGAAAAAAAAATCAGTCACTAAAATAAATGAATTTAGAAAGATATATCATGCTTAAAGTTTGAGTAACTGTATTAATTTGAGAAAAAAATAGACTTTAGAGCACAAAAGAATATAAAGAATAAATCACTATATAAAGATAAATGAGTTGATTCTGCAGTAACACACAATGTTACTCCAAGTGTATATTCCTAAAAACAGCTTCAAAACACATAAAGCAAAACTCAATGACACTTAAATTCAGACAAACCTACTATTATAGTTAAGCATTTTAAAATATGTTAGTAATTTTTATGTCATCACGACAGAAAATTAGAAAAGACACAGATGACTATACAACACTGTCAAAGAGCTTAACACAATTGACATTTAAAGAGAACTCCATCCATCACTCCCAGATCACACGTTCTTTTTAAGCTCACATAGAATGTTTATGAAGATAGACCACATTCTGGGTCACCAAGTACTATACAACAGATGTGAAAAACAAAAATTGTCCAAAATATGTTCTCAGCCCTCAGTGGTATTAAGGTACAAATCAACAACAGTGAGAACTGGACCTGCATCAAATATTTTGGGATTAAACAACATACTTGTAAAAATAACACAGGGGCCAAAAACCAATTCTCCAAAGAAGTTGAAATACTTTTTTAACAGACTGAAAATGAAAATTCACCTTATTAAAACTTATAGGACATAGCAAACAGAGTTCAATAGGACATATCTATCTATCTATCTATCTATCTATCTATCTATCTATCTATCTATCTATCTATGCTTTTCACACTAGAAAATACAGGAGATACAGAATCACTAACTCCGTGCTGATATTTTAGGAAACTAGAAAGACAGAAAAAAGGCTGTGTCAAACAAACAAGAGAAAAACAGTTCAAGTCCCAAGGCTGGTAAGATGTCTTAGGGAGTGAAGATGCTTGCCTATAAGCCTAAGAACCAATTTCTGCAAGTTTCTCTCTCATCTCTACACATATTGGCATGCACGCACCATGACTCCTCAACATGAATAACTGTAAAAATAAAATTTAAGCTTGGAGAAATAATCAATGAAACAAAAGCAGGAAAATAATATAGAAAACAAATCAAAGAATGTGAAAACTAGATTTTGAAAAGACAAAGTTGGTATCAGTCTGATTTAAACAATGAGAAAAATGAAGCATACATTTCCAGTATTATAAAGTGTAATCATCTTGTAGATATTAAAAGAATAATAAGTGAATATCAGGAATAAAACTATGTAATGCAGATAACAGTAATTAATTAATAAATAGCACAAACTACAGAAATGACAACTTTAAAGGCACCATGAATAATAAAGTAATTGAATAATTAATATAAAAATGAAAGTACCAGTTCCATTCCATGGAGAATTTTGCCAAAATGTGTTATAAAATCTAGGACACATTTTCCTAACCCATTCTGTGCACCTAACATTGTGCTATCACCAATTCCAGAACATCACATCCATAATTGCTTCAGAGTACCCATATCTTTCCTTATCATAGAATCAACGATGCTTTAAAAGGTAGCAAATTAAATTCAACAGTATTTGAGCAGAACTTTGCACCATGGTTCTGTGAAACTTATTCCAGGAAGACAAAGCTGGCCTAACATCTGAAAAGAAATCAGTGTAATCAACCATGTCAACAGACATAAAGAAAAAAAAAGTTAATTGGTACTGAAAAAGCCTTTGAAAAATCAACGCCCATGCATGCTAAAAATGATCAGCATATTAAGTGAACAATATGTTGAGACATGAACAAAATTCTCAACCTGATCGAAAACAGTTTTGTCAAATTTATTGCTAATCTCACATTTACTAGAGAAAGAAATAGAAAATTTCCCACAGACACGAGGAACCTGAAACAGAGACCACAGATGGATTCTATTTTTTTTGGTTCATTCCCTTTGGCTTGCTCAGCTACCTTTAATACACAGTCCAGGCCCACCTTCCCAGGGATGTCAATACCTACAGTGTGCTGGGCCCTCTCACATCAATCAGCAATCAAGAAAAGGCCACACAGATTTGGCTACTGGCCAATCTCGAGAAAGCAATTCCTCAACTATAGTTCCTTCTTCCTGGATATGCCCAGATTGGTATCAAATCGACAAACACTTGTATAATAGTCAGTCAATATTTATAAAAATGTACAAGCTACTGAAGACATGGAACGCAAGGTTAAACTTTCAATATTTGTTGCTAAAATAAGATAATCTGAAGGAAATAGGATATGATTTCAGTTATATTGTGCCACAAAAAGACAAAACAATGGAAACGGAAAATGAACCAGTAGTTGAGGGTCATAAGATGAAGAATGAATCCTAATGTATGAAAAGTAAATGCAAAAGTCTTTGAAAAACATCAAGAAGGCTGAAGAAATTCTAAAACAGAAAGACTAGCTTTAGTAGTTATATACGGAAGAACCTCACTACAATAGGTTGGGAGAGTAATTAATCTAAGTCACTTGGGAAATTTGTAAGACCAGAAGCTAAAGGATCTTTGAATAGCAATGTACTGTCAATGATAAAGAGGTTTCCCAAGGGAACAGGGGTGAATAATTCTAAAAATCAATTAATATAATGCTTGCATTAAATAATAAATTGGATGGTAGGTGGTGGAGAGTAGCTTTCTCACTAATGGTGTTTTAGATTACAGAGACAGCAACCAGAGGTGGGAATGATAAACAGGGCACTCAATTAGACATAGTAGGTCTAGTATGAGTTCATGTTTAGCTCATTATGAGCAATTATTATACCTTGACATATCTGTAGATGTGTGTGTATGTACAAATCATCAGATATATCTATACTGGCCAGTCTTGAATGCTGAGGGGACTTCACCAAGTAGTAACAAGAACACCCAACAGCTCATTGTTGTTGATATTTTTCTCCAGGTAAAGGACATGGAGCTTCTTGGAGAAAGGCTAGGTCTATGACCAGAATTAGGAATTATACAAGATGAACCTGGAACATGTTGTAATAACAGAAAGTGAAGGTGTTTAAAAATAAGTACATCCACAATGATAGGGTACACAATGATAGGTAGATGCAAACAAACAAACAAATAAGTGATTATATCTTTAATGGTATTAGGGAACAATCTTCTATATAAAGGAATTCTAAATAATGGTTATTTGAGACATTCCAACTTCAAGAAGTTATGGTGTATGTATAGTGAATTGCTTTTGAAAGAACAGAGTAGAATGGATTAGAACCTTCATTGTGGAGAAATAGGAAAAACTCACAGCAAACAGCCTGTTAAAGTTGAAATTATTGGGGATGTCCTGGAGACAGCTTGTATCCTTGGTATGACGGGACAAATAAACAAAGGAGAAGATAGCATGGGGGTAAGGAAGTCATGGAGACAGCATGTAACTTGACATTATAGGAGTAGGAATGACACAGGGATGACATGCACACTTCATGTGAAAGGAAGGAAATTCATAATGATTACACATGTCCTTGATGTGATAGGAAAGTCATGGAGACAGCATATAACCTGTGTTTAATGGGACAGAAAAGTCGTAGAGAAGACATACTCTTGGTAGGATGGGGCAGAGAAGTCATGGGGACAGTATATTCACTTAATGTGAAGGGAAGGAAAGTCATGAACATTGCACATATCCTTGATCTGATGGAATAAGAAAACTCTGGTGACATGTACACCTGATATAATGGGACACAGAAGTTATTAATAAGGCATATACCCTTGATAGTATGTAACAGGAAAGTTGACATGGTAGGGCATAGGAGTCATGGATATGGTATGTACCCTTGACATCAGAGCACATAAATCAATAAGTCATCACATATTTCTGATATGGTACAACAGGAAAGTCACTGAAAAAGTGAACATCCTTAATATAATAGGGAAAGGAAGCTGTGGAGAGAGAATTCACCCTTTGTGTGTTGGCAGCAGGATTATCATAAAGAAAGCATGTACTATGATATAATGGGATAGAGAACTCAGAAAGATAACACATACCCCTCATAGGGCCAGCAAAGTCATGGAGTTAGCATTTGTCCATAGTATGAAGGACATGTTAGGTAATTTTTATAACATGTTCTCTTGTTATGGTGGGACTTTTAAATCACAAAAATAATAAGTACCTTGATATGATGAGGGTGAATCACACTTCTGTAGTTTTTTTTATTTTAATCAATGACATAATTTGAATATAAAAAACAATTTAAATAAATCCCAAATGAAGGACAGTCTAAAAAATCTTGACCATTAGTCCTCAAACTATGAAGACCATAAAAGAGAAAAAAAATGTTTGAGAACTTGAAATAGCTCATAAGGGACTAAGGGGACATGACAAAATGCTTCTGGAGACCCTGCATAAATATATGAATCATCTAAAACCACATTTGCGGCTTGCTACTGTGAATTATCTTTAGCCCACCCATCTTCTGTTGAACACTGGAGAAAAGTCCTTCTATACTGTTAATGCCTTCCCCTAACACTTGTTACAATACAGGAAACCAAAACCCTTTGAACTCTGTGCTGGCTGAATTCTCTAATATAGCTGCATTTGACACATCATGGAAACCAAATTTATACAAAGCAGAACAATTAAAACATTAAACTGTAATGAATTCAGTTCACCCTGTAGAGGAAGGCAAGGACTAGCTTCTGCAGCTGTCATAGTCAAATCTATAATGTTCCTGACAGATGTCTAGACTTTAAACAGGGCTCAAAGCTGGCTTTAAGTTGGGATGTCTGCACCAGAACCCGGTGTTTCTTTTTCAGAATGTGTAATTATTAGCTTACTCCAGTTTTCCCTCTTGTGTTTGGAGACTTAACTTTCTGCTATGCAGGTTAATTTAACCAGAGTATTTAATCTCATTTTCAGGCAGCATTTAAAACAAACAATTCATGATCAGATGGTGTGTGGAATATTGATCTTGTAGTCTCCCCGTGTTCATTGGAATACCTCTAAGATCCCTGGGTATGCCTAATACCATAGATCTACTAAATTTTCTCTCTGAATATATGCATTGTGTGAGTGAGTGTGTGTGTGTGTGTGTGTGTGTGTGTGTGTGTGTGTGTATACGATGTGTGCAATGTTTTTCCAAACATATATAACTATAATAAATATATTTATGTTAAACTTAGTATCAGATTAACAAATTTATAAAAAGCAGAACAATTAAAACATTAAACTGTAATGAATTCAGTGAATGTGAAATTCCTTTCATTGTATCTTATTCTGCTATACTCACTTTTCTGCTTCTCATCATGATGTGAGATGATACAATGTTACATTGTTATATGATAAAGTGAAATAAGCTGAACAGAATAGGCACAACAATACAGGCTTAGGTCACAGCAGGAAAGTTTATTTAAACACAAGTATCAGGATACCATGGCAATCCATGTGAAAACAGGCAGACATCGAAGAGACTAACAGGTGAGTAGCATATCCAGCATAAGTATGCTGGGCAAAGCTATCATTCACTTGTTTGACCAATTGGCAGAGACTGCATGAGATTCTATCACACTGCACAGTCCATTGTAAATGTCATGCTTGTGAATAGTTTATTTCTGGAATTTTCCATTTCATACTCTTGGACCATTTTTGAAAACTGGAGGCTGAAACTGCAGAAAGTGAAATGGAAAATAAAGGAAAATTACTACGAATGTCTCAAAAATTTCCTTTAGAAATTAAAATCTATTCATTAATTCAATACATTTTTATTGGGCATATATAATATTCATAACACTCCACTAACCAATGGAATCTTTCCAAGTGATAATGTTCTCTTTCTATGTACCTGGAGGGACAAAATACTGACTGAATGTCTCAGGCTCAAGGTCCAGTCTGGAGATCACGTCTATAACACTGCAACACCCTAAGAAGACCACACCATTGCAGGTTGGGGTGGCCAGGCAGCTTTTTTTTGCAGGGTCAGAGTGAGAAGCTACTCTATGTGGAAAGAAAAGAGTGGCAGGTGACAAAATAAGACAAGCATTTTCAGGGACAGCAGTTTAAGCCTATCAGCTCTGATAGAAATATGGAGAGAAGAACACATTACAGAGGTGGTGAGGTCAGAACCAAGGTGCCTCAACTCCATTTGCAAGGTACAGAGGAGCCTCTGAAAGGGGCCATTTGAGGTCATAAAAAATGCTGCAAACAGAGTGTAGTGACTGTGAAAACTCATCTGGCATCTCTGTGGATAAAGGCTGGAAACATAATTTGAAAGTAGCCGGAGCCCGGATTAAAGCAAAAACAGTGAACTGTATGGCTACAAGGGGGAAATTTTATACGGGATGTCAATGGTTATTTAAAAGGAGGATTCAAACCTGAGTGGCATGGCTGATGATGTTGTCATCACTAGAAATGAGGGATAAAGAGAATATAAACTGTGAAGAAAAAGAAAACTGAGGCCCTTTCCTCAGGTAGATCCAAGGGTCCCACATCTGGTTGACTGTTTTGTTTCCCTACTGATTTTTTTCATCTATCTATTTTACATCCCAGCTGCAACCTCCTCCCTTATCCTCCCTTCCCATTTTTTTGCCCTCCCCCATATGTCCCTGATTCCACCCGCAATCCCCTCCTCTTCCATCTCTATCCAGGAAAGGACAGGTCTCACATGAGTACCAATAAAACATGACATATCAAGTTGCATTAAGACTAAGCACCTCCTCATGTATTAAGGCTGGGTAAGGCGACCCAGTATGAGGAGCAGAGTACCAAAAGCCAGTAAACGAGTTGGAAACAGCCCCTGTTCCCACTGTTAGGAGTCCCACGAGAGGACCAAGCTACATGATTGTAACATATATGGAGAGTGCCTAGGTCTCATGCAGGCTCTGTGGTTGTTGGTTCAGGCTCTGTGAGCCCCTATAAGCCCAGGTTAGGTGATTCTGTGAGCCTTCCCATGGTGTTCTTAACCCTTCTGACTCCTATAGTCCTTTCTCCTCCTCCTCCTCCTCCTCCTCCTCCTCCTCCTCCTCCTCCTCCTCCTCCTCCTCCTCCACAGGATTTCTGAACTCCACCTAATGTTTGGCTGTGGATCTCTGCATCTGCCTACATTAGTTGCTAGATGGTGTCTCTCTGATAACCACTGGGCCAGACACCAATCTGGTCACAGGAGATGGCCAGTTCAGGCTACTTATCCACTATTGCTAGGGGTCTAAGCTGGGGTCCTCTTCTTAGACTCCTGGGAAATTCTATGTGCCAGGCTTCTACCTGACCCTCCCAGCAGTCCCCCTCAGCCCTCGACACTCCCAATCTGATCACTGATGTTCCCATCCCCATCTACCCTCAGTACACTCACAAAATCTTTTCTATTTCCTGTTTCCAGGGAGATCTGGGTGTCACCCATGAACCCTTTTTGTCTCTCTGGATCTGTGGAGTGTAGTATAGTTATCCTTTATTTTACAGCTAATATCCACTTATGAATGAGTATATATCATGTTTGTCTTTCTTAGTCTTAGTTAACCTCAAATAGGATGATTTTATCTAGTTCTGTTTATTACCTTCAAGTTCCCTGGTGTCCTTGTTTTAAATATCAGAGTAATACTCCATTGTGTAAATGTACCATTGTTTTCTTTATCCATTCTTTGTTTGAAGGGCATCTGGGTTGTTTCCAAGTTCTGGCTATTACAAATGAAGCTGCTTTGAACATAGTTAAGCAATGGTCCTTGTGGTATGATTGAGCACCCTTTGGGTATATGCCTAAGAGCAGTATAGCTGGGTCTTGTAATAGGTTGATTCCCACTTTTCTGAGAAACTGTCACACTGACAAAGTGTCTGTACAGGTATGCACTCACAAAAGCAATGAAAGAGTGTTCCCTTTGCTCCACATCTTCTCCACCATAAGCTGTTGCTTGTGTTTTTGATCTTAGACATTGTGACAGGTGAAAGACAGAATCTCAGAGACTTTTTATTTGCACTTGCCAGATGGCTAAGGGTGTTGAATATTTCCTTAAGTGTGTCTTGGCCATTTGAAATTCTTCTGTTGAGAATTCTCTATTTAGATCTGTATCCCATTCTTATTTGGATTATTTGATTTGTTGATATCTAGTTTTTTGAGCTTTTTATATATTTTAGAACTCAACCCTCTGTCAGATGGGGAGTAGGTAAAGATCTTTTCCCAATCTTCCTTACAGAAACTTTTCAGTTTCATGAGGTCCCATTTACTAAGTGTTGATCTTAGTGTCTGTGCTATTGGTATGCTAATCACTAAGTTGTCTCCTGTGCCAATGCATTGAAGGCTATTTTTCACTTTCTCTTCTATCAGGTTCAATGTATCTAGATTTATGTTGAGGTCTTTGATCCACTCTTACTTGAGTTTTGTTCAGAATAATAGATATGGCTCTATTCACATTCTTCTACACACCAACATCCAGTTAGAACAGCATCATTCATTGAAGATGTTTTCTTTTTTCATTGTATAATTTTGACTTCCTTGCATAAAATCAGGTGTCCATAGGTGTGTAAATTTACATCCAGGGCTTCAATTCAATTCCATTGATCAACCTGTCTGTTTTTATGCCAATACCTTGCAGTTTTTATTACTGTAGTTCTATAGTAGAGCTTGAATCAGGGATGGTGATACCTTTGGAAGTTCATTTATTGTACGGAACTGTTTCAGCTATCCTAGACTTTTTGTTTTTCCATATGAAGTTGAGTATTGTTCCTTCAAAGTCTGTAAAGAATTGTGTTAGGATTTTAATGGCAATTGTATTAAATCTGTAGATTGCTTTTGGTAAGATGTCTATTTTTACTATACTAATCCTACATATCCATGAGCGTGGGAGATCTTTCCGCCTTCTGGTGTCTTCTTCAATTTCTTCAAAGACTTGAAGTTCTTGTCATACAGGACTTTTACTTGCTTGGTTAGAGTTACACCAAGATAGTTTCATTATTTGAGGCTATTTTAAAGGACGTTGATTCTCCTTTCTCAGCCCCTTTATCATTTGTATGTAGAAGGGCTACAAATTTTTTTTTTTTTTTTTTTTTTTTTTTTAGTTAAGCTTGTATCCAGTCACTTGACTGAAGGTGTTTATCAGCTATAGCACTTGACTGAAGGTGTTTACCAGCTGTAAGAGTTCCCTGCTGTGGGACAATGCTCTTCTACACTGTAAAAGTTTGTTACTGGCATTGGTTTAATAAAATGCTGATTGACCAATAGCCAGTCAGGAAGTATAGGCGGGGCAGCCAGACTAGGAGAATTCTGGGAAGAAGGAGAGCGGAGTCAAGAAGTCATCAACCAGATGAAGAGGAAGCAAGATAAGAATGCCACAGTGAGAAAAGGTACCAAGTCACTTGGCTAAACATAGATAAGAATTATGGGTTACTTTAAGTGTAAGAGCTAGTTAATAACAAGCCTGAGTTACCAGCTGAGCATTTATAAGTAATATTAAGCCTCCAAGTAAAGTATTTGGGAACTGGCTGCTGGATATTTGGGAACAGGCAGGTGGGAGAAAAATGTTCTACCTACAGTTCCCTGGTAGTGTTTTTAAGGTCACTTATGTATAAAATCATATCATCTGCAAATAGTGAAAGTTTGACTTCTTCTTTTCCAAATTGTAACCCCTTATCTACTTTTGTTGTCTTATTTCTCTAGCTAGAACATCGAGTACTACATTGAATGGGGATGGAGAGAGTGAACAACCTGGTCTTGTTCCTAATTTCAGTGGAATTACTTTGAGTTTCCCTCCACTTAATTTGATATTGGCAATTGGCTTGCAGTATATTGCATTTATTGTGTTAGGTATGACCCTTATATTACTGATCTCTCCAAGACTTTTATCATGAAGGGGTATTGAATTTTGTCAAAGACTTTTTCAACATTTCAGGAGATGATCATGTGGCTATTTTTTCTTTCTGTTTGTTTATATGGTGGATTACATTGACAGATTTTTTATGTTTAACCATTCCTGCATCTGTGAGATGAAGCCTACTTAGTCATGGTGGATGATCTTTTTGATGTGTTCTTGGATTCTGTTTGACAGTATTTTATTAAGTATTTTTCCATCTATGTTCATGAGTGAAATTGATCTGTAATTGTCTTTCTTTATTGGGTCTTTTTCTATGATTTGGGTATCAGGGTGACTGTGGCCACTAGAAAGAATTTGGCAATGTTCCTTCTGTTTTCATTTTCTGTAATACTTTAAAGAGTAAAAGAGTATTGGTATTAGCTCTTTTTTGAATGTCTAGTGGTTTACCGCACTAAAACCTTGTGGCCCTGAGCTCTTATTGGTTGGAAGTTTTTTAATGACTGCTTCTATTTCCTTAGGGGTTATCAGTCTATTTAAATTGTTTGTCTGATCTTGACTTAACTTAGGTAGGTGGTATCTACCAAGAAATTTGTCTGTTTCTTTTGGATTTTCAAATTTTGTGGAGTACAGGCTTTTGAAATATGACCTAATGATTTTCTGTATTTTCTCAGAGTCTGTTGTTATGTCCCACCTTTCATCTCTGATTTTGTTAATTTGGATATATTCCCTTTTATTTTAGTTAGTTTGGATAAGTGTTTATATATTTTGTAGATTATCTTGAAGAGCCAATTCTTTGTTTCATTGATTCTTTGTATTATTTTCTTTGTTTCTCCTTTTCTTTCAGCCCTCAGTTTGATTATTTCTTGACATCTACTCCTCTATACATGTCTACTTCTTTTTGTTCTTGCATTTTCAGGTGTGCTGTTAAAGTACTAGCATGAGATCTCTCGAAAATTTCATGAAGGCACTTAGTGCTATGAACTTTCCTCTTAGCACTGCTTTCATTGTGTCCCATATGTTTGGGTATGTTGTGCATTCATTTTCATTGAATTCTTGGAAGTCTTAACTTCTTTATTTCTTACTTGACCCAGTGGTAACTCAGTGGAGTTGTTGAGTTTCCATGAGTTTGTAGGCTTTCTATTGTTTCTGTTGTTGCTGAAATCCATCTTTAATCCATAGTGGTCTCATTAGATACATTGGTTTATTTCTTTTTTTTAACTGTTGAGACTTGCTTTGTGGCTGAGTATTTTGGCAATTTTGAAGACAATTCCATGTGGTGCTGACAAAGTTATATTCTTTCAAGTTTGGGTGAAATGTTCTGTAGATCTCTGATAGATATCTACATTTGAGTCATAACATCTATTAGGTCTATAATTTCTCTATTTAGTTTCTGTATGGATGACCTGTCCATTGGTGAGAGTGGGGTGTTAAAGTTTCCCATTATTAATATATGGGGTTTCATGTGTCATTTATGCTTTATTAATGCTTCTTTTACAAATGTGGGTGCCCTTACATTTGGGGCATAGATGATCAGAATTGAGACATCATCTTGGTGAATTTTTCCTTTGATGACTAGGAAATGCTCTTCTCCATCTCTTTTGATGAATTTTAGTTTGAAGTCTATTTTGTTTGATAGCTACACCAGTTTGCTTCGTAGGTCCATTTGACTGGAAAATCTTTTTCCAACCCTTTACACGGTTGCAATGTCTATCTTTGAATTTGAGGTATGTTTCTTATATGCAGCAGAATGTTGTATCTTGTTTTCATACTCATTTGTTAGCCTGTGTCTTTTTATTGATGAATTGAGTCTACTGATATTGAGAGACATTAATGAGAAAAGATTTTTTGTAGCAGACTTTTTTTGTGCTCCCAACCAGCTCCCAAATAAAGAAATGGAGACTTATTATTAGTCAGGAATGGTTGGCCTTATCTTATGCTCATATCTTACTAGTTCTTATAACTTAATTTATCCTGTTTCTTTTCATCTACATTTTACCACAGGGTTTTCTTTCATTCTGTATGTGCTACTCTGTGTCTGGCTGACTGACAGCTGCCTGGCTGGCTGGCCTCCTGCATCTTCCTCTCTTTCTCACTTATTTTCTTCTCTCTTTTGAGCCTAGGTTTTACCTCCTATTTATTCTCTCTGGCCACCACCCCTGCCTAGCCCTCTATTGCCTAGCTATTGACTGTTTGTCTTAGCTTTTTATTAGACCAATTTGGGGCCGTAGGCAGGCAGGGCAACAGATATTTACAACATTGAACAAATGCAACATAAAAAAATTTAACACTGTTTTACATAATTAAACAAATGCAGCATAAACAAGTGTAACACATATTTGCCTAGTAATATTCTACAATTGTTAATTCCTGCTATTTTGTTGGTGGTGGTGATTGTGTGTGTGTGTGTGTGTGTGTGTGTGTGTGTGTGTGTGTGTGTGTGTGTGTGTGTTTCCCTTCTTTGGGTTTTGCTGGTATGAGATTATCTATTGCCTGAGTTTTGTGGTTGTTGATAACTTCCTGGGGTTGGAGGTTTCCTTCTAGTACCTTCGACAGGGCTGGATTTATAGACAGAAACTGTTTAAATTTGACTTTGTCATGAAATATCTTGTTTCCTCCATATCTGGTTTTTGACAGTTTTGCCGAGTATAGTAGTCTCGGCAGGCATCTGTGTTGTCGTTAAGAGTCTGTAAGACATCACTCCAGGCTTTTCTGGATTCTAGGGTCTCTGTTGAAAAGTTGGATGTGATTCTACTAAGTCTGCCTTTATGTTACTTGGCCTTTTCCCCCTTGTTGCTTATAATATTCTATCTTTGTTCTCTATGTTTAGTGTTTTAATCATTATGTGGAGGGGGCTTTTCTTTTCTGATCTAATACATTTGGTGTTCTGTAAACTTCTTGTACCTTTGTAGGCATGTCCTTATTTATGTTGGGAAATTTTTACTTCTATGATTTTGTTAAATATATTCTCTGTGTTTTTGAGCTGGATTTATTTTCCTTCTTCTAGTACTATTAATCTTATGTTTGGTCTTTTCATAGTGTACCATGTTTCCTAGACATTTTCTGTTAAGAATTCTTTTAGATTTAATATTTTCTTTGACTGATGAATCTGTTTCCTCTATCCTCTATCATGTCTTCAACACCTGACATTCTCTGTTACATTTCTTGTATTCAGTTGGTGATGTTTGCATCTCTAGTTTCTGTTCACTTACCCAAATTTTCCATTTCCAGGATCCTCTCTGCTTGTGTTTTCTTTATTGCTTCTATTTCCAATTTCAGGTCTTGAAAATTTTCCTTTATCTGTGTGTTATTTCTTGGATTTCTTTTAGGGATTTATTGATGTCTTCCAATTTTTGGTTTGCTTAATCCTCTAATTATTTAAGGGATGTTTTCATTTCCTCTTTAAGGACCTCTATCATCTTAATAAATTAATTTTTAAGGTCATATTCTTGTGCTTCAGCTGTGTTGGATTGTTCATGTCTTGCCGTTGTAGGATAGCTGGGCTCTGGTGATACCATATTGCCTTTTCTGTTATTGATTGTGTTCTTATACTGGCATTTAGGCATCTGAATTTGGGATGATTTAAGTCTAGGTATTGATTCCTGCATTTGTCTTTGTCATATGGGTGTTTTGTTCTATGTTTTATCTTTTGATCTCTGGTCTTTTGGCCTAAATGGCCAAGGGTTCCAGCGACTAGTATGTCTTCAAGTCCAGTAGGGTGTCCCCTCTGGTTTTTGGGTGCTATGGGTCTGTAGATCTGGCCTGGCCTCTGATAAGTCTGAAGTCCATTTTTGAAGTTGTAGACCAGGATAGGGAGCCCAGGAGAGGGGATACAGACTGTGCCCATACATATAGTCTGACCTCTGGGATCCCTAGGACCAGCCTGGCCTTTAGTATAGATGCCAGCACTGGAGTCCCTAGATATGGCCTCTGTTCCAGTAAAGCTGAATTCTTCTGAAGTTGCAGACTTAGGGTCTCTAGATCTGGCATGGCCTCTGATACAGCAGAATTCTTCAGAAAGTCTAGACCAGGATATGGAGCTAGGGGTAGGGGATTGGGGTGAGGGGTTGTACAATCTGGAGTTGTTGGGCAGTCTTTAAACGGATTTTGTGGGTAGTGTACAGTGTTTCACCCAGGGTTCCTAGGACCAGCCAGGCCTCCCATTAGTCTGCTGGGCTCTGGGCTCTAGTATAGAGCCCAGGGGAGGAAGTGCAGTCTAGGGTTAATGGGCATGTTTTAGAGAGGGTTAGCAGGTGGTGGGCAGTGTCTTATTTGGGATTGCTTGATCCTTCCTGGCCTCCAGTAAAGCCAAAGACTTCTTCCCAAGTATTTGGCCAGGAAATGGGGCCCAGGGGTGGGGGTGCATTTTGGGGTTGTTGGACAGGCTTAAAAGGGTTTAGTGGGCAGTGAGTGATGTGGGGTCCTTAGGACCGCTCTGGCATCTGGTACAGCTGCAGGGGACAGTGTGCACTAGTGTGGAGCCCAGGGGAGGGGGGTCTTCTGACCTATTTTTAAGTGAAGAAACATTAATGGCATCATAGGAAATCTGTGCTCATAATTGTGTCTCTGCACTTAGATATCTCACTGAATCTATATCTATCTATCTATCTATCTATCTATCATATATACATATATATGTACACACACACATACACACACACACACACACACACACACACACACACACACACACACACACACACATATATATATATATATATATATATACTGACTCTAGAGAATTTCATTTCTCTAAGTTCTTAAAAAAATTAACTAGTTGTATATCCAAGGTCTGATACTATTATTCTATTTGGGATCTGAATTCTCTTTGAAAGATTCTGGTTTCAAGTGAATATCTGGTTCTTTATAAAAGAAAGAAGTACTCATATATTGTCCTGCAGATACCTCAAGGTGAAGAAAAAAATGGAAAGTGAAAGTCACATGCTCTTGAAATTTAGCAGATCAGTCACTGACTTTGTGAAATGATGCTTCCCCAAGCCCCAGAGTACAGCAAATAGAAGAAGAGGGTGAAAACAAGTTAGAGCTGAGGGTGCACACAAACAGGTTAGCTGGAGCTTGAGGGCCCATTAGTGCTTTGTGAGTTATTTCCTGAATGACTGTGAAATGACTGTCTTTGGTTTATCATCCATGATCACTGCATACCAGAGTTTGCCCTTTGATTAACCCATGCCTCTCTATGCATATGTGATGAGGCTATTTTTCCCAGAAATAGACACTGTGGAAAGAGACGATATCTTACGTACGTCAAATTCATCTCAAACACAAGTGAGGAATAAAGACAAAACAATAACAACAGAGTTGTACTTGTAAATACTGAACTAATACTATGAGTGAAGGAATACAGACACTCAAACATGGTTCACTTTTCGCCACATTCTAGGGAAGAGAAATACCAAGAACTTTGGAGACTGTGGTCAGTTCTGCAATAATGAAGACTCGCTGTTTGGAATGAATGATCCAAATGTTCCTAACCCTATTAACATTTTCCTCCATCCAAATATGAAAAGTGGGCTCATTTATTATTTACCCCATTCTCCATTTGGTATTTCACCTGCTGCCAGCAGTGCTAAACCCAGCCAAGTTTCCCCTGAGGCTAGCCCTGCTGCAGATGATCCCAGCAAAGGAAAATTACACCCAGGGAAGCAGATGGGTGACCTTTCCCTCTCATGCTCTTCAGTCTACAGAATGGAGAGCCAAACTCTTTGGGTGGCCCAGGCTTTTTGCTTCTATAAATTAAAATATATATTTCCCGACTGATAGTCTGTTTCCCAAAAACATCCATCGCACATTTGTCAAACACCATATTTCCTGAATTATGCCTGGAACAGCCAGTTTTTCTGTTATCTGAAATCCCTAACATGACACTCTCTCCCTTCTAGACGACCTCCCCTCAAAATAACTCAGTGTGAACTTTTTTCCATTGCCTTTCCTTCCTTTTAGACAGCCATGTGTTTAAAATATGTTTAAGATATTGTCACATCTCATATTTTAAATATCATGAGGACAGGCCAACTCTATGATATTTTAAGTGCCCTCATTATGAAACATATGGCTGGGGTGGGGAGAGGGAAGTGGGGAAAGAAACATGGCAAATGTAATATTTCCCAAGGGGAGGGGTTGGGGAACATGACCTGCGAGATGCTAGAATCTATGTGCGCCACTACTGAAATACCATCTGTTTCCATTCAAATTATCATCTTGAAATTATGACTTTTTTGCATATGCCATAATGTATAGGATTCAAGGGCCAAAACACATCATAGTGTTTGTAACCAACAGATCCAGTTGCTGTCAAAGCTGTGGTGATTTTTTTTTTAAAGAGAGCAAAGGGAAAACAAAAAGAACGTTTCATTCATTGGGTCCTCATCTTTCAAATCCTTTGAAAACAGAGGTAGAGTTATTAGAGTAACAATGAAAGGGATTGTCATTGATAGCATCATTCTTTCATTTGTTGGTTTATTCATTTATTCTCTCACCCATTCAGCAACTACATAATAGATTTCAAGGATACATGATATCTGGAGATGAGGGCACAGAAACGAGCAGTGAGTTATCAGACTGTTAAAATGTGAATGGTAAAGCCTAGTGTAGAAGTTCATACAGGTGTAACACAGTGACTTCAGTTCATCTGGGGAAAGAGATGGCATAACCCAGTGATATGGAAATTATTTTAAAGGGGGTTACTTCTAAAATCATTTTATAACTAAGTAGGGTTTACCTATACAAAGTGGATATTAATACTTCAAGGCTTTAGACAAGAATATGCAAAATCACTGAAGTGTCAGTGAGCACTTGATAAAAAGAATTCATTGTGGCTGGAACACAGAAGGGTGCAGACAAACAAGATGGAGATAGGAATATGACATAGAACATAGCATATACCTATGACCCTCATACAACTGAGCTGTGACAATTACTTTAGAATCTTACTTCAATTCCAACTGAGAAGACAAATTGCCTTTGATTAAAATAACACCTTGATTTAAATGTATAGACATAGTTATATGACCTTATATGTTGGACATTAAAAGGCTTCCAGGGAATTCATTAAAATAGTAAGTAAGATACAGAGAATAATTCTATTATCATGATAATAGGATGTGAAAGTAAAAAAGAGTGGTATGAGGGTCAATGGACTGAAGCAAGGACCTTGTAGAAAAGGGGCCCAGAGGAGCTCTGAGTGTCAGAGAGAACAGGTATACATTTAGGATTAAGTGACTAACATGCAATTGTTTTCGTTCATTGTGTAAGATACTTTTTCTTCTTGTGTGCCCAAAGTGTCCTTTCTGCTGTTTGATAAAGTCATAAACTATTTTGCAGCTTTTGTGTTGGGTTAGGTTTTATGTGGAGGAAATTAGTAAAGGATGACATTCCTTTACTAATATTACTAATTACTAATTACCTATACTAATATTATCATACGTTAAAGAGATCACAGAACAGAAGGCAAGCAGGGATCACAGGAGGCCTTTCATAAATGAAAATAAAAGCACAGGGTGGATGGGCTTTGGACTATAAGTGGCCAAGTAAATGGAGATTGTAAATATGAAACTCAGTGTTTATGTTTACATAGGAATCCCGCTTGCCTCCTAACAAAAAACCTAACTGTAATGACCACATTTAGGAATAACCATATGAGGAGGAACTGATACTTTTACTATTGGATTTATAGTCAGCTTTAAGAGATATTCATATGAAAAAAAAATGTATCAGACCACGTGACTACTCTCATTTCTTACACCCTGTGAACCAACTGGAAACTACAAAATAAGTCACCATCAAACCCATAGACTATGGTTAGGATGACTATCATTACAATCTTAAGTCAGCAAATGAAAACTTTTCACTATTCATTCTGGACATTTTTTCCCATTCCCTTAACTTTTTCTCACACTACTCCATGGCCTGAAGGAGTTCTATGGGTGTGTATCTGTTGAAATCCTCAATGCTATGTGTGGTGTGTGTGGCCAGGAGCTGGCTAAAGCATCTTTACTTTTTATTTTCAAAATTATATCAAATAAGTAAATTCATTTATTAATTCCGATGGATTGATGAGTGAATAAAGAAACTACCCAAGACACATATCTCAAGGGGGCATATATATTTTAGCACTCAGACATTTAAGTAATTTTTTATACTCGTCTACATAGTTAGATTAGCAGTAATCACAATAAAAAGTATATATAATCAAACAGTAGTAGTAAAAAGGTATAATTAATAAGCTCACTGGAGGGTTTTTTTGGTTATTGAGGACTTTTTCATAATTCATTATTTCATTTGCTTCTTACTGTATGGGATCAGACAATACCATCCTTATTTCTAATAGTGACACTGAAGTTCATTGATAAAAATCTCCAGAATTTACATTAAAGTCCTTATTTAGGCCTTTCCCAGGATACAGACAGGAGTGTGGTTGAGGAGTAGTAGTTAAGAACACTGCTTGACTGACTCTGTGATTGACTGAACTTTGTTCATTTCTTACCAAACTTCCCATTCAAAAGTTTCCACACATTTGTTAAGACACAGATATTCTCATGTATGTTTCAGTGCCAGGTTCTGTTCTAGATTTTAGGAATATTACAGCAAGACTAGAGCCCTGTATTGAAGACTCATGATGATGCATGGTAATATGTCAGTATCTGTGATCTCCAAGTGAAAAGCAATGTAATTCAGGGGAATACATGGACTTGGGAAGTGATTTCTGTATTCTAAATAGTTTTTACTACCTGTTCTCATGTAGAATGAAGTAATATATATATATATATATATATATATATATATATATATATATATATATATATATATATATATATATCAATCAGAGAGCTCTCAGTCTTTCAAGGAATATGTGAACAGTCATAATGCAGGATATTCAGAGCACATAGCTAGTAAGTAGCTAGTGTAAAAGAGGAGCATGGGACAGCTGTGCATTCCCAGGACACTTCTGTTAGGGCCACATGGATTTTGTAATCTACTTGGTTCATTTTGCAATCCACCTTCTGTGTCCTTTACCTGGTTCAATACTCCAACTGACACCTGTTTTACAAATACTTTCCCTCATCTGATTCTTCTTCTGTTTGACACCAAGAAGAGTGTTTTAAAACATGAACTGCATCGTGCTTCCCCCGATTCAAAACATTCCATGCTTTTCGATTTTCTTGGAACTGAATTTGAAGAACTCCTGACCTGAGATACATCCCAGCCTGACTCTCCCATTCTGTCCCTGTCCTCCTTATCTTACCCTTACTCTTCTTTTAGCCCTCTGTCTTGCTGTTGTCCCTCAAAATACCTACTTATTTTTACCTTAGAATCTGGATATTAGTTTGCTTTCAGTGAGAAATATTATTACTCCCCAGATCATTGTCTAATGGGCTCCTAGCAAAAATTACCACCTACTACAATATGTCCTATGCACTGCCTAATCTACCTCATTGTTAATCACTGTAACAATTTCAGCTAAGAATATGTCTTAATTCACCCATTCATTTTTTGTCTTGACACAAAATTGTAAGCAGCAAGAAAGCATCCATCTGATTTATTCTTATGTCCCTAGCATCCAGCACTGTGTTAGACACAGCAAGCCCTCAGTAAACGTTTCTGAATGACGCCATGAGGAATATTTCTCATTTTGTGTACTTCACCCCAACTGCTAAACAAGACTTTCCCATGGCTTGTTTAACTTTAGCACAAGCTATCTCTTAAATCCCCTGAAAGAGACACCATTAAGCTAGTATAAAAAGCAGGCAGCTAAAACTGTCTCCAAAAAGCACCCATAAGCATGCATGCACTCTTTATTAAAAGGGGCCCCTTTGGTGCCTGCTGTGGGAAGCTGTTTCATAAGGCTGAGTGGGTGGATGGCCTGATTATAGAGGCAATTATGTGTAAGCAAGTTTTCAAAAAGGTGCATAAGATGTTCACCCCTGACTGCAGATTACTGTCCACCTTCCATCTCCCCGTCCTGCTCGCCTTCTTTCATGAAGAGGTGCCAGGACTGTCATTCCATTGCCAACAAATCACTTCCTTCACCTCCCACTCATTGCCCTTCATTCCTTTGCAGCATAATTACCATCCTGCTAATAAGTCAAATGAGTGGGTACAGTAAAATGGGCTGGTCCATTTGGCTGCCTCCCTGAGCTCTGGCACAGAGTGAATGGGAAATATGGATAGCAGGGCTGCTACAGCCTTGGCACTCTGAGGGAAGCCTGCTAATAGGTTTTCTCTTCAGTGACTCTTGCTTAAAGGGATGGCAGCATTGGAACCCAGCTGGAGGGAGGCATGATGACAGTTCCCCCCATCCCCAAGCTGTGCTCCTTTGGTCAGACACCAAAGAAATAGCCAGATCCTTCTAGCATGGAAATTGATTCTGATTGTCTAACATTGCCTTTTTCTCCTAAGTCCTACACCTATTCCCTGCAGATTTACTTCCTAAAGGAAGTGCCCTGTCTTGTATACCTCTTCTGCCCTTCTCAGTTGCATTTATCAGCTTATGACTCTTCCTGGAAACACTGTAATTTCCAGAAGACGGGTATTTGGGGGGAAAAGGCAGAGGCAGTATTATGGTCTTTCCTTTTCCATTCTGGAAGTCCAAGCAGCATGACAACTAAGAGGGACCATGTGATGTCAATGGAACAGAAGGTTTGTAATGTTTAAATTGCTTTCTGAGAGCTAGAGATATAGCATAGTGGTAGAGTCACTTGTTCAGCATGGGAGCAGGGCTGTCTAGGTTCAAGATCCAGAACTACAAAGAATTAACGTGAATTTATGTTCTTTTGTAACAAATTAGTAGGAATGTTTCTCCAACAGCATAGGAAGTACCAGTATTGTATTAAAATACAATAATGAGCTGGTGATGTAGCAATTCTTCATTTCATTCTTTTTTTTTTTTTTTTTTTTTTTTTTTTTTTTTTGGTTTTTTCGAGACAGGGTTTCTCTGTGTAGCTTTGCGCCTTTCCTGGAACTCACATTTCATTCTTAAACTCCAAAGAAGTAGGTGTCAGCAAAACCAGGTGGGTGCTTAATTTAGAAAGATTCCAGATAAAATTGTTATATAGAAAAACTTCAAAACCTGGACCCCAACTTGGTTCTAGTAGCCAAAATGTGCTTGTTTATATTTATTTCCTATATGTAAGGTAGGGTTGATGCTAGTCCTGTGTCCTTCCTAGAACAGCTCTCTAGTGCAGATTAAATAGTAATCTCAACCAGGTTGTTAAATGCTATGGAGACAGCAACGGTATGAGCCATGTGCAGATCCCAGGATCCTACAAGAAAACAGTAGAGAAATGAGTGGAGGACCACCTTGCCACCCTTTCTTAAACCACCAAGGACTTTGTTTAGTACTCTTTTTGCCTCCAACTGCAGAAATCAAAGGAGACTTGGTTGGATGCTTTGAACACAACAAGCTTCAATAATTGAAATTGAAGGCGTGAAGGTCAGTGTAGACGAGTGAAAAACTCAAATCTGGAATTAATTTTCAGAAATAGATGCATAAAGTTTCTTTCAAGTTCATACACTAAAATAAGTTCAGCCAACAGAAAATTTACAAAATGAATCTGAGTAAATGTCGTGTGTGTGTGTGTGTGTGTTATGTTCTTTACTTTCGTTTTCATTTTAAATTAATACAATTGCATCATCCATCTCTTTCCTTTCTTCTAATTGTTCTTATGTCATTGTCTGATAAGCCCACTATTGGTCCCTTTCATCATCATAGCATTTGTTTCCCTTAATTGTTATTGTTACATATATGAATAAACATAGATAAACTATAACCTGTTGAGTCATTTAGTGTTGCATGTTTGAATATGTTTGCAGGACTGACCACTTGGTATTGGATAACTAATTCAGGAGCTCATACCTGGGGAAGGCTGTTTCTCCCTCTCTCAGCATTCCTTAGTAGCCTGTAGTTCATTGTGTATGGATGGGGCCCTGAGAGATTTCTGCCTTCTGCATTGACTCATCTCTTTTTGTTGCCTTTCTTAAGGTCTCATTGAGATATAATACATGCGGCTTCCCTATTGCTTCTAAGAGATGCCACCTCACAGCAGGTTTGCTGGTCCTCTGGGTCTCACAGTCTTTCGACCCCTATTCTTTGATTTTCCCTGGAATTTAGGTGTAGGAATGGTGTGATAGATGCACTAGTTGGGGATGGGCTCCCCACCTGATAGTTCTCTGCATCTTGACCACTTGATTTTATGAAACTGTTTCTGTTAAGAAGCCTACAGTTTAGACATCAGTGGCTGGCAAAACTTGGGATGTTATAAGACTTTTGAAAATTCCCCTTTTATGTTATGTTTTAATATATTCCTCTATTCATACAAGTTTAATGATAATGAATTTTGATTTCTATATTTTCATGATTTTTCACCCACTTTTTCTTTATGTTATCATTAGTTGAACTATCATGATTTGTTGGGAGACTATCATTTGCAATTTTTATTTTTATTAAACTTTACAAGTATATAATTTTAACCAAACTTTGCAGGTAGGAAACTAAAGAAGATTAAGTGACTTTTTTATATTACAAAGTTCATTTAAACAAGTTAAAACTTTACTAACATTAATAAACTTCCTTTATTAATATTAATGAACTGCCCTGTTAAAAATTTTATGAAAATATGCATTCTGATATTAATTAAATTTAGAGTACTTGTTGCTGTCCCAGTTTTTTTGGTAGCTTCATTAGCTATTGGCATCTGAATCTAATGGATCTCAACAATGGATTTAACTGTACCTTCATTTCTAAGGGACAGATAAATGTTCAGCCACATCATGATATGGTAATTGGCACTGTGCTTATGTTCCATACTCAGGAGGTAAAATGCTAGAGATTTGTCCTGACTACCGTATGGACTCTTCAACTTTTCCCCATATGGCTCTACCCATAACTCTTCTGTTTATTATTTTTCTGTTTATTTGACCATGTTTATATTTGTAACTTCTGTTCTTCACTAATTTGCAAAACCATAGTCAACTATATTTTTATCACCAATTGCCATTTTACCTCAAGTTATAAGCTTATAAGCTGGTCTTTAAAATATGTTATCTTAAAGAACTATATAGAAATGATTAGACAGACAGATAGATAGATAGATAGATAGATAGATAGATAGATGGATGGATGGATAGATAGATTCACAGACAGACAGATAGATAATTGGTAGATTGGTTGAGAGACAAATGACAGATTATAGAATCTGATAATTGACACATCTCTACTTTGTATGTATTAATGACCTTTACAAGGAAAGTTTCCTTTTTGATCATTGCTATCTGATCCCAAGAGATCTCATATCCAAGTCTATTTTTTCTATGACAAGGTCTTATAACTAATGGATAAGTTTTACCTTGAAAGAACATCACTTTTAAATTAAAGATTTGGCCTGAGGCTAATTAACAATTTTTGTTCTTAACTTGGATGAGAACATACATGACCAGATCAACCTCTTCGTGACATAGAGCTAGAAAGGAGGATTGAAAGAGGATCCAAGAAGTGTTGCAAAATCTTTAGGCATGTACTTAATGCAGCATGATGAAACTTAACAGGCGCCAATGTAAACTTATAAATAAAACCAACAGCATTGCACACATGAATAATTGGGGGGAATTTTATCAACAACACATGTGAGAATACAGGGGTCTTAACTGAATTGAGTCTCTGTATAAGTCAACTATGCAGTATAGTTCTAAAAAATATTAATGCCAGCACAGGCAATTAAAGAAGAAATGGAATGAGCTTTCAAATAAGGTGGCAATTATCCCAGTCCATTCTGAGCCCAGGTACTGAGTTGGGCTGCAGGCAGGTACTCAGGTACTGGAGGGACCTTGTTCTATCATATAGAAGGAGTGGCTGAAGAAATGCAAAGTGCAGGTAGAAGAAAATTATGATGGGTAGCTTAAAATATCTCAAGAATTCCTTTCTAACAGGAGCATGATTCTCTCATGTAACTTTTTACATGGAAAATGGAGGTGAGTCCACAATCTGTAGAGTAAGAAATGTTTATCATTTAAACCAGTGGTCCACAACCTTCCTAATGATGAGACCCTTTAAGACAGTTCCTCAAGTTGTGCTGACCCTCCAACCATAAAATTATTTCATGGCTACTTCATAACTGTAATTTTGCTACTGTTATGAATCATAATGTAAATACCTGATATGCAGGGTATCTGATATGTGAGCCACAAAGGGGTGATGACCCATGAGTTGAGACCCACAGTTCTTTAAAAATAAATTACAACTGACAACAAAAACTTAAATATATTTGTCGTGTACAATGTGATGTTCAAGATATGCACATTGTGGACTGGCTCAAAATGCCCTTAGGTGGAATAAGCTGTACTGTAAAAATGAGCTGTCAATCAACAACTACAAGAACTTTATAAAGTGGTTATTTATGCCTTCCTTAAACTAGAGATGGATCAATGGAAGTGGACATCAGTGTCATATTGTTGTAACCCATAAGACCTTCATATCTTTGGGTAATCGAACATCATTGGTTTAATTTTTGTGTCATTTCCTCCCTTTACCCAGATTAAAAAGAGGATTGTCTATACTAGGGTTCCCACCTGTCCTATGTACTTTTCTTCCTACTTCTCCTCTCCTCAACTTTATATATGTCCTTCTTCTCTTCTCTTCTCTTCTCTTCTCTTCTCTTCTCTTCTCTTCTCTTCTCTTCTCTTCTCTTCTCTTCTCTTCTCCTCCCTTCCTCTCCCCCCCCCATCTCTCTGTCTACTATATCAGAGGCTGGCTTTGGTATCTCTGTCTAGACAAAGATACCTTGAAATTTTGAACTTTTGATCCTTCTGTCTCCGTCTCCCAAGTGCTGGGGTTACACGTCTGCACCATCGTATCCATTATTTCTGATGGTGGCAATCAAAGCTGGGGCTTTGTGCAGGGCACGCAAACTCTCCACCAATTAAGCTTCATCACCAGCCCTAATGCATTTTCCCTAATTGTCTTCTTGCTTCTTGTAGTGTGCTTCCGATAAGAATTCATAATATGAATGTACTGACTGATGTTTTTTTCACTTATAGTTATGGGGCAAGTGTTTTCTACCCAGTGAGCTGTAAAATTATCTGAATATGAAGTGTGCCTTTAGAAATACTCATACATATAAGTTTCAATTCTTAGAAGGTGGTAATATTGAGAGGTGATTGAATCATAAGGGCACTAACCCTATTACTCAAGCATGTAGATATTGGTCTAGTAGAAGTTGGAGCATAGTGGAGGGACATAGGTCATTTGGGTGGGGGTACTGTGGCAGGAGGGTTGCATGCCTTTGGAGGGTATATTATTTTAACTGGGCAAAGATGTGTTACTTTTTTTATGCTGCATTTGTTTAACAATATAAGGATCTGATACATTTGTTTGTGCTGCATTTGTTCAATTATGTAAACATGTGCTGAATTAGTTTGACCTTGTCCGCCTAAGGTACCTGATTGGTCTAAGAAAGAGTTGAACAGTCAATAGCCAGGCAGAGAAAGAATAGGTAGGGCTGGAGGGCAGAAAGAATAAGTAGGAAGAGAAATCTACGTGAGGAGAGAGAAGAAGAGAGAAGAGAATGAGGAGAAAGAGGGAGACATGGCTGGGGCAAGAAACCAGGCTGCCATCAGACAGACAGACAGACAGACAGGAGAAGCAGTAAAAGTAAGATATACAGGAGAGAAAAGTAAAAAGCCATGAGGCAAACGGTAGATAAAGAGAGACAGGTTAATTTAAGTTAAAAGAGCTAGCCAGAAGTGAGATAAGCTAAAGCTGAGCATTCGAAAGTAATAAGTCTCTGTGTCATGATTTGGGAGCTGGTTGGTGGCCCCAAAGAAAAAGCCTGGTACAACCATGTTCTCTCCTCTGTGTGCTCTGTCCATGAAAGTGAGCCACTTGAGTATAGATTGAAACCCCTAGAACCACAAACCAAAACACGTTTTTCTGTTTTTCAGTTGTTTGTCCAGGTGTTCTCGCAGTGACAGGAAACTCACTAACACTGGCAGCCGAGCCTCTGTCATGATTGTCATAATCCTGCTGCCGTGGTAGAGTTATTACCCTGTGATTCTGATAAACTGTTATTTGTTCATCTCATTTAGAAACAGTGAGGTTCTGTCTTCACCAAAGGAACATAATGAAGACATCCAGGGAGCTTTCGCCCTGCTTTGGAGTTCTGTCTATGAAACACACCGTGGGGATTTCCAGTGTTCTGTCATTCTGTGATTCTCATCATCTTGGGTTGCCTTAGGAGTTCTGATTATTTTGTCTTTTCATACACTCCCTTCATCTCTTTGCTTCTATGTTCCTTCAGTGACTTTGATATCATCAGCACCAAGCCTTGTGTGTTAGCCCTGGGTCCTGAACACAGCATCTCAAGAACTCTTAGAGATTAAATATGTAGAGTATTATAAATATTTGAAATACCCTGGGGCTAGTGCATGTACTGTCCTTAAAAAGATCTTTTTGATCTGGTATCTTTTATTTGCTTGCTTGTATGCTGGCTTTCCTCCCTCTGTTAGAACATCAAAACCTTTTCAGGCTTTTGGAGCAGTGAAAGGCAGTCACAGCACTCAGTCTTTCTCCCTACTCTCATGCATAATTGAGGCTGAAGAAAAGGGTACAAAGCTCACAAGCTCTAATATCTGGGCAAAGTATGGTTCCAAACCTTGCTGTTGCTGAGGCTGAGCCATCTTTATTAGGATGTATCAAATGGCTTGAAAAGCAGCCTTAGCTTTACTAATCACTTAATTAGAAAAGAACAATAGCCTTGCTGGAAGTCTCCTTTCTAACATATTGATCCACACATTCCGCAGATATTTATTTTATATTGTTCTTAAGCATCTATTTCTGAATTCGTGACTGATAATGACCACATTCCCCTTTTTCTTTTTTTGCTGTAGCTCTGCTCTAAATATGGCTTTAACAGACAATGTTTTTTCATGTGATACTCAAATGACCAAAGGACTTTTGCATGGCAGGATTACACCTATTTACTATTTGTTTATTTGTAAAAAATTGTTGTTTTTCTTCTTTGTTTTGTTTCTTCATTATTTCTCCTTTTTCTGTTCTTTTCATCACAAATGGTTTCGTATGTAAATAGACCACCAAGTAACAGGAAATTTTGAACATAGACATTAAGGTTAAAAGGAAAATCATATGAGCTAAAGATATATACACAAGTGTGTATGTGTGTAAATGGTATATATAATATAAAGCACACAATTCATATGGAGACATAAAGTGCAGTTATGTGTCATGGTGTCATGTAATGATGGATGCATGTTCTGAGAAATGTCATAATAAGCAATTTTGTTACTCTGCAAACATCATAGTGCTTTTGCACAAACTGCCACAGCTACAGTATCACTCGATGGTAAAGTCATATTAAACCACTGTTGTATGTATATCTGTCATGGGTCGAATCATCTTTATACAGTGTGTGACTACATACACATACAATGGAAACTCATGGACAAAATGCTTCTAAAATGCTCCGTATACTTTTAGAGCTGTTGTGTTTTATAACAGCAAGAAAAGGAAGAAAAATGAGGGGTTACATATTTCAACATAGCTACAAACTCAGAGCCTATTAATCAGGAGAAATAGAGTTATTGCTCCTACAGACCAAAAAAATGAGAAATAAAAGCAAATACTAAGGATTTGTGGTTTGTAGTAAAGATGAGTCTCAACTACCTTAACAAAATATGCAATTCTGAATTTTATAAGAATGTATCTTTCAACTTCCCAAGAAAGCATTGTTCATACCATATAGCACATCATCAAAGGTGCTCTATATATGAACTATGGGTGAGAAGAGTAGATTGTAAGGAAAGACACAGTATTCTTTGTCTTGCTTATTAATTGGTGTTTTCAGCCATTACAGGAAGAGACCAACTGTACTTTGTAAGCCACTTTCCATGAACTCAAGAACTCTTCCCATAAGTCCTGAAGAGTTGGTAGTAATTATTGATGGTCCATAGGTTGCCACAGTCTCTTAGCCTCAGGAAAACCCAGTCCTAAGTACTAAACACTCAAAGTCTTGATTAAATAAAACCCTTTGGTAAAATGTGTAGGATATAGTATTCACTGTCATTATTTAATGTGCAATATTTCTCAAATTTCTAACAACTTCCATAGGTTCAGTTCCTGGAATTCATTTTGTCCTTAATGGGGAATTTGGATTACAAAAAGAGATTCATATACCCACCCCCTTACCCTTTCTTTGTTTGCCTGCCCTTACTTTTTCTTTTATCGAAAATATACTTTTTTACCAAGAAAATATTTTCTGATTACAGTTCTCCCACACACAACCTTCCCATTTCTTCCCCACATGCCCTCCCATCTGAGTCCACATCCTTTCCATCTCTTAGAAAATAAGCAGGCATCTAAGGAATAATTTTTAAAAATTAAAAGAAAATAAGGCAAAATAAAATGAAGGCAACACATTGGAATAAAACAAAACAACCTAACCAAAAAAAGAGCCAAAAAAAGCACAAGAAACACATATAGACACAGAGACACACATGTTCACACACACACACACACACACACACACACACACACACACACAAACACACACACATAAAAATCCAAAACCAGAAGCTATTTCATATATATATATGAAATATATATATATATATATATATATATATATATATATATATATACACACATACATACATACATACATATACATATACATACACATATACATACATACAAAAAGGGTCTGCAAGGTTTAAAAAAACTCCCAACTTCACATTACAAAACAGATAACCTGCAAAGATGCCATTGAGTTTGTTTTGTGTTGACCATCTACTACTAGGCATGGAACCTATCCTTAAGAGTGGTTTATTTCCTCAGTGGGATTCCCTTACCACAGGTTTGTGGAGAGCTACCAATAGTCTCGGCAACAGGCTGGGTTATTTGGAGATTCCCATGGGAACCTTTGGCTAAGAACTCAATTAGATGTAACACATTTCTGGTACTGGAAGCTTAATTTGGTGACAAGAGATGTGCACTGGGGCTCTGTCTCCCCCATTATTTAGTTATTTAATTTAGATTGCCTTCATATACGTGTATATTATAGGAATGTTTTATTGTATTAGGTTTCCATATGACCCCCCAAATGGCCCTTAGTTTCAGCCATCCCTCCTGTGTTCCCTACCTTTTTCCCTCCCCTCCTTCTTGTTTGATCCCTTTCCCAAATTTGTAGGCATACCATGACACAGGGCAGAATTCTTCTCCAGTTTAACCCAGTTTCAAGTGAAGGGGCTTTGAATTTGATACATCAATATTTATTGAGTAAGGACTATAAAGATGTCTCATTGGTTAAAAGCAGGTACTACTCTTTCAAAGGACCCAACTTCAGTTCCCAGCACCTACATTGGACTGCTCACAATTGCCTGTAACTCCAGCACCAGGGAACCTGACTCTCTCTAATAAACTCTGTGGTTACCTTGACACATGTTGTATACACTCATAAAGAAAAATACACAAAATAAATACAAAATAGTTTCTTTTTAAAAAATATTTTTGGTAACACACTAAATGAAACAAATACTGAGTTTGGCCCAAAGCTGAAAAAGAAAGAAATGGCTGTTTTCATATTACCCATGTTGTGTAGTTTTCCATGTTTTTTATGTCTACTCATTTTACATAGATTTCAACAAGAGCAACAAATATTTTTTATATCATATCAAAGTGTACAATTAATAGACACCAGGATGATAACTGTACCATGATACAACATATATACTTTCCAAGCCTTCCATGTGCAGTACAGAATCTTGGTGTTTTCATACTGAGTATCTTTGAAGAACGTGACTCACTGTACCTTCACGATCAATTAATGATGACAACAATCTCTTATAACTGTTCTGCAGGTTGTAGTTTTAAGGTTAATGCTTGCAAAAATTATAACAATAATAAACCTGATGGCCAAATGTAGAATACATAGGTGTAGAAATGAGAAGATAAATTCCACTATTATTTAACCTCCATGGTACCACTCTTAAATTATGAAGACACCTAGGTTTATCTTTCCATTTATGCTAATAAAGACACAAACATATAAAAAAGGTATGCTTATTTGACTATAAGGAGATTAGAATTATACAAACCATAACTGAATTCTTAATTTTTCATTTCATTTTATGCTGAATAAAATAATCTAGTCATAAATAATTTCACTTTTATATGAAATTTAGAAATATAAAACAAAACAAACAAACAAGCAGCAAAATACATACACACAGGAGAAAACAGTGGTTACCATGGGAAGAAGTGGAGTATGAAAGGGGAAGAAGTGGAAAGATATAGGTAGAGGATATGAAGTAGGCATGTTTGCTCAACACACAGATATTCAAAATACAGAAGAAAGACTATATCAAGTTTATATTGTACTAGGGATCCTTACTTTTATCTACTCTCATCACAAAAGAAATTGAATTGAGTCACAATATTGATCATTTTATTCTATATGTATCCTGTAATATCAAATTGTTGATCTCAAGCATATATTATAAAATGTGTTAAGATGAATTTATTGAAATTGTTAAGGAATGGTTGAAGTTTATGCATAACAAGGCAGTGCCATTTCTAATATTTTAAATTATTCAATTTAGCATACGTTTATGGTTAATTTTTCATTATGTAAAGTAGTGTTGTGTCCTGGTGAGTTTTAGGCCAACTTGACACAGGCTAAAATCACCTGTGAGGAGGAATCCCCAGGTGAGAAAATGCCTCTATAAGATCAGGCTGTACAGTATTTTTTAAATTAATGGTTCGTGTAGAGGCCTGTAGTGTATTTTCTTAATTAATGGTTGATATGGGAGGGCCCAGCATATTGTGGGTGGTGTCATCCCTGGGATGTTGGTCCTACATTTTATAAGAAAGTAGGTTGAGCAAGCCACAGAAGCACACATTCCTTCATGAACTGAGCATCAGCTCCTGCCTCCAGGTTCCTGACACATTTGAGTTTCTGCACTGTGGAAGAATAAGTCAAATAAACTCTTTCCTCTCTGAGTTACTTTTGGTCATGGTATTTGATCCCATCAATAGAAACCCTAACTAAGACAGCTGAAATTATCATTATTATTTCTAATATTCATAAAATCATTATGCACATATGTTTAAATAACTTCCTCATCTACATGGGATAAGATTGTTCAGTTAACTCAGAGAACACAGAATCACCTGATTCTGGTGATCTGGGCCTGATATTCAGGATACTAGGGAATCTGAGACAGGAGGATTACAAGTTCAGGGCCTGCCTCAGCTATCAGGCAATTCAAAGACATCTGAAGGTGCAGAATGAGTTCAAGACCAACCTTGTCAGCTAGCGAGAACTCGTCTCAAAACCAAGTGATAAGAAAAGGGTGTGTTGCCGTGGAGAAGTGTACAGCATGTATAAGACCAGGTTTCATAGCATTAGGGGCCATTGAAGATAGATACCTCCTTCGTTGTCAGCTTTGGGCTCCACTTCCTGTTTCCCTGGTAACTCTAAAAAAGGTAAATGTCAGCCATGACCATATAAAAATGTAGAGAAAGGATAAAAGTGCTAACAGAGTTTTTTAGAGGCTCTTAATAGGAAAGGTACTTTCTCGTCGTCAAAATAATACAATTTGCCTCTGGTCTTAGATGGGCCAGAGATTAGACCATTATATACTATTTTCTACTCCCTTAAGAATTTATTAAGGAGATGTTTGTGTCACCCCCCCACCCCTGAGCCCTCCTTTTGACCTAGACTCTCTGGGTCTTGTAGCATGGTTATCCTTCACTTAACAGCTAATGTCCTCTCATAAGTGAGAACATGCCATGTTTGTCTTTCTGGGTTTGGGTTACATCACTGAGGATTTTTTTCAAGTTCCATCTGTTTGCCTGTAAATTTCATGATGTCGTTGTATTTTGTTAAACACCTGAGTAATAATACCCCATTGTGTGTATGTATCACATTTTTTTATCCATTCTTTGGTTGAGAGGCATCTAGGTCGTTTCCAGTTTCTGGTTTTTAAGAATAAAGTTGCAATGAATATGGTTAAGCAAATGGTAGGATGAAGCATCCTTTGGGTATATGCATAAGAATGGTATGGCTAGGTCTTGAGGTAGAAGAATTCTCAGTTTTCTGAGGAACTGCTATATTGATTTCCATAGTGGCCATACAAGTTTGCATTCCCACCAGCAATGGAGGAATGTTCACCTTGTACATCCTTGACAGCATGAGCTGTCACTTGTATTTTTGATCTTAGCCATACTTAAAGGTGTAAGATGAAATCTCAAAGCAGATCTCCCTGGGAAGGGGAACTAAAATAGAGTTTGTAGATGGACTGAGTGTGAAAGGGAATGGAAACACAATTGATCAGATAGAGGGTGAGAACAGAAGGGGAGAATACTGGGAGAGATGACTGGAACTGGGGGATATTTAAGGGGTGATGTAGAAACCTAATGCAGTAGAAATTCCCTGCAATCTGTGGGAGTGACCCTAGCAAAGTCTCCTAGTAATGGGGGATATGGAGCCTGAACTGGCCATCTTTCATTACCAGGCAAGGCTCCTAGCAGTGGAAATGGGAAATAAACCCAGCCACAAAACCTTCAACTTAAAATATGTCTTGTTTGCAAGACATGTTAGGGTAATGGTGGTGTAGAACTTGTGGGAGTTGCCAACCAATGACTAGTCCAACTTGAGGCACACACTTCAAGAGGGAGCCCACTCCTGATACTACCTGGATGGCCAGGAACCAGAGGCAGGACAGCCCAGAGATCCAGGATGGAGTTAAATACTACTAGGGGAAAAAGTCAGTGAAATGATGCCTAATGACATTCTGCTATACCCACAGATCAGAGTCTAGCCCAATTGTCATCAGAGGGGTGGTACCCAGCAACTGATTGGAGCAAATGCAGAAACCCAAAGCCACATACTAGGTGGAGCCAGAGAAACCCCAAAGAAAGGGGGGAGGAAGAATTGTAGGAGCCCGAGGATTAGAGGATTCCAGAGTAGAGTCCACAGAATTAACTAAGCAGGGCCCATAGGGCCTCAGAGACACTGAAGTAACACACACGGACCCTGTATGGGTGTGAGGTAGGTTTTCTGCATATATCTTATTGTGTGTAGCTTGGTGTTTGTGTGGAATTCTCAGAAGTGGAAGGTGTCATTTACTCCTTTGCCTGGTCTTGGGACTCTTTTCCTTCTACTGGTTTTCCTTGTCCAGACCTTGATATGGGGGTTTGTGATTACTCTTATTGCAACTTGTTAGGCCATGTTTGGTGGATATCCCTGCGAGGCCTGCTCTTTTTTTCTGAAGGGAAACAAAGAAAGAGTGGATCTATGAGAGAAAGGATGTGTGGGGAGGGACTTGGAGGAGTGAAGGGAGGGGAAACTGCAGTCTGGATGTGTATGTGTATGAGAGAAGAATTTAAAAGAAAAAAAATTGATGGGGAGGTAGGAATTCTTAATTGTCAGTCATTGAGCTGGCCAGGAGATTGCCTCAGAGAAAATATGATTCACTTGAACACATGCTGAGGAGATGAGAAGAATAATGTTCTCCTTCGTGAGATAATACAATTACTCTTCCCAGGATGTACCCCACTTAGCCGTCATTACCACCACACATAGAGCCTCTACCATGTGCTTCTGCTCAACTACTTCCCTTTTCTAAGTTCTAACTCAGAAAAACAAATTTTTCCCTTTTTATTTTTTTTGTATTTCAGAACTAACCAAAAGTCTGGGCATGTCTTTCCTGATGCTGTGGGTTTCTCACCCTCTCTCTGAAGTGTCTTCCCCCTCTCTCATACAGCTGCTTACAAAGCTCTTTTGGGAACGGCATCACTTCCCCTCTTCTTCATCTCTCTTGTCTTGCCAATTGCCAAGATTTTTGTCTTCTATTCTGTTATTTTCATCCCAAATTCTAATAAAATTGTCCTCAAGATTCTTCCTGTGCAGTTGGAAGTTTTTCTGAGTCCCACTGGCCCATGGGTCAGGACAAATTTCTCCTACTCACGTCCCCCAAGTAAATACACAGAGGCTTGTATTAATTATGAACTATATGGCCATGTCTCAGGCTTATTACTGACTAGCTCTTACATTTAAACTCAGCCCATTTCTGTTAATCTACATGTTGCCATGTGTTCCGTGGCTTTACCTCTGTGCCAGACAGCCAACTGTCTCTGTCATTCTAGATTTTTGGAAGTTGCTTACAATGCACTTCCTGTTTACTTGAGTAATACTATATCCTTCTGAGGTCTTTGATGTAATTGAAGACTAGATAGTTATAATTATGGTTTTCCTTGGTTTTGATAGGAGATAAGGTAGATATGGAACCTTGGACTTACAAATATAGGGTAGATAGGATATCTTCTTTGATTTTTGCCAAATGCAAATAGACTAAATATTATAACTATAATTCTTGCTTGATAACTGTATTGTTATATGTAATTTTACTATGTTAAAATTAAACCCTTCCTTTTTGATTAGACAGAAAGGGGAGGTGCTGTGGGATGTTCTATATGCTGTGAATGTGTTGCTCTGATTTGTTGATAAATAAAATGCTGATTGGCCATTAGCCAGGCAGGAAGTATAGACGGGATAAGCAGAGAAGGAGAATTCTGGGAGAGGAAGGCTGAGTCAGTAGACACCAGCCGGCTATCCAGGAGCAGCATGTAATGGCACACAAGTAAAGCCACAGAACACGTGGCAACATATAGATTAACAGAAATGGGCTGAGTTTAAATGTAAGAGCTAGTCAGTGGTAGGCCTGAACTAATGGCTGAGCAGTTTTAATTAATACAAGCCTCTGTGTGTTTATTTGTGTCTGAGGGTCTGTGGGACTGGCCGGTGAGAGAGATTTGTCCTGACTGCGGGCCAGATGGGACACAGGAAAACTTCAGCTGCATTGCTATGTCTGTTTTCAAATTCTTGTATTAAAATGAAGTCTTGATTTTTCCTGCTAGCAATGGCCCTATATTAAATTCCCAGGACACGCCTATCCTACCCCCAACATACAAACATGGATGGAATTTCAATATTAAAGGGAAAACACAGGCAGGAGTCTGGTTTAAGAAGGAATATTTTACAAGAGAAAAAGCCAAAGTTTAGCAATTAATTAGTCAAAAACAGTGGAAGGAGTACCGGAAGATAGATCAAATAGTAAAAGGTAACTGAAGAAAGATACAAAGAGCCTGTGTTTTGAAATTAGGCTGGGAAAAGAAAGAATATTCTTTAAAGTTTCATTTAAAATTATGGTCAGATGTGAAGCTTAGAACAATTGGTGTTTTTAAATAATAATTGGTTATAGGAGAGAGAATGGATTGAATACAATGTTCATGGACATTAGAGTGAAGAGACTGTTGTCATTGGTTCTAATGAGAGACAGTCATAGCTTACTATAGGATAACAAAAATGTGATGGATAGATGGACTCTAGGGACAGTTAGTTGATGTGTCTAAGGACTTTCTGGCACATGGAGCACTGGTGAGGAAGATAAAATCAGCTTACAAGGGTCATGCTCAGATTTGTGACCTACAAAAATGGATTCTGCCATTCACTGAGATGAGAATAAGGGTCGTTCATGTATTTGGACATAGATAATTTTTGGGGGGTACAATAGTATACCTTCAAAAGGCAAGGGGGAATTCATGTTGGTGCAAAGTTCCCAGATAGTTAAAGTCCACGTGAGCTACTGATACCAGAGACCCAAGGTGGCCATTTAACATGTTAACTTACTATAAAATAATATTGAGTAGATTTCAGATATTAGTTATGTTTATGTGGGTAATTAAACATACTTTTGTTAATCTTGTGAGATGAAATGGCATAAATGACCTCCTGCAGAGATTGAGAAGTGAGTGATTGTTAAAGAGACAAAAATCATTTATCTCATTGCTTTCCACAGCATGGAAGTAATGTTTGGGGAAATAGCAATGAATGAGGATGCCGGAAGGCTTTTCCATCTCAATCCATGTCTGGACCTGGTGCTGCTGCATTTGTCACAGTGACCGACAGACAGATGACAAACACAGTAACCAAGTAACAAACACTCGTGAGAATGTCATCCATTTTCTCAGGCTCTTTCCAGCCTTGAGTCCCTCACTCTCTCTGTTCTCCTTCCAAAATGTTAGTTCAAGACTCAAATGTCTCATGATTTTTTCTTACATCTCAAAATGGCATTCACCAAATTTCCCTTCCACTGAGACCCTCTCAAAGTCTTTTCTATATTGTCCTCCATACCCCAAGGCAGGGTAATAAACTTAAAAAACTATTTATTGTTTCAATGGTTGTACTTCATAGTTTGCTGCTTCTATTGTTTCTGAGCCGAAAGTGATACATCCTGGCAGATGGGGGTGGTGGGACAAAGCTTCCCACTTACATCTATCAAGAAGTTGAGAGAAAGAAATGGGCCAGAGGACCCACACTTCCTTTAAAGGCATACTCTCCCTGCTTTCTCCAGCCAAGCCTCACCTCTTAACATTTTCACCACCTCCTAACAGCCCTGACTTCTGGAATACATTCCAGCTCCAAACTGTAATAATTACTCTAAATCTTCCAATCCTTCCAACATAGCAATGATATCCCCGAGGTCAAACAACTTACATTATTTACTTGTGTTATAGTTGTGACCAAATACCTGACAGAAACAACTTAAAGGAGTTCACACCTCCTCAGACTCACAGTTGTAGAGGGCTCACTGCGTGTTTGCTTCTTCTCTTTCACTTGGGCAGAACATCCTGGTAGTAAAAGCGTATGACAAAGAAAATTCTCCATTTCATGGTGAACGAGAAGCAGGAAAAGAGACCTGAAGATCCAGGAAAAAGAAACCCTCAAGGACTCATACCGCATGACTTGCTTCCTTAAGTCTTACCCAAACCTACGATCTAACGTATGAGTATCTGGGAGACACTTCATGATGAACTGAAGAGGGTGTTTGCCAAGGTGAAAATTCTTTGTCCTAAATGCTTAAAATTCTAGGACTGAAAACCAGCACAGAATATACAGTAGTGACCCTTATAAAAACAAGATCAGTCTACTGGACTCATATTACTGAGCCCATGGGTTTGTGATGAACCATCAGTCCTAGACAACTATGGGAACAGAGGCCAGAATTTGCAGAATGCTCATAGAGACCTGAATGTGTACTAAGTCTAGTCATCTCTCAGTAAGAGATGAAAATGTTGATAGGGTTCACACAGTTCAGTTCTGCTTTCTAGGGAGCTTTTCATTGATTAATTGGCCTGAAACAATTTTATTGGCATCTCTTATGTTTCAGGCTTTGAGAATACAGATATTCATGAAAATACACAGCAGTTTTTATCTCCAACTTTAACTTGGTAAGACTTTTATTCTTCCTTTGATTTTTTTTAAAGTTTCTTTACACAGGATTCATGAAATTATCCCAGTGTGGTAGCTAAAGACATTTTTTTAAAGTATGGTTTTACATAATTAACTCTCCTGAATACTATTGATGAACCATCCCTAAAGTAGATTACCTTCCTTGAATATTCAACAAACACACCACACCAAGGAAAAAACAGTTCAGGATAAAACAGTCTATGTTCTCTCTCATGTCCTGGCTGTTGTTTGGAAGAGTCTCCCAAAGCCACTGTGTAGTGTTTTGTTGGAAACTCTGAGATGCTATTGGGAAATGGGAAATGTTTAAGAGTAGAGGGGTACTAAATGGAAGTTAGGTTGTCAGAAACAATCCTTGAAGGAGATTGAAGGAAACCTTATCATTTCCTGTGTTTTGGTTCCAAACTGCCATGAGGTTAACAGGTTTCTGCTACCATATTTCCGCCCCTACACATCATGTACTATGCCACCACAAGTCCAAAGCAACAGAGCCAAGACCACAGATGGAAACCTCCAAAACTGTGAGCCACTCCAGATCTTCCTCTTTTTAAGGCTATGGTCTCAGACAGTTTGTCATAGTAATGGGAAGCTGACTAACACAAAATCTGAGTCTTTTTGCCTTTCAGAATCACAGGTTCTTCACATTCTGTCCCTTCAACCTGAAGTTATCAGGACATCCGGAGCATACAGTACTCGCTTATGCATTTCCTGACCTAATCATCTTCTTGTTGAATTAACAGAATATTGGAGATCTAAAATCTAATTATATTTTAGGTATTCTAACTAGAAAGAAGCAGATTTATTTAGAATCCACACCTAACTAGAAGCAGATGAAATTTTCTTATTTGTTCTGGTGATTATTTTCAACTGTCTCCAAGCTTAACTTCGTTTTGGTTTGTTGCCTTATAAAGTGCTATTTCTTTTCATGGAGACTCGCCCCTACTTCTAGTCAAACTAGGACTTCTGTTACACTGCTTTCTCGTGTGTGCACCGTGTGTTTCATGTTGTTCTCATCCTATCACTACTACTTAGGATACAACTTATATTTGATTCAGTGTTTTGTCATTCCTACACTAGATCTCTTATACTATACAATGATTCATTAAAGTAAACAGCAACAACAGAAACACCTTCCTGATTCAAATTCAAAGGTTGATTGAAAGGGTTAAATGTACCAAGACAGAACTGAGTGGTGATCATTCATGAAAGTGATTTTTTTGTGTGTGTAGCAAATAGCAAATGCCCACTTCTAAGAATCTACCCCCCAAAAATACTGATAAGAATATAAAATAATGTGTTTACAGAACTATTCAATGGCATAGTATCATATTCAAAATGGTTGGACTCAAAACTATCCAAATGCTAATTAATGACACTGCTCGAATGGACTATACCTTCAGAGAATGTGGTGGTAAATACAATAAAAGATAAAATATTACACACACACACACACACACACACACACACACACACACACACACCACACATTTGTGGCTGTGTGTACATATTTATGGACAGAAGGAATGTGAGAAGGGAAGTGATCGAGAGACCTAAGAAAGAGTGTACTAATCAAGAGTTTCCAGAGAAACAGAACCAACAGACAATGTATAATTACAAGAGGGTACTTATTAGATTGACTCACAGGGCCTACAGGCTTGAGATCCCAGAAAAACCAGTAGCTCTTAATGTTATGATTGTGTATATTGGTGTCCTTAGGGGAATCCTAACAGTGGGAGTGGGGGTCTCTCTAAATCATTTGTCTGCTTTTGGGACCCTTTTCCTCCTACTGAGTTGCCTCATCTAGCCTTAATATGATGGTTTGTGCCTACCTAGTCATATTGCGTCTTGTTATGCTGTGTTAGGTTGCTATCCTTGAGAAGCCTGTTCTTTTCTGAAGGAAGGAGGAGTGGATTTGGGGAAGAGGGAAAATGAGGGGGTTGGGAAGTGTCAGGGGAAGGTACTGTGGTCTGGATGTATTGCGTGAGAGAGAAAAAATTAATCTAGCAAATGTGAAAATGAAAGAAAATAAAAAGAAACTGGGAAACTGTAGGGGAGACCAGGGAGAAAACAATTAACAATTTAGAGCAACAGAATCTGCTCACATTGATTCGAGGAAGTAACCTTAAGCCACAGGCAGTGGGAAAGCAGAATAATTTTTATCTTACAGGGGCATCAGGATCTGTTATACTTTTTCTCAGACACTGAGCTGATTAGAAATGACTAACCAAGAAAATAGAGGGGCCTTTGGGATCTCTACCATAATATTCCACAAGCAGAGAAAATATTATTTTACTACAATATTATTCAGCTAATATTTCAACTTAAGAATAAAATTATATTTGCAGAAAATTCCAACATAGTACACAATGCTTCTAAAACTTCATCCAGTTCTTATATTGGTATAACTACATAAATCACTGATTAATTGATGAACACACTTTGAGACGTTTCCCTAGTGAATCTCACACTTCCTTTTTAATGACCCTGCTTTTGTTCTAACGCCCTTTCCTGCTCAGGATCTTATGAAGACGCCAGGTTTAGTTTCCTTGTCTACGTAGCTCACTCTGCAGACATTCCACAGACTTTCCTTATTCTCCAGGAAGCAAAAGGAGTTTTAACTTTTGTTGCTCTGTTTGTTTGGTTTTTATTATTATTATTATTATTATTATTATTATTATTATTATTATTTGCAGATAATTGTTAGATTCACCAATTCTTTCCTGTGTTTTTGTGCCCATTTGCAGATTTCTGCATTCTAGTGATTTTAGGCTTTTTCCTTTATTTCCTTTTATTTATTCTAGTTTTGTGGCGGCTTCTTGGGTGGAATCTTTACCTCCTTATTTCTCAACCTTTACCACTGTCAAAAAATATCCATTTGAGTCTACTGCAAAATCCATTTGGGTTTACTTGGGAAATTTTCTCAGATTTAATCTCTTTATTTATATCGATTTTTTATTAAGAAATTTTTTTATTCATTTTACTTACCAATCACAGATCCCTTCCGTCCTCCTGCCCCCCTCCAGCCTTCCTCCCCCAACCAACACCCATTCCCTCCTCCTATGGTGGGACACCTTGCACAGATTTAATTTCGTAGTTGTTAATGTTTTCTTCAATTAATTTGTCTTATAGGTACAGGTAGATAGATAGTAAGAGAATTTTATAAGAAGTTGAATGAGGAAAATGTGAGAAAAAATTTAAGAGAATGGTAAAATTGGATAACATTTTTGGACAAAGAAAATTTAAAATGTAAGTAAAAAGTCACAATAAGTTAGAAGTTGTATCTAAAAATTAAAATGTGTTAATTTGTGTAATCTTGAGTTTACTAATACTAAATACTAATTATAGAACTGCAGCTAGGGACTGGAATTGTTAGCAGCAATGTGGTTGTTAATATGCATATGCATGTATAAACATGTCATTAAGATGCTAGGACTATGATATTACTTGAATACACTTCCAACCTAACAGTGTAAAGCAATAAAAATGAGAGGAAACTGTTAATCAAATAAGTTGACACCCTTGAAGTTTGAATTAGAAACATTTTAAAATACATGTTGTGTGTTACCTTTAAAAAAACAAAATTATTTGTAACCAGCTTGTGCATGTGCACCCCATACACACACAAACACACACAGGAAAACAAATGGCATGCCTGGTCCCAACATCCTCCAGAAGATGAGGGAGTCACTCTCCTCATGTACGGCATCTTACTGTGTTGTTTGCTATCCTAGACTTCTTGCATTTTTATATTAGAAAAAGCTGAAAGAAAACACTGACATCTTGGATAGACCATTCTCTTCTTTCAATCCTCTTATCGAATGTGTTTAATTCTTTTCATTCATGCTTTTAATTAGCATATATCAAATATACATAACAGCCTTCCTTGTGGCTTTTCATGTATGTATGTATTTTGATCATGTTTACCCTCTATCACTCCCTCTTGTCTCTAGACTCTTGTTCATCCTCTTCTACTTAGCAAAAGCCCCTTTCTGCTTCCATGTCGTGTTTTGTTTTGTTTTGTTCTCAGGGTTTTTTTGATTGTTTGTTTTGGTGACTCAATTAGCATAATTAGGGTTTCTTATGGATACATAGGCAAGAAGTTATTTACAGAGGTGTGGGAAACTCACCATTGTCCATGGTGAAAGAAACACACATATTTCTTAAAGGAGTCATGAATTGTTACTGGCAAAAAAGTAAAATGAGTGTGATATGCTAAGCTTCCCAAAAAGTTGAACTTCTTTAGGAATAATTAAGTAACACAATTATTTATTCACTTTTATTTCATACATATTTGGGGAATTTTTTTCTTTAACACTTTTAGACACTGCTTTGAAGTAATGTGGGTTCTTATAGTTTCTTATAACACATGCTTAGAATTCATAGCAACTCACAAGTACTTCTTATTCTAGAGCCCTGGATTTTAACAGTACAAAACAACATTCCACAATCAATTCTAATGATTGAATACAATTGTCATCTGTTATCTTTAAGGGAACTGGCTCTAGGACCCTCCTGCAAATACCACAATATGCACATGCTGGAGTCAATCGTATTAAATAACTTAGGGTTTGCATAAAGCCTGCATATATCAATCAAAAGACAGCACATCACTTCTATATTACTGTAATACATAGCAGTGCAAATGCTTTTTAAATAGTTATTATGCTATATCGTTTCTGGAACTAATAACAAGAAAAATAATCTGAATATTTAGCACAGATTTTGTTTTCTTTTGCTTTCTTTTATTTATTTTTTATTTTTGCTTATTTTTAGTCATGATTCTTAAATTTGTGAATGTGAACACTCACATATCAAGACTACCTATTTACTAGTGCATCCTTAAGTTCCTCACACACATATTTTTCTTATTTTTGTATGAGAAGTCATAATCTTAAGTATTACATATTATTCTAATAACATTTTAAAACATTTTCTTCCATGGCAAACATCTAAATTATTTTCTGCATTTTTTTTATTATGGGCAAACTTTGATCCATGTTAACACTCATAAGCTTTTATGCAAATCATGAGCTAATCCTTTAGGATGACCCGCCAGAAGTGGAATTAGTGGATCAAAGGGGGTTTAAGGTTCTTGGTAATATTGCCAGGATAATTTCCAAAAGTGCTGTGCTGAGTAACAGGCCCTGCAGCAATGCATGTTCAGCACACTCTGTAGCAACTCGACTCTGCTGATGCCTAAGCCCAAGTGAGCCTGATGTGTATCTCTGAGGGGCTTTCATACTGACTTGCATCTGGGATTGCATTTTGTGTTGAGTAAGAACTGAGGGAAGAAGATGAGCTTCAGCTATTTCTCCCCCTTGGGCTATTTTTCCTGGTTTAATTTTGTGCCATTGCTTTGCTCAGAGATGGTTTCATTCACCAATGCCATCATTTGGATGCATCAAGTCATTCAGTTCTCCTGCCTTTTAATCCTCCTTGTTCTTTTGATTTGTGAGCTGGTTAAAAACAAAAGAAGTCTGTAGCTGGCACACAGAATAAAACCAGGTTCCAGATGAAGTTTCCTTTTGTTAGGCCAGAGCATTACAGACTTCATGGCTCAACATTTGTTCTTCGTAATTTCCCGAATACCTGTAGTAGTGTGTCCGCTCCAACCACCTATTTGTATTACATGCCACTACCATGATCATTATAAATGATTCATCAATACAAATAATATGATTTTCCACCTAAGAACTTAAAATTCAAAGAAAATCTGTCTGACTTACGATTCACTCTAATGCAATTACCCGGAAAGACAAACAGCTTTGGATTCTGCTCCCTGAGAAGACACAATGAAAAACAAACAAGGGGTGTGAAACTGTCAAGCATATTACAAACCACCTTGATCAACTTCATGAGATAGTTACAATGTCAATTATTTTTAAATTTTGTAAAAGATGACTTTTAAGCAGTATAGTTTTTTAAATGAATCTTTCCCTTTTCCTTCATTCTGCAGCAAACTAGTAAGATTTACAGAATCTTATCTTCCAGAAAATGTTACAACAATATCCAATTTATATTCATTTATTATTAAGAATCCTGAAGTTCCAGGACTTGGTGACCCAGAGATGGCAAAGGTGTCAATATTCTGATGACCCACTCATTTTGGGCTAGATCTGGTAAGTGACTATGTCCTGTTTTCCTACATTAGTTTTTGCTATGGTTTGGATGTATCTTGCTCTCCAATGGTTCATGCATTGGACAATGTGGTGACCATAAGACACAGCTAGACCCTTTGAAAAGGTAGCAGCTAGTATGAGGTCATTGCTGCCTCCTGCTCTTCTTCTGCCTCTCTGTTTCACTAGTATTCCACCTGCCCTTTCATCTTATCTTCATATGAAGCCATGTCCATGATGCATGCCTGAAGTCCTCAACCAAAACCACACTGATACTGATAGCAATCCTTTGAACCTCCAGAACTAAGAGAGATATTCTTTTTTCTTTATAAAATTATCTAATCTGGAGTATTTCATTATAGTTATAAAATACATATGAATATACTGTTTTTCAGAAGAGCACTAGCAATAATTTCAGCCATGTAGACTTCTCTCCACTTAGTTTTCCAGTAGGTAATAACTTATGGGTAAGCCTTCCTAGTTCCCTTCATTGAGCTTTTCTGGGCCTTATGAATCCTAGGGTTGTTCATAAAAATAAAAACTCTCATTTACATACCTTCCAAAAGTTTTCTATAATGCAATTTAGACAGTTTCAATGGTACTGAGTCCTGTAAAGCATCTGGCTATAATTCATACTGTAATCTCGAGGGTTAACAAGATGTTGTATGCAGATAAACAATGCCTATTTTGAGAAAGAGCAGTGAGAAGATGCGTTGATACTATCTCTGGTACTGCATTAATAATTTCTCTGATTTGTGCACCCACCACTGCTTTGTGTAGTCCATCACTGTTCTAGGTGCATGCTCCCAAGGCTGAGGCTTCTTCAGTGTCTGCCTCTTAAAATGAAGGTGCTAGCCAATTTTGGCAACAATAGATTATCTAACTCTTCAGAGTGGCTTCTTGTTTCTGGCTGGCCTAGTGTTAAATATTTTTCTTGGTTAAAAATTATTTTTCCCTTATTTTTATGAGTAATAAAAGCCATAATCCTCATTTATATTTATAGTGAATAAAAAGCATCTTCTCTGTGGAATAAGCATTTCCTGGCATGTTGACCTTCTCTATGTCCTTGAATAAAAGATACTGTTTCTTGACTTTGAACTTTTCATGTGCTTTTCTCTAGTCCTGTGCATACTCAATTCTTGCTCATATAGATCCTGTCATCTGTCACCTCTTCCCACAGTTATCTACTAATTAACATCCCAACAACTATATAGTTCTTATTTGTGTCTTCTTATACAAATTACTCACGTGAATAATTTATTTCCTGCTGAATTTGTAGTATGTCACACTGGGATTGGCACAGTAGCCGGAAGATCAACTCATGCCCGAATGAACTCAGAACATGGCTTTGCATCGTTAGATTTCTTCACACCCCAAGGAAACCGGTGCCATTTAACTCTTCTAGTCCAAAGCAGGCTGCTGTGGCAGTGTCTGGTCATCAGATTCAATGGGTTTCTCTACAGGTCTTAAGGTAGAAGTATGTGATAATCAAAAGGAGCTGCTTTATAGGCTGATAACTCGAGAAAATACATGAATTGCTGCTCATTTTACCAAATCTGAGAAAGCTGATTGGTGAAAAATTGCTCTCATTCAGAAAGCTCCACTGATCGGCAAGATTTACTAACCTACCTTAGGAGTCTGAAGGGGAAATTCCTACAAACAATAACATATTGATAATGAAATATTGATTGGGGTGCACATTACAGGCAATTTTAGCCATTTCCTTGTGGAGGCTGGAGCCTCCTTCAGTCTGCAGTCTGGCATCTTCAGCCTCTGTCTTCCCTTCTGAAGAACTGGTTTATTGAAATTTTTGCAGTACTGGCAGCACAAGGACTATTTCTATTTTTCCTGTGTCATTTATGCTGTCTGTTCCTCTCTCCTCTTTATCTCATCCTCTTTCCTTATATCTGAATATTTTTCAATACATACTAGATTTTATTGTTTTGGTTTATGGTGTTTTTGTAGTAGAGCACACACCCACATAATTTATAAAATGAGACACAGTGATGTGAAGAAACTTTGTGCACAGCAAACTCTGATAGCAATCAGTCAAATTAACCCAACAGCAGCAGCATCATAGGTCAAGGATGACTTAGTCAGACATCCTCTCAGCCATTATATCAGAGACAAGTTCTTCTACTGACCCTCCTTTGCCATACCCATCCGAACCCTGACAGATAGAGCACACTCTCACACAGTGTCAGACACATGGCACAGACTTTTGGGCAGAGCATTCACCAGGGAGCCTGAGTTCTGCACATAGATTTTGGTCATGCACAGAACTGATAAATTCCCAAGTATCTTATGCTATCACTGACACCCCCACACATCTTCCACCTCTTCTGAGGCTTAGACGATTAGTTATCTAAGAAAAGAGAGATGGATCCTTTTTAGAAACTAGGGCAAGATAGAATCATAGTTTCTTTGCTGTAGTTTGCTGAAGTTTCTTTTGGTTTCATGTGTTCACATTTGTCAATTGTTGGTTTTAATGCCTATTCTATCAATATCCTCTTGGGAAGCTCTCTTCCTGTGCCCATGAGTTCAAATGTATTCCCCACTTTCTGCTATATCAGAGCCAGGGTATCAGGTCGTATGATGGGGCCATGATCCTTTGGGAGTTGAATTTTGTGCAGGGTCAGAGAAAAGAACCTACTTTCAATCTTCTACATGTAGCTATCCAACTTGACCAATATCATTTATTGAAGATGCTTTCTTTTCTCCAGTGTGCATTTATGACATTTTTGTAAAAAAAAAAAGAGGTTTTATATATATATATATGTAGACCTATATCCAAGTTCCCAGTTCTATTGCATTAATTAGTATGTTTGTTTTTATACCACTATCATGTTGTTTTTCTATTATAAAATTTAAAAAAATTTATTTTACATACCAACTGCAGTTTCCCCTCCCTCCTCTCTTCCTGTTTCCTCCCCCAACTCCTTTCTACACCCCCCATCCAATCCTCAGAAAGGGTAAAGCCTCCCTCCCATGGGAGTCAACAAAGCATGGCATACCAAGTTAAGGCAGGACCAAGATCCCCACCCCACCCCCGCACCCCCGCATCAAGACTGAGCAAGGCATCCCACCATACAGAATAGGTTTCAAAGAGCCAGCTCATAAGATGGGGACAGATCTTGGTCCCACTTCTAGGGGCCCCACAAACAGACTAGCTATACAACTATCACCCACATCCAGAGGGCCTAGATCGGTCTCATCTAGACTCCCTAGCTGTCAGTCTAGAGTCCGTGAGCTGCCATGAGCTTGGATCAGTTGCCTTTGTGGGTTTCCCCATCATGGTCTTGAGCCTCCTTGCTCATGTAATCCATCCTCCTTCTCTTCAATTAGACTCCAGGAGCTCAGGCCCATGCTTGAGTATAGATATCTGCATTTGCTTCCATCAGTTACTGGATGGAGGTTCTATGATGACAATTAGGGTAGTAATCAATCTGATTACAGGAAAAGACCAGTTCAGGCACCCTCTCCATTACTGCTAGGAGTCTTAGCTGGGGTCATCCTTGTGGATTCCTGGGAGTTTCCCTGGCAGCAGGTTTCTTCCTAAACCCATAATGGCCCTATCTATCAAGATATCTCTTTTACTGCTCTCCCTCTCTGTTCCTCCTCCAACTTGGCTTTCCTGAACAATCACTCATGTTCCCATTCCCCATTCCCTCCCTTCTACCCCTCCCCACTCCCAGTTTACATGGAAGATTTCATCTATTTTCCCTTCCCGGGGCAATCCATGCTTTACTCCTAGGGTCCTCCTCGTTACCTAGCTTCTCTGGGGCTGTGGATTGTAGGTGGTTTATCCTTTGCTTTACATCTATTATCCACTTATGAGTGAGTACATATTATGTTTGTCTTTCTGGGTCTGGATTACCTCACTGGGGATAATTTTTTTCTAGTTTCATCAATTTGCAAACTTCAGATATAATCATTGTTTTTTATCAGTGAGTAATACTTCACTGTGTAAATGTACCACATTTTCTTTATCCATTCTTCAGTTGAGGGGCATCTAGGTCATTTCCAGTTATGGTTATTATGAGTAATGCTTCTATGAACATAGTTGAGCAAGTGTCCTTGTGGTATGATTGAACATCCTTTGGTATATGCCCAAGAGTGGTATTGCTGGATCTTGAAGAAGATAGATGCCCAATTTTCTGAGTAATGGCCATACTGATTTCCAAAGTGGCTTCAAAAGTTTGCACTCCTACCAACAGTGGAGGAATGTTCCCCTTACTCCATCTACATCCTCTCCAACATAAGCTGTTATCAGTGATTTTGATCTTAGGCATTTTGACAGGTGTAAGATGGTACCTCAGGCCAGGCGGTGGTGGCGCATGCCTTTAGTCCCAGCACTCGGGAGGCAGAGGCAGGCTGATCTTTGTGAGTTCGAGGCCAGCCTGGTCTACAGAGTGAGATCCAGGAAAGGCGCAAAGCTACACAGAGAAACCCTGTCTCGGGAAAAAAAAAAAAAAAAAAAAAAGGTGGTACCTCAGAGTCATTTTGATTTCCATTTCCCTGATGACTAAGGACATTGAGCAATTCCATAAATGTCTTTCAGCCATTTAAGATTCTTCTGCTGATTCTGTTTAGATCTGCATCCTATTTTTAAATTGGATTATTTGGTATTTTGGTGTCTAGTTTCTTGAATTCTTTATATGTTTTGGAGAAGAACCTTCCGTAAGATGTAGAGTTATTGAAGATCTTTCGAATTGTGTAGGTTGCCATTTTATTGACTTGTCCTTTGCTTTACAGAAGCTTTTCAGTTTCATGAGGTCCCATTTATTAATTGTTGCTCTCAGTGTCTGTGCTATTGTTGTAATATTCAGGAAGTAGTCTCCTGTGCCAATGTGTTCAAGGCTACTTCTCACTTTCTCTTCTATCAAGTTCAGTGTAACTTGATTTATGTTGAGGTCTTTGATATACTTGTACTTGAGTTTTGTGCATGGCAATATATATGGAACTAATTGCATTCTTCTACATGTTGACATCCAGTTATGCCAGCATCGTTTGTTGAAGATGCTTTATTTTTTCCCATTGTACAATTTTGACTTCTTTGTCAAAAATCAGGTGTTCATAGGTGTGTGGATTTATGCCAGAGTCTTTGATTGAATTCCATTGATCCATGTGTCTGTTTTTATGCCAATACCAGGCTGTTTTTATTACTGTAGCTCTATAGTAGAGCTTGAAGTCAGAGATGGTGATGCCTCTGGAAGTTCCATTATTGTACAAGATTGTTTTAGCTATCCTGGGATTTTTTTGTTTTTCCATATGTAGTTGAATATTGTTCTTTCAAGGTCTGGGAAGAATTGTGTTGAGATTTTGGTGGGGATTGCATTGAATCTGTAGATTGCTTTTGGTTAAATTGCCATTTTTACTATGTTGGTCCTACCTATCCAAGAGCATGGGAGATCTTTGCATTTTCTGATATCTTCTTCAATTTCTTTCTTCAAAGACTTAAAGTTCTTCCATACAGGTCTTTCACTTGTTTGGTTAGAGTTACCTCAAGATATTTTATATTATTTGTGGCTATTGTAAAGGGTTTTCTTTCTCTGATTTCTTTCTCAGCCCATTTATCATTTGTATATAGGAGGGCTACTATTTTTTTTTAGTTAATCTTGTATCCTGCCATATTACTGAAGGTGTTTATCAGCTGTAGAATTTCCCTGGTAGAATTTCAGGGGTCGTTTATGTATACTATCATATCATCCGCAAATAGCGAAAGTTTGACTTCTTCCCTCCCAATTTGTATCCCCTTGATCTCCTTTTGTTGTCTTCTTGCTCTAGCTAGAAGTTTGATACTCTATTGAATAGCTATAGAGAGAGGGAACACCCTTTTCTTGTTCCTGATTTTAGTGGAATCTTTGTTTTGTTGTTGTTGTTGCTGGTAGTGTGTGTGTGTGTGTGTGTGTGTGTGTGTGTGTGTGTGTGTGTGTGTGTGTGTGTGTGTGTGTGTGTTTTCCCTTCTTTGGGACATGCAAATGTGAGATTATCTATTGCATAAGTTTTCATTGGTGTAGATAACTTCTTCCTTAGGCTGCAGTTTTCCTTCTAGTACTTTCTATAGGGCTGGATTTGTGGATAGGTATTGTTTAAATCTGGTTTTGTCATGCAATATCTTGTTTTCTCCATCTATGGTGATTCAAAGTTTTACTGGGTAGAGCAGTCTGAGGTAGCATCCATTGTCTCTTAATGTCTGCAAAACATCTGTTCAGGACTTTCTGGCTTTCAGAGTTTCTATTGAGAAGTCAGGTGTCATTCTGATAGGTCTGTCTTTATATGTTACTTGGCAATTTTCCGTTGCAGCTCTTAATAATCTTTCTTTATTCTCTGTATTTAATGTTTTGATTACTATGTGTCAAGAGAACTTTTTTTGGTTCAGTATATTTGCTGTTCTTTAAGCTTCTTGTATCTTCATAGACGTGCCCTTCTATAGATTGTGAAAGTTTTCTTCTATGATTATGATGAATATATTTCCTATGCCTTTGAACTGGAATTCTCCTCCTCCTCCTATTCTTCCTCTTCCTCCTCCTCCTTATAACTTTATTATTCTTAGGTTTTTTGTCTTTTCTTGATGTTTCAGATTTCCTGGATGTTTTGTGTTAAGAATATGTTCGATTTAGCATTTTCTGTGACCAATGAATCTATTCATTCTACTATATCTTCAGTGCCTGAGATTCTCTCTTCCAACTCTTGTATTCTGTTGATTATGCTTGTATCTGAGTTCCTGTTCATTTACCGAGATATTCCATTTCTAGAATTCCCTCAATTTGTGTTTTCTTTGTTGTCTCTATTTCAATTTTCAAGCCTTGAAGTGTTTCACTCACCTGCTTGATTGTTTTTCCCCCCTTGGTTTTTTTAATGGTTTTACTGATTTCTTCCAATTTTTGTTTGTCTTTTACTCCACTTCTTTAAGGGAATTTTTCATTTCCTTTTTAATGGCCTCTATCATCTTCATAAAGTTATTTTTAGTGTTGTTTATTGTGCTTCATTTTGTTAGGCTATTCCAGTCTTGCTGTTGTAGAACCACTAGGTTCTGGTGATGCCATATTGTTTTTTATGTTGTTGAATATATTCTTACACTGCCATTCACTCATCTGGGTTTGGGATAATTATAGCTACAGGTGTTGATTCTTGTGATGTCTTTGTTGGATGGGTCTTTTGTTCTTTTATTATATATCTCCTTCATTGTGTTTTGGACTGAATGGTCAAGGGTTCTGATGACTGACTGGTTGTCAGTTTGAGTAAAGTTATCTCAGCTGAGGTTTGTAGGAGTTTGGGTGCCTAGATCCAGTGCATCATCCAGTCCTTCTGGCTGGTGTGGGCTTTACTTGTGCCCATGGAGTCTGTTCTTCCAAATGGTGTAGGTTTTGCTTGTGCCTTTTCTTTCAACTGGTGTGGGTGGCACTTGTGCCTATAGGGTCTGCTGTTGCTGTTAGAGAAGGTTGTTCATGGGGCGGCTATTCTTCCAATTGGTGCAGGTAGTGCTTGTGCCTCTAGGGGCTGCTGATGTTGCAGGGGATGGTTGGCCAGGGGGAAGATGATAGGTTCAGTGGATTTGGATAACAAAGTGCATCTTGTATGTTACAGAGTCCAACGGGTGGCGGTTTTGGTGGAGTGGCCTGCCTGCAGGACTTTTACCTGCTGGCTGCCTGCTGGAGCTTATCATGCTGTTTTAATGATTATGCAAGGTTTTTGTTTATGTGCTTTAAGTTTATTTTTAAATTTCTCTGTAGAGCTGTGCTGGAGTCTTTATGGGAATTGCATTTTTCTATTCTTAAGTATATCCCCTTGATATTCATTACTTGTCTTCCTGCTCTGGCTAAGACTTCAAATATTATATTGAACAAGTATGGAGAGAGTGAGTATCATCCATGACTTACTGCAAATTTTAGTGAACATGCTTTGAGGTTCTTGACACTTATAATGATGTTAACGGTGGACATGTTGCAAACTGCCTTGCTTAGGTTGAAATATGTCCCTTTTATCCATTCTCTCTTTAGGACTTTTATGAAGTAGAGTATTGGATATTGTCATATGCCATTTTTTTGCATCTAATAAGATAGCAACATGTTTTCTGTTCTTTAGACTTTATGAAGTGGATTATGTTTACTAGTTTATAATGCTGAATCATTCCTGCATCTTTGGGATGACACCAACTTGCTCATGGTATATAATAATTTTGACATGTTCTTGAATTTGGTTTAAAAATACTTTACTGAGACCTTTACCAGCTGTCTCGGCCTATAATTTGCTTTCGTGGAATGTTTTTTCTGGTTTTGTTATCAGGATAATACTGGCTTCCTGAAAGAATTTGGGAATGTTTCTTAAGTTCCTCTTTTACAGACAATTTGAAAAGTGTTCATGTTAATTGTTCTGTAGAATGCTGTGCTGGACCCATGCTTTCCTGAGCTTATTTCAGTTGGAAGATTTTTAATTACTGAACCTATCTCATCATATGTTATATTGTCAATTATTTCACTTTGATATAGTTCTGGTAGGTTGTATCTGGAGACTGTCTTAGTTTGTTTTCTATTGCTGTGGTAAAACACTATAGCCAAAAACAAGCTAAGGAGGAAAGGTTTTATTTCAGCTTACAAGTTTCAGGCCAGAGTGCATCAATGATATAAGTCATAGCAGGAGCTCAAAGCAGGAACCTGGAGGCAAGAACCGAAGAAGAGATCATGGAAGGGGTGCTGCTTTCTGACTTTCTGTCCAGGGGTTACCCAGCCAACTTTCTTACACAACTCAGAACCACCTGCCTAGGGGTACTGCCAACCGAAGAAAGCTGCCTCTTCATGACAATCATTAACAAAGAAAATGTCCCACACTCTTACCCACAGGCCAGTCTAAAAGGACCATTTTCTAAGTTGAGGCTCCTTCCTTGCAAATGACTCTAGCTTGTGTCAAGTTGGCAAAACACTAGCCAACATGTAGACATTCATCAATTTCTTTTAGATTTTTCAGTTTGGCAAATGAGAGATTAGATTAAGGATGACCTTAATCATTTTCTGAATTTTACCAGTATCTGATATAATGCCTCTCTTGTCATCTATAATTTTATTAATTTGTATGGTCTCTTTCATCTTTTCTCTCAGTTAATTTGTCTAAAGATTTGTTAATCTTATAATTTTTTCAAAGAACCAACTCTTAGTTCCATTGATTCTTTTTATTGCTTTTCCCCCATTTCTATTTCCTTAATTCCAGTCCTGTGTTTGATGACTTATTCCTGCCTAGTCTTTTGTTGTGTTGTTTGATCTTGTTTTTCTAATGATTCAGAAGTTGTCATTAAGTAATTAATATGAAATCTCTCCAGCTTTTTTGTTTTTTTATGGGTATACTTAGTGTTAATAAACTTTCTGTTAGGAATGCTTTCATTGAGTCCCTTAGATTTTGAATTCCAGGTATATATCAGACTGGGTAAACAATTTCTGAAATAGAAACAAAATTAGTGGGAGTCACAGTGGTCATATATCATAATACTGACATAATGAACCGAAAATTATAGGAGTCCCAAATCACAGTTGATCTTCATCATGGAAAACCCACTGAATTTTGATAGAATGGGAGGTTAGACATTTTATCCTTCTTCTAAATGTCAAAAAGAAATAACACATAGAATGAAATAATCACAAGATTATGTCTCCCTAGATGAAGAACATGTTATAAGATTCTGTCTAGCTACATGGAGCACCCAGTGTTTTATTTACTCTTAAGACATTTGCTGAGATTTAATGTAAGCAGGACTGAAAGCTGAAAACCTAAACATAAAATGTTTGAAGGCCAGAGGTTGTGATGGAGATCAATGATAAAACACTTGCCTGTGTGCATGAGGTCTTGAATCTGATCTCTCCCACTAAATAAATAAGTAAATAAATAAACTCTAAAGGCCAAAACTTAAATCTTAGGTCTTCAGTTCCAAGAAGATAAGGACCTTCCAATTTCTTAGTACTATGTGCAGAGAGCAAAGGCTGAGGGACATGGATGAACTCTAATAAGGTTGTGTCTCACTAAGTCTCCTCTCTGCCCTGCTTGAAAGAAATCCCAGCTCAGAATGCGATGATCAGTTCTTCTCCTTCTCTTCAATGACAGCAAAAGACAGCAAAAGAGAATTCCTCTTTTGCCGAAGACAGTGCTGTTTGAATATTCTAAAATTATTTTATAATGATGCACAGGAATCAGTATGTATACTAGATCTATAAGACAGCAAAAATACAGTTAATAATGATAATTTAGAAAATAGAGATGTACAGGTAGTTGAATAAGCAGAGAAGGATAATAATTGATAAAATGTTCAAGTAAGTTAAAGAATAATTTCAAAAAGGGTAGAAATGGAGACATCTAGTAGTTATATCTCTATGAAAAGACTGAATGTACTTTATGTAGCAAAATCATAATTTTTAAATTATGAATCTGTTGGATGCTTTACCAGCTACCTGTTATTGCATTGAGAACCACTTCCAAAACTCAGTATTTCAGATAATATTTATTATCTTCCAGAGCTGTGCAGGTAAGCTGACTCATTCGCAGTCTCTGAGCCAGGCTACTCTGTCCTAAGACATGGCAAAGATTCAAGAAAGGAGAACAAGTGTTCAAGTCCTTCAGAAACCTAGCCACGGGACTAGTACTCTTATTTCCATGGCCTTTGATTAGCCCAAGTGAGTCACATGACTGCTCAAATGGAGCAATAAGGAAGCAGATTGTGTTGTGAGGATGGAAACGACACTAACTGACAAGAGTAAGAATGTAGGAAAGAGCAGTTATTGGGGCTACAGTGGCTTAGTAGAGTATACATGTGTCTGGACATGATAGAAGACAATTTCAATGGGCCTGAAAGAAAGTCAGGAGCCCCAGTAGATAATACCTATAACACAGTTCTTCCACTAAGGCTGAGACTTTTGTGAGGTTGTGTTTCCAAGAAACCACAGAGAAGCAACACCTATGATACTTCAACAATATACTGCCTAAACAAGACCTAAACAATAACAACACCAATAGACGTGTTACAGTTGAAGGGGGAGAACTGCACCCAGCTCCACTCCTAGACAAAAACTGCAAGCAACTAAGAACTTCTGAGAGAAGCAATTAGCCTTCCCCAGAATTGAGACCCGAAGTTGGTTATCCAATACCAAGTGTTCAGCCCTGAAATTATATACACGCAAGAAACAGTCAATTGATTCAGCAGATTGTAAATCTATATTCATATGTTTATACATATTATAACAATAACAAATAAATAGAGGCCAGAAATATGAGAGAGAGAGTTGGGGTGGGGCATGGAAGTGGTTGGATTTATAAGAAAAGGAAGGCGAATGGTACAGTTATATTGCAACTAAAAATAAATAAATCAGTATAATAAAAATAATATTAAAACTGAAAAAAACCCCTCTAGCACACAACCAAAGAAGTACATGAGACACTGAAAGGGTTGGCTCTGCATATTGCAAAAGACTCAGAAGCGAAAAATGGCTACAATGAACCAAGTTATGATTCAAAGAGACTATTACCAGTGACTTTTCAAAATTATGAAATTTATAAACATGCATACTCAAGAAGATGAGCAAACACAAAGCAGAATATTAACAAATAGTATCATGTCAAGGTACATTTCTTTTTATGCTGTTGAATGTTAAAGGCAAAGATAAATTGCCTCTGTGTGCTTTGACAAAAAACTACCAGAAACATTTTAACACCATTTACAATAACACCAAAATTTAAATTTCTAGTAGTAAAGCTGACAGGAAATGGCCAAGTTAAATTTTGAAGTAAATTGAGAGAAAGAAATATGTCATGTTTATGGGCTAGAAGCCTTAGGGTTGCTAAGATTTCATTTTTTTCCAAAATCGATCTGTATAATTAATTCCTATCAAATCTCACAGTGTATCTTTATGTGTGATTAAAGTAGTGATTTAGAAAAGTATATACCAAAGTGAACAACCTAGAATAACTAAAAAGTCTCTTTAAAAAAAACAAAGCAGTCTGGTTCATACTATCAAATTCCATTAAAATGTTACAATTATCAGCCATGATACTTTACAAGAAGCAAAGACCACAGAAACAAACTCATCGATATCCAACCACATGCTTTACAACCAACAAGGCAGTACATGTTCAAACAGAAAAAGTATCATTTCAATAAATAATTTACAGTATTTACATATCCATATGAGAAAATTGTTGGAACTTGATGACTCTCACACAATATGGAAATTTGGCAATCAACTTCTCAGCACAAATTATAGAACTAAATATTAAACAATTCATAGGAGACACTCCTTATATCCTAGTTAGATAATTATTAAACATAACAGAAAAAGAATTAACCTTAAATAATTGATTATCTTCACTGAAAAACTATTAAGAACTTCTAATTATCAAAAGGCATCATTAAGAATGTGATAACATAAGCAGTGAACTGAGAGGAGATATTTTTAGTGTTTATATGTTACAAAAGACTTGAGCAATAATAGATAAACAACTCCTGTAAATTAAAATAAAAAGATAAAATGTCCATCCCAAACCAGACAAAATAATAGGCAATTATCAAAAAAATGGCACCCATGTAGTAAATAGCAAATATGGAGATCAAACCAGCAGTTCTTAAGGAAATACAAGTCAAATATACAATGAAAAGTCAAAACTCGAATTGACAAAGATGTAGAGCAACTGAAATTTCATGCAATGTACTTTGACAAATACCTAGGAAAGCTAAAAGTATCTATTAAAATTAAATAAATGTTTTACCTGTACTTCATTAACTTTATCCCTGTATGTACATATAATCCCCGGAAGACATCCTGAAGAATGTTCATTATCCCCCACAGGAAGCAACCAAAATGCTCATCAGCAGGAAGATGGGAAAGTAAGCTGTGTTTTCATCATGCAGTGGAATGTGACCAACTCAGCAACTGGAAGAGAAAAACTACTGATACACGCAATCACAAGAATGAATCACAGAGACAGTGAAGAATGGAAAGGATATAATAGAGTGTGTACCATTCCACATATATGATGTTTCAAAGCAGGAAGGCACAGATCAGTAGAGATAGCAGTCTAAACATTGAATGATGCTCAGCAGAAGCTCTTCATTGACTGTGAAGCAGTGCAGGAGACCATCTAATATTTTACCTAGACTGGAGCTGCATTTGCGCCATGTGTAAACCTTCCTGAAGCCATTCAGTTAATTCTCTGAACTTTAGTAATTGTATATTACACACATAAATGGAAACAACTAAGTGCATTAACAGTGGCATTTTTATGTGCTCAAATATGGTCAAAATTAGATCTGACAGGTTTTTGTTGTTGCTGTTTTTTGTTCTTCATAACATCCCAGAGCCACTGGTCATAGCACGTAATAGCATCGTCATCAGCACCTTTGTTTGGAACAGCATAAATCAGAGAAGCATATACACCGCAAAATGGTTCTGCACCTATGATTAGCCCCAGCACGTGGGAAATAGAGTTGTGGGTATCAGGAGTTCAAGGCCAGCCTTGGCTACATAGCAGATTTGAGGCTAGCTTAGGCTGAATGAGACTCTATCTCAATGAAACAAAAAATATATATGATGAAAACAGAGATAGGATGAAGTAAATCATTCATCAACAGGACAGACATAAATCAAATATAATCAAAAACAAAGAAGTCAGCTCTAATTTGTCCAAATTAATATTCATGATTTTTCAATAAGATATGTAACAAACACCCTTGCATAGTGATACTGTTGAGTTGGAATTTTAATTTTTTAATGCAAGATCTGAGTACTAAAACAAACCAAGAAATAGCTGTCCTTGTGATCTGTGGAATTAGCACTGATTTGAGAATCAACAAATGGCGTCCAACGTGGCGGCAAGAGTTTCCACCTAAAACCTGAGAAAAAAGATTCTAAAACGGAGCTAAAAACAGCTTCCTAATTGTCTCTCTCAAATGAGGGACAGCTGCCAGTTTGAGCTACTGGCGGGTTGCTGGCGTGCGTGCTCGACCTGCCGCCATATGGCGGGAATGAGGCCTCTGCAAGTGACACATTAAGCTACATTGTGGATTTAGCCTTTGCTAGTACAAAACAAAAAAAGAGGTTTCTGGGCTACATGCTGCTTGGATAAAAGCATAGACCCACGATAGCTCCCAGAGCTGGTGGTAAAGTACCACGCCATGTTGGGAAGCTGCGGTGGGCGGAGCCAGCAGCCACAGCTGCTGCAGCTTAAAGCAATAGATTCACAATAAGACAGATTCAGATGTAATAGTTTAAAATGTGTGTAAAATATACGTAGGCTTGAAAGAGACAAAAAAAGGTGATATATACAGTATAGAAACAAATATATGGTTTTAAAAAATAAAGTCTTTAAAGAGACAGTAAAATTAATATAAAAAATAAGCCATGTAGAGATGACTATTACACAGAGAGTCTGGACTGTGTTGTCTTTGGGATTCTTAACTACAGAGAGATATTTGATTGTAAAGGAAGCTGAGTTAAACCAGTATGTATATTTTAAAGATACTTTGACTTCAAAATTTGGATGTAAGGATATGTTGCTTTGGAAAAGAGTCTCTTTTGTTTCCACAGAAAGCAAGAGGCTATGGATTTGTTCCAGAGTAAGATACATCAGGTTTGACCAGCCAAGACCCCCTGAGAGGTCTCCGATGACACCATGGCCCAGATGATCCAACATCCAGAACCATTTCAAGACAACTGGCTCAGATGATACAGCCTCATGGACTACTCCATGATCCTAAAATTTTCTTTGTTTCCCCAGAAGATACAGCGCCCCCCTCCAGCAGGAAGTAGTAAGAGAAGCTACGCCCAAATTCCCAAATATACCAAGCTGACTTTGGAGATGTGTAAAGGTTAAAACCTTCCTTTTTAAGAAAAGAAAAGGGGAAGTGCTGTGAGATGGTCTGTATGTCAAATGTGTTGCTGATTGGTCAATAAATAAATCACTGATTGGCCATTGGCTAGGCAGGAAGTGTAGGCGGGACAAGGAGGAGAATAGAGCTGGGAAGTGGAAGGCTGAGTCAGAGAGACACTGCCAGCCGCCATCAGGATAAGGAAGATGTAAAGTACCGGTAAGCCACAAGCCACGTGGCAAGGTATAGATTAATAGAAATGGATTAATTTAAGCTGTAAGAACAGTTAGCAAAAAGCCTGCCACGGCCATACAGTTTGTAACCAATATAAGTCTCTGTGTTTATTTGATCGGGTTTAAGCGGCTTGGGACTGGCGGGTTGAGAGAGATTTGTCCTGACTGTGGGCCAGGCAGGAAAACTCTAGCAACAAAGAGATCTATACTTTAAAATTCACTCTGACACTTAACCCAAATGTCTGGTCTTTATCAATTCATATATTATTCAAGCCCAGACTGCTTTGCTGTAAAAAAAAAAGATAATTATTTTAATTTTTTTCCAAAAATATATTTCCAAATTATTTTTATATAAAATATGAATTAAGAGGATTCCTACCTGTAAATGTTAGTATTGTGACCAGAAGAGCCTTAAGTCCCAGTCTGTCTTTCAAATTTCACTGAGACACAAATGACTAGAGGAGATAATGCTGTTCTCTGGTGTTGAAGGATGAAAGTGAAATCTCAAAAACATTGCCAGGCTAGACTTGCCTATCTCTTTGAATCTTAGCAATTCTGTTTCAGCCACTATGCTCAGAAGAGGAAATATTCCTTTTCATGTCCATGAAGCTCCCTTTCTGCAGTGTGCTGCTCCATCCAGCTTCAGAAGGGAAGCTACACAGAGAGAGGTTTATCATGGAGGAAATGATTGTATATGAGGACTTCTATTCTCTGTCCTTTCACTTTCCTGCATATCTTTTCCTAAGACTTTAATGTGTCCTCATTTATTTTGCCTATAAATCCTCAATAACAGCTCCATTTATTGGATTATGTTTCCTTTCAAGGAGTTAATTCCCCTCTACGAGGAAGTACTGAGCAATAGTGACTCAGACACCATGCAGAAAAAGTACAGTGAAAGGAACTTTGGAAGCAAGAAAATTGAGTTTGGGCATCTATATGTAGTTTTAACTTAGTCAATGAATGTCTTTGGGTTATATTCAGCATTTTTACACTGTGAATAATACAGTAGTATAGAATGCTTCATGGAATAAAATGAATAGATGTGAAAGATAGCCATATAGCTTATAGCAACATTTTGACTAAGGACAGTCCATTCATTCAATTAATGCATTACATATATATTTATATGTGTGTGATAGACATTCTGAAAGATTATAATGAGGCTTAAAATTTGTTTTGCTTCTTAATGGTGGAACCATCTATTATCCATACAGTTGTGATGATACTGGTATATAGAAAAATTAATCTTTTGCCAGTCATATAGGACATAGCATATACAAGTGTGTATAATACATAATTGCTGTGGGATGGTCTGTATGTCAAATGTGTTGCTCTGATTGGTCAATAAATAAAACACTGATTGGCCATTGGCTAGGCAGGAAGTATAGGTGGGACAAGGAGGAGAATAAAGCTGGGAAGTGGAAGGCTGAGTCAGAGAGACACTGCCAGCCACCACGATGGCAAACAGCATGTGAAGATGCCGGTAAGCCACGAGCCACGTGGCAAGGTATAGATTTATAGAAATGGATTAATTTAAGCTCTAAGAACAGTTAGCAAGAAGCCTGCAACGGACATACAGTTTGTAACCAATATAAGTCTCTGTGTTTACTTGATCGGGTTTGAGTGGCTGTGGGACAGGCAGGTGAGAGAGATTTGTCCTGACTGTGGGCCAGGCAGGAAAACTCTAGCTACACATAATGACTGGTAGTGATTATAAATGACCATGTTGCTGGTTTACTTAATTAATATACCACACTTTTTTAGTTTAATAATGTACTACTTGTACATATTAAAACATGTTTTCTGTTAAATGCTATGCCAAGCTATACCAGGAAGGGTATAACAAAACTTGTGTTTATCATATCTCTTGATCTCATCAAGTGGTCATGACAAGTATTCGAGATTTGCCATATGGGTTTATATAACTACACCAAAGGAAGTTCACTTGATGATGAGTGGTCTAAGGTTGTATTTCTGAGAACATTCAGTTCAAGTTTAGCATGAGTATACTAGATATTAAAACTGACGTATAGCACCCATTTGAAAATGGTATTTGTAGCAGTATAAATTAACTTATGGTAACTTGTATAGCTTAGCTATTATTTCCAGGGTAATTATGTATTAGACAAAACATTGGATTTTCCCGGTAATGGTTTTATGAGAATATAGTATGATACTTTCATAGGGACATGAAGGGTGCCAATAGAAACTTCAAATTAAAGTACTGTATAGTTTGGGGGCTAAAGGGGTGACTCCTAAATGCTGAGTTGTCATTAAGAAATCTACCAAGAACTTCAATAGTTGCATAGCTGAATATGAACCTCAAAACAATGTTCCATCTCTATGATTCACTCTCAATCTGATAATTGCCTTTAGAGTAAGTCAGAAACACAAGGAATGCCGTGCTCACTTGTCAATTATGTTTAAATGATTCTTTGGGGGAAATTCAGTTTTTTTATTAAGAAATTTTTATTCATTTTACATACTAATCACAAATCCCCCTCTTCCCTCCTCCTATCCCTCCAGCTTCCCCCCCTTCCCTGCCCCTCAAATCATCCTCCATTATCTCCTACAAGAAGGTAAGGCCTCCCATGGGGAGTCAGCAGAGCCTGGCACATTCAGTAGAAGCAGGTCCTAGCCCCTCCCCTGCCTCAAGGCTGTGTGAGGTGTCCCACCATAGATAGTGGGCACCAAAAACCAGCTCCTGCACCAGGGATGGACCCTGATCCTACTGCAGATGAAGGTACACAACTGTCTTGCTTATGCAGAGGGCCTAGTCCAGTCCTGTGGAGGCTCCATAGGTGTTGGTCTAAATGTCATGAGTTCTCACTAGTTTGGTTTGGTTGTCTCTGTAGGTCTCCCCATCATGATCTTGATGCCTCTTGCTCATAAAATCTCTCTTCGACTGGACTCATTATGCTAGGCCTGATGTTTGGCTGTGGATCTCTGCATCTGCTTCCATCAGTTACTGGAGAAAGGCTCTATGATGGGTTCTATGATGACAGTTAGGGTAGTCACCAATCTGATTACTGGGGTAAGCCAGTTCAGGTACCCTCTCCACTACTGCTAGTAGTCTAAGCTGGGGTCATCTTGTGGATTCCTGGGAACTTACCTAGCACTTTATTTCTCCCTATCCCCTTGGTGTCTTTCTCTATCTCAGCATGTTCTGGTTTCTCTTCAGATTGTATAAATCTTTTTAAATGAAGCCTGTCCTGGAACTCACTCTGTAGCCCACTCTGGCCTTGAACTCACAGAGATCTGTCTGCCTCCTGAGTGCTGGGGTTAAAGGTATGTTCCACCACTTCCCATCGGTCTAAATGATTCTTAAAATCAATGAACAATTGTTGATCCTTAGATCCTGGTGAAGGGAAAGTGATTCAAGAAGTTGTAATTCTATATCTCATCCTTTCCTTGGCTTAACATGAGCTAGCAGAAGCAGCACACGATCATTAGTAGATATAAGCAACAAGTAGAAACAGACAAGATTATACAGGTGATCGGCTTTGCAGTGAGAATATGGATAAGTCCTCCACACAAGCAAAATAAGGAAAGCGTGTGGACTGTTGCTGTTACAAAATAAAAATTACAGAGCATTAAGGGTTAATGTTGCCAAACTGTAGAAACATTAAAGCAAAGTCTGCAAACACTAGGAACTCTCAAAGAATGAATGCAACATGAAAAATAAAAGAAACAAGTAAAGAGAGAGGGTATGGTAGTTACCAAAATTTATGCCATAACAAGTGTTTCCATAGTCTTGATCTCAGAATAGTCCTTTCCTTAGAAGGAGAAATCTAAGGATTAATATGCTTAAGCAATTTGCCTAAAGTAATAATATGGTAGTGATCATGCTACAATTTTAATTAAAATCTTCCCACTTACAAAATTCATAAGTTCTCATTAATATATTATCATTTTCCTTTGTATATTCAACCAACTACTTCTGGCAAAGAAGTCAGAATATAAAGCTAGGGATCATCAACTGATCTTCCTGCCTTTATGTCTGGTAGAAGAGAGAGTCAAAGTCAAATAAGCAATTAATGCTCAAATATAGTAGATTCCATAAAGAAATAAGTAGTATGTTGAACTAAAAAAAAATATTATGAGTGGACCCTTTCAGATAGAAAGATCCAACATGCCTTCATAGCAATGATAAGATTAACATTGAAATTGGATGGGTAAAAGTTAACTAATCAGGCAATGGCTAAGAACAGGAATAAGGTCACTATGCTGGTCCCAACAAATGAGCAGGTCAAGGCCAACTGTGTCAACATTCTATAGTGTGTGTGGCTTCATTCCTTTTGAGAATTAGGAGAAAAGCATGGCGGTGGCTTCTGTGTGTGAAAAGTAGACCTTTGTACATGAAATCTGGACTTTACATTTTTGAGTCAACAGAGGAAGAAATGGTCAACTGCATCCTATTGCTGTTGATTCAACTATGTAGTCAGATAAGGACCGCTTTTCATGGATCCAATCTCAGGCAGTATGTGTGCTTAGATATGAAATAACTAACCTTACTTATTCATTTTTATTTATTGTTTAGTTTTAGGTCAGTTAAAAGCTACCCTATTGTTAGCTCACCTTTAACCTCATAGTCATAAGCTTCTCATTGCTCTGCTGGCTTATTTTCAAGCTACACTGTAACAAGCAACTTTAGGGTTGCTAACTGAAAGAATAGAACTGGAAATTTTTAAGCTGACTCTTTGAGAATCTACTTCCACCCCCCAATCCTTAACTCCTTATCTACACCAACATTTAGACTCTCCAATTGTGTGAGATTTATGTTAAGGGAGTTTCCCTAAATTTGCTTTTGTTTTGGGCATTTTTGTTGAGAAGACTCAACTTATGGTCTTGTGATTGTTAGGCAAGCAGTTTTCCAGTGATCTAAATATCCAGCCTCTAAATAAGGAAAAGAATGGATGGATAATTTTCCTATAGCTATTTCTTGATTTTTAAGGATGCCATCAATGCCTCTAGTATCTACTTCTCATCTATCTACAGGAAGGACAGGAGGAAGTTGAGCAGAGATGATAAGATCTTGGAATAGCCAGAGTTAAGTGAAATTAATGCCAGTAGGTGTAGGGTGGCTGCTGTACTGAAAGAAGGGACTTTTAAGATGGGGGAGAAGAAAAATTAGCCAGAAGTTATTGGTATTGTTGGAGAATAAGAATAGGTTAGATTCAGCTAGAGCTAGAGCTGATGATATGCAACTGAAACAGAGAATTCAAATAGTAAGATTTAGAAAGAAGCTTCTTGGTAGTGAGGGGATAGGATATGGGCACAGGAATATATACTAAGGAAGACAATGGGAGGTAAAGGCCTAGTTTAACAATTTTGTTTCTGTTTTTGTTTTCTGGAAGCACCCAAAAGTAAGGATAGAATCAAGATAGATTATGGATTTGGTAGAGGACAATGATTTTGTACCAAATACCCAATGATCTCTTGGGAATCATCTGTGGTCTGAGACTAGTATGAGTTAATAGATACGTTTTGGAGACTGGGATAAAGTAGAGTCAACGTAGGCTGAGCTGAAAGTAAGTTTGAACCAGGAACAGTGAAAAATTTCTCCCAAGCAATAATGGAGGAGACATTAATTGAAATCTGGAACACAATTTTCTCAGAGACAAGAATATTAGTTTTGACAGAAAAATAGCATATCCTGAAAGAGTTTTGTTATAAGTTTTTTGACTCACTGTTTGAAAAAAAAACTAACAAAAGCAATGTAAAAAAGAGATGTTTATTTTAGCTCTCAGATTGCAGTCACAATCCATCAGGCCAGGGAAGTTATGGCATGAAGAGCTTGAAGAACATTGTGTCTGAAGCCAGGAAGCAGAGGGTAATGAATGCTGCTATTCAGCTCCCCTTTTCCCTTTTATACACTACAGATTTCCAGCCCAGGGAATAGTGCCACCTACTTAAAGTAGTCACTCCTGCCTCAACTAATCTAATCTAGAATATCCCTCATAAACATGTCCAGAAATTTATTTTCATAGTGATTCTAAAACTTGTCAAGTTGATAGTCAAGGTTAGCCATTATAAATTTCAATGGCAGTCAAAAAAGAAGCTGCTTGGTATAATCCAGGTGAGGGTGCACGTACTAATATCCAGAAAACTCCATAAACAGACCTGTATGTTTGATTTTATGAAGTAGAGCATTAGGCTTGCCTTTAAAAACATATTTTTTGCGTGTTTATATCACTCCCATGTACTTCTCTTCTGTCTTGTTAGGGTTTTATTGCTGTAAAGACACACCATGACCACAGCAATTCTTATAAGAACAACATTTCATTGAGGGGGCTTGCTTACAGTTTCAGAGATTCAGTCCATTATCATCTGCACCTTACAACTCCTCTTGTACCACTTGTCCCTATCAAATTGATAGCCTCTTTAATTATTATTGTTATAAGTGCACACACACATATGTGTACACATGTAGATATAACCCATCGATCCCATTTAGCATTGCTTGTATGTGCATGTGTTCATGGATGACTACTTGGGATCAGACTACCTATGCAAGGGCTCTTTCTTGGAAGAATCTGAATCTCCCTCTCAGCAGCCATTAACTCCCTATAGAGCTTCATGTAGGGTTGGGAACAATATATCCCCTTTTGAAGATAAATGGTAAGCCATTGATTGTTTTATACCTCTAAATATAGCTCTCTTGTATCTAACACTGAGAATTTATTTGTTATTATAGGGTTTTATCCTAGATAGTTAAACCAGTTAGTAACCTTTTTGACTAAGACAGCTCTTGGTATATGTGTTGACATCTGAGAATGTCCTTTTAAAATGGGCAGAAGCTGGTCAGCTAAATGACTATCTTTACAGGACCTTATGAGGATCACATTCCCCAACTCAACCAGGTCAAGATGAGAATCCTCAAAAGTGGCTGATAGAATTTTGTTCTTTGAACATTTTTGTTAATTGATGGGAACATTCCTTCCTGGGTATCAAGATTATGAGGCTTTTTACTTGTCATCGTGATCATGTGTGATTTAAAGAAGTTAATCAAATAAGGGAATACAACTGAGCTTAGAGCAACTAGAACAAAATTTAGTATTCTTACTTGGTATCCTGAGATATATCTAAACCACCTTGAAGGTAATATGAGTTATTTTAAGGGGCCTGACCTGGGAAACTAGGCAGTCTTAGTCCTCAAGAAAGATAAGAGCCCTCCTTCCCTAGAGAGTGGAACATTTTTTTTTTTTTTTTGCCCTAAGTAAGTTTCTTTTTCATGGGAGGTAAAGACCTGTTTTCTTAGACCCTAACTGATGCCAACTTTTTAATGCATCAATTTTCCACAGTAGTGGCAAACTGACTTTCTTCAAAATTCTCTTCATATTTTTAATCTAGAGTTTAGACTGTTTAATGAATTCTCCTGTGGCCTGTTGTGTGTGTTTACTAATAAACACTCCAAGGTATTCTTTTGTTACATGAGGCAAATGGGCATAGCTAATCTCACAAATCCCAACCACTTGGGGTTTGATACAGTGGCATGAATACCATAAAATAAGGAATCTCCAAATATTTGCTTCTCTTTTATAAACTTACAAAAGTATAATTTAAAGTTTTAGGCCAATTCTTTTTTTCACTTTTAAGTTTTCAATAAGGCTTAGTTCCTTACCTGAACTGGAGCTCTGTCCTACAGCCTTCCTGAATGCCTATTAAAAAAGGCACTTAAATTAGGAAACATAGGGAATGAAGAAGGAATGTTTCAGGATCAAGAATTTAGTTTGGAGCATATATCATGCATGGGAGCAGCCATATCTGAAAGTATATCAAGTGCATAATGGTGATGCATTGAGAAATGATGAAGGTTATTTTTGGAGGAACTAGTGGGATTGACAATCTTTACTAATCTTTACTTTCAGAGTTGATAATATAGCTAGAGGATATAAGAATTTGTCAGTATTTTTTCTTGAACACTATGTTCTTTGGTGTTATTCTGAGTAGATCATCTAGTAGCTAGCATGGTGTTAAGAGCCCCTCTTTAGATCTAGCCTAACTCTTTTGCTTTGTAATATTACCAATTTCTCCATTCTTTGGATGTACTTACCAGGAGATATTTAAGGCTGTGTTTTTATTGTAAGGTCAGGTGAGGTTCTTTAGGGGCTACTCCAAGTTTTGTATGGTGAGTCCACTGACTCCCTTAGCTTTCTCCTCTACCAGTTGTCTTTCCTCAGAAACGGGACAATCTTTCTGACCAAGGGACTCCTCTTAGACACACTTGGAATATTTCTCCTTTTCATGACTCTTCTCGTTGCAGAATGTGTATTGATTACAGTCCATCTCTGAGGTATTCATAGACTTTGATCAAGTGACTTACTGAAGTTGTTGGATTCTTTCAGGTGAATTCTATGATTCCCCAAGTTCTGATAACTTCAGAGGACATAATTCAAAATATCAGCTGTCTCTTTGACCCCTTATCCTTCTTGGTTTCAGACTCTGTGTTCTGGTTGTTAAATACTAGGAACATCAGCTTTACCAGTCTGGAAAAGGAAGTAGTAGGTTTTATTTCTAACCTTTGTATACCATCTAGATAAAGAATGGGCAGGCAATATACTTCCCTCTTTGAGATATACAGATTTTTAGTCAAATATGCAAGGTGTTATTTATATCATAATAAACCAAAAAAATAGTTCCTTGTTTAACTAGAGTTATAAGGTGGTATCTTAAAAGAGTTTGAAAAAAACAGATACTTAAACACAAATCTTTTCAAGATTTAGGTTTTTTTTAAGTAATTACAAACTTTATAAATTCATAAGAAATCATAAACAACTATTTTGGAACTCTTAATATTTTAATGAAAGACTAAAAAGCTGTTTCTGAAATATAAGAGACATGGACATTGTGTTTAAAACCTTTAATTAGTTATAAACACAGGCAAAATATGTTCCTAGCATTTTCTTATCAACAAATTTAAGGTAACTCATTATTTGTCTGCAAGATTTGTGTTCTTTCTAACTGCACATTCTGAATGTAATTTTGGCTTACACTTATTTCCATAATTGTCTGGACAAAAGCAACATATGTCATTTGTTCATCTGCTCATAAATATGAGGTGTTATCCTTCTAAATCTAGGTTAGAAATCTTCTCAATGATAAAGAATGAAGCCCAATGGGAACCATCAGATAATAGATATCTGGTTAATAATTCTAGAAGAGAGACCAGACAGGAACCATGAGGAAGAGAAGAATGCAAACACCTGATGTAGAACTGCTGTGAGTTTGCAATACACACCACAGCCATAATGGGAAGGCTGAATTAATCATGTCTCTAGTCACTCTTCTCTTTTTCTGGAAGGCTCCATGCATCTCTAACACCAGTAAAGATCAAGAAAAGCTATGTTTTTTGTTGTTGTTGTTGTTGTTGTTGTTGTTGTTGTTTTTTAACCTTTGATGTGAGGAGGAATTCAAATCTAGGACATGCACCAGAACAAAACTTAGAACTGAGCAGAGCTCAGTTCATTTATCAAATTTATTTTATTTTTCTGTCATATTACTGATTTCATAAGTACACAGTCAAATGGAAGAAAAAAATCTAAAAACTGAAAGAATAGATGATGGAGAATGTCTCGTTTATGAGACCAATAGTCTTAACATTCTGTTGAGCAAAGGCCCTAATTATTAATTAATAAGACAATTTCCCTACAAGACATTATTTACCAGATTGGCTGTGTTAATGAGGATGCTTTGCATCTAATTTCATGCTCTGCAATGAACATTTTTATCATGAAAAGGACAAACCTTCTCTACATAATCAAAACTCTTATTAGCTACAAACTTGTGGTAAATATTTCCTAATTCCTGATAGGGATGCCACATGCACTGCAAATTACCTTCCAGGAGAGTGAAGAATTTGCAAGTGTGCATTTAGCTGAAACTTTACCCATTAATTTTTCTAATTTCTAACAGTTCTCTGCTCATATGACTCCCAAGATCCACATGGCAGAGCAAACAACTAGAGCCATCAACCTGTTCTGACCTCTGAAACTCACTATTGTTTGTTTAGGAACTGGTTATACATATACTTCCAAAGCAAGTTCAATTTAATATTTTACCTATGGCATTTGTAAGAATTTCTCCCACTCAGCATTAAAGTCAGTTAATTGAAGAACTATCCTTAACCAAGAGCACGCTAATTGAAGGTCTACAGTGAAACATCAAATGTCCCTCATCTACCTTTCAACAACTCTCTTGTATTTTATTTGATTTCCTTTCTCAACATCAAGCTATCACAATGCATAGGCTTCAAACCTTGCCCACGTGGTCTGAGCACGATACTGCCATGAATTAAAATACATTTCAAGATTTATTATATAAAATCAGCAACTTGGAAAGCTGCCCTTAGACACCCGTGTTTCATCTCTTCAATTCACCTTCCTTTGGCAATCCTAAAATATTCTTTCTTTACTACAGTTGGTATTTCCCCTTTGCTGGCTAATTTTCTCCACACAGACATAAAGACCATATTATTGTTTTATTTTTAGTTGATGACATTTCTGCCTTTACCTGTTTTAAGAAAAGCCTCCTACTGGAGTACTATTTCCCTCTCTCTCTTATCCAAATTGGAAAGCAGATATTGCAATATAAGAAACATGCTTATTTTCAGTGCAAAAGCAAACCAATTAAAAATTCAAACATGGAAAGTTTATGGGCTGTGAGGCCCTACTGTAGCTGAGGAGTTATTTATAGTTGGTGGTTACTGGGGAGAAAGAGAGTCACTTTTCTTTTGGGATGTGGTGGCTGGTAGATTCCCTGTATCCCAGTGGTGGTTACCCCATGCCCATGTACACACGGGCAACACCAATTAGACTAAGTGGGTAGGAACATTATACATACTGAGCAAGGTGCATTTATGTGTCTAGAAATCAATATGTCTGTACACATATAGCTATGTATATAGTAACAATTAATGAAAAATGAGGCCAGCAATTTGAGAGAGCAAGAAGGAGTATATGGAAGAGTTTGTGAGAGGAAAGACAAGGGGGCATGATGTAGTTATAATCTCTAACAACGAAAGATACAATTTTAAAATAAATAAATGGAGGGCATAAAGTTGGGAGGAAGATGTGATGGGGTTCCTAGAAGAAATTAGAGTGGATAAGTGAGGGGTAAACATGATCAAGATCCATTGTATACATGTATGAAATGTTCAAAGAAAATTTAAAATTTCAAAGAAAATATAAATATTTCAAAAAAGCATGGCACATTTACTAAATTATTTTCAGTAATAATATGGTTTTCAACAATGTTAGCAACAATGGAAAGAGCCTGGCATCTTTTTCTAGAAGTAATGAATATTGAGATTGGAAAAAAGAGATTTAATGACAACCTCTTCTATTTTCCTTTTATTGCAATGTCACCAACATAACTGAATTTTATTGTCCCATCTGACCACGGCCCATTGTGGCAGTCACCTCTGGTCTCCTCCAATACTGCCAATCTTCCTTATGGACAACTTCAATGGCTTGAGTCTCTACTGATGGTTTCTTCAAGCTCACCAAGTAAAGTTAGGTGTTCTTCTAAACACCTGGCATCCTCAAATTTCAACCCTCAACCCACTGATCCCCTTGAAACTTTCAGAATACAATAAAAGAAATGATATGGAAATGCAGCCCAATAGTGTCATATATTAAGGAACCATAGAGAGAAGAAGAGTTATTACAATTGCACTCAGTGTGGTGATAAAAATCACCAGAGGATGAAGACCACTCTAAATGGAAAAAGTAGCACTTCTGTCACTGTAATATTGTTTTTTTCCCCAAATAAGGATAGAAACTAAAAAGCTACATCTAAATTGTTGCCAGCTATATGATCTCAGTGATTTGATGAATATTGTAACATTTTAAAATGTATGTCTTTTTCAAAGCCCCATATCATAGAGGCTCTGAAACTCATTTTGACAAAATTATTTTTCAGTGTTGAGCATCACAAGTACTTTGCCTAGTCACCACAATGAGACATGGTGTCTTTGCTCTCTGATGAACGTGAGTAATTCTGAGAATGGATGGTAGGCTATACTTATACATTAAAAAACAAACGAACAATAATAATGTACTTCATACATTTTAGGAAAAGAATCACTCATTTCTTCACTCCATCTAATGTAGCACAGTGAACCTGCATATGAGTCTAGCGCCCAGAAGGACACCACCAGCCAAGGAGGGGAAGTGCCTTTTCACAGATCATTCTTATAATTTTGAGTCCCCTACTGATTTAAGGTTTAGGGGATGTGATAGACCTTTTTATGGCCTTGGTATATGTGGCCCAAAGGTCTGAGATACTTGACACTCACTATCACCCAATGTTAAACTGGTGCAGTTAGTTGTCTCACAGCAAAGGTGATGCAGACTCTCTTGGGCGCACACAAAGTAGATTCACACTTTATGAAGCATTATTAGAGAAAAGTGAGAAATTAAGGAGAAAGAAAATAAACTTCTGAAAGCTTCCAAGAGAGGAAAAAAGCCGTCATTGTTATTATTATTATTTTTTTTGGCTTAGGTTTTTATAGGGTGCAACAGCAAAAGCTGGACAAAAATCTGACGTAAACTGTATTGAAATCAATTGGTTTACTGAGCTGTCATGGGTCAAACCAATGGAGGATCCACATGCTCTATGCCTGTCTTACCACCCAACTAGAGAGGCAATCAGAGGCTGTTTACGTGTTACTCACCGAGTTAGGAATGGTTGAATGCCACCATTTTCATCTCTGACTCCAGTTTTATTAACTCTTGACCTGAGTGTCTGTAAACTGCCGGTCACTGGCTATACTACCCTCAAAGATCACAGGTATCTCAGGACTGTCAATTATACTAAGGTCTCCTTGTCCTCACATTTACATGATCAGCTTAGACCTTTACCATTTCAGGGTTTTAACTTTATTACAACTACTGGGATGTTGCCTTGCTTCAGTTCCTTGTCTATGGGATGTGGGGTTGGCTCTTGGGTAGAAGCTTCTTGTTAGCAGCCATATTCACTTAAAATGAAATCTTTTACAATTAGATTAATTTGAAGGAAAGATATGTGAACACACAATCCTGCCATGCATATCTTCCTCAAGGGCTTTGGTATGGTAGGGGGACATGGACACCTGCTCTCTTCTAACTGATCCAGAGCTCTGTTCTTCCCCTTAACCATCTACTTGGTTAACTTGTACCACACAAAACGCCCTCACATTAATATTTTTCACTGTTACAGATCTTTCAGTTTGATCCATAATCTTCCTTTAGATCAAAGCCTCTTTTCTCACTTCAACATAGTTGAGCAACTTGAAGTTTTCTCCAGGAGTCCTTTTCTCTTACTACTTACAAAAAGCATTACTGTGGTCTTAGAGGTCTCAGTACCTGCATTGATTTCATTCAGTCAGCATGAATAGGTTTAGTAAGCATTCTATATTGCCATTGGGTTTAGTGGAGAATAAGGGCTTGCCAGGACCAAAAGAGAGTTTGTTTCAAAGAAAGAGCTGGGATTACCCAGCTCTGTGTCAACTTAGATGCTCAACTCTGTAAGTCTCCCACTAGAAGCTCTGAAGGGTCTTTTGCTTTCTCTTTCTCTTGCACCCATGATGTCGTTTTTTAACTTGGAACCCTTTCATATTTCTCACACTGTTCCTTTACTTTTGGGTGGAAGTCTCTCTAACCATTCCCCTAAAAGTCTTCTTTTGGCCTGGTCTACATAAGAGAGAAATTGTTTACATAATCGATTATTAACTATATTCATGTATACATTAATTTATGGCAGATGCCATGCCTTTCTCCAAGTTCTCCAACTCTTGACAGTCTTCATCTTCAAATAATTAGTTTTTTTAGTTCCAGCCCTAAATCTCGTAGAATAATCTATAAGGAATAACCTAAATTAACCAAATACTCTGTCTTCAAGTTTCTGTAGTATCTAGATGAAGTACTGATAAGGGAATCAAGTTGTGGTAGGCAATCATCCAATCCTGCATGCTTGGTAGTCCTTCTGCAACATCTCCAGAGGCCAGCACACTGCAATCTATCTGTCTTTCTTTAAGGTGATTCTCAGTCTTTTTGTATCCATTCAGAGACGATGAAAGAATCTTGTCTGGTGCATCAGCTCTGGGCAGTGGTGCCAGTTGGCTTGCAATCTACAATGATGTGATCTTTGTTCTCACTCACTTTACCTTCCTGAACCTGAAATGCACACAACAACCCTCAGACCACACTGTAAAACCATGGAGGCTGTAGGCAAAATGTTTGCACCTTTAGTTCCTTCTCTGAGGTGTCTTTCCAAAAGTATTTTTTCCTAGCTTTCTACTGCATCTACCATCCTTACATGATGGGATCATTTCATTCCTAATAACCCCGCCACTGGAGCTGCTGTACTTTTTCCCTTGGGAAGGTAAGAATCTATTCACCTTGGATATGGTGATGGGGCAGGCCAATACAACAAAACTCCTTTTAAATCCAGCTTAGTGAACCAATGAGTTTACTGCAAGTACAGGAGCATGGGGAAGTTAGGGGTAGCTAAAAATCCCATCCCAGTATGGGTGATTTCTCCCAAAAGCTGCATCCTTAGAGCTCCATGAACAATTCTCATTTAACTCTGAAGAAAAGAATTCCTCTCCCCAGCATATTTTCATGTTTTAATATCTTTGGGAAAGGACCTTGTGAACCTTGTAAATTTCAGAGCTTCTCCAGTGTTGTATACTTCATAAGCTTCCAGGGCCTTGCAAGCACCCATGTCCTCCTCTAGGAAGGAGTGCTGCATTCATAGAATATGGCTACACAGCAGGAGCCAATCTGCAGATGTATGTTGGTGTTGCACATTGCAAGTACTCAAGTAGTTTAGGACAAAGAGTTTACTTGAAATTTTCTGCCAGTGCTTAAGAAATGTATTGTTCACTTCTGACAAAATGATCTGACTAATTGGTTGTATAATTAGTTAATCAGTAGCCTCTCTTTTAAAGTGGTAATGTTGAAGGGAAATCCTTTGATTTCCCAGGATGCAAGAAAATCATCTAATTTGTACCCAAACAAATGCATTTACAACTCCCTTAAGAAAATAATTAGGTGACTGGCCTTGATTTTCCAGAATTGTAAATGAAGTTTGATTTACCTGGCCTTAGAGCAGCAGTATTCACCATCCCACCACCTGTTTACATGCTCAGATTCACCATATGACTATGTGACACCAAGGTCAACTCATAGGATGTTATTTTTAACCTAGAGCAGAGCTGTGCTTGTCTGTAGACAAAACAAAAATTCTAAGCATCCTTTCAAGGTAAGAAAGTTTTTGAAGTCTGCACTGGTACCAGCACTTTATCTTTGGAATAGCCAGCATATCTATCATCTTTCTATCTGTCTGCTAGACACATATTTATCTATCATCTCTCTATCTCTATGCAAAAAAATTTACATGAAAACAGAGAGTAAATGATTTGGAAGAGGAAAAGATGATGAAGGAGAAGAAAGGGATGGAGAAGAGGACATTGGGAATCTGATCACATGTACTTGGTGTCAATTAAGCCCAACACCTACAATATATGTGTACTGATGAAAATTAAACATATAATAAATGGTTGAACATTAGACTCCATACATAGGCATCTACATGTGAAAAATGTACTCGCACATACATGCACCTGAACATGTACAAACATGCATGTACACTCACACATAAACACAAATACATCCAAACTTTTTAGGCAAACAGTGATTCTTTGGGTGTTTCCTTCACTGGACATTTTGGCATGATGGATTCAATTAAATCTGCAGACTACTCAATATTATACAAGACCATAATGTCCTGGGCTTCTGTATGATGTCATTTTCTTAGGCTCATTACAGCTTACAATACCACTCTAATTTCGACTCTGAAAACACAAAGCAATCTTCTATCACTAAGTCTATATAAGGTAGCATGGTATTTTCCAGAATCAAAAGGCTTTCTTTTCCACCCCCACTAAATTATTTCAATTATACTCTCAGGGCCCATTCCTCCTTCTTGTCTCCAAGTAGACAGTAGATAGTGACTCACTGTAGAAACAATGACAAAATGCTCTGAAAACTGTCTTAGATAGTAAGCATCACACCTCCGTTTGCAGAGACTATCTGTGACAGCTGCCGGGATAGAAGTAGATCCAGTGGAGCTGGGGAGACAAGAGTGTAAGTACAAGATAAACCTCCCTTCGAAGGAAAACATTGCAGGGACCAGAAAGCTGCCACCTGCATACAGTTCCTTCTACTGTCACCCAGGGGAGTCTACCAGTCAGCCCTTTGTTCTTAAATGTCCAGGCTGAAATGTTCTTCATCTGTACTCTAGAGAATGTATCTACAGATTAACTTCAACCAATTATTTTTGCATGGACAGTCAAAGTTGATATTCTGGGGAAAAAAAAATGTCCCCACCCACCCACACAGAAGAATTGAATTTCAATTACCTTTTATGAAGTTGGAGGCACTCAATAGCCTTTGTTCTGAAAGGGAATGACATGGAATTAGTCTAAATTTTTCTGCTGAGCCATGAGTTTGGAGGAAAACACCACCAGGTTACTTATAGATTGGTTTCATGTTATGGTTAATCACACTAATGATACAGATGTTAACCAGTAACATATTCAGGTAGTAATTAAAATGTATCAACCCTCTGAATAATGAGTTCAGAAAGAACTCAGGTATAGAGGTTGGGGACAGTTTGGAGGACCCACCTTCCTACTTGTCTCTCATCTCCAGGTAACCGAAGTTTCTAGAGCCTGGCGTCCTGGTGTTCCTTTCCTACTTCATCTGATTGTCACCTGTGCTTGAATATCACTTTCTCAGAGACAGAATCCTATTGATATTTATGTGAGCTAATTTTATTTTAACTTGGCTTTGCCAATAGAATGCTAGATCCTGATCAAACATGTTCTTGGTGTTTCCAAACATGAAGGGTGTTTTTGACATGTATGACCATACTGATATACAAAATTAAGGTAGTTTTATTAAGAGTGAAATCTTCACTGAAACATCTATGAAGCAAATGTGATTGATTTCCAGCATTGACCCTGTGATATATATTTTTGAGTCCACTATCAACAGGGTAGTAAGTAGAACTAGGAAAATATGTTTAAATAACATAGAGAGATTATTTGATGATGGTAATAATGATGGTAATGATCACAGCAATATTTAGGATCCCTGAGGACCTGCCCTTAGACCTTTGAGGGAAGCTTATAGATACAATTTACATTATACTTGATGCCATACCAAGAACAACATGGAAACTATTTTGCCTTATATATCTCTCAAGACCTCCCTAGATCTCCACACCTTTTAAGCCCTTGATAGCTCTGCTACCCGATTGTTATAAAAGCCAATCTTATCCTTTGCTTTGTTTTGAAGTGACTGTGAATGTCAACTCACTTTCTTGTGCCTGGATAGATCAACCTTAAAATGGCCCAGATCTTTATAGTCTATGTCCTGCATTAAGTTGTTGTATGAATGAACTGGAATGCATGAGAAAAAGCCTTAGAAAGTACATAATGAGAAATAAAGACACCCTCTGCATACATTTGCGTTTTCTGTTAATTATTTTTTCAGTCTCTGGCCTAATTTCTCCCATGGAAATGACTAATAGGAACTAGAATATTAAGCAAGATGACAGCCATCCTGAAAACAGACTCCACAGCAGTCAAATCAACAAAAACAACTGGAAATCATCAGGAAGGAAGTAAAGAAATGCTTCTTGTAAGCAGAGTGATTATATGATTGTAAATGAGCAGTATAAAGCTTGGCATAATCATGTCATTTTTTTCAATAAAATTTTAGATGATTTCAACTCATTTAGAATGCTGCTGATTAGCACACTGGACGAGAAGTTGAGATAACTGGGTTTTAGAATTCTTTTAGAATAAAGTGACTACCCATCTCTTTACAGATTACTCCCTCAAGGTGGGTTTGACTTTTCCAGAGGATAAATACACTACACCGATCCATACATGTCTCTGTCTTGCTGCTCCTAGAAAACAAGATAGGCAGGGCAACAAGGCACTCTGGAATATAGGGCACCCATTGCAAAGAGACTGAACATAAATCCAAGGATCAGATCTGAGCATAATTTGTCTGTTTCTCCATGTGGAAAAAGGCTTGTCATGCATAGCTACCAAAGGGATTAATGAGTTCTGTGTTGTTACACTTCTTTAATTTTTGTCATTAACCATGGCAACAAAGTCTTTTCTTCCTTGTTCTGGTGATGGCCAGACAAGTAGGAGGGTAGCAGACACTCCTGGTTGGGAGCCTTGTTTAGTCTGTCTTCAACTGAGTCTTCCAGAATGGCTGGCACAGGTGCACCCAGGTGTAAGGGAGTCTCTCATATTGGTACGTTCATTAGTTTTAGAATCACAGTGTCCTTTAGTGGAAAAATGCTATTAGCTTCATTTTAATCCATATGGAACCCATTCACTGGCCACTTGCTTAACTAAGTCTCCATTTTTTTTTCTTTCTTTGCCTTTATCTTTGTGTGTTTAAAATCATGCATGCAGAAAGAGACAACCAAGGTTAATATATTTAGTTGATTTAATTATTACAAGTGATACAATGAGTAACATCTAATTTGTTGGCTAGCATCTAGGGGCTGTCTTACCAACACATGTTCACTAATTTAAACTATTGTCTGTCTGTGACCTTTGTCCCCCAAACTAATCTCCAGTTCACATGCTCATCTGGGTTATATGATGCAGAATCTCCTCTCCTTGGAGGAAGATTAGCCTCAAAGCTCCTCAGCTCAGTTGTATTAGAGAAAGAGCACACCCACTGAGGAAGCTGTGGCATTCAAAGGCCAAGTTAACAAAACTGGATGAGTAGCTGTAGCTATCCTGAGTAACCATCCCCTGTGTGAACGATGGCCAGGTCAGACTGCTAAAGACATTAGCTGTTCTGGTGTTGATTCAGAGAAGTAGCTGGAAATAGCACTGAAGTCCAGAGTATTTGACAGCATTCACCAAAATTAAGCAAGGTGTTTCATTTAATTCCATCTAGACTTAGTGTCTTTATCTGTGTACGATTCCATTGCCTCAACAAAACAAGAATTTAATACTTTCTCTATGACCTTGTATTCTAACACCAATGTCAGATAACTTTTATTCTTCCCCTTTGTCCTTTAAATATTTTTAATTGTGTGTGTGTGTGTGTGTGTGTGTGTGTGTGTGTGTGTGTGTGTGTGTGTGTATGTGTGTGTGTGTGTGTGTGTGTGTACATGCAGGGGGATCAGAGAAAAAATTAGTGAAGTCTGTTTTCTCATTCCATCTTTCCATGGCCCTTAGGATCAAGTTCAGATTGTCAGGCTTGCACAGCATCACCTTTACCCACTGATCCATCTTCCTGGGCGCCAGATGTTTTCTACTTTTCCACATCTTCTAGTCTTTCTTATATCTCACACTCCTCCTCCAAACATTGTGTCAAGAAATTACTTACTAGCTAACATATTAGGCAATTGGACAGCAATACATGGTACATAAACACTTGAAGTCTTTGATATGGAAGAAAAGTTGCTTAAATTGTTAGGAGGGTACAAATATAGTGACATTCGTGTCCTTAAGAATACTTAGCAACAAAATCTCTAAAAAGATCTGGGGTATGAGTTGGAGAGAGTAGGTAGGTTGTATTCGCCATGGTGTTTGCAGTTGCACAGTCATCATGTTGTGATAATCTATAACATCAACTACCTCGGTAAATTCTGAAGAATTGTGCAAGCGATTCTTGTATAATTTGGCTGTAAGCCAGGTGCAGTGTACTTTAGTTGCTTCTTGGCTGAGGTTCAATAGAATCTATTAACTCAATAAAATTTACTACAAAGGTGTGCAGATAACCATCTAAGTTATTCTTATGAGCCAACACTTTCATTAGACATTTAATGAGCTCATTACCCCCTCCCCAAAGGCTAAGAATTGTTAGCTACATAGTATCTGTAGTAGATATTAGCATTAATGCCTGGCTCAGATAGTCTCTGAAAATATCTTGGAAGACTATTCTGTTTACTCCTCTAGAAGTTAGATAGTTCATATTACTAATTGTTGGAGGTGATCCATGAACACAGGTGGCATCTCTCAACTCTAAGTTAAAGATTTATATTTTAATTCATTTGTTTGCGTGTCCCCACGACTCTGTGAAGCAGAGAGCATGCCAGTGCTCATTAGATAACAATATATTTAGAAATAAATCTTATACTATTAAATAGCCAGTGGGGTGGGAGTGTGTGAATGTGATACCACAATGAAATCCAGAAAATTCCAAGCAAATTTAATTTGGAGCTTTCCAAACCTTAAATTATATAAATGTAAATAAATGATCTGAATTATTTAGACTCCTAATTGAATTTGTTAACCTATTTTAAAAAGTCCTTTTCCAAAGTAGCCCTGATTTCAGATGCAACCTGGGGCTGATATTCCAATTTGAGTTTTTGGTTTTCTCTCTCCAATGGCCACAAATTTTTTGAAGCCCATTTTGTAGTAGTCAGATTTAACCATGGGACCTTTCTGTCCTGTGAAAGCATGATTTAATTTGAATAATGGCTGACATCACATCTACACTATTTCAATATAGTAAAATTGCAGTATAGATCAGACTGTACCAATAACAACCCTGATGGGCATTATGCATATCATGTCCAAAGAATAATGAACTGAACAAACCTAATTTCAGATACAAACATAATATAATTTAGAGATACCTTAAGAATGTTATCTGCAACCAAATCGCTTCTGAATATAACACTGAATGACTTTCCACAATTATTCTTTTTTGGCCAAATAGACACCATATTTAAAAAGTAAATTTTTTTGAGAATGACATGATTCAATTATCATTCATTTTCATCATTGTAGGAATGATGAAATTTGAGAGAATTTCTTCCTAGAAGTTTGATGAGAACAATGTATTGAAATATGTGAGGGAATGAACTTGTTACTTAGAACTGCTTTTGTTGTCTCCAATAAGCATAAGTATATTGCGTGTTTATTTTCATTCAGTTCTCCAAAGTCTTTAATTTCTTTCTTTATTTCTGTCTTAATCCATTTCATTCAGTGGAAACTTGCTCACTTTCCATGGGTTTGTAGGCTTTCTGTCATTGTTGATATCTAGCTTTAATCTGTGGTATTCTGATAGGATGCAGGGATGTATTTCAATTTATTGTATCTGTCAAGGCTTGCTTTGGGAAAGAGTAGATGGACAATTTTGGAGAAAGTTCTATAAGTTACAGAGATAAATGTATATTATTTTGTGTTTATGTAAAATGTTCTATAAATACCTTCTAGGTACATTTGGTTTATAGTTTTTAGCTTTAGCATTTCTCTGTCTAATTTTTATCTAGATGGCCTGTCTATTGGTGAGAGTAGGGTATTTTAGTATACCACAGTCAGTGTGTGGAGGTTAATATGTGATTTAAGCTGTAGTGATGTTTCTTTTGAAAACTTGAGTGCCATTGTTTTCGGGGGCATAGATGTTATATGTGGGTATTAGCCATTAAGTAAATGATAACCAAGCTACAATCCATCAACCCAGAGAGGTTAGATGTAGAAGGAGTACTAGGGTGGGAAACATGGGTATCCATTACACATGAAAATAGAATAGATTTTATGGGTGGATTTGGAGTGAGGGTGTGAACAGGAGGATAGGGTAGAGTGGGGAGGGATTATAGGGGAGACAGCTAGAACTGAGGGGCATTTGAGGGATGGTGGGATACCTAGTGCAGGAACAACTTCCTAAAATATATGGTGGCAATCATAACAAAGTCCTCAAATGATAGGGGAGAGAGAGTCCCAGCGGGCCATCTCTTGTCACTAAACGAAGCTTCCAGTACTGGAGCTGGATTGCATCCAATTGAGCTGTTGGCCAAAGGAGTCTCATGGAAATCTCTGAATAACCCAAATTGTTGCCAAGACAATAGGTTGCTCTCCATATACTGAAAGCAAGGCTCCATTAGTGAAGACAACACCCATACAACTCACTGAACATGGAGAGGTCAAGCTGGTGCTTACATAGAGCCTTCACTCCTGTGTTGTAGTGTCTTTGATGTCAAAAGGTACCAAAAACAGGCTACCAAAAGAGAAACATTTACACCAACTCAGCCACAAAACCTTTGATCTATGGTGCTGTCCTGCCTGCAAAATTGACTAAAGCAATGGAAACACAAACTAGTGGGAGTAAACAATCAATGTCTGATTTGACTAAAGGCCTGTTCTATGAGATGGAGCTCATGCCTGATGTGGCTTGGGTGACCAAGAACCAGAGACTAGATAGCCCAGAAACCTGGGGTAAACCCAAATACTACTCTATTTGTTTGTAAAGTAGTCATAAGGTGACTCCTAATGATAGTCTGCTATACTCATAGATCAGAGACGGAGGGTATAGAGGACACCAGTAGAACAAGGCCCTCTAAGTCAACCGAGCAAAGCTCATATGAACTCACAGAGACTAAAAGCAATAAGCACAGGGTCTTTGCGGGTCTGCACCAGGTCCTCCACACATATGTATTATGGCTTTCTATGGGAGTTTAGTGTTTCTATGGGACTCCTGAATGTGTGAAGGAATGGGTCTCTGATTCTTATGCCTTCTCTTGGGAGCTCTTTTCCTCCTGTTGGTTTGCCTGGTCCAGCCTCAATGTGATAGTTTCTATCTTATCTTATTATAGTTTGCTTTGTTATCATTTGTTGTTATCTCTTAGAACCTGTTTTATTCTCATGAGAGACAGACCTGGAGTAGGTCCAGATGGGAGAGCAGGGAGAGAAGAAACGGGAGGAGAAGAAGGAGAGGAAATTATAATAAGACATATTATATGAGAAAAGCATCGATTTTCAGTAAAAGATAAAATCAATAAAAAGGAAAAAAAGAAGTCAGGGAGCTTTGGGCTCTACACCATAAATTCCCAGAAGTTAATACTGTATATGTTTCAGAATGGTTAAAACTCATAATTAGTAAAAAAAATAAAAATAGTCTGACTACTCATAAAATTTGAAAAAAAAAGGTTACAAAACAGTAAGAGTTGAAGAGTTGTCATGGAAGGAATTTACATAATTGAGACACCAAAATTTTTGTGTCATTGAAGATGAACATTAACTTGTCTTTCTAAATCCTCTCTTGGTGTTCCTCAAAGGGAATGCACACACATTCGAGGTTCGGAATGAATCTAAGAATTTGTCTCCTATGGTGGATAACACTTAAGATGGTTAGAAATATGTAATAGGGTTCTTTTTACTGAAAGATGGAATTCTTGATACAGTATACTTTTCAATTAATAAAACCACTTGTGTTTAATTCCCACTCTTTTAGTTCTTTGTCTCCTGGAGTGCACTGTGGAAGAGCTCAGTAAAATACAAATATCTACTTGGGTAAAATCTTGAATTCTACTTCAAAGTATATTATAGCTTAGGAGTATTGTGAAAATAAAGTATTTACTTATATTAAAAAGAAAAAAGTGAAATATGTAGATGAAGAGAAGTGAATGAAGAAAAAATGTTACCAATGTCAAGAACATGCCTGGAGAAAACACCTCAAAAACTCTTAGCAATGTATGGATTCATGAAAGAAGACACAATTGTTACTGGCATTATGAAATGCCAGTGTTGCTGATATTTTTTTATAAAGATGACTTCTCATTTACATGAGAGAAATGAATTCCAGTCACCAGAGTTTAGTGACTTCTCTCTGGCCGCCTACCTTGTGAGTGGTGATCTTCTCTTTGTCTCTTCAACAATCATACTGTCCCAAGCCTCATCAAGCTATGTGGATATGAGCATGCAGAGCAGGTAAAATGAACCTTGTGGAATTGATGTCCCATAGGAAGCTTTTAAATGTTTATCTTTATATCAATCACTAAACAATTCTGTAATCTGTCCTTATTCATTATGTCAGGATGTGACAGAGTTCAAATGAAACAATAAATATAAAGGCCTGCATCTACAATGAATCTGCCATTGTTTTATTGGCTTCATTGTCTCTATGGATAGACAGAAATGTAATGTAGTATTGCCTATAGACACAGAGACAGATCATATGTTCCTATGGCAAAAGACCCTGAAAAATGTATCACATTTCTTTTATTTTGAAATCACAGAGATCCGCAGTAGAAAACTTCCTGCTTGGATATCAATGAGGACATTTCTCTGAGATTTTCTCATGGTAGCCTTTTCTGGAGTTTCCTGGGGTTTGGGTTATTCATTCTAAGCAGGCCACAGTGGGCACAATAGAGGAACCAAAAACCAGAGCAAGATTCAGAAGTTTCAGAACATTGGATACATCACAGATTTTATCCATGGGCTGTAGATGTAACCAACGGTCTTATAAAATAAGAAACACAGAGCCAATTCAGAGAAGAAAGCCAAGAGGTCAGAGCTAAGAGCCTCACCCTTCCTGATTCAGGGATCCTCTCCAGCCAAGAGAGCTCTCCGAAAGGGACCTACTTCCTGTGTGTCTGTCTTTAAAGTCTTCCTGTTCTGCCTTCTCATTGGTTGTAAACCCAAACATGTGACTGCCTCGTCACTGCCTGAATGTACCGCCCTCCAGGTCCTTAAAGGCGTGCGCCACCGCCGCCATGCACTTGCTATGACTCTAATAGCTCTGACCTCTTGGCTTTCTTCTCTGAATTGGCTCTGTGTTTCTTATTTTATAAGACCGTTGGTTACATCTACATTTGGCGCCCAACGTGGGGCAAGAGTTTCCACCTAAAAACTGAGAAAAAAGATTCTAAAACGGAGTTAAAAACAGCTTCCTAATTGTTTCTCTCAAATGAGTGGCAGCTGCCGGTTTGAGCTACTGGTGGGTTCCTAGCGTGCGTGCTCGACCTGCGGTATGGCGGGAATGAGGCCTCTGCAAGTGGCACATTAAGCTGTGTGGTGGATTTAGCCTTTGCTAGTACAAAACAAAACAAAACCAAAAAAAGAGGTTTCTGGGCTACACGCTGCTTGGATAAAAGCATAGACCCACGATAGCTCCCAGAGCTGGCAGTAAACATACAGTACCGCCGCCATGTTGGGAAGCTGAGGTGGGCGGAGCCAGCAGCCACAGCTGCTGCAGTTTAAGGTAATAGACAGATTCAGATGTAATAGTTTACAATGTGTGTAAAAGATACGTAGGCTTGAAAGAGACAAAAGTGATATATAGAGTTATAGAAACAAATACATAGTTTTAAAAAATAAAGTCTTTAAAGAGACAGTAAAATTAATATAAAAAATAAGCCACGTGAAGATGAATATTACACAGAGAATCTGGATTGTGTTGTCTTTGGGATTTTTAACTGCAGAAAAACATTTGATTACAAAAGCTGTTAAGTTATGCCAAAATGTATATTTTAAAGGTACCTTGACTTCAAAATTTGGATGTAAGGATATGTTGCTTTGGAAAGGAGGCTCTGCTTTTGTTTCCACAGAAAGCCAGAGGCTATGGATTTATTCCAGATTAAGATACATCAGGTTTGACCAGCCAAGACCCCCTGAAAGGTGACACCAAGGTCCAGATGATCCAACATCCACAACCGTTTCAAGTCAACTGGCTCAGATGATATAGCCTCACGGACTACTCCATGATCCTAAAATTTTCTTTGTTTCCCCATAAGATACATCGCCCCCCTCCAGCAGGAAGTAGTAAAAGAAACTACGCCCAAATTCCCAAATATACCAAGCTGACTTTGGAGATGTGTAAAGGTTAAAACCTTCCTTTTTAAGAAAAGAAAAGGGGAGGTGCTGTGGGATGGTCTGTATGTCAAATGTGTTGCTGATTGGTCAATGAATAAATCACTGATTGGTCAATGGCCAGGCAGGAAGTATAGGCGGGACTAACAGAGAGGAGAATTGAGAGAACAGGAAGCTGGGTGAGGGAGACACTGCCAGCCGCCATCAGGACAAGGAAGATGTAAAGTACCAGTAAGCCACAAGCCACGTGGCAAGGTATAGATTAATAGAAATGGATTGATTTAAGCTGTAAGAACAGTTAGCAAGAAGCCTGCCACGGCCATACAGTTTGAAACCAATATAAGTGTCTGTGTTTACTTGATCGGGTTTGAGCGGCTTGGGACTGGCGGGTGAGAGAGATTTGTCCTGACTGTGGGCCAGGCAGGAAAACTCTAGCTACAATGGGCTTCAAATTTAAGTTTAACTAATTTCTACATGAAGTTTGGTCAATTGCTTAAGCGATCTGTCAGTCAGGATTTAACTGGGATTCAGACAACACATGATTTTTAAGCCCAAATAATTTAATTCCAAATTATCACAGATTATGGGTAACTTAGGAGTCTACTAGTGGATAATCAGCAATGCTGGAAATAGTAAGAAGGAGTCACTCTTAGAATAGAGGGAACAGAAGGAGAGGCAGTAGCAGCACAGCTGAAAAGACCAGGTCACCTTCCAAAAGTGGGTGCTCGAGATTGTATTTTACTTAGTTGATGAGACCAAAGATAAGATTCAACCACTGCTGGAAAACAGGAGTAGAAACAAGAAGACAGGAATATCCTGGTCTCTCTTCCACTGGCCACTTGCTAGCCTCTTGTTAGTACCTTGCAAATAACCATGCCTAGCCAAGAGTCCACAATCACGCAAACTAAGAAAACAGGCCAAGGATTCAGCTGTTTCTCAGTATAAAGTTTGGCCCACTGCAGAAAACCTACTATATGGCTGAATTATTAAAACACCCACTGTCAACAGATAAAGTGCAATCAATGCCATGCTAATAATTTTTTAATAATTGATTCTCTAGGATAAAGGTCTTGATTGTAGCTAGTTTCTGCATGAATAATGTCTCCAGGACTAACTCTATAAGACTAACTCAAAGTCACTGAATGTAGCTAGCGAAGACATACATAAGTATGGCTAAACACTGAAATCAGGCATTTGAAGAGAATAATAAACAAGCATGTACAGTCTTAGGAAACTGAACATAAGTGCTAGCAAATACAAATTGCTGAAAAAGAGGGCTCTGTTTAAAGAGAAGCTTTGATTATTGGAATATACCCTGCCTTTTAACATATAAGGGTCTCATCACTTAGGGCAATGCTAGACATCTAACTGTTCTGAGGCAATCTGTGTTACACAGATGCTGAAGCACGATGTCCAATGTGTCCATTCTTCCATAAACATGAATATCAAACTGTCCTTTAGAGATAAATTGTCATCGCTCAGCCTCGTGATGCCCTATTGCTGTCAGTGGGCAGATATGAGTACTGAAAAGCTGAACGCTCTCCGTAGGAATTACTCTATGCAAATGGGATCTTGATGCTACTCATATGCTTCCTCTTCCCTGCCTTTCTGCAGGCTCCCCCTCCCTCTTCCCTTTGTCATCTTGTCATTGAAAATCCAAGAGCAACCTGGCAGGCTTCCTCGAGCCACTGATATGGAACATGCTTGGGGTTCTGACTTGCTGATTTCTGTGATTATACAAAAGCATTGTAGTCATCACTAGGCCATTCTTCTCGGGAGCTCTCCACAGCTTCTATAGTCACTATTGCTTTCAACAATCTAAGAGATAATCTCTTTAGCACATACTGATCCTCATGCTTGCTGTGGCACTGGCAAGTCCAAGGACAGGCCAGAGACTGTTTTTACATCTGTAGATTAAACCAATCCCAGAGTGTTCATATGTCTTTGTTGGCCACCATATCCTGACACCATACAGTATCACAAGTATTTAAATAGCATTTGGACATAATTTAAAGTGCACATGGGGAGGCACTCAGGTTAGATGCAAATATGCTATTTTTTTTTCTGTAAGGGACTTGAGCATCTTCAGATTTTGCTGTCTACTGGAAAGGCTCTAAATCATTCCTCAATGGATATCAAGGGACAGCTCTATAATATGGTAACCAAGAACACAAAAACTCTCATCATTGTCCTAATTTGAATGGATAACGTATCTCTGGCAAATGTTTTTCTATTTATTTTTTCCATCTGTTTACCTACTTGATAGAAAATTGCTAAGAGTTATTCACACTTTCTAAAATATTGAATCATTTACATGAACCTTACTTAGACCAAAGGCTAGGGAATATAATAGTGAAAGTAAATTTGTTATCATGATGCCTTTACAATGCCTGGAGTGTAATGAAATAGAAAATGATAAGAACTTACTATTGTCTTCAATGCTATCAGTATTAAAGAAAGTTAAGTTTGGGGTGCTCTAAAAGCAGTAAGGGAAGTTGGTTTGTGAAATTTCCCACAAAAGCAAATGACAACATAATAATTTTTTAAAATGTGCACAAAAGATTTCAATCAGACATAATAGTGTAGACAAAGCTAATCAAAAGTGAAAATACCTGGAAAAGAAAAGAATGAGGAAAAATTCACTTCTTGTCAGCTGCTGGGGTTACTTGACTGCCTGAAACAACGAAGCAAACATAGAAATGTGTACATGAGACCGTGGTTTTCAAATTGTTGTCCGTCAAGGGATGAAGAGGAATCACTCAGCATAACAGCTATTTATCTAGTATTTATGTTATTTCAGGTATGATTAGAAATGTAAAGATGGTTTGAAGTTCACAGAAGAATGTGCAGATGTTTTTAGATTATATGCAAATGCTATGTCATCTTATTTAAAGGTCTTGAGCAGGAATGGGTCTAAGTAACCACTAACAGGTGGATCAACGTCCTGGAATCGCAGTCCAGTGGCTACTGAATAATGACTGTGATGGTAGGATTAGTACCCTGTGCTCACCCAAGGACAGAACAGCCACCAACAAAAAAGTCCCATATTTCCTGAAGTATTAGAACACTGAGAAGAATATTTCTTCAATGGAGAGAAATATTTTACTCTGCAGTAAAGCTTTTTCTGGACCTACCCATTGAATTTTAAGAAGAAGATCTAGAATGGTAGAACTATGCCTCAGAAACTTACCTGAATCCCAAGAAAAGCTTACATGATTTTACAGGAAGCACGATAGTACTCAGCCTGAAGTAAGTCTAAATTCATACCATCTTTCACTCAGTCAAACATTAACTAAGAATCTCCAAGAAAAATGTAAATCAAATTGGTGAAAGTCAACAACAGCTGACACAGAGCAGTGCAAACACCTGTATGAACCTGTTCCTTTCCAAGTAATCTAAGATTTAAGATTAAACTATAGAGTATGTTTTAAGACTTTCACCCCGAGGTTACAGAAGCTAAAATAGACACATTAGAAGGTACACTGGGCAGGTGTAGTGGAAGTTGATTAGACCTGTAAATATACAACTCAAAGGGAGAGTAGTCAAAGGCTAAGTCACCATGGAACAGTTTGCGGAACTGTGGGACACCTATAAATAGGCAAAGTATATGGAACTGGAGTCTCTAAGACACACATCTGGGGAGAATAAAGGGATGTAAGAAAACAAGTTTTGAAAACTCAGACTTAGAGAAACTATTAGCCATCCTAACCAAAGGAAGTCAACAACTGGAAATGTGAGGGGAGGGGAAAAAAAGGACAAGTGTGCATGCACCAGAGACAAATGCCTCAGGAACAGTGACATAGGAAAAAATAAAGACAAAGATGGCAGCCAATGTCTCATCAAAAACAACAACAAAAGGATTGGGGCTGGAAAGGTGGTTCAGTGGTTTAGAGCACTGGCTGCTAGTCCAGAGGACTGAGATTTGAACCTAGGAACCACATAGTGGCTAGTGGATCACAACAGTAACTCCAGTTGCACTGGATCCAGTGCCTTCTTCTGGCCTCCATGGGTGCCAGGCACACATATGGTGCACATACATACATTCAGGCAAAACACGCAAACACATACGATAAAATTAAATTAAATTTAAAAAATAAAAAAGTAAAGTGACAATTAAAGTTACAAAGAAAATTACCTGCTAGCTCCAAATTTTATGCCCAATAAAATATTTTCCAAAATAAAGAATTATTCAAGTATGCAAAGCTGAAAGAATTTGACACCAGTAGGCTTGTAACCTGAGAAATTCTGAAGGGAGGCAGAGAATAAATAATGTCATAAGACATAAGAGACTATTTGAGTGCAAAGTACTGGAAATGTATAATGATTTTTTTAAATGTTTATAAGAAAATTGGCTGTTTAAATAAAAATGCATCGTCAGACTTCTTGTTTGTACGTACTTTCTAATAACGCCCAAGGCCAGGAAGGAAGAATTAAAAGTGTACTATTAAAGCTGCTTTAGTATAGATTAAGTAGTAAATATCATTTAAAGGCAGCTAATTATGCATTAAAGCTCTACACCACCTTAAAGCAATCACCGAGACGGCAGAGCTGAGCTAAAACAAGCGATGAACAGAAGAAATGCAACATAATCGTGAAGCCAGTCATTGAAAATAAAGCCAAAACAGAACAAAAACAGATGCCACAGAGGGAATGAAAAGAGTAAGATGATAAAACTAAAGGAATAAAAATAGCAGATTAATAAATAATAAATAATTAAAGGAATCTAGCAATCTTGACAGTCAATTTTTTGGATGGAGAAATACCTAGAAGAATAAGGAAGCAAAACTCTGGGTATTTCTTGAGAGAGTGGTTTAAAAGAGGATGGATTCAAGGGTAGGAACCTGCCCTGAGTGTGGACCACACCGTCCCGCAGGATGGGGCCCCACACAGAAGACAAGAGATAATGGAGGAAGCCAGCTCATTTCTCTCTGCTTCCTGGCTACCTTTAGGTGAACTGCCCCCAAACACCTTCTACCACAGTGATGGATGAAACTTCTGACACCGTGAACCATATGAAATGACTTCCCTTAAGTTATTAATCTCAGGTCGAGAAGAAGTGACTAATACAATATACATGAGCACTCCAATTAAAAATTGGGTTACTGGGATTTATTTTTTTAATGAATGAGCCCGTGTGTCCTAGTTTGCTTCACTGATGCTGTGATGAAACCAAGACGACAAGCAAGCTGAGGGAGGAAAGCCCGCATCCGACTTACACTTTCATGTCACCGCCCACCATTTAGGGAAGTCAGGGCAGGCAGGCACTCAAGAAAGTGTCAGAGACAGGAAGTGGAGTGGAGATCCTGGAGGAGCAGTTGGCTGGCCTGCTTCCAGGGTTGACTTCAGCTACAACCAAATCGCAAAAGGAATCAGTGGGACAATAAATGGAGCTCACACAGTATGCTGTCCATTTTCAAAAAAGAAACAAACAAACCATAAAACGTACTTCAATGCCAATCTTAAATTAGATTTAAAATCTAAATCAAAATAGATCACAGGCCTAAATGTGAAACCCAAAATGAGGGAAGGTAGAAGAAAGCCTTAGTGACTTTGGTTTACACAATGATTTCTTAAATAAGTCATTAAAGGCACAATTTATAGAACTGAAAAGAAAACACTGGTTTTATAAACTAAAGATCTGAGTCTTCACCCCCAAAAGCCGAGTTAAATCCTTTAACCCTGTGTTTGGAGACATAGCTCTAAGAAAGTCATTAAGGTATGAGTCTGGGATGGTGAGATTCTGACTCAATAAAACATGTGTCCTTGTAGGAGAAGACACTTAAGATCACTCTCCTTCTTTCTCCTCATCAAATGTATCTACCACAACTCACCAGCCCACCTTAACAAAGAGGAAGAGGACAGATGAAGACAGAGAGTCCTCACAAGATTCCTAACCCACTGAAAACTAGATCTCAAACTTCGAGTCTCCAGAACTCTGAGAAAATAAATCTTTGCAGACCATTCAATCTGTGTTTTTTGTTACAGCACTGGATGTCCACTAAGATAAGAGGTAAACCAAAGTTCATCAAAATTAACAGTTTCTATTCATAACAAACCAGTGCTGACAAAATTAATAAGCCAAAGAAGGAGGAAAATTATTTTCAATCACAGACAGTAGTATCTGAGAACATAAATAATTTCAGAGTAAATGAATTGTATCTAAAGCATATAAATAACCATGTTATTAAGAAATAATGTAACAAGAATAGAAAATTTGAAAAATTACTGACCAAAAAGTACTGACCGTTATCAGTGGCAAATAAGTACATGAAAATTTCCCAATATAATTAAACTTTAAAGAATTGCAAATGGAATCCACAGTGTGGTCTCAATACATTGCTATTAGGTGAGATAAAGGTTTAAAAAAATCTACCGTAGTAAATGTTAACTTGACAAGTATGTGGGGGACTGAAAATATCACTGTGGGTAGAAAGCAAAATAGCACAGTCACTTTGTGAAAGATTTTGGCAGTTTCTGGAAAATTGACCATATAAATTGAGGTTGTATTACTTAGGGAAGGGCTTCCAGTCTGCCACCACTAGCGCCCTTAGAGAATGACACAAACATGTATGTGGAAATATAATGTGAAAATTACAGCAAGGATAGCACTGATCCTTCTGGATTGATTGGCAGCAAACCACCAAAAGACAGAGATGGACTTGGGATGGATTGTCCTTACGGTCCTTAGAAGGAATCAATCATCCTGACATCTGATCTTCAGAATTATAGACCCTAGCAATACATTTACATTAAACAATGAAAAATATTACTGAGAATCTACAAGTATCTACCACTGACAAGTCTATTCAACCATAAGCAACTAAGAGATATGGGACCCTTGGTCTGAAGATTCATAATCAAATGTTCACAATAGTCATGATCGCTTCACCTATAGTACCAAAAAAAAAAAAAAAAACTGTAAGAAACCTAGGAAAAGAGTAAAATATCTTCAATAATAAGAGCAAGATCCAGGACAGGCACCAAAACTACACAGAGAGACCCTGTCTCAGGAAAAAAGAAATAGAGAAAGAAAGAAAAGAAAAAAATAAAAAATAAATAAAAGCAATTAGACCATAGATATAACTCAGTGGGGGAGTACTTATTTAGCATATCTAAAGCCTCAAGGTTTTGATCCATAGCACTAGAAGAAAATAATATTCATACCCCAACCATATAGACGAATTAAAAAATAATTTTGCTCATTGGAAAAAGCCAAGATGAAAAGCGGATGCTGTCATTTCTGTGAGACTCTAAAAATTGTAATCGTTCTATAGAAATAGGAGCAGATAGATAAGTGGCTACTCAGTGTGCAAAGGAAGTGTAGGTAGGAGAGGATAGCATAAAGCTCAAGAAAATGGCTGAGGATAACTTGTATGGTCACTTTTGTGGTGGTCTCACAGGGATATACTTAAGTGAAATTTTATCATACACTGATGTAAAGAGAAAGAGCTCCAAACAGGATACAAGCCCCATTTTTATCCTCCACCATGTGTATATTGTACATAGCGGTAAGAGTTAATGGGGATTGAGGCCAGGGAATGAAAATTCTGTCTAGACTATGGGAGAAGGGTGGGTACTTATCCATAAGCAATGTTTTTTTTAAAAAAATATGTTTATTTTAGGTCATGTCATGCTTGCCACTTCAGTGAAATTTTACATATTTCTTACCAATCCAGAGCAAACCAATCAATCAATCAATAAATAAATAAAGCAATAAACTATCTTAAAAAGAAATTACTTCTTGCACACAATGACCTAATGACTTGCTGGAGTCTTTCTTCTTCATTTTAGAATATCCTCAGGATGTCTGATCTCATTGCATACTGATGGAGAACAACAGGCTTGGGCTTGGTTTTGTTTTCAGATAATGAGGTGCACTTCTAGGGATAGTCATGGATAATGTCCTCCGACTAATTCTTTCTCTGAGAAGACAGCTAGTCAGTGGGATTTACCCCTTCTTGCTCATCTTCAGTTCCTCGTGGGAAAAACACCTTTCACTTTAAGAATTTTGCAGAGATCCTAAATCTTGAGCTTTGCGATCTTTGCATAATCTGGAACTGATCCAAACCCCCTTTTAAAATACAGCTTTTACATATGCAGAGTGGTTAATAACAGAGACCTTCCCGTGTGGTCATAGGATGTCAAGCTCTAGCATATATAAAGACCCCTGCAGAGATATGTGAGTGGAATAGAGGTTAGTTCTTTGCAACTGATTTTCATCTCTTTCTACCACCCCCTTCTCCCCAGAAGCTTTTCTACTAGATAATGAGATCAGAATAAGATATTTTATTCCTTAGGTACAAATTTAGATGCATGTAAATCCTCGATTCATTCATATAAAACATTATTTAAATTAAGGAAAAAAGTCTACAAGACCAAATCTGCTGTTATGAGAAACACAGATTTGAACTTGGCCTGGGGAGGAGTCCTGGCCTGGATTTTAATCAACATAACCAGTGTTCTTAAGTCAGGGCCAAATTCTTATGACACATGATGCAAAATTTATGAACTTACTGAAACTGATTTATAAACTGATAAAAAAAAGTTACTATAAGCATATAGAACCACTGCAGAATAAGCAGAGGATAAAATTGAAGCTTTATTAAAATGATCTCAGTCATTTTATCTCATACCTGTACGGGGTAAATAGTCACTTTTGCAGGTTCGGTAAGCACCAAGGAGCTCCCATCCCATCTTTCTAATGCATGGTGAACCTGAGATAGAAGAAAGTTGTTTCATAAAATGAGACACATCACAATAAATTCCACGAACATTTATTACGTGTCTCCTCCTTGTTAGGCTTGGATGTTTGGAATCAAAATGCCTTCCCTTAAAGAGATGTTTAGTACAAAGCAGAAGAAAATTATGTCAGCCCACAGAGAGTCTACGCAATGGGCAACTGGGAAAGTCAACAGAGAGGTGGAGAGGGAAAGAGTATAGGAAGAAAACTGGCTGAATCCTAATTCAATCATTAAATCACTTATTCATCCAGGAAATATTACAGTAATGCCAAACATCAGGGGAAAGAAGCCATTTCCCACAAAGATGTCTCATTATATGATTATATTCTTTCTCCCTGGCAAAACTAAGTTCTGAAAGAAAAAAACACTCCATTTTCTGAGCACTAAAATACTAACACTTCGTTGTTCAGCATTTACTACAGTGATAAAAAAAACATTTTATTTTAAATTTTATTACATTTATTTATTTAGTGTATCTATTTGGGTATATGTGGATGGATAGATGCAATATTGTTTGTGATGTGTGGTGTGTCAGGGGACAGTTTGCAGGAGTGGGTTCTCTCATACAAAAATCTGGATTCAAAGGATTGAACTCAGGCCATCAGGCTTGGCTGTAAGCATTTTTAAACACCAAGTCTCATCTTATCTTCCATCAGATCAATTCTTATTGAACAGACTTTATCAGAAGAATGGTGAAACATATTTTTGTCTTGTTTTGTTTTTGGCATTTTGCCCCAGTGGACCTTGAGCCTTTGTATCATTCTATGTAGCAAGGTAGATGAGGACATTGCTCATAAAGCCCTGCAATGGTTATGGCTCATGCATATCCTTAGCATCTTCAATACTTATATCCCCTAAACAAATGTATTTAGAGTCTACCATAGAAAATGCGTTGGTGAGGGAATCTAGAATTTTATTAGAAGTTAAAGACTGAAGAGCAAGATTCACCTGTATTTTGAATTCATAACTCTTAGATACTTGAAACTCTGCAAACCTAAGCACATCAGTATCTTTTAGTGCATTGCCCCATCTGACAAAATAAAAATCAGATGCTCTAAGAAGCAGATATTTTGTAGAATCCCTGCATAGGCAAGCTCTCCATGAGTAATATATATCAGCTTATACCATCACAGCAGTATAATGTGCATTTTTTTCATGATGCAGATTTGAAAATTAAGATAGACCAAGAGGAACTCAGCCAATGAGGAGACAGCTCAATTGGTGAAGTGGTTGACGTATTAGTACAGGTGCCTCCTGGATCCATGAGAAAAAGAAGGAAAAAAAAAAAAAAACAGGCACTGTGATGCTTAGTTTTAATTCCAGCAATGGGCAGCCAGAGACAGGAATGTCCTGAGGGATTGGCGAGCCAAACATCATAGATCACATGGGTAGCTTAAAGCAATGAGAAATTTGTCTCAAAGAGCAATGCGAAGGTGGTGAGATTGCTCAGCAGGTAAAGACATTTGTCTCAAATCTAATGGCCTGAGTTAATCCCTGAGATCTAAAGGTAGAAGAAACTGACTCACGTGCAATGTCCTCTGATGGCTACAAACACACCTTAACAAACATGTGCCCACACACATGCACACATGTGCACACACAAGTAAATGTAATGCATTCAAAACCAAAATGGACAACTCTTGAAGAATCATACCTAATGCTAACCTCTGCTACCCACATGCAGGTGTACACACATGAGTACATGAACATGCACCAACATGAATAGTACCCCCTCACACACAAGAACTCAGAAAATTGTTTAAATTACTGGTCAAATGTAGTTTATGTAAGTATCTATAAGTTTCTAGCACTCCATAAAGAGCTCAGAATGGCTGTCTAGTCCAGGACACTTTGTAATAGTGGATGGACCTCTATCTATCCAATCTCTGCTCAGACACCTTTTTATCTTGATCGTCACTTTCCAGAGAAAAGGAACCTTGCTGATCATAACTGGGTTACATTTTTCTTAGCATCTCAACATATGGGCACATATGTTTTACCCTTGGGATTATTTGTTATTTCTATCCATGTTATTATATACTTCTTTAATTTGTTTTATATTTTAAAAATACTATTCTCTCAATGTGGGGAGTGGAGGACACTCTGATTGAACGTGTAAGGAACAGATACAGTCCTGAGTGAACGTTTATTGTTGACATGAGAATAGCCATGTCAAGGAACAACATGGGCCAGACACATAGAAATGTCAAAACCTTCCCTGGGTGAGGCTCAGATGCAGGACAAAGCCTTCTTCTGGTCCAAGTACCAGGACTGCCCAGTGTTTGTAGAAACTGTCCACTACTGCTTCCTCCTCCCAGATGGTTATAACCCAAGACTGGTCCCTTAGAGAGAGACTACCTACAGAGATTAGGCAAACCTGCCTCCTTGTTCAGCCATATGTAATAAATTTTACCTGTTAACTTGTGCCAAATGAACCCTCTTTCTCTATTGATTTGCATAAAATATATTTTCTGCATTTCTGAGCTTGATGCTGCTGTTGACGATGTGTCTCAATCAAGCACACGGCCCACCTGATTTCCACTTTTCTGTAGGTGTGTCTGTAGTTTCATCGTGCCCTCCTCACCACAGTTAGGTTAGTACCTACGTCATGCAGGTCATGGCACACCAAAGCATGAACAGGATCACTAGTAAGCACTTGTACTAGGTTCACACCCAGTGTCTCCCAGTTACTAGCCAGTGATCTTCAGTAACTTATTTTGTTCGCCTCATTCTCCTCCTTTTAAAAGAAGTAATTTTAGCACTCAGCTAATAGGGTTGCCATAGAGATAGGTAAAAACACAGTAAATACAACAGTACCTTGAATGAGATAAGCATTCAAGAACTGCTGGCCACTGCAATAACACATTAGTGGAAATCCACTTGTACCTTCTGCACACTGAAGAAAGGTATGTAAGTCAATGCAGTGAACATAAGCCATTATTATTAAATTCTGCGCAGATAGTGCTGATCTTGAAGGCAACAGACTCCAAGCTCACTGCTTTGTTGTTAGAAGGAAATATTGGTCAGTTTCCAAGGTTAGTTAAATATTCCCATAAAACCGAGCCTTGCTCCTTGTTACAATCACAGGATTAGAGATGACCAAGAGGAAAGCAATTTCTGTGTACGATCTGATGGCATTTAATTTCTTAACCTAGGCAGACGCTAAAAGCTAAAGTGCTTGCAGTTGGATGCGAACTACACATCCAGAAATTCACATTGTAGAGTGTCAAGGCCCACAGGCAAGCAGGCTGTCTTAGTCTGGCTGGTATAACAAAATTAACCTGGGTGACAAAAATAACAGATACATATTCCTCACAATTCTGAACATGAGAACCCTAGTGCCGTGGGTTCTAGCACTATTATGAGCAGATTCTGGTAAGTCTCCTTTCCTTCTCTCTCTCCTTCTCTTTATTTAGCCTTGATGTATCCTCATATGGATATAAGCAAGCCAACTAGCTCTCTGATGTCTGCTTGTATTAGAACACTAACCCCATTCATGATCAATCCACCTTATAACCTAATTACCTCCCAAAGGCCCACCTCTCAACACCATATTCATATTTAGGGTTGATATTTTAACACATGAGGTTTGAAGGATCATAGACTGTGATATCTTGAAGACTATTTCTTTAGTCCAATTTTCACTCTTGAGATGACACAGTCACTGATACAAATCTATCCCAAGAGATACGGGTAAGTTGTCAGATATGTATGTCACAGCATACTCTGGAAGGTAGAGATGGGACTGTAGATAAATTTTTCCCATTCCACATCAGAGGAGTCTCTTACTAAAGGTGAAATAACATTGATTTTGGAGTAGGGGCTATCCTGTGTGACAAGAAAGATTCTTGTGAAGGGTCACAGTTAGCCAGAAAATTACTCTGCTCAAGAGCAACTCAGTCCATTGAAATATGCATGCAAGTGGAGTCTACAGTCCAATAAAGATATGATAATGAGTGTCAGGACTGCTAACACTTCCTGTCAGCAAATGTTTCATCTGGGAGAGCATGAGAGGAAGCCCTGGCTGGAATTGGAAAGGAGTCAGGCCAAGGTTGCCATCATATCTGGAATTAACAACTAACATGCCATGGATCCAAGAAGGATGGGGAAAAGGGTGTAAAGAACTCTTAGCCACTGACTATTGGAAAAGAGTATTATTCCCCCTCTTTCCTCTTTTAATTCATTCACTAAACACATACACACACACACACACACACACACACACACACACACACACACACACACACAGAGAGAGAGAGAGAGAGAGAGAGAGAGAGAGAGAGAGATACACACACCCACACACCCACACAGAGGGAGAGAGAGATACACACACACACACACACACACACACACACACACACACACACACACACACACACACACTGGAGGTAGTATTGAGTACTCATAGATATGTTTTGTGAGCCCCCTCAACCACACCAGACAGAAATGCTTGTCTCTCTAAGTCTTATGAGACATTAAGAGGCACTTGTACAGATAAATCCCCCCTCTTCTTAAAACAGTAGCCACACTCATAAGATAAAAGTGATAAACTGTAAATGCCATTCACACAGTGGAGAAGTCATTTCCAGCCATTGGACCTGAGCCTCTCAGCGTGAGAACATCCCAAAAATTAATTCTAGAAGAAGGAACAAAATAGACTGAATGTTTTGGGAGCCTAGGCATGCATAAAGTATAAAAGGCATATTCTAGACAAGACTGGCAGCCAGATAAAACTTCATTCGAGGGGTAGGGGACTGGAGTGATTGTTCAGCAGTTAAGAGTTCTTGCTATTCTTCCAGTGGACCTTAATTGGGTTCCCTGATCTCATGTTAGGTGGCTCACAACTGCTTGGATCACAATCTCTAGAAGACCTGAAGTCTTCCTCTGACCTCTGTGAACAACCATGCATAACACACACACACACACACACACACACACACACACACACACACACACACCTCAAAAAATCAAAATAAAAGCTAAAAAAGAAAGCAAAAAAATAATTCTAGCAGGGAACTCAACAAAATGAGGAAAGTCTGCTGGGAACAACTGAGGGACAGGCCTTGGGTGGCAAGCTAAGGAGTGTGAGGTACCAATGATAGTGTCTATCTTTTCCCAAATCCTGATGAGTAATTTCAGTCTGTAAGATATCAAAGAGTCTTTCAGGCAGCCTGTGACATATGTCATTGTGTTTGCCATTATCACCCTCTAGCATGATTGTTCAGCCTGTTCCCTAGACCCACTGGTTGTACCCTGCCATATATACAAATTTAGATATCCCATGGACATCTGATGGAGAAACAGAAACCAAATAAATCTGTGGGCTCTAGTGACTTGCCTGAGCAGACAGAGCTGTTTGTCCCTAAACTCTGAGCTGGGAGCTTAGTGAGATGAGCAGAGATAGTCCTTAGTGCATCTGAGAGTCCCTGTCAGCACCACATGTCTGAATGCCACCGCCCTGCTGCTACCGTGCATGACTCTTCCTCCTCTCTGTTTTTTTTACCCACCCAGCTATGATACACTCTGGGATGAGATGCCCCTCACCACATGACGCGATGGTGGCAGCAGCTGTGGTCCTCTCCATCAGTAAGGTAATGAGGATTCATTTCCGATTCATCACTTCTGTCACGTCTGCTGTTTTCCCTCTGCGTTATTTTATTATCAAGGCTGAAATTGATTTCCTTAAGCAAGCAGGCATCTAAATCCTCTCCCTTCATCCTCCCTCCCTACTAGCTCCCATGAGCCCTTGCCTCTCAACCTTGCCTCTCTCTTTTCACCATCCTTTCCGCGCCCCCATCCCCTCCTGCTTTGGTTCATTAACAGAAAAGAAAAACTCATTTGAAACAATTTAAGGGGTGAATCGGCAAGCTGTGTTCTCCTAACAGCCAAGGCAGGCTGGAGCCTGGGAGTAGCCTGTGGGTTGAGTTCTTGGGATGAGAGCCCTCTTGTTATTAGTGGCAACCCTACAGCTGTCTGTAGTCCTTCCTGTTGAGAGGCAGGGGGAGGTTCAGATGCAGGGTCTGCAAAGGAAAAGAATATGCCTGATGGGCAATCCCCAGGTGGTTTGGAAGAGCAGGCAGAGAAGAGGAGGCAAAGTGGAAGATATTGTTTGAGGCATCATCTTGTCATGTCCCTTTGTCTGGGAGTGTGCACTGGACAAATTGGTTTCTGGAGCTGCTGTATATTGTAAGACTTGGGATTCCCACTGAGCCTCGATGCCTGGTTTCTCTGAACTCAGTTTCTTACAATTTCCTGAGCATTGCCTTCAGCTACATGCTGTGAGGTGGAAAACATCAGGTGGGGATGGCTAGGAGGCATAACCCATCACATAGAAACATGAGCAGTTGTGTTTGAGTGCATGCTATTTGGAGGAGAGAAGGAAAATCAAAAGACAGGAAGGAGGTAAGGGATGGAGAGTTAGGCTTTGTGTCCACCACTAGTGATCAGTCCCCATGTAGGTGTTTAATGGTTGGTAGGTCAGATCTACTAAGACTAGGCTTCTCCATCCTTCTATTCAGCTGACAAACTGCTCCACTGAGGATTGCTGCAGAAGCAACTTCATCCCAACAAGTTTGTGCTGCAGAGATTCATATTTGTCTTTGTTCTCAGTATTACTAAGTCTGGGGTGTGCTACCTTAAAAAAATTCTAAAACAAGTTGAATTTCAAACATTATAATCTACATAGAAAAAAAGATGTTCTTCGTTTTCCAACCTTGGGGCTGGAGAGATGGACTAGCAGTTCTGAATGTGTGCTGCTCTGGCACAAAACCTGAGTTTAGCTCCCAGCATCTAAGTTTGACAGTTCACAGCTGCCTGGAACTCTAGTTCCAGGGGATTGGACACTCTCCTCTGATCTCCACAGGCACCTATGTTTATGTGAACATACACAGAGACACAGACACAGACTCTCTCTCTCTCTCTCTCTCTCTCTCTCTCTCTCTCTCTCTCTCTCTCTCTCTCTCTCAAGCACACACAGAATTAAAAATAAAATAAATCTTTAAAACAAAAATATAAGCACATAATCATTTCTGCCATGATAAGATATGTGAGAGTTGAGTATAACTTTTTTAATCTCTGTCTTGCCATTCCCCCAAAATGTATAGTACATTTTTTTTTTGTTGAGTTTTCAAATGAAAGCTTTCCACAGTGGACAATGTTCAAGTTCTGGTCATGTTCACAGGCATGGCTTTTCACTACAACATACCTTTCAATACAGCATCAACCTGTATTGCCTGTTGGTGTTCATCATATGGAATAAAATAGATTCTATGAAACTCTGGAGTTTGGGTTTGGACCCTATGGGATGTGAATCTGTCTGTGACATACCAGTGAGTTTACACTTTCTCAGATCACACCTGTCTGCAGAGCCACAAATACCTGATACCATGCTCCTTCACCTCCTCTTTTCCACCCAAGCTCTTTCAGGCAATCTCAATGTCTTCACCTATGATATCTGATGTTTGTGTGTGCCAAGCACTATGTGGGTCTCTCTTTTTTCTTTTTTATTCTTCTCTCATATATTACATCCTGACCTCAGTTTTCCAATTTCTCCTCCCTCCCCTCTCTCTACTGTCTCCCCTCCACACATCTCCCCTCTACCCCATATCCACTCCTCCTCTTCCTCTCAGAAAAGAGTAGGCTTTCCAGAGTGTGGGTCTTGAATCAAGAAGGTTTGTACTCTCCTTTAGACTCTATTCCTCTTTCTACTTTTGGGCATCAAGTCCCAGGGCATCGTCTTTCTCCTTCCCTGGACACTGTATCCTGACTGTATCCTCCTTGGTCACCAGGAATGCTTCTGAATCTGCCTAGTGTCATGGACTATTCTCCTCTTTCCCTCTTCCTTCAGCCTTAGCTGGCACTTCTATCTGTCTTATGATATTAGCCCAGATCAGCTATATGGAATTTCTGGGCTTGCTGTGGAATGGAGACTGGCTGCTGTTGGTTCTCCTTTACCAAGCTTCCAAAATAAATATCTGTTGAGTGAATAAGTGCATGATTGATTGAATGCCCCTTCCCCTGATGACTGCCTTACCTGTGCTTGTGGCCAATGCCAGATGTGACTACAGAGCCCGAGAAACTTGCCTTTGAGAGTGAGCTGGACTCTGGATGACTACAGAGTACTTCCACATGTACTGAGAACTTTGAAACTTTACTCATCTCTGTTTCCTGGAGCTATTCCAATTGCAGCCACAGAGAAATGAGAAACCACTTTATTTTATTTTATTTTATTTTATTTTATTTTTTGCTTGGCAGAGAAAAGGTCTCTCTTCTCCCTGAACCCCAAAAGAGGAAAGATTTAATGTTTCTTGATTCCTTAAATCTGAACTCATTGAATCGCCAAAACTTGATTCAGATGTATTTTGTGAAACTACTAATGTCTGTTGCTTGGCTCCTAAGCAATGTGGACAGAAATCCCTGGGACTACCTCTACAGGGCCAAGTTCATGGAGGAAGACAGAAGGTAAGTCTGTGGAAAGAGTGTGGGGAGGTAGCTGGTGAGTTAGAAGAAGCTCCAGGAATCCTAGTTGCCTGGTTTCAAATCTGGTTCTACCACATTTAGCTCTGAATGATAGAGAGTAAGCTACTAAATCTTTATACACATTTGCTTTCTCATCCCAATATGGTCATCATGTTTCCAATGTCAGTGAGTAAAAATTAAATGGCTTGAAAGAAATGGGGAAGATTCTACAATAACGTTTGGCCTCAAGGCCAGTTTATACTTTTCTGACACCTCCCTGAGCTGTTGTCCAAAGCTAGACTCACTTGAAAACATACTCCAGACACAAACTCCAGATTGTTGCATTTTCTTTCCCTAAATTCCTGAAAAGCTACCTAAGAATTGTAGAGACCAGTTTCTTTCATAATTTCTGTTTATCGCCACCATCAGCATCCTTTGCCATTTTGCATGCTATAAAACTCCAGTGAAGAAAGTTTTCCTTCTCTCTCTCTCTCTCTCTCTCTCTCTCTCTCTCTCTCTCTCTCTCTCTCTCTCTCTCTCTCTCTCTCCATCACACACACACACACACACACACACACACACACACACACACACACACATATACACACACACACACACACACACACACACACACACACACACACATATCTAATGTCTCAAAAAAGTTCAAGTTTGTTTCTCAGAAAGCTCCAAATACTTGTCATGAAACAAGAGTGAATTTATACTTCAAGCTAAGCTAGACCCTTGCATCTGAAACAGCCTGGTCCCAAACTTCATACATTTGAATACGTAATGATACCACATATCAAAAGCCGGGTTCCAGTTTCTACTGCCAAATTCCCTGCCACACTGTAAGTTTTCACAATTTCTCCATTCCCAGGGAAGATTTCAGTTACCAAAGAGCTCAGAGCTGGGCAGAAGGACACAGAATTAGATGTCACATCAGAGTTCTGCTGAGATGTGAAGTCAAATAACTCAAGACTGACATTTCAAGGTCACAGAAGGAAGGGAGGATGGTCTTCCTGTGCTGGAACTACCTGTCAGAACCACCTGCCTGGCTGCTTCTCCATTGTGTTTTTGTGGGAGGCCATTGTGGCTGTCCTTCTCTCTGCACATAGTGTGGTTCTTGACCTTCCTAATGTTGTGGTAACACCCAACCATAAAATTATTTTTGTTGCTACTTCATAATTTTAATTTTGCTACTGTTGTTAATTGTAATGTAAATATCATGATATGCAGGAAAAATATGTGAACCCCAAAGGGGTCATGACTCACATCTTGAGAACCTCTGGTATACAGCCTCCTCTGGACTCTACAGTCTTTTGCTCCAATTAAAGTCACTTCTCTTGGGACTAATGTCACATTTTTTTTGCCCTCTTAGGATTTTTACTTAATCCTATATTCTTTTCACTTTATCTTAACTTGTGTATTTCTTGATATTTTTCTCTAAATACCTACTTTTTTCAATTATTTTCTTCTCTAAGTTGCCTTCCTAATTCCCCAAAGTCAATTTCAGAGTTCTTGTGGCTCTCCTTCACAGCCCATGCTAGCAAAGACACTTTATAATTTAGGGGTTTCCATGTTTCCATCTTCAACGGCCTGGGATGTGTTTTTCCAATGCTAATTGCATGGCGGGACACATAAGGTGAATGAATGGATAAATGTTGACATTGCCTAGTGCTCTTGTTTTAAATTTGTTCCCTGCTTAATGTCTGGAAATGTAGAAAATTTTGATAAACTCAATGTGGCTCACACTGGGCTGGATCACACACGTTAGTCACTAAGGCAGAGGGCTTAATAAGGAATAGATTTCTGGGCTCCACCCACAGAGTTTCTGATTTAGTAGGGCTGAGTAGATCTGTAGCCCTTCTTCCTACAACACTCTCAGGAGTATGACAATGCATCAGAAATTTACCAAGGTGTGGGAAAAGTTACTCTTGTCTGTAGTATCAGAAAACAGATGAAAATATTAACAGCTAATATACAGTCCATTTAAATAGCTATAAGGCCAATTATGGAGAGAGGCTAAAGTATTTTTACCCATTTCTTCCAGGTACTGTTTTTAATATCAAACAGGAAAACTAAAGTCACACCTCTACCATGCTATCAACCTCTACACATGGGCATTAATATCTCATTATTTTTTCTTTTAATTATTTAGTTAGTTTTAGGTTAGCAAACAATAATCAATTGCATTATGACATTTTAACAGATATGCTTCATTGTATGTTGGTCTCACTACCCTCCTCTAGTGCCTTTCTCAGTGTCCACCCCCAACCCTGTCCTCTTGCCTGGGTACCTTCCCAGATAATCCCTTTCTTCTTCCATGCCTTTCATATCCTACCAACCTACTCCTACTACTTAAAATATTTTCTACTCTTCTCATGATCCCTTTTCTCGTATCAGGACCTTTGCACGTGCTTGCATGTGCATGCACACACACACACACACACACACACACACACACACACACACACATACATTTTAATTTTAATCTAGCTTTTGCATGTGAGAACAAACATGGAGTCTTTATCTTTCTGACTCTGGCTTATTTCACTTAACATAGTAATTTTCAATACTATCCAATTTCCTGCAAACATCATGGATTCAATTTTCTTTTTGGATACTTAAAATTCCATTGATTATCTATTTTCTTTGCACGTCTATCTGTTGATTGGCATTTATATTGTCTCTATTACCTGGCTATTGTAAATAGTGTAGCAATAACTATGAATGTACAAGTATCTCTGATGGGATATACAGTCCTTTTAGAATACATACAAGAGTAAGGTAGTTGGCTCATATTGTATAATTCTATTAGTTTGTTGACGAATCTCCATACTGTTTTCAACACTGACTGTGTAAGTTCATGCTCCCACTAGCAGTGAATAAAAGTGATTCTTTTCCCATGTCTTTTCTATGATTAGTAGTTATTGTTTTCTTGACAATAGCCATTCTTACTGGGTTGAGATGGAAACTCAAAGCAGTTTAACTGCATTTTGACTGCATTCTCCTAATGGTTAAGGTTGTTAAATAGTTTTTCAAGTATATATTGGCTATTTGTATTTTGTCTTTGAGAATGATATATTTAGCTCATTAGCCCATTTATTGGTTGTGTTATTTGTCTATTTCTATAATGCCCTAGCTATTTGGTTTGAAATACAATTAATTCAACAAGTGCATACTTCCTTGAATGTGTCAAAGGTAAACAGGGAGGCAGGAGTGGAGGACTTAGAGCTGTATCTTATCACCAGATCAGATGCAGGCGTCTTCAAATGGCCCAGTCTTACCCTCACTAAGGAGAAAGTTGATAAGATTTTGTTGTCTTTTTAGGTGGCATACTTACATGATACCCCCTTGTATTATTTATTATATAGATCTTTAGGGTGTCCCTGGATTGACCAAAAAAAAAAAAAAGGATGACAATAATAACCATGACATCAATGATAATGATGATGATGATGAAGAAGAGGAGGAAGACAAGCAAGGAGAAGAAGAAGGAGGAAATAAGTGCAAATGGTTAATTGAAAATTTCAAAATCTAAACCTAGTCTCTTCAATGGAGGACAGGTCACAAGAGCCACGATGAAGCACAGGCAATGATTCTCTATCAACATGAAGATAAATGTTAGGAACAAGGTGGAATCAAATAATTATTTTAACAAAATAAAATATAAGATAAATTAAAACAAACAAACAAACAAACAGCTTGTCAAAGTTGCATAAGGTAACCCAGCAGAAGGAAGAAAGCACCAAGAGGAGGCACGAGAATCCGTGACCCATTCGTTCACACACTCAGGACTCTCATTAAAACAAATAATATAATAAGCTGTAAGCTATAAAATATATGCATAGGACTTGGTGAAGACCCATGTAGGTCCTGTGTTTGCTGATTCAGTCCCTATGAGTTCATATGAGCTTTGCTCTGATTTAGAGGGCCTTGTTCTCCTAGTATCCTCCACACACTCTGACTCCTACACTCTTCCCTTCTGCTCCTCTTCAGCAGGACTCCCTGAGCTCTGAAGAGAGGGATTAGATGGAGATAACCTGTTTAGAGCTGTGTGTTCCAAGGTCTCTCTCTTTCTACTTGTGATATCCAGCTGTAGAATTTGTTCCCATCTCTTACATGAGGAAGCTGGTCTAATGATGACTGAGTAAGGCACTGATGTATGAGTCTAGCAGAATATCATTAGGAGTCATTTGGTTTTACCCTAGGTCTCTGAGATTTCTAGGCTCTGGTATTTGGTCAAGCAAATAGTGTCAGGTATGCATTCCCTCTCATGGAATGGGCCGTAAGTCAAACCAGAATTTGGTTGGTTACTCTCACAAGCTTTGTGCATCCCTAGCATATTTTTCAGGCAGGACAGCATTGTAGATCAAAGGATTTGTGGCTGGGTTGGTGTTTGTGTTTCTCCTTTGGTAGCCTACAGAGTCCCTTCCCATACCAAACACACTAGACCATAGGGGTGAAGGTTCTATGCTGCCACCAGCTTGACCTCTCCGTGTTCAATGAGTTGTGTGGGTGTTATCTTCAGCAATGGGCCCTCACTGTTAGTTTGTGGAGAGCAACACATTATTTGGTAACAGCTGGAGTTGTTTGGAGATTTCCATGGGACCCCTTTGGTCAACAACTCATTTAGGTATAACCCAATCCTAGCACTGGAAGCTTCGTTTGGTGACAAGAGATGACCAGTAGGGGTTCTGTCTCCATCATTATTTGAGAACTTCATTAGGATCACTTTCATAAATTCTAGGGAGTTTCCACTGTACTAGGTTTCCATAACAACTATCAAATTCCCCTCAATTCTAGCTGTCTCTCCTTGTATTGCGTCCTACCTCAACACCATCTTCCCTCCTTCTCCCCACCTGATCCTCTTTCTTGTTCCTGTCCCCCTAACCCCAATCCACTCATAAAATCTATTCTATTTCCCCCTGCCAGGGAGATCCATGTGTACCTCTGAGTCCCTTCTTCTATACCTAACCTCTTTGCGTCTATGAACTACAGTTTAATTTTCATTTATATAATGGCTAATATCCACATATAAGAGAATATATGCCATATTTATTGTGCTGTGTCTGGCATACCTCACTCAAGATGATTTTTTTTCTAGTTCTATTCATTTGCCTGCAAATTTCATGATGCCATTTTTTAAACAACTGAGTATTACTCCATTGTGTAAATGTACCATATTTTTTTTATCCACTCTTCAGTCAACAGCCATCTATGTTTTTTCCAACTTTTGGCTATTATGAATAGAGCAATATTGAGCATAGTTGAGGATGTGTCTTTGTAATAGGATGAAATGTCCTTTAGGTATATGCCCAAGAGTGGTATAGTTGGGCCTTGATGTACATTGATCTTCATCTTCCTGAGGAAGAGCCAATACTGATTTCCATAGTGTTTGTGCAAGTTTGCAGTCCCACCAGCAATGGATGAGTGGTCCCTTCATTCTAAATTGTTGCCACCACGAGCTGCCATTGTCTGATTGATCTTAAGCATTCTGACAGGGGTAAGGTGGAATCTTCACAAACTGCTAGAAATCTAATAATTTTTATTAAAAGAAGTTAAGAGTAAGTTGAACTTGATGCTTTCATTGTTGTTTTGGAAGTAGTATTTGGTACTTTCAAAATAAAAAATGTGTGTTGTTCTGATTGGTTGATAAATAAAATGTTGATTGGCGAGTAGGCAGGCAGGAAGTGTGGGTGGGATAAGTAGACAAAGAGAATTCTGGGAAGAGGAAGACTAAGTCAGGAGTTGCCATCCAGACACAGAGGAAACAAGATGACAAGGCAGAACTGAAAAAAGGTACCAAGCCATATGGTTAAACATAAATAAGAATTATGGGTTAATTTAAGTGTAAGAGCTAGTCAGTAATAAGCCTGAGCTAATGGCCAAGCAGTTATAATTAATATAAGCCTCTGTGTGTTTACTTGCGGGATGCGAGTGGGAGAGATTTGTCCCGACTGCCAGCAGGCCGGGACACAGAAAAACTTCCAACTGCAAACAAATTCTATGGAGATAAATATCTGCAGTGAAATATAAAATTACAGCAAGTCTTTAGATGGTAAGGGAAAATTTATATGTAATTAAACTGACAGAATATGTCAAGGAACCATAAGGTATAAAATTAACACAGTAGAAAATTAAAGCAGTAATGTAGATGACAAACTAAACTTCTAAAAATGGAGAAAGAAATAAAATCTAAGAAGATGTAAGATAACAGAAATGAATAGGAGACTGAGCAAAATAATTTACTTAATTTATTCATTTTCCCTGATGCATGAACTCTAAATTCAAGAGACTTGTTTATGTGTGGTTCATTGTTGTTACATCTGACAACCACTCATGCCATAGCTAACACCTATTTGTCAGACATTGTTTTTAAGAGAATGTTGAAGGTTCAATAAAATGAGAGCTTTTATATTAAGAAATGTCACTTTCAAAAAGGATACATAAAAATAAACCAAAAATAATCATAAAAAAATACAACATGGACCTACAAGATGGTTCAGTAGGTAAACGCACTTGTGATCAACGCTGATGACCAAAGCTCAATTCTTGAGACCACATGGTGGAAGGAGAGAACCAATTCCTATCTATATTGGGCACCATGGCATGTATATGCAAACACACAGGATTACCCTAATCCTAGGCCCGAGAAAGGTCAATCTTCCCACAGGAGTGAAGGGCCCACTGCTTCTCCAGCTTTGCCTATATTCTCTCTGATTTAGTCCTGGTACACTTTCTGGGGAATAATGAATTCTGAGTCCCCCCCACCTAGTTCCCCTTCTCAAATCTCATTCAACAAATTTAACTTAAAATCTTTTTTAAAAAGTATACACAGTCACATAATACCAAGATATTACTATTGAGTTTTCCAAAGCACGTTAAACTCCTATGAGCATTTGTTCAGAAAGGAGGCTACCACTCAGGGTCTTAGTCTGCCCTGATTACTTCCATAATGTTCTGGCTTCTCTGTCACATCGAAGTCCATAAAGAAAGCATCTTGCTAATATCAACTCACCGTGCTGCCTGCTGTAAACACCAAGGGCCTTGAAAACTGAATCTGGCAAGGCCATTACTCACTTGAGAGATGAGATACACTTGTGTTTACAAAATATTAGAAGTAAAAGGAGAGACCTTATATACATAAGAAGAACCTGGGTTTTATATTCCATCAAGATTTCTTCTTTCACATATAGGCTGCTATGGCTTCAATATGAAATGCATTCTCAAATGCCAAAGACTGGACACTTGAAGGATGTTGGATTCTGAGGGCTCTGACTTAATCAAGTAATTAATCCACTATGGATTAATTATGGATTAAAAGTTGGAGTTGGGACATAATCAGAGGACATAGGTTACTGGAGATAAGATATGGAAAGATGTATATGGTCCCTTGCCCCTCTACTACTTTTTTATTCCCTGGCTACCATCTGTCATGAAGGAAACAATTCTGCTTTCTCTCTCTCATATATATATATATATATATATATATATATATATATATATATATATGTGTGTGTGTGTGTGTGTGTGTGTGTGTGTGTGTGTGTGTGTGTGTATGTATATATACACACTTATATATACACATATATGTGTGTGTATGTATATATGACATGTATGTGTATGTGTGGGTGCATGCACATGCTGAGGAATAATGAATTCCAAGTTTCTCCTCTATCATCTGCCCTTCTTCTCAAATCTCATTCAACAAAAATTTACCTGATATATATTTGTGGCAATTGCAAAAGTATTGGAACATGAACTGAGTCCATGAACTGAGACCTTTTAAGCTATGAACCAAAATAAATTGTTCCTCCTTCAAATTGTCTATCTCAGATTCTTGTCATTAAAGTTACTAATAAAAAGATACAAACAAAATGCCTTACACTCAGAATATGGAAAGTGATTTTGTAGTAGTACAATATTAAACAAAAGCATTAGTTTAGAAGTTTGAATGCTTCCTCTTTTGTGGACTAGGTGATAGTGGCCATTTATTATGTCTGTTAAGAGGTTATTTTCTTCATTCTTACAAATGTAAAACACAGCTGTGAAATGTAGAAATGGATACATATAATGTGGCACCATAACCAATGAATATCAGATGCTCAATGGTAGTAACTCATATCGGGCAACATGAAAGTAAAGTCACTGAGGTGCCAAACAATGGCTGTAGGAGGCCTTTGATTCTACTCTCTGTCTTCTAGAACTTGCATCTGTATTTGTGCCTAAAACTACAAACTTTTTATATAAAATTGCATAAATTAAAAGCATGCAGAGAAATCCAAGTTTGCATACTCATTCTCAATATTTGGCCAAGTAAATATCTCTATTTGGGAGTATAGGCTATCAGGCCTGACTTCCTATCAATACCAGGTGCCTGGTTCTCTTCCCATTCCAGCTTGTAACTGTAGTGTATATGAGAGGATAGTGTGGAAGCATAAGCCAGCTGTGGCCAGTTACAGACTTCTATTTCCCTGGCATTTGTGCTCACACAGATGGGCTCATTTGCCAGTCTAAAATTTGCAAAGTTAATGGGAGACTATGCTGAAGTTTGGGGATTGTTGTGATAAGGCAATACCTGCATCAATCTTGCTACTATAAAATGAGGACAAGATTTTGGAGCTGGTAGATCTTTGGGGAAATAGAGAATAATAATGAGAGGTCTATAGATCCCTGGAGAAAGGGTATCACAGGGGGCTATATAACTCTGATTGCATCCTCTTTCTGTTTCCTCATTCTGTTTCTGTCTCAATAAGTAAGCCACCCTCCAGACATTACCTCAACCATACATTTCCTGCCATGCAGCCTAAGTGATTAAACTACCTGATCTTGGATCGAAAACACAGCCCAAATAAACCCTTTCTACAGGTTAATTGGGCCATGCATTGTATTACAGTAACACAGACCTGATGGATACACCTATCTGGAGTTGGGTTCTTACCACCTTCAAGTGAAATATCCTTGACAGGTAAGGTGAATAGCCTTTATGTTACATAACAGCTATGCTGTTTAGATGTTCTTTGTAAGAAAATAATACCGGATAAGAAAAGGAAACAATAATTACTAAGGAAAAATAGTTATTAAGAATTTCATGTGAATAACATCGTTGTAAAGATTTCACAAATATAAAGAAATTTAAAAAGTAGTTTCATACACATTCAGATCGTTTAAAAGGCTGTTTGTCTGTAAATCTGTCGTCACATGATAATTATTTCAGTGCCCTTTAAAAATAATAGAGCAGGATTTTAGCATCCTCTGTTGCCTAAGCAAAATTTACTTTATGCTAATTTTTTGGTAGACCAAACTATGTTTTTCTTAAGTTTACAAACAAGTATCAGTAAGTACATTATTTTTCTACTATAGATCTATTGTTAACCCTGAGAAGTCTCGTGTGAAGATATGTTCACTGTAAGATACAAACTGTAAGTTTCTGTGTGTTTCAAGGAATCCTGTGTAAAATACTCATCAAATATCTTTTGAGTTGCTGCTACTCCCATCCCCCCAATAGTTGCCGATGTCCCAATTATAGTGATGTAGCTGGAATTTTATGTCATCTTTGTCAGTGGCAATATTTTATATCATATTAATAAGAAGATTATTTCCAATATGTTTGGAGAATTAACTTATCCTTATGAACTTATTACACAATCCAAGGAATTATTTTAGATGGGTTTATAAATATGTAAGACAAAGTTTCAAGAGCAGAGAAATTTGTATTTGAAATATGTGTTTTATCTTGAACGGTGTGGAAAAGAATCTAATTGCAATTAGAGTTTCACATTTCTTGTAATTGGGAGAATTTTCCTCAGTCTACCTTCTGGCTTGGTATACAACAAACTCCCTTCCTTCCTGTTCTCAATGTATTTTGTTTGGTATTGAGCATGCTGTGGTCAGATTGCTGTTATCCTTGGACTTTTCACTTCCTCCCACATAGTAAGTCAGCAACAGGTTGAACAGGAAGGGGGATGCTAGATCCCATTCTCAATCTAACCTTTCCTGAATCCCCAAACTGCTCACAACCTATCCAGTATGATCAAACATGAAGAAATATGTGAGGACAGGGCATCATAGTGGAAACAATGACATGGTTAAATGATTATAGTTAGAGCTGCTTATTTTTGCAAATTTCATAAAATTTCTTACCCAAGATGAAGCATCACAAGCCATACTCAGGATTTTAGAAAGAGTTCACATAAGCAGAGGACCTGGAATCTTACACTTAATCAACTTTAATAAACATTTACCTCTGTGGGTAGCATATGTGACTTGGGAGTGCTTAACAATTATAGCACCTCTAATTGGAGTTCATGGACACTATTGACATACCAGCAATCAGAAACATACTGTTTTTAACTCTCTCATTGGAAGAACTCAAGGGAAATCCTGAACTATGACATTGTCACACAAGGCACAGCTGATATGTTTGGTGTCCCAGCGGCCTCCTGACAGCTTAGCATCAACACAATGAGTACTGACACTTGCGGGGCCACAGTGGGTGAGATGCCATCTCAGGTCACATCAACAAGTGTGCGATGCTCTGGCTTTGGAAACAGACATGAGGAATTATTTTTGGCAAAGCCAGTCTTTTCCTCTTCGTCAGCATCGCAAGATTAGGCTCCCTTGTCTAAATATTTTATATATCCCCTTATTTTCTTTCTAGATGCTGGACTGTGGTCTTAGGGACTGAGTGACTTACATCTGTCACCTTGAAAATTAACAAAGGGCCTTGGATCATAGAAGATAAATGCTAATAATAGGGGATTTGAAGGAGCTTTGTCCTAGGTCATTGGAGGTCACATCCCAAGAAAGATTTATGCTGATCTACCAGTGAAGAGCAATTGAGGATTAGATTTTTCAATTTAAGAACTCAAATGGAGCCAGGGGATTTAATCAGATAGTCTCCGTGTGCTTCACTGGTTACCAGCAATCTCTAGATCTGTCAGTTATGTGGCTATATGAAGAGTGATTCTTGGTAATTCTCAATTCATCTAGTCAGATTATCTCCTGTCTGAATTCAAACTGACAGGAGGAAAACAGACCAGAAACTTGAATGCTTTATTTGGAATGCCATGTTTTCCCATGATTTTGTCCTCCAAATAGGTCTTCGGAGAAGTTTATGAGCATATAATTGAAGGGCTGGAAGCATGGAGTTTATGAGAATATAATTGAAGTCCCAACATGAATGAAGGCTTGACATCTGCTTTGGCACAGGGTTTGTCGAAAGGGCTTTTTCAGTAGCATCACTTAATAGTAGAGATGTGCACATCACTGTTCACCCAAGTTTAGTTTACTGGGGGGACACTAAGCAATGTCAGTTTTGGAGTTCTACAGGCACCTTACTAGACTCAAGCACAAATCTCCTTTCAGAAAAACTAAAGGGGGCATGGAGCTGATGATCCCTGAGCCCGTAAACACAATACCTTGTCCAGATAATTCTAACAGTTTACCTCATTAGCCTTGAACATACATGTTATGGTCATTAGCGTAAACTTTGGCATCAGATCGATACAGGTTCAAGTTTTCCAGAGGGGACACTTTAGGCCTTAATCACTTTCAGATTAATTTCCTCATTAAATTCTGCTCTTTATTTCGTATTCCAGAGATTAATTGTAGCAAAGTGGATTACAATGTCCTTGGCTGGGATGAACATAGAGTAGCATTCAGAAAATGTTTGCTCTGGGAGTCAAGTTGTGCACCTTGTTTGGAATTAGGATGATAGTGGTCTCACTCAATGAGCTTGTTAGTAACAGACACCCTGTAATCAACAGTACCTCTGCTCACAGCCAAATAGCTTCTACTCATAAAGAATAGGAAGAGAATCTTGGTAAAACTGGATTCACTCTTTCATTCCAAGTGGAATCTATGAAAATTGAGATGAGGCTAAGAGACATTAGAAAGGATGCCACATTGATGGCACCTGTAGGACTCAGATCAATTACAAAGGCAGATAGATGTAACTAGAGAGGGAATCCATACTATGTTGCTTAGTCAACTAATTTTATTAATTTTTTAATTTAATTAATTAATTTAATTAATCAACTAATTTATTAATTATGCATTCATATTCCTGGAAATTATTTGTTATGAGATATTAGTAGAAAAATCAGGCGCCAGTTATTCAGAACTAGTGGAAAGAGCTGTAAGTTCTATATAAAGAAGCATCTCTCCCACGATAACCCCAAATAACAAGGTGTTTAATTAGAAAATTCATATCAATGAGATGGCGCAGTACTGGCAACTAAAAGCGATGTTTGAATTCCATCCCTGGAACCCAGGTGGCAGAAAGAGAATGTGTTCCCGAAAGCTGTCCTCTGACCTCCGTATACATGGGGTGACATGCGTGTGCTCAAGTTAATATATATTGTATATTATATATTAATAATATATAAGAAAGAAAGAGAGAGAAAGGAAAAAAGAAAGGAAGGAAGGAGAAATAAATTAAGAAAGAAACAAAAAAGAAAGAAAGAAAGAAAGAAAGAAAGAAAGAAAGAAAGAAAGAAAGAAAGAAAGAAAGAAAGAAAGAAAGAAAGGTCTTAATTTGGAACAAAAATATATCCCCCGAAGGGGATTAAATCTAGTCATTGATTTATTTCTTTTTCTCAGTGACTATGGTTGATACCTTTTTTTTTTTTTTTTGAGACAGGGTTTCTCTGTGTAGCTTTGCGCCTTTCCTGGATCTCACTCTGTAGACCAGGCTGGCCTTGAACTCACAAAGATCCGCCTGCCTCTGCCTCCCAAGTGCTGGGATTAAAGGCGTGCACCACCACCACCCGGCTATGGTTGATATCTTAAGAAACATTTACTAACATAAGTTAGGATGCTCTCATACAAACCTCATACATTTGCTGTTTCTGCTCAAATTTAATTCAAGCCTATGTGTTACCTATGTGTGCTTTTTTCTAAGCTCACACCATATTTTAAGCACTTTTCTAAAAAATAATGCTACAATGATATGAGGTTTGTCATTAATTTGTGGAGATACCTACTTTATTTCCAGTTAGTGGCAGATAGAAGTAGCTACAACCACATGAGGTAAGTAGTTGGACTGTTTTTAAATAATGTACTGGGATCATTTTTTAAATGGTGGTGTTCAATGCTTCTCTATAGCAGAGTCAGGTAATGTCATGCCTTCTGTTTATTTTGTAATAGATGCTGTTCTGCTATGGGAGCTATCAGCAGAGGTCTGCTCATTGGTAAGACATTTTAACAAAGGTGAAGAGTTTGCATGCATTTGCATGTTGGATACAGGCAGTGCAGAGATGACAGAAATAAGCCTGGGTGATGTGGTAGGAGAAAGGGGAGAGAATTGCTTGTACAGAGAGTAGGGTACCAGTTTGGGGTAACTTTAGAGCATAGCTCAGGTCACAAGATGGGCATTTTTAATCATCTCTTTTTTTGCTGTTATCAAAATCAAAATTGCACCTCTGATATAATAATAAAACCTAGGTGTTTGAATTTTATTATTAATTAATTAATTAAAATTTCCAAGCCAGGGGTAACTCACTGCTGGTCCCCTGTTCCCTCTCCTCTCTCCTTCCTCCCAGTTCCTTTCCCCATCCTCCCCTCTTTTCTCCAATCCACTCATGATTTCTATTCAGAAAAGTGAAGGCCTTCCTTGTGTATCAGCCAACCATGGCATCCTAGTCTCAATCTGAATTCTTACTCCATCGGATAAAATACTAAAATGTGTAAAGCTTAGATATGAATGCAGATAGCAAAGCTGTCCCCATGGTTTACTAGGGGACATTAAAGAAAGTAGGAGAGACAGACTGAGTTGTACCTTCACTGCCACATCAAACTAGTCACGTTAAAGCCACTCTTAAGCTCAAGATGGCAGGGAGAGACATTGTCACAGTTCCACAGGTGGGCCCCAGGGAGGTCTGTGAAATTTCGTGTGTTTTTAGTTCTCTGAAGAAATGGATCCTCTGATTTATTATATGCTCCAAATTCTGCCACTCAGAGAAAGGATATGTCCTACTCTCATGGAGATCAAAAAATGAACAGTGAGGGATTACAGCATTATTGAAGTAGGAGGAGAATTAGGAAAGCTACAGGGACAGAGAGATGAATCATAAATGTAGCTGCAATGTGACACATGAGGTCTTAAAAATCACTGTTCTGTCAGAAGCAGAAATCTGGCCACTCTGATCTTCATTCCTTGTTAGGAATATGTCATGCTACATGGGTAATGGTATTTTGAAGATGTAATTAAGGTTATTAATCAATTTATTTTTACAGTCTTTGTTTTGTTCATGGCTAGGGTTTTAATCTGGGTCCCTGGTAGTTGCCTGGGAAGTGCTCTAACTCTGAGCTAAATTCCCAACCTCAACTTTAAATTTTTAAATGAAGAGAAGACCCTGGATTTTTTTCTTGGTGGGACCACTGTACTCACCTAGCTCTTATAGCAGAGACTTTTCATGATGACAATAAAAGAAGTCATGGAGGTACACATGCACTGGAGGATGGAGAAATTTAAAAAATAATGAGGTTTTCCTTCTGCTGTGGCTTCATTCATAGATGGTGGAGGAAACACCGAACCAAGACATGGAGATGGCCTCCAACAGTTCAGAAGCCCTAGTTGGCAATCACTTCAACATCACAATAACACAAAACAGATTTTTCTTCAATAACCAAAATGATCCTTAGGTATATTCTACCCTAAGCACTCCTCATAAGAGTACAACCTGACGAACAGGAGCTTGATTACACCATGAGACACTAAGTGGATGCTCTGCTTGAATTCTATTGTGTATGGGTATTTGAATCCAGAATCTGAAAGGTAGCATTATATTACTTCAAGAAGCATATTCAAAGTTGTCAAATCACCAAAGAAAGCAATATAGTACAATATTCAAAATTTGTACTATGAAAATTAAGGAAAATAAAACCCAGGCCATTCTAAATCCTGTGACAAAATATAAACAAAATAGGGGCCACAGTTAGACTGTGGACATTATTGACAGAATGATTGCATCTCAAACAAATAATAAAGTAGCAGGAGAGTGATCTGAAATTAGAACGTATGTGGATAAGTAAGACTATAACATGTGAGGTGAGATCACAGGTACATGTGTAAGGTATGTGTGGTGTATGTGTGTGTGTGTGTGTGTGTGTGTGTGTGTGTGTGTGTGTGTGTAGTGGTGATTTATTCTTATGTGTCTCAGTATAGTCCTCCTGCATTCACCTGGTGTGAATGTGAACAAAATCACGAAGAAGCCAATGTAAAATTTCCAAACTATGCACTTTATCCAAGCTGCTAATATATCAATTGCATTGGAACAAATTAACTGCTATTAACTGTAATAGCAATGCTGACTTGATGTAAAAATAATGACAATTGAAAACCTGACACAACTGGCTATGTGGCAGCCAGTGTTAAATTCTTATCAATCATTCTGACAACTAGACCAGCTATATTGTTGTACTTTGGGGAGATACTGCAGCTCTGAAGAAGACCTCATGTAAGCACAGGTAATTCAGTAGGTCAGCTTTACCAGTTGGCTTCAGTTCTTCAGTCAGTATACCTTCATTCATACAAAGGCAGATGATACAAATCCAAGTCACCTCTGAGAGCCATACTTTGATTTTTCAGTGTCCTGACTGGTGTAAAATCTCTCTATAAATCTTTTAAACAGAATTTCACTCTGGTATGGTTCTAGCCCTCAAACAATTAGTTCTTCTCATTGATTGCTTTTCTACATGATTGCCTCTGCAGAGTTTAAAGGAAGTAGTCTTTAGGAGGACAATTCCAGATACTGTTTCCTGGCCAGGGGCAACCATAAAGGAGAAAAAAACCCAAGAATTTAGTTTAAAGAGAAAGATATACACTATAAACATAAATTACAAAACTCAGCTTTATTTTATGACTTCAACAACTTGGAAATGTGCCTGCAATTTCAGTTCACCTGCTTCATAGCTTTACTTGAAGCTCTGCGTGTAGGGAGCAGCTTGTCCAACTCAAGATAGTTTGAGGTAAGAACATAGGTTCTCTAGCATCATTTATTGTGAAATGACTATATATATAGTACGTAAATCTCAGGAAACTTCCAGACTTTGCACATGAGTAGCCTGTTTTTGTTTTCATGATCATGTTTTATAATAGCCTTTGCTATTTTTCAGTCATCATTACTTACTTGTCTATGACCAAGAGACTAGACACACCCTAACAATGGCTGGTAAAAAAAAGGCGGGGGGAGACAGAACAGACAATGAACAAGATACACACTTAGTCTACTTATAACCTCATTATCTCCTAATCCAAATAAAGTCTTCCCTGAAAACCCACATGCTCTGCAATATTCTCTTTCTTTCTACCACTCCTGTGTTTCCAAGTACTGGGCTCCTACGTCATAAATATCATCGAGTCACTCATTATTTTTGAAAAGATGAACCTCAAGGTGTTGTTCAAAAGGAGTGCAAGAGGCTGCCCCATTTTTCCTGTGTGGGAAAATTCAAAGCTAGCCCTATGTCTGTTTCTGGCTCAAAAAGAATCAAGTGTCCTCAGGCTTTCGAGTTCATTCCAGATGATATGTCATCATCTTCCATCATCAAAAAAGCTAAGTGGTTTCCATAGCAACTGCCTCCTCAAACCCATCAATTTTTTCTGGTAGTATCACTTCATTCTGTTTCATGGATCACATTATGGATTTTAAAAAATAATACTAAAACTCTGACAAAATAAATTTAGGGAAATATCAACAGGCAAAAACTAAAATAAAACCACATAATAATACCCACTATATGCTGAGCATAGTAAGTTTCAAGAGAGAACTTTCCAACGTAATTTGGATTTAGAGTGTTAATGAAGATTTGACATAAAGAATGGTATTTTAAGACCATAGGCTTGAATCAAGGAAGAGCCAGTCACACAGAACAGAGATTGCACCATGGTCTGGGGACAGCCAACTTCCTCTTGCATCCCTCTTCTTCTCTGATAAGCATACGGTCGCTGGCACTGAAACAGAGTTAAGCTAAAGTTATAAATTAGGTTTCCAGTAGGAAAAGCTGTCTCTCACAGAGTTCAGAGCTGAGCTGGGAGCAGGGCCAAGTGCTCATGAAGCAATTCTGGAAGGTTCAGCCAGAAAGGCATGAATTTCTGTCCTTCCATTACTCACAGCCCTGCACAACTGGCATATCATTGAATCGGGATCCTCTGGTACATGGCGGCATTTGAAGTGGCTTGGCCAGTATCCATCTGTCTCATTCCTCTCAGCTACATTTCTATTACCATTGTAACTTTAGTTGGTATGAATTTAATGAGTGTCCACTTCCTCGTAGTCCTGGTGCTCTCATTTTCTGAATCCCAATGCTACTTTACCATGTCTTCTCTAATATAGTTTTCTCATATTTGTGATTGTCAACCTCACTAGGTTATGAATGCTTTGGAGGCAAGGAAGACATATTTCATTTCTCCTATAGTATATACTTGTCTTAGTTGAGATCACTGTTGCTGTGAGGAAACACCATGACCAAAGCAATTTGGAGAGGTAAGAGGTATTGCAGCTTGTGCTTCCACCTCACAGTTCATCATTAAAGAAAGTCAGAACAGAAGCTAAAACAAGAGAAAAACCTGGAGGCAGGAGCTGATGCAGAGGCCATGAATAAGTACTGCTTACTGGCTTACTCCTCATGGCTTACTCAGACTGCTTTCTTATAGAACCTAGGACCACCACCAGCCCAGGGGTGACCCAAGCAAAACTGACTGGACCTTTCCCACCCATCACTAATTAAGAGAATGCCAGACAGCCAGATCTTATGGAAGCAGTTTCTCAGTCAAGGCTCCCTCTTCTCGGATGAAGCCAAGTTGACATAAATCTATCTAGAACAAAGCTACAATGGGTATTTCTCTAGATTCCTAAGGACTGTATCTGTGTGAGCTCTGTGCATAGGGAGGACAGAATAATGTTTAGGTGAGGCTCCCACCTGTCTTAAATAGATGCAGAGCCAGGGACCAGGAAGATTATCATGGTAACATGGAGACACGTGGTGCACCATCATATAGAAACTGGTTCCTTTGTCGTGAGCCCAGGAAACTGTCAAGGAAGGTCAATTTCCTGGGAAAGATTTTCTTGCTGTGCCATGTCTGTGACGAAGAAACAAAAAGTTTTCATGTCCAAAGAAAGGATCCCTTGGAGAAATAAGAGGGCTGCTCTGCCAAAGAGTTACAAAAGAAAGAGAAACCTATGTGAAAATAAATGTAAATACAAATGAAACATGTGCTGAGAGTTTGAAAAAAAATCTTCCTAGGGTAGAACCAATCAGCATAGGTTAGATTATGATGTAGTAACAAACAATTCCAAAATATGTTGGCTTAAAGTAACAAATGTTGCCTAGTGAGATGGCTCAGGGGACAAACGCACTTGCCTGATTACCTGAATTTGATTCCTAAGACCCACACGGTAGAAAGTGATAACTAACTACCATTAAGGTCATCTGACCTCCACATGTGCACCATGGCATGTTTGTGTCTACGTAACACACCATGCTTGTGCACATATGCACATACATACCAGAAAAAAATAAATATTAAAAAAATAACTGTTTGGGGTCATGGAATCCCATACCTATAATAATCTTGGTATCCAGAAGGCCGAGGCAGGAGGATATTCATAAGTTTAAGGAAATTCTGAGCTTTGGAGTAAGTTCAAAGCAGGACTACATAGTGAGATCCCATCTCAAAAAATAGATGAAGTTAATAAATGAAAGTACTTTCAAAATTTTCTGCCATGCAAGTAGTGTTCATGGGTTGGATTGGGGCTTTGCTTGCATTACAACTCACAATCACTGACAGCAAAGCCACTCTGGAAGGCTGTGCTGCCTCTGATAGACAACACACAAACTCTAATGGTCTTCACACCACAAAAGAAATGTCCCTTCCCTTCTACACACAGCCTTTTGGTTAGACCTAATCTCTGATTCCATGAGTGCAATGAGAGTTTTATTTTTATGTCCCTTCAGGTAAATGATAACAAATTTTACTGAGATATGTAATAATGGCAATCAGGAGAGGAAAAAAGTCAAAGACATTTAAAATTATTCTACCTTTATACATGTGTATATATTGTGTTTCTGTATTTATATGCTGTGTCTGTCTGCGTGTGTGTGTGTGTGTGGTGTGTGTGTGTGTGTGTGTGTGTGTGTGTGTGTGTGTGTGTGTGGTGTGTGTGTGGGGTGTGTGTGTGTGTGTGTGTGTGGTGTGTGTGTGTGTGTGTGTGTGTGTGTGTGTGTGTGTGTGTGTGTGTTTTGTGGGAACTGAACTCAGGTTCTATGAAAAAACAGCAAGTGCTCTCACCCGCTGCGCCATCTTTCTAGCTCCCAAAGGTATTTAACTTCTGATATGTTATTCAAAATTAGATGTAAAAACAAACAAGATGGGTAAAACAACATTAATTATAACTACCTCTATCTGTCCAATTCCCCAAAACCATTTTCCTATCCTTGAAGCACGAAAGAAAGTATAGGTTTCATCACTCATTTATCGGTTCTTAAATAAATATTTACTAACTTCTGTATCAAGTCCTGTACAAGACAGGTGCTAAAAACATATAAAGAAACTTACCTCTTTGTGTTCCTTCTTGATCTATGATTACCTCATTATCACTTTCTGCCCTGTGTTTCCAAGTAAAAGCAATTAGATGTCAACTCTGGCCTGGATTGATAGAATTCTTAACCGAAATTCCAGAGATACGATGATTTGAGCTGATAAATCCTCTTGAAAAGGTCCACTCTCTTTATTCTGCCTCATTTCTCCTACTTTCCTCTGAGCCTATTCTTATTTCCTCACTGCAGGGTATGATCTATATCTAACTAAGTCAATTTACAGCGTATTTCATTGGCCGTCTCACATTATTTCCTGATGTAGTTTATCAATCATAGCCAGAATGGACCATTTTTGCCTCTTGATAATTTATGATCTTTTATAATGGTCTATCCTCTGAATTCTTCCAAGTTAGATGTAGAAATAGATCTTAAATCCTGATTTATCTGATATGTCAATCATTCAGAAATCATAATTGTGACAGCTACTTCTGCCTTAGAATTGCATGTTAGTGCCAGAAAAATGCTAAGAACTAAAGTGTTTAGTTGTTAAACCTCTGACTTCTGGGTAAGATGAAGGACTGGAAGCTGTGTCTCTGTAACATACTGAAAGGAAAAAGTAGACTCTGTTTGAAAGAAGGAGAAAGAGGGGGAATGTTGGAAATCCAAAATAGGAGTTACAGGACAGCTAAAAAGTGTGGAGAATCAGAAGGATGAGCTGCTGAAAAGAGAAAAGCCAAACATAGCTCCAGCCATGAAGCTCCCCAGCAGTAGAATGGGAAGCTTCATCCTAAATGTAAGTCAGATGGCTCTGGTGCAAAGAGATCAGTAGTTCAATTGACAGGACAAGCCCCAAGCTCTCCCAAACCTCAAATCCAATTGCAGTCTTGCTGAGACAGTTACTTCTCCAGCAAATGGTCAACAGGGGAGAGGACTAAGTCCAGCTTAATTAGCTCTGTCTGGGTACAATATTGACATGGGAACTACTGTTAAAATCAAGATACCCAGGATGCTTGAGAACAGGGAACATTCATATGTCATTGGGGCTGAATTCAACCTACTGCAGACATGTAATGAGAGACATCTGTGGGAGACAGTGGAGGAGAGTGAGAAGGGTCAAATAGGAGTAAATTAAAAACTACAAGCAACAGAAAGCTCAGCCTAGGCAGTGAAGTATGTAGTGAAAGGAAGATTCATCCTCACTGGCTGGGAGTAGAGTTCACTAGCTGAGAATAACTCGAGTTCGATAACCCTGAGTTACTGGGCCTGTTAACCTCTGAAGCTCTTGTCTTGTGTGAAATCTGGGAACTCCAGGGATCTGCTTGTAATTACTTCCCCAATGCTGGCACTACACACATGTACTGCTATAACTAATATTTTACCTGGGTTCTGGAGAGCTGAACCCAGGTCCTCATATTTATAAGACCAACACTTTACCTATTGATTCATCCTCCTTGACCCTACCCTAAACAATTTTCAATGCCATAGCATACTTGACAGTAATTTTGCTCATTTTTTTATGGTAGTTAGTGAAATGTTAGTAGACATTACTTTACCTTAAATAGATTAGGTTTGTTGTTGCTGATGTAGTTGTTTTCTTCTCTCTGGTTGGTAATGGAAATTGAGAGCTCAAAATTAGGGTGTGTCTTAGTTACTATTCTAATACTATGATGAAACACCATGACCAAGTCCAATTACAGAAGAAAGTATTTGACTGGTGTCTTGATTAGAGTGTTAGTCTATGAACATGCTGGCGGGGAGCATGGTGGCAGGCAGGCAGGCATGACACTGGAGAAGTAGCTGAGAGCTCACATTTGATCTGCAAATTGCAGGCTGGGAGAGTGAGACTGGCCTGAGGTGGGATCTTGAAACCCTGGAAATCACCCCCAGTGGCACACCTCTTCCAACAAAGCCACACCTCCTAATCCTCTTCAAACAGTTCCACTAATCGGTAACCATTTATTCAAATATTTGAGCCTATGGACAGTCATTGTTATTCAAACTGCCACAGGCTACTCATTAGGAAGATGCTCAAATAAAACTTAAAACAGCATCCCAAACACTATATGCATTTATTGTAACACAAGAAACATGGCAAAGCAAAATATCATAACTCCTCCCAAAAATTTTTATTTCATCAACTGCTGGATTCAGAAATGTTGAAATGAGTTGAACACCAGATGAAGATCTAAAACTCTCCTATTAAAAATGATCAATAGCCTCAAAGATAATTCAAACAAGCAGATGAATAAGTACAAAAATTACCATTTAATCTGAAGAGGGAAGCCAATAACATGGGAGGGGATGCACAGAAAGTCATCAAAATAGAAGAGAAATTCAACAAGGAATTTGAAAAAAGAAGTTATAAATTAAAATTTCTTTTCCTTTTTTTCGATTCTTTTTTGTTTATTTGTTTGTTTTTTTGTTTTTTTCGAGACAGGGTTTCCCTATGTAGCTTTGCGCCTTTCCTGGAACTCACTTTGTAGACCAGGCTAGCCTCAAACTCACAGAGATCCGCCTTCCTCTGCCTCCTGAGTGCTGGGATTAAAGGTGTGCGCCACTACCGCCTGGCATTTTTTCTTTTCTTTTTCTTCTTTTTTTTTTTTCAAGACAGGGTTTCCCTCAATAAACCAAGTAAAACCATGGTAGTCACCATAGCTAACAGACCTGACAGAGCAGAGTAAGTATTATCAAAGATAGAAGACAAGGATGAAGAAATACTGTGTTCAAGCATAAGTAATGACAAAATAAAACACACGACAATGGTCGCAACATCCAAGCACTCTGGGATATGATCAGAAAACCTAAAAATCTTCATATCAAAAGGTGTTAAAAATTAATAGCATCCTTTTCAATGAAATTATAGCTGAAAAGCCCCCAAATCTAGAGGAAGAGTTAGGCATTCAAATATGAGGAACATTTAAAACTCCAACTAGACATGACCAGAGAAGAACCTTTCAAAAAGTCAAACTGTCAAAAATACAAAGCAAGATCTCTATTTTGAAAGTTGAATGGAGAAAATTCTATCTTTCCTACAAAGGCAAAACACACAAAAATAAAATTCAGATCTCTCATCAACTACCATAAAAGCCCAGAAAGCATGGAACAACATATTGCAAGCATTGAAAATAAATAACTGCCAACCAAGATTGTTATATTCTGCAAAGCTATCTTTTAAAATTGACAGAGAAATCAGACATTTCAAGGCAAGTGTACACTAAGGCAGTTCATGACCTTCAATTCTATGCTGCAGAAGATAGTTCAAGAGTACTGTACACAAAGGAGGAAGAAAAACTGTCTCAATCATTAGAGCACAGGAAAGAATAACTTGCAGGTCTGAAATAGGTAACTGGGAAGGAAGGGGTCTTGTGGATGGAACCCACTGTACATCTAAAGCAAAAATACTTTATAATAATGGTGAAGAAAGTAAGTCACAAATAATGATCCAAACAACCAAAAACAAATAAACAAAACAATGCTACCAAAAGTTAGAAGAATCTTTCAATAATACCTAGAATCAAATATTAATAAAATATTTGATTGTTCAAAATATTCAAATATTGTGGATCAAATATATTGATCAAATATTTCTAGAAACAAATAAAAATAAAATAACATCAGAAGTGTTAGATGCAGGTAAGGCAGTTTTAAGAGGCAACATTATGAGTGATTTAACACTAAAAATATCAAATAGATAACCAAATGATGCACTTCAAGGATGTAGAGAAGCAGAATCAAGCCAAACCAAATGGAGTCAATAGCAAGAAAAACAATGACCAGGACAAAAAATTAACAAAATAGAGACAGAAAGAACAGCATATACAATCAATCAAGTGGAATGTTGATTCTTGGGGAAAAAAATTAAAAGAACTGACCAGCCACTAACTAATCTAAGCAAAATAAGACAAAAGTTAACAAAATAAGATACAGAAAAGGGGATGTTACACAGATTCAAGTAAAATGTCTATAAATTCTTAAACCTATGGAACTCACCAAAGTTAAATCAAGAGGATAGAGACAATTCCAACAGACCCATTGCAAGCAACAAGATGAGGGTTACAACATTCTTCCTTCAACACCAGCAAATCTCAAGAACAGGTGGATTTATTGCTGAGTTATACCAAACCTTAAATATTCCTCAAACTGTTCCATAAAATACAAAGGGGAGGGAAACAATTAAGTTCTTCCTGTGAAGCCACCATTACCTCGCTATCCAAATATAATGTGTAATATAAATCCATACATATTTGTGTCTGAAAATATCATGAGATCTATTTCTTTGTAATCTAATAAAAATAAAAATAAAATGCTACATGTTAAAGTTGATGTACATAGATTGACATTTATTTAAAGATTACCCATTCTGTCTTCTTGATGAGGTGAGCTTCTACAGAAATGAAAGAACAATTTTGGTCATGGGTGTAAAAAGTGAATTTTGAATAATTCAGTTGACTTTGAGCCATAAATCTATCCATTTACAGGTTTTGGGGAGTAAAATTAAGGTGCAGTTTTTTAAGCCAACATTATACAGACTTCAAGCTGTTTCATGGAAACCTGTTTTCCTATCCACCCAAACAAACAAGCAAATGAACAAACTTAATGAACACCAAACCGGAGTGGCGTGAAGGTCCACATTTCCCGACCATTTACATAAGGTATGGTATAACTCTGTAACTAATTTCTGGCTCTTAACATTTCTTAGATGTTTTTGATCCTATATGTTTTAATATCCATAAATCTGCCCCTAGGTGCCCAAAATCTTTTCTCAGCACAGTGGAAGACCACTGCCTCCTTGTGGCACACTGTGTCAAAGAGCAAATAATAGCCCTCAACCCACAGCTGCCTGGAACCTGCATGCAAGCACTCCAGCTTGTTCCTCTTGATGGAATAATCTAGTTTTGAGTTTTGTAACATTTTCAAAAATTCATTTGCTAACTATAACATTTGTCCACTTTTATTGCTGACTTACTTACTAGTCCAAAAGCACTGAGACAGAGACAGAAGACAAAGACACGGAGAGAGACAGAGACAGGGATAGAGACAAAGAGACAGAGACAGAGACACAGACCCAGAGATTGAAATAATCACTCAAGTCTGAAGGACTGGTCCACACAGAGTCAGAACTCACCTGTTTGTAAGGACTTAGTCCAGGTTGTTCTTGAACTTAAAACAATCTTTTAGCCTCAGCATCACCAGTGTTGAGATTATAGAAATCCAACACCACATCCTCGTGTATCAAAATATATACAAATATTCCAAGAATTCCATCTCTGGGGCAGAGTGCAACAGCCTTCTCTACAGACCCAGCTCACCTGATTTCCCTACCTGGGCCAGATTCATTGAATTTCTTGCAGGCACAAGGAGAAGAATTCTGTCCACCTCCCTGGGGTGTTCCTCCATTCTGCTCCATCCTTAGATTTTTTGGGTTGTGTGTTGATCTCTACTCATGCCTAGGCATGAAAATGAGCTAATATCAGAAAGAAAAATCATCACTCACATGTAACTGTTTTTCTTCATGCATCTTCAGTACTGTGTCTGTTTCTACATTGTTGGGTTCCTCGGATCAGCCTCATGGGATGGAGCCGTGACTTGCATTTGTACTAAAAGCCAATTGTAAGAAATAACTAATGAGCTTGCTGTTGTGTTAGAGCCTGAGATCTCTGGGTGGTGTCAAAGGAGAAGCCGAGCCTTTGTGAATATCTTTTGCATCTGGAAAGAGAATTGCTGCTTCTACACTGTCATTTTAGTCTTTCAGCATAAGGCTCACACAAAGGATGATGACTAAGAGAAAGTCTGGACTGCTTCTCTAAGTGAACTCTGAAATCTCACCATAGTATCTGTCCTATCTCTTCACCACAAGTCCTGGGCACTCACTGAGGAGGAAAAAAAAAGGTATCTATGAGACATGGTAGTGGAAATGATGGTGCCTGTTCCAGCCCACCATGGCGACCAGATGTTGCCAATCCCAGTCCTAGAAAAAAGAGGACTTTAGAGAATAACTGGCCTTCTTCTCACTTGTATGTGAGGCTTTCTGGTGCTTCTCCTCCAATGAATTCAAATTTGTTTTATAGAAGTATTACAAAACTAACAAAGGAAAGGGAAATTAGTTGTAAAAACAGTGAAGTATTACTATGCACCTTACCCATGTGAAGATCTACCCTAGTTACTCTACATGTTATCTCACCATATGTATTCCACAATCAAAGAAGGATGTGTTAATGTCCCCACTTCACAGTCCATTTTAAGTACACAGCTACCAAATGTGAAAATTATCATTTAAACCAAGGTTCAAACAATCTACACAACCTCACCAGTATCTAGACTTTGCACTTGACGATATCTTCACTAGGTATTCAAGCTTGGGGGATGTTCCTGTTTCTAGTAGGCTGACATAGCTCCCATGTCTGGTAAATTAACCCCACGGAATACTTCCTAGCTATCATGAGACAGCAAATTCAGAAAAAAAAAAGCTGTAAACAATTACATTATCTTTTCTCATGGAGATAATCAAACAAGGAGAGGTGAATTTTTTTGAGGTCAAGAATGAGCAGAATACCAAAGTCCTGGAGGAAAATGTCAAGGACTCAATATTAACTCCTCACTTGGCTTCTAGGCTACAAAGTCGAAGAAACATCTGCTTCAATATTCACCTTTATTTCTTATCTTGCAAGCTTTTTAAATTTCCCCGGTCCCAGTTTTATCTCTGTTGCAGTCACCAGACAACCTGATGAAAAGCAACTTAGGCAACAAGGGGTTTCTTTTAGCTCACACATCTAACCACAGTCCATCATGAAGGGGATATCAAGGCAAGGAGTTGAGGCAGGTAGTCACATCACTGTCAAGAGCAGAAAGTCATGAATGTGTGCATGCTTGCTTGTGCTTAGCACACTTTCTGCACTTCCATAGTTTAAGGCCCCAACCCTGGGAATGATACCACCCTTCTTTAGGCAGGCCTGCCCACATCAGTTGGCATAATCAAGACATGCTCACAGGTCCATCTGATCTAGACAATTCCTCAATTAGACTCTGATTCTGAGGTGTCAAGTGAACACCTGAAACTAGCTGTCACATCTATTAACCAGCTTTGATGTCATGAATATGAAATGCTCATGTGTTTGAAGATTTAGTCTTCAGTCAGTATTGCTGGGTTGGAAGGCTGTGGAACATTTAAGAAGTAGAACCTCACTGAAGGAAGTAAATAACTGACTGGTAGCGTCTTTGAAGTGTGTACCACTTTCCACTTCCTGTTCACTGTCTGCTTCCTGATTGCAGATGTGGCATTACCAGCCTTCTGCTCTTTCCATCATGATGGACTGCACATCTTAACATTCTAAGCCAAACTAAACTCTCTCCCTTCCATAGTAACCACAATACTAGCTTAAACTATAGAATATGTCTCTCTCCTCCTGCTTCAATCTGACTTCTGTGGGATCTCAACTGATCATGCCCTGTCTTAACTTTGTCTCTATGGTTTATCTGCCAATGCCAAATATGAGTACAAGACCACTGAAGTATATGACAGTTCTGTAATCCTGGCAGTCAATGTGGAATATGCAGGGGGGTAATATTCCCAAAGAAAAGTGTGTATTTTTTAGTCATGTGAAGATTTTAAAGTCTAGTTAATAGATAGTTATAAATAGTTAAGGCTATTTAACTTTAAACTATTTGATAATGCTCTAGTCTGTGGTAGGTCAAATAGATTTTTAGGACCCTTTTATTTAAAAGAAACAAATAATTAGAATAGGAATATGCCAAATAAAGGGAGTTTGTGAAATAGATGAGGTAATGTCTGTGGGTGAGTTTTAAAACTTTCAAAGAATGATGCAATACAGTAATATTTCTGGAACAAATGCGAATGGGCAACCTGGCTGGTAGCAAGCCCAGGAGCCTGGAATGGAAAACCCTTCCATTTACAGTAGTGTGGAAGCCAAGTATAGGCTTATTAGATAGTGCTAAACACAAGCTAAAGGAGCATTTCTAAATGACAGCCATGCAATGAGGACCCAACTCTTCACTCATGGCTATATGACCCACAAATACTAAAGGCCAGGGATGAAGAATTTCTTGCTATGATGGTTGATGTTTATTGATTTCTTGATTGGATTTGGAATCACAGCCAGCTTGACTCAGAGGGCACTTCCAGAGAGGTGTAACCAAGAATGAAAGACCCACTCTGAATGTAGGTAACAGTGACCCATGGTCAGGACTCCCAGGCTGAATAAAATGCTAAAAAAAAAGTAATGCCAGCATCCATCTCTTACTACTTCCTGCCTGGCTGTGACCAGTGAATGTGAACAGCTGCCTCACATTTCCACAACTGTGACTTTTCTATCACTACGACTATGCCCCACCTTGACAGATTGCATCTCTCAAAGTATGATAATTCCTCCCAAAAGAATTCCTCCTGCCTTAAGTTGTTTCATATTAGGTCAACATGCAATTATAAAAGTAGACAATCGACTTGCCGGGTAATTGCAGACAAAAAGCAGGACACCATAAAGAGATGAAATAGAATTTAGTAGCAGAGCACTTACCTAGCACTTATCTAGTTCGAATCTCACCTGAGGAAGAGAGAAGACGAGGTTAATTTGGATTCTTGTGTTTTCAGTGACTCATTAGAAGCAGATGTCTGATTGTCTACTTCGTAGGAGTTAGATCCACATACAGATTATGTCTATGTTGTCATACAAAACTAAACTTTAACTATGGGTTAATATACAAAGTTACCTGAAAAATAGGAGCAAGAAAATAACAAACTTAAGTAGGAAACACAGGCCAGAGTCAGTATAAATCCAGAGACTGTCAACAACATGCTCTTTCGGGCAACTTAAAATTGATGAGAGCAATGTGACAAGTATACAAATAGCTTTTGTATGGAACAAGGGAAAACAAAAGACTCAAAGAGCTCCAGGATGTGGGGTTGAGAAATTCATTTTATTGGGTTGAAGAGTGATCCACAAGTGTTTACAAATGAAAACACATATCTTAGAGTCAGACATGTGTGGCTGAGATGAGAAGTGGCCCTTCAAGGAAGAAAAAAGCTACTTGAAAAAGAAAAAACAAAACAAAAAAACATCAAAATTCAAATCTAAGGAGAGGAAGCAGCTTGTCCAGTCTGGAGACATATAAAGACAGGTCCTAGAAAGACTTTTTTAAGAAGAAACCTTGAAAACCAGGTTCTGAACGTGGCCTGGAGTTTGCCAGATGTTTGTCCTTAAATGTCAAGGAGCAAACATATCATAAGATCACTTCTTCTCTAAATAATGTATGCTGTTAGCTTTCTGTTGTTTCTACTGCAATTACAACCATAAGCCCTATAACAAAATCTCAGTCAATAATGTACCAGTTACCCAATGGGGGTCTTGAAATATAGTAGATCTGAGAAATTCCTATTGCCTAGTGTTTTTACTGTACTCTTTCTGTTTAGATGCATTTGAACACACAATTACTTAGCATTGTCTTACAACTGCCTGCAGTATCCATAGTAACATAATGTGCAAGTCTGTAGCCTAGGTGTGTAGGAGGCTATTCCACTTGAGTTTACAGGAGTACATTCTATGTTTCTATAAAAATTTTCAAGAAAGCATTTCTTAGAACGTATCTTCATTGCTAAGAAATGTTCTTGTTAGTCATTTCTTAGGGTAGCTGTGTTGGCTAGTATGAGAATGGCCCCAATATTTGAATATTTGGTCCCTAGGACTACCAGATGTGGCTTTGTTTAAAGAGGGGCATAACAGGGGGCACACTTTGAGGTTTCAAAAGACTCATGCTATTCCCAATTAGCTACCTCTGCCTTCTATTTACAGATCAAGATATAAACTTTCAGCTACTGCTCCAGTGTCATTCCTGCCTCCCTCCCTGCTAGATTCTTTCAACTTTATTTATTTTTTAACTTTTTATTCATTTTACATACCAACCACAATTCACCCTCCCATCATTCCTCCACCTCCCTTTGCCGCCTCCCCACTTTCCCCACTCTCCATCCACTCCTCCTCCAAAAGGGTAAGGACTCCAATAGGGAGTCAACAAAGCCTGGTACATTCATTTGAGGCAAGACCAAGCCCCTCTCCGCTGCATTAAGTCTGAGCAAGGCATCCTACTATAGGGAATGGGCTCCAAAAGCCAGCTCATGCACCAGAGTTATATCCTGATCCCACTGCCATGGGCCCCTCAAACAGACGAAGCTTCTCAACTGTCTCCTACATGCAGAGGGCCTAGTTTAGTCCCATTCAGGCTCTACAGCTGTTGGTCTAGAGTTCCTGAGTTCCCAGGAGCTTGGTTCAGTTGTCTCTGTAGATTTCCCCATCATGATCTTGACCCTCCCCCCCCCGCTTGCTCATATAATCCCTCCTCCCTCTCTTGGACTGAACTCCTGGAGCTCAGTCTGGTGCTTGACTGTGAATGTCTGCATCTGCTTCTATCAGTTACTGGATGAAGGCTCTATGATGACAGTTAGGGTATTCACCAATTTGATTACAGGGGAAGGCCAGTTCAGTCATCCTCTCTACTATTGCTAGTAGTCTTGGCTGGGGTCATCCTTGTAGATTCCTGGGAATTTCTCTAGCACCAGGTTTCTCCCTAACCCCATAATGGTTTTCTCTATTGAGTTATCTCTTTCATTGTTCTCCCACTTGGTCCCTCCCCCAGCTCAAGTATCCTGTTCCTATTTTCTGGTTTCCAGCATTGCTGCATTTCTATCTATTTACAACCCTAAAATATTTTCTCTTTCCACCCTATACACTTTCTGTCACCTTCAAATTATTCATTGATTAAATGAAATTTCTTTTTAGATACTGTTCCTTTTAGCTAAACAATGATAAGTGTCCTTTGAATGACCCCTTGTTACAAGTACAACACCAGAGTGTTTTGTCTGCATGTTATTTTTCTTCCTAAGTTGTTTTAGGCTAGAACACTGTGATTTTCCTGACTACTCATAGATATTTCATACTCAGCACAATTCCTGGTGTGTGTGTGTGTGTGTGTGTGTGTATGTGTGTGTGTGTGTGTGTGTGTGTGTGTTGCATGTACAAGTGTATTCTCTCCAAACAGATGATATATGAGAGATAGATGATAGATAGATAGATAATAAGTTACAGATAAAAGGTGATAGATAATACACTTAGAATATGAATATCTGGATGACAGATGACATATATGTAAGTTAAGCAATTGTGATGGGCAAAAGCTGGATTGAGTGTCCTCTTGTGCAGTCTTTCCATCTGTGCTTGGGAAAATATCTCGGCCTTTCTGAGTAATAATCCAAAAACAAATACAGTGAACCCATGGCTAGATTAAGGTCTTGTGGTGGACTGAAAGAAAATGGCCCCCAAAGGGAGTGGCACTATTAGGAGGTGTGGCTTTGTTGGAGTTGGTGCGGTATTATTGGAGGAAATATGCAAATTTCCTGTTGCTTGTGAGTCAAGATGTAAGAACTCTCTGTTCCTTCTCTAGAACCATGTGTGCCTCCATGTTGCCTTGCTTCCAACCATGACAATAATGGACTAAATCCCTGAACTATAGATGAGTCATCACAATTAAATGTTTTTCCTTTATTAGAGTTGCTGTGGTTGGCTAGGCAGTGGTGGCACATGCCTTTAATCGCAGCACTCAGGAGGCAGAAGCAGGCGGATCTTTGTGCATTCATGGCCGGTCTGATCTACACAGAGAAACCCTGTATTGAAAAACTAAAATATAAATAAATAAAAATAAAGAGTTGTCATGGTCATGGTATCTCTTCACAGCAATATAAACCCTAACTAAGACACATTTAGATCATAGTTATATGGACAAAAACAATATCAAGGGGAAATTTTCTGACTACTCAATTATTAAAGGACCATTGAGCAACAAGAACTTGATCACACGGAAACTACTGATTTCAGCCAGCTTTCTTTTGTGATTTTAAAGAGGTAAGGGTTTCCTATGGATAGACCTCGGGATGGACTTTTCATAAATTCTGTGATGGTATGTGTTGGTCTGTGGTTGTTCATGAGTCTTGCAGAATTTAATCACAAACTCAGTTGCTTTTCTTTGGGGCTCCCAGCAGACTGTACAAGTATTTTTACACGATCCTTAGTTGTGCTGAAGTTTATATAGCTACAAAGAAAAGCTTGTAATGGATTTTCTTCCCCATCTTTTAGTTTTATGTGCCCTTAAGTATCAAAATAGGGGTGGTATTTTAAGGTGATTTATTCAAACTGAGGAGCTTCTGTCCACGTGCTGGTCATTTGACATTTACACGGAAAAGGCTTTGTGTAGTCAGTTGGTGGCAAATACGTTCAAGTCTCATTTGTATCCATTACTTCTTTCACCTGATCCAGTACTGAGGCAACTTCTGATTGCTTGCATGTCTCCCTCATTGCAATGTGTGCAATGGAGAAAAAGAGAGACAAGATCTATATCTCAGAGCCAAACTCAGTCTTGAATTATGCTAATCAGGGAAAACACACATTGTCAGGCTAGAGCTTTGAAAGAGAAAACAATGAATACTTCTTTGTGCCTCTCCACTTTTTGCTTCAACTAATTGGTCCATTTCTCTGTTACAATCTCTCAGAAGATGGATATTTTTTTCTCCTCCCTTTGTAAAATAATCCAAAATCTATTTTTTGTGTCCATTAGAACCAGCCTTCACTAATTGTGCCAATAAATGAGTAGTTAAAACATTTTGTTAAGAAGGAAGTTTGCTTTTTTTCTTTCTCACAGCATTTTGTGGAAGACTTATTTGTTCTCTGTTTCCTCTTAAGAAATGAAGCAATGTTTAGAGCCTTGCACATTTCCAGTCAAAGCTTGCAAAATGAAAGAAAAACCATTTTAAAGCTAGCATTTAAGGTCCATATGGTCTCTATTCATAGTGAACAATTAATGCAGAGCTGGCAACCATGCCATAGAAACAGACGTGCCCAGCTCCTGCGAGTGCTGATAGATTTCTGACGACAGGACTAACATTGCAGCTTGGATGTATCACAGCTAGAAAGATGATGTATAATGGAAAGACGAGCTGAGTGCTGAAGATATTCAGGTAGTCTCAGTCATTTATAAAGATGTGTATGAAAATCTCAAAAGAATAAATAAAAATATATATGTTCCAAAGATGGGTATCCATGAATCACAGAGTGAAGCAAGTAATGTGTAAACCATGAGAAAAATTTACATACACCCATTCAATCATCACTCTAATCCTGTGGTTGTTTTGCATTTTGTTTTCTGTTTTTTGTTTGTTAGCAATTTTCAACACAACAGGTTAGATTTTTCACCAACCATAATGATTTTTCACTCTACCTCTAGACTAATCTATTCAGTTAAAAAACATTACATGACCAAAACTCACCCTAATCTCTACAATGCTGGAAATTCAAACAGATCTAACATGGCCTGGAATGTTTTCCACATGAGACCTGGGCAATCCCATAGTCAAGATTACACCCTAAAGGAAGAAAAATAAGAGCTGAATAATCTTTACTGTAAAACAATGACTGGGCTTTACTATGTATCAGCAACTGCTGAAGAGACTGAGAATGACTACTAGTCAATTATTTTGCCTGGCTGTGTTGAGTTAAATAAAACATGCAGAAACATTGAGTTACTCTATAGTGCATTACAGTATGTGAAGCAGAGAAGTGTGAGGCTGAAGGTTATTATGCTCTCTTACTAGGCTTAGGTAGTTTTGACCCAACAGAGCACTGAAAGGCAGCATATGCAGATATATCAATAGTAGGGAGAAGGATCTTCACAAGATGTTTATCTCTTTTGTCATCCCAGATCTAACAGTAATGAGTACAGCTCATCTTTCATTCAAAAAGGAATTCATCAGAGACATCAGCTGACATCTTTACTTCCTGTAGGTATCTGGCATCTTATACACGGTCCTTAAAACCAAGAAAAAAAATGAAGACTCATTTCTTCTCTGCTGTACACTATAGGGAAAAGCAGCTATGTAGGGTAAAGCAGTCCAAGAAATAGTCAGACAAGGCATATATTAATGGACCATCTTCAAGGGTCTTCTGTGAACTTCGATTTGCCTATAGTGATGGAGACAGGGGAGTCTCCAATATGTTGCTCCTTAGAAAGTCACCCCTGCATTTTAGCCATTTCCTATTGAATATAAACTTAGATAGACCCTTCAAGTTATGTATTCATTGCTGTATCCCCCCAACAGACTACCTGCATAATTGGTACTCTACTATCACACATCCCACCTAGACCAGTGACACAAACTCCTGTGTTATCTTTCTATGACTGCTCTAAATGACTGAAAATTTAACAGATAAAACAATATTCATGGGGCTTGAGAGAGCGATCAGCCGTTAAGAGCAGTTCTTATTCCAGAGGACCCAAGTTCTGTGCCTAGCACCAAAGCTAGGCAGCTTGCAACCACCTGTAGCCCCTGATCCAGGAGATCCGGTCCCCTCTTCTGGTTTCTGCAGGGACATGCCCACACTGGGCTCCCAGAAACACATATGAATAAAAATAATAACCATTTTAAAAAACCATACTCACCTATTATCATGACTCTAGAATTGGGGTAGAAGTAAAAGAGAGGTCTTACCAGACAAGTTTCATTATAGCTGTTTTCCTCAATGGAGACTCTGATGAAAAGTCTACCAACAAATTCATGCAGGTCCTTGGCAAAATCTGATTCTCTGTCATGGCAGAACTAAGGTCTCTCCTTACTCGGTACCCTTGGCTTGGGTTCTTTCCCAACTCTCAGAATTTGCCTGATTTCTTGGCCTATGTTCCCCTCCATCTAAACCACAATGGCTGGGCAGATTTTTCTCCTCCCCCTTTCTAGCCTGTTTTTCCTGCCCACATTGCTTCTTCACTCTCCCTGAGAAGCCAAGGCTATGTCTCTGCACTTAAGGTCAATGTAAGTAGATTGAACTCACCCATATAAACCAGAATAATCTCCCCATGTAATGATCTGGAAGCTGAATTTTACCTTCAGACAACTCAGATAGCTTGTTTAGTTACCTGTCTACAAAACTAAGGGGTTGGGATATAGAAATCCCTACCTTGGTCTCTTTTTGGAAGTCTAAGAGTGGACACATCCAAGATCCTAAATCTTGCTAGAATTACTAAAAAGGGAGGCCCATAACATGTACAATCTTCCTCTGGGACTATTTCAAGTCTGCAACAGGCTTTGGCAAACTTTAGTAAAGACAAGCAAGATATGCTTGAAAAACATCTAGCCTGGAAGCGGGCACAGAGTCAGTTTCAAGACTGTATTTCTTGAATTTCTTTCCCTTATTCTTACACTTGGCATTCCCAGAGAGAGCATGATGGTGTGACTTTGAAGTTATCAAATTGATCCCACAAACTGTGCTCACAACTCAGCTTCAAGAATGTGATAGTTTGAGTCTCACGAAAGTCTATAACAGATTTAAGTACAGCACTGAGGTACTATAAGTCCTATCAACTATTGAATCAGAAATAGCTCCCCACCAAGATCTAACAGTGTGTGTGTGTGTGTGTATGTGTGTGTGTGTGTGTGTGTGTGTGTGTGTGTGTGTGTGTGTGTGTAAATGACAACGGGATGAAGTATTTGGCTTAATAGACTTAGGGGTCAAATAAGGACCAAGGGTCACTGGCTTCTTGCCAAATAATGTACCATCACCCTCATGTTCCCTAGAAATCAAATATACCAAATGGGTATCTGAAATGCTTGAGATATTACATTTCTACAGATTTTATAGGTAGAATATTTATTTTTGTATCTTTATTATTTTACACACAAGTAAAAAGGATTGCTTGAGGATTAGACTCAAACCTAAACATGAGATGAATTCATATTTATTATATTTTGATACATGTGGACTGAATATAATCTCATGCAGCATTTGCACTGTAGTTATGCTTGGATTCTGACTGTTATCTGAAATCTCTTGTGAGATTTTCCACTAAGATCACTATATTAGTGTGCAAACAATTTTCAGATTTTGGCAGTTTTAAGATTTCTGATTTTCATATTGTAGTGCTTTTAAATTTTTTTCTTCATCCTAAGTATATTTTAAAGTAATTTTGGAGTGTCACTTTTTGGATTTGACCTAACAAAATTTGACCTGATTCTTGGCCTATAATTTAGAGAAATGCAACCACACACATACATGAAGCCTTTTAAGTAATCAAATCCATAATTATCACATTTTCCATGCAAAATCTTCATCTGTAAATAATACTGAACTTAGTTCACATGTCCACACCAAATTATGGGCTCTGCTCCAAACTTTTTCTCTCAGTCTCCATCATCTACCCAAGATATCAGCACACACACAGTACACACTCAGTGTCTGTTAGGTAGATAAATGAGATAGTATAGATTATGCTGCAATTGTATGTATGCATGCTTTTAGCCCCTTAAAAGCATTATAAATTTATAATCATTATGGATAATTTATTTCTACTATGGTGTATTCCTTAAACAGCATAGAGAAAATTAAGATCAGGAATTCTTTCAGTAGCAGACCTCATTCATGCTATGCAGTGCAGCTACACAAGGTACAGAATGGATCTGGATTCGCAGTACAGCCTTGCTGCAGACATCCAATCAAGCATTAGCAAATGAAACGAAGCCTATTTAAAGTTTAACCAAACATTACTACTGTTCTGGGATCTTGGAACAGAAAGAATGATCAGAAGAGATGAAGAAATCCCAATCAAGCTAACAATTTTTCATGAAAAAAAATAAATGAGCAATTCTAGTGGAAGATGTTAGTAGCAAAGAAATGGGTGTGACTATATGGAAATAGCTTTCGATCCTCACAATTGCTTTCTGTGCCTACAGCAGCTCTAAATTAATTAGCATATTTAAAAAATTAAAAGTAAATATTATAAATATTGATCTAGAAGCCTTATTTTATTATTGTATTATCAAGACTACGAAATAAAATCAAGTTGAAGTTTTTTCTGACTATTTTCACTTTGGTAATTGTCTAGGAGCAGTTTTTGAACCTTTTTCTCTAAACCTTTAGGACAGCTGGCTATGATGGCATCTTCATGTAATCTCAGCAGTTTGGAGGCCAAGCAAGAAAGGACTCCTAAAAGGTCTGTACCAACTTCAGTTACACAGATGTTTCTAGGCCAGCATAGGAGATAGAATGAGGCCCTCCATAAAAAGAAGGGCAAGAGACATAAGCATATTTGAAAATCCACTTTTCTGAGAACATTAAAATGTATTCATGATCAAAACAGATTTGATTAGGCAGCAATTAAAGTCAGAAGTTAGCACCAGAGTTGTTTCCATTTATTCATGCCTTCCTGTATTTGCATGGCATGCTATGTGTGAGTTGATAACTAGTCAATGACTAGTACTGCAGTGGAGAAAGTGGAGACCGCCTCACACTCATTCAGTTATACAGTGCCAAGTTATACTAAGGCAAGCATTATATTCCTGAAAAACGTCTATTGCTGGCAAACCTTGCTCTTTAATTCTTCCAAAGCTAATTGAACTCTAGATATACAGAAAATAAACTCATACTACTGGTTTTAAAGTATTAAAACTATCAACATCCCTTTTTAAAGGAACTAAACATGCAACATAAATCTTTATTAGACTAGTAACCAAAGCCCAAATTGTAGAACCTGGATCTTCCAACAACAGAAAGAAGGCATCACTTCATCATAAACCACACTACAGACAGATGCTTCTGTCTTTCATTACACAGTCAACATCTTTGTCTGAACATCGAGACGCTATACTAAGTCCCTTGAAAGGCCCATGGAGATAAATTGCACACAGGCCATGGAAGGCATCTTCACAGGCAGGTGTTATGAAGTTTGGATGGATGATGTCCAAAACTTTGAGAAAAGTCTGTTCTTACATTAGTCATGGTCTGACTAGGAATGTCTGAAATCTCATGAGGAAAGTGGCTCTCCTCAGCTTCTGATGTGCTCAGCATTTGGATGGTTCACAAAAGATCTGATAAGCATCTAGCCATCTGGGTTCAGGTCCCAGCCAGACTTCTGAAGCTCCTGAGGTGCATCCATCCATGCTCATTATATTGTAAACAAGTGCAGATGAAAGATACATATAAACTCTTGTAAGAGAATGTCTTGGCACCTATTATCAATTGCAAATTAATGGGGGAGCTTCTTTCTCTGGACAAATGTGGACTGTGCTTTTGGTCCAACTATCATGCTTCAGCCAAGAATCTAAAGTGATTCCCATTCTTCTCATTCAGAAAGGAGAATCGAGCCAAGAAACACAGAGCAGGCACCTATCCTTGATTGTCCGTGTTTTACTGGCAGCCAGATTTGAAATCAATTTTCTCTCCTTTACAGTGAATAGACAAGAAAGGGCATGCATGGAAGTGAACTTGAGTTCACCTTCTCTCTCAGTCATGGGAGACTATTATTTTGCCTCATTAGTGCTATTAAATTGTAGCCACAAATTCTGTCCCCAAGGCTCTGAAATTATCTATTTACATCCGGGGAGATAATCATAGTCTCTTGTCAGGAGTCATAACAGAACACTAGGCACAGATTTGGGACTCCCCTGGGAAAATATTATAGAAAGAGATATGTTGGTCTTTAGCCCACAAACACATGGACAGATAGCTCCATATAGGACCAGAGTCACTCACTAATGTATCTAAGGGTGATTGTCATTGTCATCCAGGAAAAAAAAAGTTATTTTCTTCTTGTTTTCTTTAGACATGATACACATTTGATGTCTGTGATCTCCTATGTTTTAATTTTTATAAGCTACTTGGTGCTAGCAGAAATGTTAATCCTTTCAAAAGACATCCCCGGCCTGCTTGTTTTCCCCACTGGCCCAAGTGAATAGCAATAAAACATCTGAACAGAACAGCTCCTGTGTTTTGCTCCACAGACCCCTCATTCCCATTCACTCTTGATTTTGACCTCCCAAGTCACAATGCCACATCCCATGGAGGAAAAGGAAAGAGCTGGGTCTGAGAATGGCAGAGAGGTAGAGAGATCAATGTTGTTTCCACGGTGAAGCAACAAAAGCAAAGTTGATGAGAAAAGAAGCCTAAGCTAGAATCACATCTATTTCAGCATCTCTGCAAAGCTCCTTAATGTAGGAATTCAGTCTAGAGAAATAAAAAACATGCAAACAAGTAATCTCCACCTGCTAGCCATCCTTGCTGGTTCACCCAAGTAGGACAGCTAACAGAAACACAAATACTGTTTCTGAATGGCCTCATTGAAAATGACTGTCAAGAAGATGTCCTTTGTGGCTACTTGGAGAGGAAGTTGGAAGGAAAGCATAGCTTGATGCCCAGATGCAGCTGAAGGTTGAGTAAGGTCATCCACTGGGAAATGAGACAGTGTCTTAGCTTGTGATATTAGACATGTGCCTCTGCTTCTCCACAAGTCACTGATCTGGACTAGAAACTGACATTCCTACACACAGCATTTCTCAGAATTATCTGGAATGTTTGTTTAATATAATGATTCCTGGAACCTATTTAACTGGAATGGGGATCTGGGGATACTTATTATTTTTTAATTATCTCATGATATTCTCATAGGCATGAAAATTTGAGAATGACTGCCTACAGTACCGTGTGTTTTGATTGTCTGAATGCAGAAATGCATATCTTATTTGGGAAAAAGTTTTGAATCTACCATTAAAGATTTAATTTGATTGGTTTGCAAGCTTCTTGAAGGAATACATTTAACTTCAGCTGGCATGGGAGGAATGAGTACGCCTGGGACATCTCGAGGTACTCAGTGTTGCCGGCAGAATCTCAAAGGGAATCATAGTCACAGCACTTCTGCAGTGTGCTAAAGCAGAGGAGCATCATAACACAAGGTGAGCAAAGAGAAAGGACAGATTCAATAGACAAGACGATTCAAAGCATTATCATCTGATGACAAAAGATTTTCCAAACTAACATCCTCATACTTCTTGCTTCTTTTTGCATGTCCCAGTAGCCCAAAGGCCAGGCATTAGCATTCCCATTTTACATCTGTAGATATAAGAGTTGGACATTTTAGAGGGCTGGGGGTGTACCCTGCTGCTGGACCACTTGCCTAGCATATGGAGGTACTAGGCTTGATCTCCAATAGCAAATACAAAAAAAAGAGAGAAAGAGAGAAAGAAAGAGAAAGAAAGGAAAAAAGAAAGACAAGAGACATTTTCAATAATTTACCTGTGTCAGCTGCAGCCCCAAGGAAATATATCGCTACAATATCAGAATGCAGTTAAAATTCCAGATTTCATTTTCCCTTCCAAATCCTGTCAGTTCTTTGTAATATCAATGACCAATTTTCATCAGCCAATTTTCACTTCTTTTATGTTTTATTCCCCTCCAAGAACTAGCACTAACATCTCAGTTTGAGGCTGTTTAGTCTTTGCATATTTCCATCATAATGATAATGCTAATTATGATGATCATAACAATAATAGCTGCCATTTATTGAGTGATTAAATTGCTAGGCCCAGAATAAAATGTTTTAAAATAAACTATCTAATTTAATTCTCACAACAACTCTTGTTAATGTTTAGTATTATGTGTATCTTAAGGATAAAGGAAAAGAAACAGAACAACCAAACTTACTTAGGATTACAATTCTTTTAAGAAGTACTCTTGTTATTGGAGAGTTGGTCTGCATGACTTAAAAGCCTGTGCTCATGACCACAGTGATAGCTCATTGTTGTGGGTAATTTTATGTCAACTTGACATAAGCTAGAGTTATCTGAAAGAGGAAGCCTCAATTGAGAAAATGCCTCCATAAGTTCCAGGGGTAAGACTGGGGGTGGAGGTACATACCTTTAATCCTAGCACTCTAGGCAGATGCAGGCAAATCTCTTGAGTCCAAAGTCAGTCTGGTCTACAGAATGAGTTCCAGGACAATCAGGACTACCAAGAGAAACTCTGTCTCAAAAAGCAGTGCAAAACAAACACAACAATAACAACAACAACAAAATATTCAGCTCTAAGACATTTTCTTAATTAGTGATTGATGGGGCAGCACCCAGGCAATGGTGGTTGGTGCCATCCCTGGGCTGATGGTCCTGGGTCCTCTAAGTAAGCAGGCTGAACAAGACATGAGGTACAACCCAATAAGCAGCATTTCTCCATGGCCGCTGCATCAGCTACTGCCTCCAGGTTCCTGACCTGATTGAAATCCTGAGATTTCAAGTCCTTACGTCTTTCGATGATGAACTGTCATGTGGAATTATAAGTTGAATACTCTTTCCTCCTCAAGTTGCTTTGGTCATGGTGTTCCATTGAAGCAATAGTAGCCCTAACTAGGACACTCACCTTTCTTTGTGTTAGATTTTCTTCAGGAATATCATGTAATTGACTCAGTTACATACAGGTGTAGCTGAAGTTTTCCTGGTCCTGCACAGCTCCTGAAGCCCTGAGGCTGCATGGACCCAAGTAAACACACAGAGGTTTATATCAATTAAAAATGTTCAACCATTAGCTCAGGCTAACTATTGACTAGCTCTTACACTTAAATTAGCCCATAATTCTTATTTGTGTTTAGCCATGTGGCTTGGTACCTTTTTTCAGTTTTGCTTTTACATCTTGCTTCCTCTGTGTCTGACTCATGACTCCTGACTCTTCCCAGAATTCTCTTCTCTGCTTGTCCTGCCTATACTTCCTCCTGGCTACTGGCCAGTCAGTATTTTATTTATTAATCAATCAGAGCAACACATTCACAGCATAGAGAGCAATATCCACAGCATACAGGGAAAGATATTTTTTCCCTAATTTGGGCCATAATATATACCTATGGATTCTGCTGGTATTAATGATGTAATATTAATGATAAAGGAATATTGAACAATAAGAAGTGGGAATAAATTACAATCTGGTGGCTACCTGTTTTCATTTAAGAAGTGAAGATCTGTATCCTACCAATGCATGCATTTTCTGAAGGTGAAGGATACAGGATGAAGAAAACCAGGTCATTGGCTAGCAACTGATATATGGAAAAAGCAGAGTAGTGAACCACTCCCTGAGTCTGTAAAACTTTTCCTCTTCCCCTGTTCACATGGACAGCTCTGATTTTTGTTGATTAGACCCTGAATATGGGTCATGGAAGGAGTGGCAGCAATACCAACTAGCTATGGACAAAGCCCTTGCTCCTGATTTCTGGGTAGATGTGATGTGAAGATTAATGACGGCAAAAACAAGAACTGTTCTTTATGTGTTTTGTCCCTTCTGCATGTATCAGGACAGAGATTAAGTGTACCTGTCAACTGAGGTGTGTAAGAGATGGGTACTAGGCTAAGTGAGAAATGGAGCCAGATAATCAGTGCATCACAAAGAGACCAAATGAGTTCTCTCCCTGGGAATTTGGATCTGTTATTTCTCCAGTCTTGCTTTTGGACCACAGCACATCTTTGCAGAATGCTGGACAATTTCTGAGTTACCTGTTTTAACAGTCCCCTTTAAATCTGAGTAGCATTCTTATGCTTTTGAATCATAGCTAATAAGAAATTATCAAAAAATAGTTTTAATGACAGAATTTATCTTAAAGACAGGTAACTTCTATCTTAAAAAGAAATCCCCAACTTTCTTATTCTTTCAAACTATTAAGTGAATAATAATAAAACATTTGAACCCAGGTTCTCTTCTATGTTGTTCTGCAGACATCAAGAGAGGTACTTTCAGATTTCAGCCATTCTGATCACCTTCTATCTATCTTCCTCTCTCTTTCTCCTTTCTTTCACTCCTCCCTAGCCCCTCTCATTGGAAATGTTACAACCAGTTCTTAGATATCAGTCTACTAGCAACTGAATGACTATTCATTACAAACCTCCAGCTTCATGTTCCCTGATACTCCATGACACTCAGCTCACTATACCTCCTGCTGCTGCTAAAACATATTTTTAAGGAAAGAACTACTGACTCATGAGTATAGGGCTCATGTTGATGACAGTCATGATAGATGTCATTGTCGATGACTAAAAGAATAGTGAAACAATCATTTTAACTACAACTAAGGATGAGTGGGAACTTGGCTGGAGGTCTGATAGCAGTTATTCAGCAGTCAGAGGCATTCCAGCCTGAGCTGCTTATTTTACAACTAATGTTAATACGCTCAGGGAATATGCTGTTGCCTGGAAACAGAATCCCTTCACTGAATTCATTAATATTCATCTGGCATGCTTTTATGAGCTATATTATATGAATTTTCTCCTCTGATCCTAATTAACAGGTAAATATCATCAAATGAAACATTTTCAAGAGTTTATGGAGCTGAGTTTGAATTTTCAGGTTTTTTTCCCTTGTATAACTTCTTTATAACTGGATTTCTTTTCTATGCTTGTTTCTTATGCTCATTCAACGAATAAATTTAATTTTAAAACTTAACACAAAAAGAGAAAGAAAGACACTATGATAAGATATGTTCCTGCAGAAAAAGGAGAGGATCAGGGTAATAGACCTTAGTATGGAGTGATCATAGAGGATAAAATCTACAAATCTGTGATCATTTTAGCTCTATAGGAGCAAACCTAACATTCTAACCAGAGATGAAGTGGGATTATGACCACATGCATTAGCAGTGTGCATGTGTTTTTTGCTAAAATTGTTAAAGCACAGTATACTTCAGGTCAGGTAGGTAAGAGCAACCAAGTAGAAGATGTTGATAATTCTTAGGCAACTGCATTTGACAGTTATCCTTTATTATCTTTTACTTCAAAGTCATTCTTCAGAGGGCATTCTAGGCTGAACCATGCTGTGATTAGAACCTAAGCTCTGGGATCTAAACTCTGTGAATGTAAGATTATTTGGAAATGAAAACTTTGTGGGAGGGAATCCATTTTAATTGAAGTTGTTAGAGTAGAACTTTATCCAGTATGATGGTTCTCCTAAGAACAGAAGAGTTGCAGACAGGCATGAAGAGACAGGAGCTTTACTTTAGTAGAAATTCAGTCCAAGGAATCCAATCAATGGGCAGTCTCAAAAGTTAAGGGAGAGGCATACATCAGATTCTCCCCTGGAGACATCACTGTTTTTATTTCTCTCTCTCTCTCTCTCTCTCTCTCTCTCTCTCTCTCTCTCTCTCTCTCTCTCTCTCTCTCTCTCTCTCTCTTTTTCTCTGTGTGTGTGTATGTGTGTGCACATGCACATATGACATGTAGGTGTGGGTGCCCAAAGTGGTTTAAAAAGAATGTTCAGATCTCCTTGAGCTGAGCTGACAGACTGGGAGCTGAAGTCAGGTTCTCCAGAAGAACAGAAGGAACTCAATAGCTGAGCATCTCTCCTGCCCATCTCCTAGACTCTAGGGCCCAGAGACTGCAGAGAGAGTGTGGCCCAAATGATCATTTGATTTCAGTATTTTAAGTACCACAGCTGTGAAAGAGTGTATTTTTGGATTTTTTTTTCTATGCTGACTTTAAAAATGTGTTGTGACATCCATAAAAACTAATACAGGTAGAAAATCACATTTTGAAGGGCTTAAATATTTACTTTATTGAGACTGAAATAATTATATTCTAAAGAAGCTTCTTCTTAACAGCAGGATCTAGGACTAAGATTTCTGATTCAAGAAGAGAAAAATAGAGGTTCCGTCTAATTTTAATACTTTTCTGATGAATTTAATCAACAGAAGATATACTAAATCTCGATTCTGAAAGATACATTTCAGAGGATTTAGTCTTTATAAATATAATCCTCAAGCAATAAAATCAATAAGAAAGTTGTAAACAAAACTGTATTGGCTAAGAAATGTTCTTCATTTTATTTCTTGTTTTTCAGTAAGATTTTGGCTTTGGGGATGTTATTTATGTATTAATTTGCTCATTCATTTTAAGATTCATTCATAAATCCTCTTTATGAATCACATATGATGTCTAATGGATGCTCCATTCTCCTCTCTCTTTACTTGTGGTTTCACAAACAGTTAACAAATTTGACGGAACCCAGAACATCAAGATAGTCATGCACTAGAGACTTAGACAAATTTTGTCCTTTAACAGGACAAATTTTTAAGGAAAAATATCTTATCCAACTATTATATTTTTATTATGCATGCATTAGTGAAATGCTATTATTTCAAAAGAATAAACTCTGGATGAAATTAGCAAGGCCTCAAAATTTATGGTGTGTTATTGAATCAACTTGAAATTTGTGACTTCAATATTCTCCTATCAATTCTCCATGAACTTCTACTCTGATTGACTTTGAAAATGTAACATCAGATATCATAAAAGCTAGAGATTTTGAATTTACCTATGCAGAAACCTCATACTCATGGCACTACAATACATTCAGCTAATCATTCAATGCTAAATAATTGTATAAAGTTTTAAAAATAACTTTGGAAAAATTATTACACAAATGTCACATATGAGGTAGTTAAAGCAAGATAGTGCTGTAACAATCCAAGTCAATAATAAAAATGTAAGTACAAGTTATGTCATTAATAAATTCTCTGTGAAGAGATAATCATATATATTCAATTCTTCTTAAATTATTTTCAAAATAGAAGGACAATGAAGTAATTAATTTTGCCAGGCTTTGAGGACATAATCTACAGCAATCATCACAAATACAGAATTTCTTTCAAATCTTATTAACTTTGTTATTAATGAAAAGACATTCAATTGAATAATGCATCAGTTTTATTATAAAAGTAACTGTAATTTATAACTATAGAGCAAAAATTATTGAGTAGGATGGGTGAAGTAGAGTTGCTAATATTATGCATTTCTGGATATTGTTCCTTTTGTGAGTCGTGAGAGAGTCTAATAGTCAAGCATTGCATAGCAGCATTTCAGTCATTGAAGGATCTCTAATATTATAGTGGTCCCACAGGATTAGAATAGAGCTGAAATATTTCTACCATCTAGTGATGCTGTAGCCATGGTAACAGTGAACACAGTACTTTACTTGTGTATTTGTGGTGATGCTGTGTGAACAAATACTGCATTGTAGATATGTCATTGTACAGCACATGGTTTATGTACACTATCTAATACTCAATAAACAACCTGTTGCTAGATTATATATTTGCTATACTCTACTTTTTATTGTTATTTTAGAGTACATACCTTCTGCTTATTTATTTAAAAATTTATTCTCCTGTGTTTTCATGTATGATACAAGCAGAAGCCTCTTATATCCTATTTACTGTATCTCTTGATAGTATCTCATGAAGACATATGGTTTGATTGACCATTTAAGCTTACAAAATGACAAAATCACTGGGGAGTGTATTCCTTGGAACTTACAACTATTGTTAAGGATGAATGAGTGACTATTTAGCTTCCTAATTCCCTGTAGTATTCAGAGCCATTAGACTATTGCTTTAGGAAATGTGTTTAGCATCACTATGGGTGAAATAATGAAAATCCAATAGTAAATCTCCACCTATTTCTACTTTCATAATGGTGACTGTGGAAACATGGCATCCACCTATGAAGCTAAACCATCAAAAAAGATGGGAGAATTGTTTCTAATAAGGATTTTGATGGATAGGTCTGGATAGTGTTGATTTTGGAGTACTTAAGAAATTAATCATGTCATAATACCATGGCTTGTTATTCTAAGCTAAGCCCAAGCTAACTTGCCTAACCAAATAGGCCATGTTCCTGCCTTAGCTTCAAGTCTCCTGATCTACAGAACTATTTGTAGATAAAATATATAAAAAGAGTTAGATTTGAATTTCCTCAAGGCATTCCAAATATAAACATAAATTTTTGGAAAGAATTATAGGGTTTACTGGGCCGTGGTGGGCAGAGAGTGACTTCATTCTTTTAGCACTGAGCATACAACCAAAACTACACTGTAGAGGACTGATGTGATCAACTGTTAACTTGGGGAGGTTTATATGATGTTTGAGTATCTAAGTTCAATAACTGAAGCAAGGAAAATCTGAGTTCAAGAAAACTTTAAAAGGTAATCCTAGACAAAACTGGCAGATTCAAAGAAAAAAAGAAAAGAAAAGAATTCCACTTTCGACAGACAGTATTAAAAATAATTGATGATATAACTAAGATAAAAAAGGGTGACAAGAAAATGACTTCCAAGTTTCCAATGTAAATAACAAGGAATGCTGATCTCAGTAAAAATATGGGATTTAAATCAAAAACAAAGTTTGCACAGAGATGATTGTCTGGTAGTAAGTGCTTGCTAAGTTGAGGCCTCCCTTGCTCTTACCTATATAGAGTCAAGCCTTTCCCATTACCGTCTTAACAGAAAAGAAAAAGGGAAGTAGAAAGCTAAACAGAGACCTTGGATACCCAGAATGTGGCAGTGATGTCTTTCTGCTCACATCTCACTTAACCACACAGTCCTTATCAACTGCACAATGTATGGGAGACTGAAATGGAATTGATTCCCAATCAGCTAAGCTATGCATTGGTAGCCATCTTTTTGTCTCATTCTACTCTTTGTTGCTGCTGAAATGCACCACTGATTAATGCATTTTACAAGATAATTCTTCATGTCACATTAAGATATTGAAAACAAAGGGGGTTGTATAGCTGGTTCATTCTTGCTTATAAGTTTGAAAAAACCTAAGCAAACTGAAATTTCTAGAACAAACAAAATAAGATGTTGTGGTAGTGTGTAGTGGAAGTCTTTTCTTTAGAGTTGGTTGGGCAATATTTTCTCAGTGATCCATGATTTTCCTACTCAAGCTAAATATCTGTTTGATTTGGCCTTAATTTTCAATGATTTACTAACATCACGGTCTCAGGTCCCTCATAATAAAAATACTCCAAGGCTCCTTTGAAGCAGGCAGTTTGCTGCATGATTTCTTATGTGGCTTCATCTCTTTTGTTTAGCATCTTCTCTTCTGTATTTATTCCCATGGAATCATGACCCTCCATTCTCTGAGTTTTGATCATATCATACATCAACTTAGAGCAAACAGGTTGATGCTTTTAACCCCTGGATAGACTGTCTATATCCCTACTCAGCAGCAAAGACGTTAACTGAAAATAGATGATTAAGAATCATCATAACTTAAAGATAAAGAATCAAAGTCTCAAAGGGGAAATTGAGGCATATGGTAAGGGAAAGGAATGTCTCACTCAGGGGTCTGATTGAAGCCTCATGCCAGCCAAGAATGAAGACACCATGTGTAGTTAACATTGCGGTGAAGGTTATTACAATACTGACAGTATTCCTTTATATAGAGGCAATTCAAATATGAATATTAAAATGCCCATTAATCATACATGAGGCCTGAATGTAGAGAGCTGTCCCCTTCCCATGGTATTTCCTTGGACTACCACAGACAAGACTGTAAACTTTTTTTTTTTTTTAACAGTAAAAACATCTTGTTTTCCCCTGTAACCTTGAGAGCTGAGATTTTACTTCCTTAGTGGTAATCTTACCCAGGACACATCAGGAGCCACCTTGTGACCTCATTTACCAAAACAAAAGCATTCCTTAGCAACCCTTTAGGTTGTAACTTCAGGACCATCACAACCCCAAAGTATGAAGACACTTAAGCCTGACTTTATCTTGAGAAGCCCACATCCTGACATAGGTGCATCTTATTCTTCCTGGAGAACCTCTTTCTATTAAGTCCTATGCTTAAATCTATATTAAAGTATGTTTCACACTGAAATAAGAAATAGCTACACTTGGTTGCCTGAATATCTGAATTCGTTTGGCAAGTGCTGACATTCCATTTCACTAGGTCTGGGCAAATTTCACTAAAGCCAACTCACATATCTAAATCTTCACCCTTGTAAGGGAGTAGCTTCAATCTTGCAAGCCATTCTGACTGAAGAAACTCATGGTAACCTCTTTGTATAAGGCAGATTTAGTGATTGTTGGCACACACAAAGCCACGTTGATTATTCTGCAAGTGGAGTTACAGCTAAAGAATGAGGTTAGATTAGATAGTTACTGAGTCAGGTATTTGCCTGTTCAGATACATGTCATTCCTTAAGTATGATGTTAGGGATGGGAATTGATAGGCATGTCTTTTCGGGTTTCTAGCTTATTTGCCTGTCTACTGGGAGATCACAAGACAAGTATTTGCTTGCATCTTATGTATCTCTGAAGACCCACATGGTTAACTCTTAGCCATCAGCTAATAGTAATGCTAGGAGGGGGTTTAAACTTTGGGACTCAGAGTCTATTAGAAGCCAGTTAGGTCATTGGGGGGGGGGGTGCCATTGAAGGGATTATTGGACCCTGACCCTTCTGGCCACTATGAGATAAGTAGCTAGGCTCTATCACAAGTTCATTTTCATGATGTCGTGTTTCACCACAAGTCCAAAGACACTGGGTCAAGTGGCCAAGGACTAAGGCCTCTAAAATTCTATGTTACAATAAATAGTCCCCTCTTATATCATGCTTCTCTGAACATTCTTGTCACAGTGGTGGAAAACTGTTGAGCACATCAGCAGCCAGTAAGGTTCTTCCTGTGTCTGGATGTAGCAGTATGGAAATTGTGGTAGATGGTATCAGGGATGCAGAGATGATTTTCTACTCCAGCAGCCAGGAAGGACCTGCTTCTTTTTGCATGTTCTGGTCTTTATCAAGGTGACATTGCTTCTATGCAAGTAGCCGTAGATGTACAGCTGGTAGCACATTAGTAGTACAAGCAACTACATTCTTCTGGTCTACCCAGAGCAATGAGAGATGCTTATTTTTGAAAGTATCATTCGCTACTTTTCTTCTATAGCCACTATCTATTTGAGGTACCTACAGTGGTTGGAAGGCCTGTGACTGCCAGATTAGGGAGGATTATAAGTCATAGTCCTAAAAGTCTATGGGGACCTAGGGTTACTTCAGGTAGAGCCACAGGATGACAAAGGGAGAATCAGACCCCCAGGGACCAGACCCTGCTGGAAGACAAAGAGCTCAAGTAAAGGACATTTCATATCTATTTCTTCCTGTGAGAATACTGTTATTTTTTTCTAAAGTAAGTACACAATTCTACTTGTACAGTTAATAAGACAAAATATTTTGATAACCACATTTGAAGCAAGGAAATTAAAAAAAAATCCTGGATTTAAATGTTATCTGGATACAGAGCCCGTTAAATGTCATGAAACTTCACTAGCCCTTTCTACAACATAAGGATAATATTTTCATAGTATGAAAATACGTTTATTAGATGACATCCATTTTTCATTACAGTTTATTAGCACTAATATTAAGAGTCAAGCGAGGTCAATGATGATCACTAACATTTCTGGAGTGTTGGCAGAGCCACTGGAGGCAAAATGTTCTTCACATAGAATGTTGTGCAGTTCACACGATATCACACACCTTTTATAGATACAGAACCTAGGATTGAAAGAGGTTAAATCACTTGTTGAGGTCTTTGGATTAGTAACTCTAAAGCCAGTAGTCCAACCCACACAATTTGATCCCAAGCTAGTAATCACCACAAGACAGTGCTGCTGTGTGTGCTGAAACCTCTCAATCCATGTCAAACCCTAAGGAATAGCTTGTCTTATTACCTTACTATTAAACCTGATGGAGAAGTTTGCTTGAGCTCAGATCACAGCATTCATCCAAGAGAAGCACAGCTCAGCTGAAAATACCAACGTGGGCTTAGATTCCCTAATTTAATCCTACACTGAGCATGGGAGTTGGGGTGGTTTGAATAGAAATGGCTTTCATCAGCTCGTATGTTTGAACACTTGATCTGTTGGTAGAACTATTTGGGAAGGATTAGAAGGTGTGGTCTTGTTGAAGGAGGTGTGTCACTAGAAGTGAGATTTGAGGTTTCAAAAGGCCATCCCATTCACTATTAGCTCTCTCTCTCTCTCTCTCTCTCTCTCTCTCTCTCTCTCTCTCTCTCTCTCTCTCTCTCTGTGTGTGTGTGTGTGTGTGTGTGTGTGTGTGTCTATCTGTCTGTCTGTCTGTCTCCTCTCTCTCTCTGCCTCCTGCTTTAGACCAGGTGTAAGATCCCAGATCCTGATCCAGTGCCACGTCTGCCTGCCTGCTGCCATGCTCCCTGTCATGATGGTCATGGATTCACTCACTGAAACTGTATTCCCCAATAAACTTCTGTAATTTGACTTGGTCACAATTTTTTTTTGTCATGGCAATAGAAAAGTAACTAAAACAGCAGTGCAGTGTACCATGGCAGAGCATTTGAGTTATAACTGCCCTCCCTGGGGGGAGAAATAGGGGCAATTTCTAAAGGTTAGACAATGTACTTACCTTCTACATTGTTGTAAGTCAAGTTCATCATTTGATATAGAGATTTAAATAACTAAAATTATAGATAAATTAGAGAAATAACCTGATGCAAAACAAAACAAAAAGAACCAAAAAACACTTGGAAGTCTGAGAAACAAAGTGGCTCTTTCTCCACACCCCTGAAAATACACTCTCCCCATGCAGTCTTGCCAGGAAGCTACCTATCTCCCTTGGCACTTCCTCTTGAAGTACTTTGTGATATGATGGATAGAGAATGCCACATAAAAATAAATTGGATGGTATTCCCTCTTATTTTCTATGATTCCTTGATCTTCCGACAGAGTTTTTAATAAACATTTGAATTATTTACAGTAATCTACAAAGGCATTTTAATAGTGTATATGGTACAGAGAAGAGAGTGAAAAATGCCTTTGTTTCACTCTGATGGGGCCAATGAACCATGACGCAAATGATTGCTTGCCTCATTTGCAATTATTCATGGTAAAGATCTTCATTCACTGGCAGAAATTTTCCGTCTCTGGGTCCTGCTGATTATAGGAGCCTGAGAGTTCGTTTGCAGCAATCTCACCGGAGTACAAATTGTACTGCACACAAAGTTGAGGAGATAAACTTCAGAGAAACAGATGCAGACATTACTATTATTGCCAGTTGTTAGAACAGCTAGTACCAGAGAAATAAAACAGTAGATTCCCCTTTTACTTTTTTAATTGGTCTCTCTCTCCCACCCTCCTTCTGTCTCTCTCTCTCTCTCTCTCTCTCTCTCTCTCTCTCTCTCTCTCTCTCTCTCTCTCTCTCGTGTGTGTGTGTGTGTGTGTCCATGTGTCTGTGTGTGCTCATGCATGTGCTCATGCATGTGGAAGCCAGAAGACAACTTACAAGCACTAGATCTCTCCTTCCACTGCGTGTGTTCTGGGAATTAAACTCAGGTCATCAGACATGGCGACAAGTGCCTTTACCCACTGAATCATCTCACCAGCCCAGATTTTCATTATTTTCTAGTTGGAGAGAGATATGAAGTAGCTGCTCAGATTGCATCACTGGTACTGTTGTCCAGTTGTATTGAAACAATGTGGGCATGTGCTGCTGGCCATCAATTTTTGGTTGTTGTTGTGTTATGTCTTTGTGTGTTTTATGTGTATAAAGATGTAGCCAAGAACCATACGCTAGGGAGCCCACATGGGAAGAGCCTAGGCCCTCTGCATATGTGTGACCCTTGTGTGGCTTGGTCTACTTGTGGGACTCCTGGCAATGGCCTGTCCTTAATGCTTGAGTTGGCTTTTGGGAATCTGTTCCTAATGCTGGGTTGCCTTGCCCAGCCTTAATACAAGGAGAGGATCTTAGTCCTACCTCAACTTGATGTGCCTTGCTTTGCTGATACCCACCCATAGGAGTCCTGCTGCTTTTCTGAACAGAGGTGGAGGAGGGGTGGACTTGGGAGGGGAGCAAAGGGGAGGTGGATGAAGGGGATGTGAGGAGGGAAAATTTAAAAACTAGAATAAGAATGTAGTCAAGTGTGGCTTTTGGAGATTATCTGACTAGAGTGAGTCTCTTTAAGCTACTGTAAAGATTGCAGCTTTGGCTAACATCTGTGGTCTTGCTCATTCTGCTTGCCAGTTCCTTCCAATCTGATCCAGCTGCTTCCTTTTTTTACTTTTTCTCTTCTATTCACCTGCCTGTCATTCCCAGGAGTTTACCTTTTAGTACACCATTTTCCATTTTAGATTTTAATTTCCAGGTTTCTCTTAGAAGTTGGGAATCTCCCTTTCCTCAGTGTCCTCTTAGGAACACAAAACCATCAGCATCCCGGCAGTAGGCAATTCAAACAAGAGGAAGTCAGTGACTTTCTGTACTAGGCACTTGAGAGTCACCTGAGATTTTTAAACAAAGTGCCAAAGTTCTTTGCACAGACTAATGGAATTGTAACTCCTGTGGGTGGGGTCTGGGAATTTTTGTTGTGATTTATCACTGGGGCTGAAAACTACAGGTCTAGGTAATTTGAAAGTGGATATTAATCAGTTGTAATTTGTCTGTGTCTAAACAGAGTAGATGAATTGAAAATTGTCATTTCATAAAAAATGTTACTAAAATATTACCAAAGCCTGAAGTCTTCCCAGAACCCAACCTTGACCCTAGAACAATTAAGTTATAGGAGCTGATACATCTTTTTCTTCTTGTTTAAGCAAGACAGGGTAGGGGTCCTGACACATAAATTTTCTTCCTGACAAGGGATGGACAAGCAGGGTATGTATGAATTTGAGAGTCAGAAGGAGAGGAAAGGATGAGGGAAGGCCAGGAGAGAATGGGGTGTATGAGATACACATAAATGAATGTGCGTTTAAGAGAGAGTGTGCATAAGAAAAGTATTATCTAAATAAAGATGGCATTGTAGCCCCATCATCATGAGGGGCACTAAAAAATGGCCATTCGGAGTTTTAAGTTGTGATGATTACCTTAATTAACTGCCATAATTTATGACTACATGTTGTGTGAGTGTGGGGGAGGAGGGAATGGAGAATTGGCAGGGAGCAAATGAGAAATAGAGAAAGGAGAGAAAAGTAGAGAGGGGAAGACTTGAGAGGGGATACAATAAGGCTCTTTAGGCCATAAATACCATTCTTCCACAATATATTTTATTCTGAGCAGATACTGTAGTGTGGGATCCTCTTGTTATGGGCTAAAGCATCTGACATAACAATTTTGTAGCATTCAAATGTGCTATTAAATGTTTCCACTAGAGATGAACAAAGCAGACATAAAAAGCAGCTTACTTGAGAAATCACAGCCAAGGGCATAAGCCTGGGAAATGAAGACACACTGAAGTGGTACTGAAAGGCTCAGTGTAGAAGTAAGGGACCCAGCTGTACATCATCAATTGCAAGGTTACAAGCACCCCAGGGACTCTATGGAAACCCATGTGAAACTCGGAGGACTTCCAAATGTCACTTGCACTTGGCCTTTGGTGTTTTTACCTGAAATTGACAATGTTGCTTTTCATCCTTAAGTACAATTAGAAAAGATTCACAAGGGTGGTATTTAGCAATGTATTTAGGCTGCTTCTTTGTTTCCATCAGGGTTTTGTATTTTCCTTTGTAATTAATGTTTACTTATTTATTTTACTAATCTACCTCCTACTGCAAACAATTCCTCATCCTTTGCCTACATATGCTCAGGTGAAATCTCATGGCCCATCTCACTTGAGCAGTATGAATAAAAGCAAGTGAGTATAAAGAAGTGGCATTCATTTTAATTAGAAAGGAGCATTCAGAGGCTTATAATATGTAAAACATAGGAATGAAAAAAATGAAGCATGATGTATCTGCTCCTTCCCAAAAGGCTTCTGGGATACCTACTGTATCTTTGCCCCTGGGATAAATGCTATAATTCAATAAAATTCTTAGAATAAGCTGATGGGAAAGAAACATTACTTATTATATACAGATTCAAAAAAAAGCCCAAGGCATTATTATTCAGACTATAAAACTCATGTGTTTTCAATTACGTTAAATTTTGATGAGCATCTATGATGTCCTAAGTACATTTTACATTACACATGCTTTCTTAATTAATTATGTAAAATTGTCTGTTAGAATAAGCAGCTCATTGATGAAGGAAATGAGGCTCAGATAGAATAAATACCTCCACAGTCATTGAACAGCAATTAAATCGAAGACTGTCTGACCTCAAATCCCATGCGATTTGCATCACCATTTGGCCAACTGGGTGTCAGAGGAAGGGATCAGGTTGAAGACAGGAGAAGGGGATGAAGAGACAAGACATATTTTAGGAATGAGACGTGACACATTCACATTTATATTGCACCCTTCCCTGTGGTGTCCCTGGATATCATTCTGAAATCATATGCAGCTGTTCTTTTGAGAGTGGACATTGTACTGCATTCCTGAGAAACATGGTCCCCAATTTGTATTGAAATCAATACAAATGAAAACTGGGGATGACTCAGAATCTTTGCAGATAAAGTCATAGGAAAGATGCTGCTTTGCTTTCGGCCATTTTTATCTACATGTATTTTAAATATTAAAGTGAACTGGTGAACACATACAGCTTTTGAAATGCATAGAAAACGCCATTTAAATGAATGAGAACTTCAAATCAGCAATTCTTACATTTGCCTGTGGAGTGAGGTTGGGCTCTGTAGCTAGAGTTTTCCTGCCTGGCCCACAGTCAGGACAAACTCTCTCACCTGCCAGTCCCACAGACGCTCAGACCTGACCAAGTAAACACAGAGACTTATATTGGTTACAAACTGTATGGCCGTGGCAGGCTTCTTGCTAACTGTTCTTACAGCTTAAATTAATCCATCTCCATTAATCTATACCTTGCCACATGGCTCGTGGCTTACCGGCATCTTCACATGCTGTTTCTCATCATGGCAGCTGGCAGTGTCTCTCTGACTCAGCCTTCCACTTCCCAGCTTTATTCTCCTCCTTGTCCCGCCTACACTTCTGAGCTAGCCAATGGCCAATCAGTGTTTTATTTATTGACTAATCAGCAGCACATTTGCCATACAGAACATCCCACAGCACTTCCCCCATTTTTTTTTTCAAAAAGGAAGGTTTTAACCTTAACAAAATAAAATTACATATAATTTGGGAATTTGGGCGTAGCTTCTCTTACTACTTCCTGCTGGAGGGGGGCGCGGTATCTTATGGGGAAACAAAGAAAATTTTAGGATTATGGAATAGTTCATGAGGCTGTATCGTCTGAGCCAGATGCCTTCAAACCGTTCTGGATGTTGGATCATCTGGGCCATGGTGTCATCAGAGACCTTTCAGGGGTTCTTGGCTGGTCAAACCTGATGTATCTTAATCTGGAACAAATCCATAGCCTCTGGCTTTCTGTGGGAACAAAAGCAGAGTCTCCTTTCCAAAACAACATATCCTTATATTTAAATTTTGAAGTCAAGGTACCTTTAAAATATACATTTTGGCATAACTCAACAGCTTTTACAATCAAATGTTTTTCTGCAGTTAAAAATCCCAAAGACAACACAATGCAGATTCTCTGTGTAACATCCATTTTTACGTGGCTTATTTTTTATACTACCTTTACTGTCTCTTTAAAGACTTTATTTTTTAAAACTATGTATTTGTTTCTATAACTCTATATATCATCTTTTTTGTCTCTTTCAAGCCTACGTATCTTTTACACACATTGTAAACTATTACATCTGAATCTGTCTTATTGTGAATCTATTGCCTTAAACTGCAGCAGCTGTGGCTGCTGGCTCCACCCACCTTAGCTTCCCAACATGGCTACGTTTACCACCAGCTCTGGGAGCTATCGTGGGTCTACGCTTTTATCCAAGCAGCATGCAGTCCAGAAACCTCTTTTTTTTGTTTTGTACTAGCAAAGTCTAAATCCACCATGCAGCTTAGTGTGCCACTTGCAGAGGCCTCATTTCTGCCAAACTGCAGGTCGAGCGCACACTCCAGGAACCCACCAGTACCTCAAACCGGCAGCTGCCGCTCATTTGAGAGAGACAATTAGGAAGCTGTTTTTAGCTCCGTTTTAGAATCTTTTTTTTTTGTCAGTTTTTAGGTGGAAACTCTTGCCACCACGTTGGACGCCATTTGTAGCTAGAGTTTTCCTGCCTGGCCCACAGTCAGGACAAACTCTCTCACCTGCCAGTCCCACAGACGCTCAGACCCGACCAAGTAAACACAGAGACTTATATTGGTTACAAACTGTATGGCCGTGGCAGGCTTCTTGCTAACTGTTCTTACAGCTTAAATTAATCCATCTCCATTAATCTATACCTTGCCACATGGCTCGTGGCTTACCGGCATCTTCACATGCTGTTTCTCATCATGGCAGCTGGCAGTGTCTCTCTGACTCAGCCTTCCACTTCCCAGCTTTATTCTCCTCCTTGTCCCGCCTACACTTCCTGCCTAGCCAATGGCCAATCAGTGTTTTATTTATTGACTAATCAGCAGCACATTTGCCATACAGAACATCCCACAGCAGGGCTCCACTGTTTTAATTGCCAGACATGTATGTGAAAGAAATGGGTAATATAGAAAAGCTGAGAAATATATGATGAAGAGCTTATTTGAGCCCAAATCCTTAAGGGTTAGATAAGACCTTGCTGTATATAAAAATTAAAATGATGGTATCTATCTCCAGTCAACACATGGCTATAAGATCTAGTATATATAGAGCAGTTGCAATCACTATTGGTCTTAAGAAAGGAAGAACAGCCTGACCCAATTGTCACTAAAGAGGCCTCATCCAGCAACTGATGAAGACAAATGTAGAGTCGCACATCCAAACATTAGGAGGAGTTCAGGAATCCTGCAGATGAGAAGAAAAGAGTGTAGGATCCAGAGAGGTCAGGGACACCACCAGAGGGCTCACACAATCAACTAACTTGGGCTCATAATGGCTCACTGAGATTGAACCAACAACCACAGAGTCTACACGAGACTGATCTAGGCACTCTGCATATATGTTTCATTTGTGTAGCTTGGTTCTCCTTGTGCGACTCCTAAGAGCAAGGACAAGGCCTGCCTCTGACATTTTTCCTGGCTTTTGGGACCCTTCTTCTCATACTAGGTTACCTCTCCCAGCCTTAATACATGGGGAAATGCTTAGTCTTACTGCAACTTGATATGCCATGTTTTATAGACACTCATAGAAGACATGCTTTTTGCTGGATGGAGATGGAAGAGGAGGGGGTTGGAGAGGTTCGAGGAAGGAATGAGGGAAATGGATTGGGAGGGGTGGATGAGGGTGGTGAGGCTCTGGCCAGGATGTAAAAAAAAATATAGATGAATAAAAAAGACATTAATTTCACCATAAAAAAGAAAAAAGAAAGAATAACAGAATGCTTGTACTTCAAAGAATGTGTAAAGCACTCTAGAAATAAAAGACTTTTAAAAGTACTTGTAGGATGGAAAGTTGTATAAGTGAGCTACAAAAAAAATTGTAAGCAACAAACGAACAAACATAATATAACATGGAGACCAAATTTAAGTAATAGAATTAAGGGAAATTCAAGAGATGACATCTGTTTATATTATTTATGAAGGATAAATTGAATCTTAATAAGTAGCCACGAAAAGGGGATAGGAGAAATGATATTTATGTTGTTGATAATGTGTTCTTCATAACTAATACTTGCTCACACGCCTCTATGCGTCCTGACTTGAGCTAGTGGCTAGAAGGGTGTTATATCTGCAGAAGGCCATTATCTCCAAAGGCAAAGCATGAGAAAACCTGGGAAACAGAGATAAACTGATGAATTCGGTAAGATGAAAGATGAGAAAGTGATGATTTGACAAAATAGGATTAGGAGGATGGGAGCCAGAATAAATTGTAGTGGAGTGTTGTTTCTAGAGTTGTATGGTTTTGTTGGGATGCTCTGTGGAAACTAGCAGTTACTATTGTTATAATCAATTGTCTTGCACTGAGTTTACCCCAAAGCAAGGTATTTTTGGCAAGGAAATGATATTCTTAGTGCTATTGCTGGAAGGAAAAAAAAACTTGCTAATATGCACCAAAGAACACTGGGATAATGGGGTCCCTCAAACACAAATCCCAGAAATGCATGCATAACAAAGTTCACTTCAGGGCATTCTTAACCTAGTTAGATCAAATAAAACAAGGAACTTAGAGGCAGCTGACATGATTAAGCAACAACTTGCTTTAAAAGAGGTTTTTTTTTTTTCACAACTACCAAATATGTCCAATATCCCACACACAATTTTCTTTTGAACTTCATTTATGAGTTTTAATTAATTTATTTATTAAATTATTCTTCTCTCATATATTACATCAAAACCATGATTTCTCTTTCCTCCTCTCCTCCTAGTCCCTCCCCCAACCCCCCCCCCAACTCTTCCTCCTTTCCCTTCAGGAAAGGGCAGGCCTCCCAGGGATATCAACCAAACATGGCATATCAAGCTAAAATAAAACTAGGCACATCCCCTCATATTAAAGCTGGACAAGGCAACACAGTAGTAGGAGAGGGGTTCTAAAAGCAGGCAAAAGAGTCAGAGACAGCCCTTGCTCCCACAGTTAGTAGTCCTACAGGAAAATCATGCTACACAACCATAACATATGCAGAGGACCCATGTCATACCTATACAGGCTACCTGCTTTTCAGTTAAGTCTCTGTGAACCTTTATGAGCCCTGGTTAGTTGATTCTGTGGGTTTTCTTGTGATGTCCTTGACCTGTCTGGCTCCTGCGATCCTTCCTTGCCATCTTCTTCAGGATTTCGTGAGCTCAGCCTAACGTTTGGCTGTGAGTCTGTGCATCGGCTCCTGTCAATTACTGGGTGAAGCCTCTCTGATGATGGTTATGCTAGGCTCCAGTCTACAAGTATAGCAGAATATCCCTAGGAATAATTTCATCAACATTTTATTTTTTTTTATTTTTTGCCGATTGTGTTTGGTTCTGTCCTTCGTCTCTGAGCCTGCATGTGCTCAATCTGATTTATGAATTTTTTTTAAAGTCATTATTTGGTACTGATGAGCACAGCGATGATCCTTGGCCATTTTGTTTTAGAACTCTGAGTCCCCTTTCTTTGCAATGACCATGTTTAGTGTTTGTGGTTGCTCCCCTAAGCAAGCCTCAGGATTTCAATCTAACAATAAGCCAGTGTAAGAGAATACCTGTCAGGCCCTGCACTTGATCTAGTTCCACAGACACACTGACTATTCAGTACTTATGTGTTCAAACACTGTGATGGTCCATATTCACTCTCAACATGATGGGATATACAATCACCTACACGTCAAACGTCTGAGTATGTCTATGAGTAAGTTTCTTACTTGGGTTCATTGAGGTGGGAAAACTCATCTTAAATGTGGGCGATAGCATTCTGCCGGGTGAGATCACAAGCTAGATAAAAATGAGAAATCAAGCTAGACATCAGGATTCATCTTGGTTTCCTGCCTGCAGACTATATATGTGGGCAGCTTCACCATCTGATTTTTCACTCTGGTGCCATCTGATTTTCTTACCCTGATGGACTGTTCCATCAACTTAGAGCTGAAACTTAGCTTTTAAAAGTTTTTTTGAGCCGGGTGGTGGTGGCGCATGCCTTTAATCCCAGCACTTGGGAGGCAGAGGCAGGTGGATCTCTGTGAGTTCAAGGCCAGCCTGGGCTACAGAGTGAGTACCAGGAAAGGCGCCAAAGTTACACAGAGAAACCCTGTCTTGAAAAAACAAAACCAAAACAAACAAAAAAAAATTTTTTTGAGGTATTTGTTACAGCAATGAGAAAAATATGTAATCTAAATACAAACATTCGATTTACATGGACTTCATTGCTATCATACATATCAGCTAATCCCACTTAACTTGATCACCTTTTCAGATCACGGCTTCCCAGAAGATTTTGTGATACGTGCAAACCTGACATGCATTCTGGACAATGTAACTAAAGCAGTGGATAACCAGGCTTTTGCCTCTGTGAATACTTGTCTGGGCCTTGAGCAACTTCAAAGATGAGAACTGACCCCTTTTATTAAAAACACAATAGAGATGGTAAAAAGGCAGGCCAGTGGACAGTCAAAATGACAAGAAGTCAATAATCCCGACAAAAACGAAAAAAATCAAGGTTATTCCTTCACCTTTTACTTGGACTATATTGATGATTTCTGTGTAAATTGAGGGTTTCACTGTCTCTGAGGCAGCTGATGGCACAGCTGAACAAATGTCTGGGTTGACAGTGGCTCCGTAGGTCCCTGAAAGTAAAGAATGTGCTTCAAATGTAAAATCCCTGGGACTCAGCCTTTGACTTTCTTCACATCTCAACATTCATATCTTCAAAACGTACAGTTTTCAGATTCTGCATCTCCCTGAACTCTGGCCTTGTTATTCAATCACGAAGGTCACTTTTACATAGTAAAAACTTCTGAGTCTAAATTGTCAAAGTGGGTATCTTGAACTCCTTCCCAAACTCATCTTGCCCAAGCCTTTTCTATCTGATGAAATGGTGCTATTTTTACCCTGTTGCTTACTCCAAAAGTCTGACATCTTTATTGATTTCTTTTCCCTTTACTATTCCTTGTTTTTATCTACTTAGCAAGTCCTGCCCTGATAGTAGAGCTACAGTATTAATTTTATCAATGCTACTCAGCTTTTTATGACAACTCGCAGTCAGCACCAATCATTTATTCTTTGGTTTCTTGCAAAAGATCTTTAACTGAGATCCCCTCCCCCACTTCTGTGCTTGCTGTTCTAGCCTGTGACTCTCAAAACAATTTCACAAAATATCCAAAAAGACCTTTCATGCCAGAAAATCAGATCATATTCCACATGGTGTTACTCACTGCTTTAAACTCAGACTCAAGTACCTCCTCATCCCGGGCCATTCTGCTCTAGCCTCACCTCACCGTGCTTTCCACATGGCCAGCTCTCCTCTGCCCCCCAAATCTCAGGCTGCCTATCTCATCCTTCTAGACTTTTTGCTCTGGGAATTATGAAGCCCAGCATGGTTCTTATCAGGTGACTTTCTGTGCACTCAGACAAAATTTTCTAGATACTCTACCTAAAATAACATCTAATCTGTCTCTGATCTCTACACGTTAATCCAACAATCCCTTCATGAATATGTACTTGAGTTAGCACTCAGATCACATGAAGGTAACACTTACCCTGTTTAATGTTAGTAGCATTGAAAGGAAAAAAAATTCAGAAGGTCAAGAGTTTGTTTACCTACTGCAGTTTCTTTAAAACTTGTATTACTTCAAGGTGCAGGACAGGAGTTGGATACACACTTCGTAGTCAGAGCATAAAACAGGAGGCAGGGGAGTGGGCAGAGTCAACTCTGTAACCAGGCTGTGCTGGGTGCATTAGAACAAATCGGAATGCCGCTTTAAGGCCTTTTCTCTTTTTTACACGCTAGCATTTAAATCGGGTGCTTATTTGCACAGGGTTTTCAATTTCATTTCTTTCTCAGGTTTTAATGAGTACGAATGAAATGAGCGGCCATAGTGTTTCTGTTTCCTACAGCAATCACTCCTCTGAGTGTTCGGATGGAAAACACGATACAAAGACAATCTTTCTTAAAATAAAGGCCCGAGGGATGGTGAAGAAATTTCACTGAAGCTGGAATCATGTGACCATTAAGTGGGAGCTTAGATGTTCCTTCGAGAAAAATCTCAGTCCTCTGCATGGATCTCTGTTTCTGAAGTAGGTGTCAGAGCATCCCTGATACCATTGAAGCTTCGAAGTAATCTAAGTCAGATTCAGAATTTAATTAAACTCTCATGTATGTATGATAGTGGATCTTAATAAAATATTAAATATAAAACTATCTTTGCCTATCATTTAAAATTTCAAATAAAAAGAAAAATATAAAATGTACCAATACTGCAAAGTACTTGAGAAACCGGGTGTTGAGTGCTTTATCTAAAATAAAAGAGAGTGTATCTTCTTCTGCTCAAACACGAGGGGGAAAAAAGGATAACTACAACAGCCTAGAGAAGACGTCCAAGAGTAGAGCCAGTCACCCTGTTGACTCCATGACTACACAGCCTGCATGAGCTGTACCTCCTCTGTATCTCTTTTCTTAGACTTAAGCAAAGGAAAGCTGGGAGCAGTGGAGGAGGCAAGGGGGGAACTTAGAGCAAACACATCTGGGAAGCAGAAAACTGGGGTCACACTTCCAACTGTAGCCATCCTTTGCTTCTTTCCCAGCTCTTATCTCCCTAAACTCAGCTTTATTATAGAAAAAAAAAAAGAAGCTAATGTTGAGAAATGTAGTATCTTTCGAAGAATAAGCATCTTGGTAGACTGAGGGGCATCATTCCAACTGCTCTAGTTAGATGTGGACCGTGGTTTCAGTGTTTTCTCTGTGAAACTCTGAAAGACTGCATGGCTCATGGACACAACACTTTACTCCAAACATAGAAACTATGTTGTGGGATGATTATGCCTATCTCTAACTTTGCTGTAGCTTTTTCAAATCTTTGTCTCAGAAAGTGGATGTTACATTTTTATTTTATTTTATTTTTATTTTGGACTTGTTTGGGATAACCAATCAAATAAAATACAAAAGTTCTGCACAAAGCTTTCAAGATCATGGTCCTATCTGTATTATCATTGCTTGCCACATCTGTTCTTCTCATTTATCAGCTAGTCTACCAAAACACTGGCCAATACTGATTTTCTATTTAACATAAATACAGGATGGCTCACTTGAGCATAAAAGAATACAGCAGACTTCTGAATAACCAGGCCGTAAAATCAACACAGGAAAAGGAGAATTGGGCAGGGTGGTCCATATTTGTCTAAGCATTTGGAAGGTGGTGGTAAGATGATCAAGAGGTCATGGTCATGTTAGGTAAATGGCAAGTTCAAGGCTAACCTGGATTACATGGGATCCTATGGTAAAAAAAAGAAAATGAGGAAGAGAAAGATAAAGAGAAGAGGAGGAGGAGTTAGAAAGAGAAAGGAAAGAGAAAAAGGGAAGATGAGGAAGAGCGCGTGCTGGTGGGGTAGATATCGGAAAGGGAGATGAAAAGGGATGGGGGAGGAGGGAGGAAGGAAAAAGTCTCACTAACTTATCACAGTGTGAAAAAGAGCACCATGTGCTGCATGGGCAGGACTGAGGATCCACTTATCACTTAAGAAACATAATGGGTTAATTTATCAGGCAATTTATTTTGAACTGAAAGGAAAGCTTTGTGAAATCCACACCCCCATGTGGAACATTCAAAAAATATTTGAACAAAAATTACAATGATATTTTGTTTTTAATATCTGTTAAAGCCCTTGGAACATATTTCATGTGAATCATTGTCTCTGAAGCTTCACTACGGTACTGCAACAATACACCTGCCTAAACAACACCGGAAGAAGTACAACACCATGCTGACACAGGAGGGTTCGTCTCCAGGAGCCCCCACCCAAAGACAATTAACTACAGGCAACGTTGAGAGCAGTAAGAATAGTCTTCCCAAGGGATGAGGACTCTAATTAGCTATGCAGACCAAGTGGTAAGCCTTGAAATGACATAATCATGTAGGTACAACTAACACTAAACATGCTGAGCAGATTATATTCATATATTTAGTCATATACCTAAATACATATGCATATACATACATACATACATACATACATACATACACACAAACAATTAAGGAGGGAAAAGGCCACGATTCTGAGAGAGAGCAAGGAGGTAGGCTACATAGCTAAAAATGGAGAAAGGAAAGGGAAGGGGGAAATGTTATAATTGTATTTTAATTTAAAATATCATAAATAATAAAATATTAAATAATAATTACTCCATCTTTTAAATAATTTCACAAAACAAACATTTCTATCTCATTTTAAAACTGAGGAATAAAAAGTGTTAAAGCCATGGTCCTAACATCAGTTGAAATATGTGATTCAAAACTGACCTAAGCAATCCAGTAGATTATTGGTCCTGCACAGTCATCCTTAAAAAACCTAAGTCAGTGAGATGTTCCCCTTCTCTCCTCTCCTCTGCTCTCCTTTTATCCTGTCCTGTGTCTCTCCCAGAGGAAGAGTCTGCATCCTCACATCTCACATTATATTGCAAAGGTATACCATGGAAGTATCATTCAATTCAAGTAGGCTGTGTTTCTAGTAATTAATGATTCATTGTGCCATTTGAACATGCCTATATCTTATTTCTTTTTTATTACTTCAGTAAAAATTGTTGGTGGCACTTAATGAATTAATCATCTGTTTTTTGGTGTTGTATTATTTACAAAGTACTGTCAAGTCAAGTGTCGAGAAAGACTGTCACTATGTCCCTACGTAGATGAGACTGAGGAAGCTGGGAAGACACGGAATGATTTATCCACCAAGTTAAATTTTAAGGAATTGGGTCTTGAACTTGACTTTGTCACAGCTGGTGTTTGTTCTAATTGCCTATGAAAAGTGAAAAGTTAAGAATCTAAATAATAAAATGAGGTGCTTGGGGAAAGCATTTCAGTGAAAAATTCTGGACATCAACAGTTCCTATCACAAACGAAAAAGCTAAACCAAGCCAGAGCAAACTCAAGGAAGCTACTTCAGGCCCAGCATGTTCTTGTTTCCTATAACTGGATAAAATTCACTTCAAATCAAAACTGAAGACTATTTCATAAACTTCTTAAAGGGCATTAAACGGAGGAAGCAGATGTATTTTCTAGTTTTAAATCTGGACATATATAGTGTCAGCAAAGGTATTGCTGCTAACCAGTTCTCAGTGTCCATTAACAATGACAATGACAATGAAAAAAGAACAGAATGCCCAGAGTATGCAAGGTTCTCATGTGACCATGTGACAACCTCCGACAAGTCCAAATTTAGAGACATTTTACAAAGCACCAGTCTAGTACTTTTTCATTAGGGTCAGGGGCACATTAGGAGAGAAAATACAGAGAAATCATCAGTATGTTTGAGACTTACAGGGGCCTCACAAACAAACGCAGCATTATTCACAACAAATGTGTTGATAGCAATGTTTGTGTGAGTACAGAGAAAAACAAAACAAAACAAAACAAAGCAACCAGCAAAACAGCAAAACCCTACATCCCCATCTATAGCAACACTGGTACCCTGCAAATTGATGCTCCATATGACATGAGATGGAGAGATGGAAAACCAGCTCAGCAGCAAACAGAGGGGAACTTGTTCTTTGAAGAATTTTCAGACACACGGAAGTGAAAATAAACACAAATGTGTGGATTAGGTTTTAAAGCAGTTTATTTGTTTATAGATGGGAATATATGACACTCCTTAAGATTTAAAGTCCCCAGCGGATGAGAATGATAGCATCAGGTGGGGAGGGAGAGGAGAGAGGGAATTGAGGGAGGGAATGAGAAGAGAAATAGCTACAACTGAAGGGCATTTGAGGGGTGATATGGAAACCTAGTGTAGTAGAAAGTAACAATAAAATGACCCTTGATGTTATTCTACTATAATCATAGATCTATGCCTCATTCAGCCATCATCAGAGAGTTTCCTCCTGCAACAAATGGGAATAAATACAAAGATCCACAGACACACATTTTGCACACACACACACACACACACACACACACACACACACACAAAGAGAGAGAGACAGACAGACAGAGAGACAGAGACGGGGGGGAGGGAGAGAGAGAGAGAGAGAGAGAGACCTTGGAACATACAGCTCTCAATGAACTATCTCCATCAAATCCTTCCCCTCAGATCTCAGGAACCCCAGGGAAGAAGAGGCAGAAAGAGTAGGGGACACAGAGGGGATGATGGAGACAAGGAGAACAAGGCCTTCTAAAACAGCTGAGCACAGCTCATATGCACTCACAGAGACTGAAGCAGCAATCACAGGACCTCCATGGGTTTGAACCAGGTCCCCAGCCTATGTTCTATAGCTTTCCATTTAATTCTTCCATGGGAATCTTGAATGGGTGAAGGAGTAGGTCTCTGATTCTTGTGTCTACTCTTGGAACTCTTTTAGTTTTCTGTTGGCTTGTCTTATCCAACTTTGTTATGATGTTTTTTGTCTTATATTTTACTTTGCTATGCTTTGTTGTTATCTCTTAGATGCCTGTTCTTTTCTAATGAGAGAAAGAGAGGAAGTAGATCCAGGTGGGAGAAGAGGTAGGGAAGAACTGGGAGGAGTACAGGGAGGGGAAATTGGGTTTTCTCCTTTTTTTTTCTTTATTAAGAAATACTTTATTCATTCTACATACCAATCACACACACACACCCCTCATCCCTCCTCCTGCTTCCCCGTTAGCCTTCCCCGGCAACCCACCCTCCATGAGGAAAGAATCTGTGTTTAATAATAGTGAAAAAAATCATTTATACAAATTTGATACAAACAATTGAGCGGTAAGAAGAATGATGCTCCAGGTTCTGTTCAACCCTCAACATTATCCCTGGAATCTACAATTAAGATACGTTACATTGGCCAGGGCGGTGGTGGCACACACCTTTAATCCCTGCACTCGGGAGGCAGAGCCAGATGGATCTCTGTGAGTTTGAGGCCAGCCTGGTCTCCAGAGCGAGTTCCAGGACAGGCACCAAAACTACACAGAGAAACCCTGTCTCAAAAAAAAAAAAGATATGTTACATTATATACATTATAATGGTAAATCAAAATTCTGGATACATTAGTGCTGCTAATAAACTGAACCTTAAAATAAATTATTCAGAAATACTGGGGGGAATGGAAAAATTGTGAAGAACATTGAAAGAAGAAGGAAGAGAGTAACAGGGAGTGAGACATAAAAGGATGGTAGGAAAAATAAAATAGTATTTGCATTAAAGATGGAGGATGAGACTACTAGCCAAAAAGTATGTAACAAATAAATAAATTTTCATCTACAAGTTACTAGACTTCCACTAATACATTGATTTCACCCAATAAACTGTGTCAGACTCCCAGTGTACAAAAAAGCAAACTATTACACCTGTGTTGTTTAAGCTACTATGTTTCAGATAATTAATTGTAGCAGCAATCGATGACTGTTAAAAATCTCTTAACTGTGAATCTCTTAATGTGTGGCCATGTCTAAGGGGTTGTTCACAAATTGTGAGACCCATGACAGAAAGCAGAACCTGAAAGCAGAGCTGAGCAGTCCGAACAGCAAGGCTAAGCATGTGTCTGAGAGGCAGTCACCCTCCCTCACCGTATCTGCCTCTGAACAAAAAGTTTCCTAGTGAATCTACCAACTTAAATGTTGTATAAGAGCATTTCTTCTTTTGTCAGTCAGCAAAGAGTAGATTCTGGTCCAAGACAGATGGTAGGTTTGCCACCTAATATATATCACATCAGTAGAGCTAAGATGGGAAGAGCCAAGAAGAAGAAATATTTGAAACTCATAAATAATATGGAAAAAGTGTTAGAATCAACAATCCCACAAATTGGGAATTTTTAAAACGTTACTTATGTATTGAATGGCTATGGAAGTCATATGACTGTGGGCTCTAGGAAGTGAGCCATGCAGGAAGTGCCTGGCATGTGCCTTCCCCTGTAATAATGAGTACACTTTCTTATATGACTAGAGCCTGCAGACTTGCAGAGGTAGATGTAGACAGTAAATTGTAATCAGGTTTTGGTCTCTGTTAACTCTGACCTCCATCACAGGAAGCTGTGCAAAAGTTCGTAGAGTGGTTTGTGTATAGTCTACAGGAGCCAGGCGTTTCAGTCTGGATTCTGTCTTCCAAATGCTCGATAACTATGCTCTCACAGTAAACTGAACTTTAAAATCACGAAAGTGCAGATAAAGAGGGGTGTGATCATAGTGGTTCCACGTCTACCAGGGCTTCAAGCCCATTTCACTTGGGCTGGAGGAAAATCTAGAGATTTAAAGGGTGAATATTTTTATTCTTCCTACATACAGCTCCAAATTTACCTCCCCCCTCTTTTTTTTGGTGTCAGACATTGAAGATAAGACCATTTAACCCCATTATACATACAGAGGAAGGCAATATCATTGCCTATGCCCACATAAGGCACACAGTCACAAAGTAACTGAGAAATTTATATCTCGGATTGATCCTTGACATGGACACTGCCTACAGCATCAGAAACAAAATGCCAAAAGCTGAAGAAGGGACAAATTCTGATTTTCATAATTACCATGTCATTAGATTCAAATGGTCAATTTTAAACAACAAGATAGAAAATCTCAAGGTACACATAGAGATAGAATAGTGCCCCCAAATCAAAAAGGGAAAAATGAGCCAACAAAGTCTATGACTTCAGAGACCTGATGATGAGTCTACTGGACAAAGACTATTAGACAATTACATCTTAGTTGCTCAAAGAGCATAGAAAAAAGTCAAGATAATCATTTATGAATTTATATGTTTATCTGTTTCTATGTAAGAGCCATGGTTCAAAAAGAGAAGTCATTGAAAGTTGGAGGGAGCTGGAGTGAGAAGTGAAGATAAGTAGGAGAAAAGAGAGAGAAGATGTGGTGATGTATTTTGTACCCTAATAAATTTGCCTGAAGATCAGAGGACAGAACAAGCCACTAGATTAAACACAGAAGCCAGGCAGTGGTGGCACACACCTTTATTCTCAATAGTTGGGGGTCACAGGCCTTTACTCCCAGCACTAGGAAAGTTGGGACAGGAAATAATATGGGTGGGCAAAAAAAGGTGTATAAGTCGTGAGGAGACAGGAACTAAAATCTTTCGACTGAGGAAAGCTTTTCAGGCTGAGAAATCCTAGAGGTAAAAGGTGGCTTGTTCCTTTGTTTCTCTGACCTTTTAGCATTACACCAATATTAGGCTCCAGGTTTTTTATGAAAAGATCATTTAGTAATTCAGGTTACAGGAGGGAGGAAATTATAGTTATATTTTTATTTTTTTACAAACAGAAAATTGAATATACTTATAAGTAGAAGAAAATCTAAACAGAAATCAGTATCCTAGTCAACCAAATTTGAGAAATAAGCTGTCTACAAATGAACCTGATTATGGAATTCTCTCCTCAAACAACCCTTGAACTTCTCAAAAGCAAGGTCAGGTTGGCTCTTTCTCAGTGTCTCCAGTACTTGTCATGGGGTTGGTACCCTGAAAGTTGCAGTAAAATATTGCTGAATACATTATAGATAGAGAAAAGAGGCACAGTCCTTAAGAATCTAAATCCTACTGACATTTTTTCTAAATCCTGTTTCATTTATTTAAGAGTGAGTTTCTAATTGGACATCTTTAGCGTGCAGAGTCATCAACATGGTTTGTAACGACAACATATAAAAAACAAATACAGGGGAATTTTTGTGCTTGTCCAGATTACAGTTAAAGAAATGAAGAAGAACGCAGGAAAAGAGAGGAGAGGGAGAGGAAATAGGAAAAAGGGAAGTAGGAAGGGAAGAACAGTGGGAGAGGAAAAGATAAGGGGAAAAGAATGAGACAGAAAAACGAGAAGCTACAAAGACAGGGACAAACAGGAGGCACTAAGAGGGCTTTATCTACAAGGATGACCCCAGCGAAAACTCTTAGAGTAGTAGATAAGTAGCCTGAACCGGCTCTCTCCTGTGATCAGATTGATGGCTATTCCAGTAGTCATCAGTGAGTCTTCATTCAATAACTGATGCAAACAGATGCAGAGACCCAAAGCCACACATTAGGCCAAGCTCAGGGAATCCTGCTGAAGAGAGGGAGGAAGGATTAGAGAAGCCAGGAGGGCCAAGGATATCACAAGAAAACCCAGAGAAACAACTAACCTGGCTCATAGAGTCTGAACTAACAACCAGGGAGCCTGCAAAAGACTGACCAAGGCCCTCTACATGTAAGTGAGAGGTGTGTAGCTTGGTCTATTTGTGGAACTCTTAACAATGGGAGCAGGGGCTGTCCCGAACACTTTGGCTGGCTCTTGGGAACCTATTCCTCACACTGGATTGCCTTGCCCAGCCTTAATACAAGGGGGTCGGGGGGCCAGTGGGATTACTTAGTCTTACCACAACTTCACATGCCATGGTTAGCTTATACCCATAGGAGGCCTTGCCCCTTTCTGAAGTGGATTGAGGGGAGGAGTGGATTGAGGGGAGGAGTGGATTGAGGGGAGGAGTGGATTGAGGGGAGGAGTGGATTGAGGGGAGGAGTGGATTGAGGGGAGGAGTGGATTGAGGGGAGGAGTGGATTGAGGGGAGGGTGGAATGATAGGAGGATAGGTGGGAGGAGAAACTGTGATTGGGATGTAAAACAAATAAATTAAATAAGTAAATAGAAAGAAAGGAAGGAAGGAAGGAAGGAAGGAAGGAAGGAAGGAAGGAAGGAAGGAAGGAAGGAAGAAAGGTTTTTTTTTTTTTGCAGGTCTGTAGGATCACTTATGCAAAGAAACCAATGTAAAGGTCTGGTTTCAGAATTAGGTAGAGCTGTGAGGTTCTCAGGAAACCACATGCTCAGTTCCTTCCAGAAATGAGTTGAGACTTTATCCTTCTGAGTTAAAAATGTCCCCTTCAGCTGAGACTATAGGATTTCATTCTTTAACCCCAGAATCCAAAGCCGAATGTATAAATGGTTCAACGAATTATTAACATCCCTTTCTTACCTTAGCTGCCTTCTGAAGGAAGACTCTGTGAATCAGTTTGTCTGTGTTTCAGAGTTTTGCTCACTTACCACTAATTTGTCAGCAAAATTGAAAGCATATTTGGCTGGAGAATGGACAGAATGTCTTGGTGCTGAGATGGTGCATGATCTCATATCCACTAGACGTCTGCAGATCACAGATGATTTTTATTGGAAATACAGGAGAAAATACATAAGCAATTGGTATTATGGGAAGAAGAAACCCATCAGCCCCCACAATATTAACACTGGAAACAGCTTATAGGTTATTAAATAGTAATGAATTGGCAAAAAAGATTACTGAATTCTCAGTGATTTACCCTATTGAGCACCTCTTCTATGCTCTGTAATATGATAATCTGCAAAGAAATGTATGAGTAATGCTTGAATTAAGAACATGATTTAATATGGTTGTAAGATCTCTGAAATCAATAAAATGAGTTTAGACCTCTTTGGCAAAAGTAAAAATGCATCATTGCATTACTCCTATTTGGCAAACTGGGAATTTCCGAATGAAAGATTTGTGGTTGAGGAAGTGAACAAATTGTGTTCCAGTCAAGATGATTGTGCAATCCTAAGTAGTCAGATCTACTACACATTGCACCAGGAATTGGAATTTTATTAACATGGTTAGCAGTCTTCAAAGGGGGAAAACCAACCTACAGAGAGACACAGCATGAAAATTTTAGATTTTGATTTATAATGTTAACCTTAAAAACAGAAAACTCTGCTGCTTTCACCGGATTGTCACTGAACCTTTTGTTTGTGTCCTGTGAGGATGGTGTCTACCTCCTCTGTTGTGCAAGCACTCTGTGTGGAGGACATAAGGAGTCTTAGTAGGGCTTGATGGGTCTCCCTTCCTTTTTGTACTTTCAGCTCCTTGCAATGTGCTGCTCTTCCTGTGGGTCAAGGTGAATGCTTTGTGCATTAAATTGTCTGACTTTAATTAAGCTATCATAAAACGGACAAATTGCTTAAAAAGATTTTTCCTCAAGAACTGCAGGCTGGAGATAATACTAACAATGCAAACCTAAACAACAAAGACGATCATTTTGGTTGATGATAGAGTAGTTCTTCACTAGCCACGTGATGAAGCAAGAAATAATAACAGCGTAATTAGTTTTGACAAGGCACTGGCTAAAAATAATTTCTACTATCCAGAAGATTCTTTGAAATATTTACATTTACAGTGGGTATGGATAAAGTTTTCCTAAGTGTATATTCTGTTGCAAGTTGTAAGCAAAGAGTATAAACTCAGCATGGTTATTAAAACACATTGTAACAGAATTCACTTCCTATGTATATGTGTATGCATTGTGTGTGTGTGTGTGTGTGTGTGTGTGTGTGTGTGTGTGTGTGTGTGTGTGTGTGTATGTATGTGTGTTTCTATGTGCAGGAGTGTAGGTGGATATGCACATGCATGTGAAGGCCAGATGATAACCTTAGGTGTCATTCTTCAGGCACCATTCACATTTATTTTTTTGTGAGACATGTCTGCATTGGCTGGGATCACACCACAAAGGCTTGGCTGTGAGTAAGCCTTAGGGATCATATTTTTTCTGCCTTTCTGGGAGTGGAACTGCCATTGTGCAGCTTTCTTTTAAATATGGTTTCTGGAGACCCAATTCAGGTCCTTAGGCTTTCAAGGCAAGCACTTTACTGACTTCATTTCCTCTTGCATGTCTTACTTTTTGCATGCTCTTTTATATGATAAATTATTAAGTAACATCAAAATATACTAGTTATAACATAATGATGCATTTCATGGTCAGGAAGCATGATAATTAATATGAAAGTATAAACATGAATATGTGAAGATTTAAGGTCGGTGATATTTAATGATTAGATCCTTGAAAAATGAGTTATCTGTTTTAATAAAATGTTCCCACGAAAAGAAATGAATATAAAATCTAGTTATAGAAAGAAACTAGCTGATTGTGTTAGATGGGGTGGACTGAGGAAAGGAGAATTTGGAAAGTTCTCATCTAGAAAGGATCCACAAGGTAGGTTTTAAAATCAAGTAGATTTCCCTCTGGGTTCTGCAAAGCCAAACAGTCCTGAGTATGTAAAATGAGGTAATCCCAAAATAGGTAAAGAAGAGAGAGAAACAAGCTTCTACAAGCACAACAGACAGCCTTCATGGTCAACTGCTCTGAACCACAAACAAGTCCACAGAAGACCAAGATTCTCCCTCTCCTGGTGAAAAACTCAAAGGTCAGGGTGATCCCCGTCCATTTGCAACACCACCTCTCTGAATTTCTCAAATTTACCCAGGCGAAAGAAGAAAATGAGCACTGAGTAAAATTCATATTCTGATTCAGTGAGTCTGGATCTGAACGAGAGACCCCGAGTTTCAATCTCTTGGGTGATGGTGGTGTTGGAAATCAGTGGATTCTAATTAAGAGAGGAAGGTTCTAGTGGTAATCTCTAAAATTATTTTGCCTTGCATTATACTCAATAAAAATATGAGAACATGCATCCTAGGTATGTGTGAATTTATTAATATATAGAAAAATATTTTGCTATCATTTCTTACCACTATTATGGATGTTGTTAAAATGGAACCCAAGTAGAAAATAATAAATATTAATAATAAAAATAAATGGAAATGTGAATTCTAGTTTTCCCTTCCTGTACTTTATACCATAGAAGGCTGCAAAGCTAGAAAATATTGTTAGTTCTTGTGACTTGTCTTGCCTGGTATTCAGGTGGTCACTCTAAAATGTGACCTCATAGCTTGGTTACAGAAGGCATCAAAACTCCCAAAATGTGAGTGTACCAAGTCCAATTTGTATTTGTGATAAATGATTTCTTACCATTGTTTTTAGTAGTATGTGTGACTATTAACATTTGAAAACAAGTATAACTTAAAATAAATCGCAGTTTCCGAGGAGATGATTTTACTACCTAGAACAACAAATCAAGTATATTGCTAGCTGTGATGACCTGTCCCCAGAAACTCAGACACTGATGAGATAGAGCCTATGAATACGTATTTAAGGAAAGGTTTCAAAAGATCCTGAGACCCATAGCTCCAATGTGATTTTGTTGTTGTTGTTGTTGTGGCCATGATAAACAACATGGCCAAAAGCAGCATACAGGGGAACAGGGTTTATTTCAGCTTACATTTACAGGCAACACTCGTTTTGTTTTTTTTTTCTTTGAAAATAGACTTTTTTGCATATAATATATTCCGATTACAGTTTCCCTCTCTCACCCCTCCCAGATCCTCCCCACTTCTCCACCCACCCAAATCCACACACCCTTTCTTTTTCTCTCTCAGAAAACAAACAGGAATAATAATAATAATAATAATAATAATAATAATAATAATAATAAAATCAGAATAGGACAAAACAAACAAACAAACAAGGAGCTAAAAAAGCACATGAAACATATACAGGTCTGAGACACATTCACACACACAGAAAACCCATAAAAAACAAAATTGGAAAGTTTAATACATAGGCAAACGATCTGTAATGTTAAGAAAAAAAAATGTCCAAACAAAGCATTATGAGACCAAAAAAAAAAAAAAAAAATCTACTCAAGTACCATTGAGTTCATGTTGTCTTGACCATCTACTTAAGGATGGCTTGTAATGGAATTTTCCCAGGGGTCTTCCCTGAGAAGATTCCTCCCAGGGTCCTGGTGAAGATACTACATCCGGCGTGGGTGTGGGGTTATCTGAGGGAAGGAATCTATGGACACCATGCTCTTTCATCTGTTTACTTTATTTCTCTAAGGTAAAGTTCTATCTATGCAGCTTCAGTTCCATCCTGACATTTAATTCCTCCTTGTCCCTGCTCTTCCTGCCCTCTCATAGCCTAACAGTAACTAAGCTCTTATGCCTCTGATCCCATCTTTGTCCTCTGTCCCTATGTCTTCCATCTTTCCTCCCCCTTGTCCTCTCCTGATCTGACACAAATCCATCTACAGCCTGCCGAACTTTTCCTTGCTCCTTACTCCTCAGCCTGAGAAATCCTGCCTTGTTCTCTTCTCTCCCCGGCCAAGTGGCTCTGTCTGGACCAGGAAATCTGCTCCAGTGTTTACTGCACCTAGTTATGCAAAAGCCCCATTGTCCTGAGCCAATAGCTCTGCATGCTACTGGGCCTGAAGGCAAGGGACGGTCTGAGTTTCATTTGCACAAGAAACAAAGCTATGCATCTATAGCCTTCCTGTCTCCTAGGCTAGTCATTAAGGGTGAGGCTTCTAGGTGGGCATCAGCTGGCTTTTCATTATTTGATGATGCAAGTAAGTGGTGTCATCATCAATAGGACCTGACCATAATGTTATAGAGGGTAACCAATAGCATTGGCAATACCCTGTAATGTTTGGGGGGTCTATGGGACCCCTTTGCCCAATGACGCAACAAGATGTAACATATTCCTGCTTGTGGGGTTTTACTTGGGAACATTTGATGTCTAGATGGGGGACTGTCTCCCCATTATACGGTGACTCCATTTAAATTCCTTTTGTATATTTTTAGGAAGCTTCTAAAGTAGTAGGTTTCCACACAGCTTTTCAAAAGGTCTTTTGGGTTGGTTGTCCCTTTCTATATTCCTTCCTCTACTCTGTTTTCCTATCCCCTTCCCTATTTAATTTTCTAGTTCTCCTTATCACTTTATAACATGATATTCTATTTCCCTATCCTTAGAAGGCCCCCCCCCGGTCCTTTATTAGCTACATAACCCCTGTGGTTGCTTGGATTGAAGCACACATATGTAAAACTTAAAAGCTAACACCCACATATAAGATCAACGTGACATATTTGTCTTTCTGGATCTGGGTTACTTCACCCAGGATGATTATTTCTAGCTCCATCCATTTACCTGCACACTTCATAATTCCATTTTTCTCAACAGTTGAATAATATCCCATCGTATAAATGTAGCAAATTTAGTATCTGTTCACCAGTTGATGGACATCTAGACAGTTTCCAATTTCTGACTATTATGGATAGAGTAATGAACATGGACTTGCAAGTATCTCTATAGTAAGTCACAGGATCCTTTGGGTATATGCCCAAGAGTAACACAGTTGGATCTTATGGTAGATCTATTTTCATATCTTGAGGAACATCCACACTGATTTCCATAATGGCTGTGTCAGTTTGCACTTCCATTAGTAAATGAATAAGTGTTTTACTTTCCCCACATCTTTAACATTATCTGCTATCATGTAATAGCCATTCTAACTGGAATAAGATAGAATCTCAGCATAATTTTTATTTGTATTTCCCTGATGGCTAGGGATGTTGAACATTTTAAAGTGTTTTTCAGCTGTTTGTGTTTTCTCTTTTTAGAACTCTCTGTTTAATTTTATACTCCAATTTTAGCTAAGAATCTGTGATTGAATAGGTCACGGGTCCAGGGGGAACCTACTACTATTATTCTTCTAAGAGAACATACAATTAAACAATTCCTAATGACATATTTCTGTACCCATATATCAGGGAATTACTTAGCCTTAATCAGATATTTCTTCTAGCAATAGATGATAATTAATACAGATATCTACACTGGAGAATGTGCAGAGAATGAGAGACTTTGGGGCACTCAGAGCTAAATGGGAGGTCTTTATCAAACCCTTCTTTTCGATGCCCAGGGATCTATGTGAAAGTGAAGTCAGAAAAATTGTAATAGTCGAAGGTGATGGATGACTCCAAGGAAACAGTGTCCTCCAGACACAACAAGGCTGATGCACATACGAACACACAGAGACCGTGACAGCATGAGCAAGGCCTTCACAAATCCAAGCCCCACAAAACCCCAGGATTGAAAAGATGAAGCAGACACAAAGTCCCACTCCTAACCAAGAAGCAATTAGGAACTTAAACCTCTGGGAAAGGGAAAATCCGTTTTCTCCAATGGAGTGATGCTGGGTATATTAGCCACACTCCATAATAGGCCTCCTGTTGAGCAGTAGACTCCATGAGCTTGTCTGTTTTGCTTGTTTGTTAAGGTTTAGGGTTTTGAGGTTTTGTTTTGAGAGAGAGTAAGAATATGATGTTAGGTGGTTAGGGAGGTAGGGAGAACCTGGAAGGACATAGGGGAGGGTAAAGAATATAATCAGAATATAATTGTAAAAAAATTAACTAATAAAAATGTAATAATAAAAAATTAAGATGTCTTGCATTTGATTAGGGATCCCTGATTTATACCTGAAATCAGTCAGAACTGTGATCCACATGTCTTTCACAGTAGACAGAACAGCTCTACAGCTCAGAGATTATGCTGGAAAACAGGCCTGTACTAAGTCAGAAATACTCAAAAATATGGCCTTCCAACTGGAAGCAGTCGACGACTTTTATAAGAATACATGAAATCCTTATTCTTACTCCATCTCAAAACCACTAATTGGACATTTGGGTTATGTCCAGGGACTCTGACTTCTCAGGATCTCTAGACAGAAGCCATGCACCCTGAAATATATGAATTCATGTACAGCCTGCCCTGTGTTTCTGAAGATTACACATCCACAGTGTAGGCCAGTCACTGACAGAAAGTTTGCCAAACAAAACTTTATCTGTAATACATAACTACAGTCTCTTTTCTTGTTGTTATTCTATAAATGGTGTACTATAGGAATTATTTGCATAGGGTACATAATTTATTAGGTACTGAGAGTAATTTATTTATGATGCGAAGAATGGGGTGGAAATGGAAGCAATACTCTGTCCTCACAGTTACCAAGGAACAACTGCACTAAAGGGTCTCTGCCATTACATCCAATCTCTTTGTTTCAAATGCCCAACCCTGGGAATGGAAATAAGGAAGCAGAGAGTGGAAATCTGACCCAGGGGTATTGTTTTGTAACCTATCAACATTTCTTCTAAATTATAGTCATTAAAAGTAAGCATCTAAAAAAAGTACAGAGCTAAGTGGATAGGAATTAAACTCCAGCTCATGAAAGAGGAATAGGGAGCATTAAAGATAGGTATTTTTAAGTACCACAGAGACAGAATCTTGAAACTAAAAACATAGAAAAATTACTATCAATCAAATGCTATCCCAAAGTCACCTGGCATCATGCTATTAATATTAAATGAGGTGGATGTTTAAAAAAATTCTTCTAAACAATTGATAATTGATAAGGTGACAAATAGATGATTAAAGTTGAATTCAGCAATAGTTTTGACAATTCAAAAGGCATAGTATGTTAGGCGTGTAGCTCAGTTCGTGGAGTGCTTGCCTAGCATGTGGGAACATTTTAGCTGTGACCAGAGCGCTTTGTAAGCTGCATGTGCTGGCATGTGCCTGCCATTCCAGCACTCTGAAGGTGGACACAATGTAAGGAAATGTTTGAGGACTTTTTTCAGTGACATAGAGAGCTATCAACAGCTAACTAAAGAAATAAAGATACATGTACTAAACAATTAATAAATTTGCTTTAAAATATATAAAGCCAAACATGCAATGAAACTCCACTGATAAACTGAGTCCTGTACTAGAAAAATTCAAAAAAACCTCAATTGATTGTTGACAACTCATTCAAGCAGGATAATTCATAAGAACTCAGAGGATCAGAAATATCATTAGTTCACTTACTGAATACATATATAATTCTATGTAACAATTGAGGTATGCACTTACGATTTCAACATGTAATTCAACTAACAGTTTCTCAAAACCATGAAGAAATTCTCAAAATGCCAAAGAACAAGAATTCTTCGAACTATAATAGCAAGCTAAAGCACGACTTGTCTACTCACTAATAACAAAAATGTTTAGTCATTTAAAAATGTCTAATTGTGTCTGTGCTGGACAAGCACAGCCTCTTTCCCTGTCAGCTAATTGTTGCCTGCTGCGGAAGAAAGAGTACTGAAAATGTAAACATATTCCTCATAGTGAAAATGTAATCTATTCCTCAGTGAACTGTAATGAAAATATGTCACCTGAGAAAACCTATGAGCCAGCAAATATGATATGCCATGGAATGCTTATCTGCTTCTGTAGGATAGGACAAAAAGTTAACAATAGGCTATAAGAATAATAATAGGAAACACATAATAGAAAGTCAGGAAAAATAACACAGTAAAAGACAATGCCATTATAAAGATAAAGTTGGTGGGTTCCTTGAAACATTAAAATAGATATCTCTGGCAAGAATAATCAAGAAGTAAAGACAACACGGGTCATGTTTGCATGGTGTCAAAACAAGCTCACTCAGCAAGAGACAGCAGCCAAGACTGACTTTAGAAATTGAAAAGGCTTTCCCCTGGAGTCCTTAATTAGAGAAACCCAGGAAGAGAGCCTTGTACCAGTCAGCTTCACAGCAAGAAACTGAGAGCATCTCAAGTGGGGTGATTGAGGAGAGCTTAATCAAGGTACTGTGGACAAACATGCACATAGGCTGGAAGGAAACCAGCAATTTGATGTCTTGGAATAAATGAGGAAATTTATCTTCGGTGTCCCTAAAGGGTAAAGGAGAGACAGTCTTAGGGTTCAGTGGGAAGAAAAGAAGGAGCACCCTGACCTTCCCCTCCCCCTGCAAATCCCACTGTGCCTCCCACTGGCTGAATTTAACTGAGAGATTTTGATTAAAGCCATTTTGTGCACCTGAGGTCTAAATAGCAAGGTAAAAAAAATCTCAGCCTTCCCCCAGAGTATTGAGACTCTGATTACAGAAACTGTGGATGCTGTGATGAGCTGGGCAGATCTGGAACCTCCAGGGAGCTTTCTGTTACTGTACATGAGGCCATGTCCTCCAGAAGAAGGTACCTTTGTCCTTCTCAGTAGCCTAGAGGTGGAAGAGCTGTTCTGACTCATCTCTTCACAGGCAAATGGGAGCCATACATAGGATGGAAACCACCATCCTCATATAATTGTAATAGGATGACAAATTCCATAATCAGCTTTACATGGAAAGGACTCATTGGGACATATTATGCCAGAGTCCTTTAATTTCAATGAACAGCACTACTAATGGCTACTGTAGCTTTTACTTAGAATTTTAGGGGTGGGAAGCCTTTTAGAACTTCTTTTACCTGTTTTATGTGTTCACTCATCTATTTTGGTTTACCTTGTTCAGGCCACATTCACAGGCTGTTGGCTCTCCATGGTGTGTTGAGGAACAGCCTCTTGGCTCCCCATGCTGCTGGGGATTGGTGCTTTTTGTGCTGATTCTTTTCCTGTCATTTCCCTAGGCTTTAGGGAGGGAAAAGTTATAGCCTCATCCACTTCATCAGCCATCATGAACTGGTTGTTTTCAGAAATTCATTAAGGCTGAGAACAGGGTTCAGAGACTGGTTTGGTTTTGTGAAAAAAAATATAATGTTGATGATTTAGAAATGATGTGTTCTAGTGGTTGGACGCAGAATGCTTAAATTATTTACCAAATTCCGGCTGAGTTGCTGGAACTGAGCAATGCAAACAGAATGAATCTGAAAGTAAATTGGGTTGCCAGCATCCCAGGATTTAAACAGAAGGCAATGCAGTCGGCAGGACAGGTGCTGTGTTCCTCAAATTCTGGTGACCTTCGGACATAAGCAGTATATACATATGCTCATCACATTAAGAGTTATTGAAACGATAAGCAGAATTTTAGAGAATCGGTTATAATGGATTTCCTTTTTGGCTCTCTTGTTTTCTCCCACTGGAAATGGTCACTTATATTCCTTGGGAATGATACGAAATTATCATTTAATTTTTGGTGCAAGGACATATTAACCCATGGAAATGAGAGGCATAGTTAAGGATTACAGGCAGGCTGTGTTTACTTGTTTAATATGGATCCATTACCCAATCTTCTGCTGGAATTGTAGTTACTTCCCCAAAATCTAGAGGCAGGGTTTAAACAATAAAATGATGTTAAATGCTGAGTTATATTGCATTAAGTCTACTGAGGCATCTCATCTCAGGTATCTTCATTGCTATCCAAGATTTCCCATGAATAAACTTGACTCATTTACCTTTTCCTTTCATGCTCGCTTTCTTTAGTACCCTGTCAATTGCAAAATCCAGATATGATTTTATCTGTGATTTCTGCAGGCTGGTTAATGACTGTAATGTCTGGCACTGCTCTGTCTTCTCCCTGCCTTGTGGTTTAGATACATCGCCTGTGTTTGCTAAAATGTTAACAAGATCTTTGCATCTGCTCAGTCTGCCCTCCACCTAGAATACTCTTATTCTTTTTCTGCTCCAAAACAGCACCTGTCTGTTCTTTATATTTTATCTTAAATACCAACTGTTCCAAGAAGGATTTTTTCTGACCTCCTTATATAAACCTTTAGTGATTTGAACTTTTTCTTCCCAGGAATTATTAACATTGTAGTTTTATAATGTGTGATGCATTTCATGATAGTTCCTGTTTAATGTAGCCCAAATACTATGTATTAGGACAGATATAATAAAAGTTTGTTTTCAATATGAGTGTAATGGATGCAGAGTAGTTAGTACTTAGTACAATTCCAACATGTATTTGCTAGTTTTACAGGCAGAAAATACAATGTATGCTAAATTAGATCTAAAAAGCACTTTTCAGAGTAACCAAGTTCAGGTTCATTTGGATATAAACTACACAGGTCCAGCACATGTTGTAATCCTTGTCCGTGTCCTTGTCTTCATCACTTCCAACTAGGCTGGCAAGCGCTTTTATAGGCATAGCCTTGTGCTTTTTAACTTTTGATTCATCCAAAAATTCTTAGGTATCAGGGTATGTCCCTTAGCATTAGCATCTAGATAGGCACGCCACAAACCCATTTGAATTATTATTTTTTAATTTGAAAAATGAGGACACAGGTATCTCTGACATGCCTGGCTTCAGGAGGGTGATGTTGTAAGATCACTCAAACACAGAAATGGCCCAGGGTACACAGACACTCACAGGTGCCAGCTCCTGTTCCTCACTGTGAACTGTATGTGGTTTGAGACCAAGTTTAAGTATTCTCAATTCCCTAAGGTCATTCTCACTTCTAACACTTTTTTCAAGACATGGTTTCTCTCTGTAGCGCGGACTGTCTTGGAACACTGTGTAGTCCTGACTGTCCTGAAACTTGTCTTGTATACCAGGCTGTTCTCGAACTCCAGAGATCCATCAGCCTCTGTTGCCCCAGTGCTTGAGACTAAATGTGTGTGCCACAACAGTTGGTTGTGTTTAAAATTCAGGATTATGTTTCTAAGTTTTGATAGCTTGCTAGGACTCACAGCCTTCTGAAAGTGTTACACTTATGGTAATACATGGTATTACAGTGGAAAAAAAACTGGCCAGCTAAGCAAAGAGAAGTGAGAAGTAGGCCAGAGTCCATGTATGGTCAGGTATGGAGAATCCCAAACTGATTGTTGAGCTAGGACAATGTGCATTACTGGACACAATGTGTGGTAATGCAATGTATTGCCATGCAATATACATCTCTGGGGGCCAACCAGTGATATTTAACTGTCTCATTGTCCATAATATTTCTTGGAACTTCATCCTGAAGGCATGATTGATTGAATGATTAATTGATTAAGTGGTTACATAGCTGTTTCAAATTGCCATATTGACTAATTTAGGTTACCCAAAACACACACACACACACACACACACACACACACACACACACACACACACACACACAATGTTAGATTATTTATCACTTATTGGGATAGCATCATGGGAAAGAACTATTCTTGTTTTTTTTTATACATAGGGTCCCAGTTTTCAGAATCATCTTCCTCAGCCATTCTGAGTTCCACATCAATTTCTTCCCGAAATTAGTATGTTTCAGCTCTTTTTTCTTACCTTTAAGTATAGAATCACCTACAATCTGAAGTATTTCATCACCATTAATATATTTGTGGGTTATAAAAAATGCTGCAAGTCAAGTTGTTTATAAACAATAGATATTCATTTCCCACAGTTCTGGAAGATAAGAAATCCTATATTAAGGTCCTGGCAGATGTGGTTTGGGGAGCACATTTTGTTTTTCACCAGTGTGTCCCTGTCATTGAATGTGTCTTCATCTGACAGAAGGAGCTAGGAAGCTCTCTGAGGCTTCTTTTACAAAGATGTTGAACCGGAGGTGGGCATAGTTTCTCCCCAGTAGGTCTCATTTATTTGACCATTACTTTATGGGTTAGAATTTTAACTCATGAATTTGGAAAAGAAAGTATAGGCAACTAAACCACTGAAATATTCTACAAACTATTTTATGCCTTTCTCTTCGATTAAAAAAAATCTTTTATTTCTATCTCAAAATTATGTAGTAGTTTAAGACGCAGACTTTGAACCTGAAATTTAAGACCATACCTTAAATAGCTTTGTGACCTTGGTAAAGTTATTCCATGTTATTATGAGTGAAGTTGTCCCAATCCCCCAACCTCATTTTATCTATGAAAGAGAAAACAAACATATTAGCACCTACCTTGTGGAGTTGTTAAGAGGAAATGACCCAATAGAAATAAAGTTTATAAAGAAGTATATGGCCTATTGTTGGTATAATGTAATGTTTTTCATGTTTTCTTTTAAATAAATGCCCTTTATCTGCTATGTTTACATAATCTACATCTCTACAACAGGCCCACTATGCATAGACTTTAGTTTATTAATTTCTTTATTCAAGAACTATCTTATGAGTACCTACTGTGTTATAGACACTTTGTTAAAGCCCTGGAGTACATTGTGATAGCCAATATTCTTGCTCTTACAATAAAACTGGAAGCTACAATTTTCCTTTGCTTCCATTTTTGCTTGGGTTGGTCTGCTGTTAAAGGGGTACACGAGAAAACAAAAGGTAGGATTATTTCATTCTAGATGTGCATTTGTATGTTTGGGATAAACAGATATATGAGCAGCATGCTGAGTACCGGACCCAATGCTTGCCATGATAACTATACTCTATCCCTGAGTTAAATCCTTAGTAGTTTACATTTGAGTTTGACATCGAGTCTTGGAATATAGTCCAGGTTGGCTTTGAACTTGTAATCATCCTGTCCCAATCTTTAGACGAGCTGGGATTATATGCTTGGGCCACTATGGGCAGTCACATGTGGGTTTTTAATACTGATTATTTTCTGTTTCTAAAGAACGTGAACTGAGGCAACTACAGAAGAGCATGAAGAAGCTTAAGTAGGATGACTGTGTAGAGTCACTAGTGTGACATTGTACCCAAGATCAGGATACAGGAAAGGAACCAAACATTGAAGATCTTAAAGAAATGTGTTTAAGCAGAGAGAAAAGTGAACGTAGGCACTGTCAGTTATGAAGTAACATGGACGAGACAAGTGGGGCTGGAGAAAAAAAACAGAAAGAGTGAAATTATAGGCAACAAAATCTGAGTAGACCATGGCTGCCACCTACAACCATAAAAGGCATTGATTTTTTTAAATGTAAGTGCAGGAAATCAGAGAAAATAAGCAGTTAGTGACATAACTTAGTTTACACTCTATGCAATTTCATCTCTTCATAATATTCAAACTAGAAAATGGAGATTCCGAAGTTCAAAGAATAATTTCTGGTTTGGGGATGTCATACAGTTGGTTGAATGCTAGCCTAGCAAGCCTGAAGCCCTGAGTTCCATTCTCAGCATCTCGTGAACCCTGGGTGGCTGTTCCTGTTCTAGTGCTTATAATTCTTACCCTCAAGAGGTGAAGGCAGAAAGATTAAGAGTTCAAAGTCTCCTCCCCACAAAAAGAGAAGAAAAGAAATAAAGGAAGAAAGGAGGGAAAGAAAAGAGCTCTAAGTAATCTTTGACTACATCGTGACTTCAAGACCAGTTGTTTTAAAACAACCTGCATTGTCTTAAACGTTGAAGAAAATGGCAAACTTCTAACCCTCCAAATTTTTTCCACCATGATTATATGAGATCCTTTGGTTTAAACAAACACACAACCTTTTAATATCTCCCTCCTCCCTCCTCTTCACACCGTCCCCCTTTCCGCATCCTCAGTTTCTGAAGATTAGTAAATTCTCCAAGGTATTCCCCAAATACCTCTATCCACACTGTGCAGCCTACATGAGAATCACCAGGGAACTTGTTAGAGCGTGAGATCTCAGGGTGAACAGTCAGTGTTTTTAGTTGGAAGTCACAGAGCACACTCTTGCAAGTTGAAACAAAAAGGAATTTATTACAGAATATTTGATTTTCCTCAAAGTCCCTATGGTCTCAGAGATTGAGATTTCAGCTTAAGATGTAGAAACAAGAAGGGGTTGAAAAGCACACACTTCTCAGTTCCCAGACAGGATTATAAAACCACCATGGTTGAGAGTTATCCAGCATGGATGCTGAGCACTGAGCATGAAGCCAGGGCTATGTGCAAAGCAAGTCCCTAGGATGTCAGCTGGCACAGCCTCTCAGGTCTCTCTGCCATGATTTCAGACTGTCACAGATCAGACACCATTTGCCTTCATATTTGCCTTCATAGTTCTCTTTGTGGAAATGAAGCCCACGAACAAACATCAGTAGCATGGAACATGAGAAACAGCCACAAGGCAATGACAAAAGTGAGTGTTCAGATTTTTTTAGTAATAAATTTATTTCTTTCAAATATGACAAAATAAAATATAATAAGATAAAGCAAAAACCACTAAATAAAGTTGGACAAGACAGCTCAACAGGAGGAAAAGAGCCCTAAGAGACTACAGGAAGAAGAGTCTTCTACCCTGGGACATGCTGAGAGGTATAGTGCATAAGTGATTCCAACACAAACATCAGGTAGCACCTGCTACTTGCTACCACTAGAAGTTCACACACTTCTGCTCACTCTGTCTTGGTTTGAGAGTTACCAGGGAAACATGGAGAAGCGGCTTTCTGAATGGAACAATGCTCTGTTCATTCTAAGAAGAGACAGCAAAACCATTTCAGCAAAGGATACAAGCCCCACTCTAACCAACACAGCCATTAAAATAATGGGACTCGCTATGACATTTTCTTAACTATATATAACTTAACTGCTCTCATTCACTACTTCTGCTGCCTTCCTCATTATCACTCCCCTTCCTGGTCTCCTACCTTTACTCTGTTTTCATAACACACACACACACACACACACACACACACACACACACACACACACACACCAAACATACACATAGACACACAAATATATACATGCATGCATGTGTACACGCACATACACATACGCACACACACATACATACACACCACATACATACACAAATGCATACTACACACAGATACACATCCATATGCATGCACACACACATTACACATATGCACGCATGGACTCACACAAACACACATACACACACAAATACATATATACACATACACACATGCACAAAAACAAACACAGATACACATACACACATACACACACAGAAATATACAAACAAATGCATGCACACAGGCAGGCACACACACAGCACACATTCATGCATGGATGCACACACACACACACACACACACACACACACACACACACCCTGTGGTGCTATTTATATTTGCATAGTCTTAATTGCACGTATGAGGGAAAATACAGCTTGAAGATGGGAACTGTTGGTGAGCAGGTTACGAGGACAGCTACCTGCTCATACACAGTTCGGTGGAAGTAGGAACAGCACATTCAGAAGACTGGCCTTTCCAGTAATCACTTGTTCACGTGATCCCATGATTTCACTAGCAGAGTTACAATGTAGATCTTCTTCCACTTTTCAATTTCAAATGCTGAAGCATTTATCTATCCAAGAACGGAAATGTGTGTTCTCTTGTCCTAAGATGAGACCAGTCAAGTCTTACTGATACCCACCCTCCTCTAAAACTGGGGTCTTCAAGTGCTGTCTGGTCTCCTGCATCGCTGCCTTAATCCTATCGGCTAGCTGGTGGTCTGATGTAACCTCTGGCTGAATTGTACCATCTTAAAGGCCTTCTGTGTAACATAGAGAAATGTATAGAATAATTACGTCTTTGTTATATCCAGAAAGAATTGTAGCTATGTACTGTCCTTATTTTCATTACAGATTTATGGACCTTGAGGGTCTATATTACTTTCCCCACTACATTTCTGTATTACGGTGTTCTTAGCACTTGATATGTCCTCTGCTTTTTTCCAGGTGGGTGACCTAGCCCTTTGGGGTCTTGTCTAAATGAGACTACTTAGTCTTCCGTACTTTTTCTTCATTATGCCTGGCAAAAGAAGAAGCAAACTTAGGTGACCTCTTCAGTTTCAGAAGAACACCTCTGCCCACCCACTCCCACTCTGCCTGTTCTATGTCAGCATCCCCACCACCGCTTGAGAAGCAGAGTCAATAGCGTCACACAGCATACAACTGCTTTCATCCTAGTCCATCCAATATCCTGATGGACTCGAAATTTCAAAGGACTCATTACTGAATAGCCCTGCAGAGACGCTTCTTCAATAGCTAAGACCTCTGAACCTACAGAATCTGGAGTCGGGGTAAAGAAAGCAAAGCCTTCTAAGTGAGTCATTAGACAGGGAAGTGTAACGTACACGCCCCCCGCCACCCCTCCTACCCTGCTAAGTTCGTGTGTTCTGCCACAGCCCACATATTGTTTCCTAGGAGCCCTCTCAGTCATCAGTACATTCCACTTCGTATAAAGCAAATGATCTTTGGAGCATAGGAGATCACTGAAGGATCCCTGGATCCTGTGAGCAGAAGCTCACTGCTTTGATTTTCACTGAAATTCAGTGTCTCTGTCTGAGTTAACATGCTACGTAGGCAATTTTCTCAGTCATGAATTCTGTTGCCCACAGAATCATGGCTGGTAAGGAGGATGTTTTCAGACCCAATTATTTTGTTTTATCCAGTATAACAACTCATTAACTCCTCCAGGATAAAAAGAGTCTATAGAAAATTATTTTGGAATTTTCGGATTTGAACCTCCCTTTCTGGATTAATGAATGAGGTGGCTTGTGAAGAAAGAACTCTGTGGATATCAGGACTGACATCCAACAATGTCAGCTCCTAGGCCCGGAAACCGGCTATGACTTTACACAACAGAGACTACAAGATGGTGAAGCTTCATCCGAAAAGCCACAAGGGAAGAAAGTATAATCGTGTGACAAACCATTTCCTAATACTCAAAACTCTTGTGAAAAACAAAGCTTACATGCAAATGTTCTCAGTCATTCAGATCTTGAAAATTTATGAGCTATGTTCAAGGACACCAGAGCAGAAACCAGTCAGCTGAAGGCTGAATGGAGAAATGAGGGCTAAAATAGTTAGCTACATGAAGCATTGACTGTGTTCTGTTTTAGTAGAAAGGCTGAAGGGACAATGGAGATTAAAGTTATAGAAAACAGAGGAAGTATTATCAGCACTGGATGTGGGATTAACACAACAGCAAAAATGATACTGGAAAAAGAGGGAACAGAATGCTGATGGAAAGATATTTGATTACTTCAATTTTTTCTTTTATTTTCTTTTTGTTTCTTTTTTATTGCAGAAAGCCAAAATGCCTAAATGAAGTTTGAAATAGCCATTACTAAGGTTGGAGTATACTTAAAAGTGTAAAAAAATTTAAAATAAAATAATTATTATAGTATTATAAGAAAGACTGAGAGAAGAGGGGGAAGTGATATATGTTTTTGCATAACTTAGATCTGAGACCCAGTAGATGCTTCATGAAGAAGTTGGAGATGGTATATCTCATAGGGTTGCCTTCTGAAATAAATGGCAAGTGTGAATGTTACCTTTCAGCATATAAGTAATTTGTATTTTAAGTTGAATTAAGTTTATATAAAGATAACGACTATTTATGTGTTTCTGTGGGCATGTGTGTGTGTGCCTCTGTGTGTGCCTGTGTGTATGCATGTGTTTGTGTGCATGCATTTGTATATGCAGGTGTGCTTGTGTGTGTGTGTGTGTGTGTGTGTGTGTGTGTGTGTGTGTGTGTGTGTAATTTTCTGTTATTGTAGCATATATCTGACACAATAAGCCTCAAAAGAAGAAAGGTTTTGGCTCATAGTTTGGAAGATTTAATCCATGGTCAGATTCATATTGCTTTTGTGCCTGAGAAAAGGCAGTATTTCAAGGCGGGACCGCATGATGGAGGGAGGTCTTCATAAGAATACGGAAGGCACCTGGGTCCTAGCGTTCTTTTCAAGACCATCTCCCAGTGCTCCATCTTCCTCCAATTAGGCCTCACTTCTTAAAGTTGCCACCACTTCCCAAAGATCCCAATGGCTGGCAACAAAACCTTTCTCACAAAGGCCTTTGATGAACATTTTGCATCCAAAAGCAATTTAAAAAATATAAAATTAAAATAAAATAACAATATAAATTGAACTAAATAAAAGTGATAGTTTTTATTGCCAGTGATATATTATTGTTTAGATTCTGTAAAATTGCAAAAAAAATTCTATGCTTTCTCACAGAGCTTCAGAGACCCTCTCTCCGATCACTGTGTGTATTGTACTCTGTGCCCCCTGCTAGTGCATGCGCGCGCACGCGTGTGTGTGTGTGTGTGTGTATGGGCATGCACAAAACCAGCTCTCTTTCCCAATTTTTCCACATTCCACCCTACTCTACTATCATTTGAAGAGTTCTTGCTTCCTCTTCCTCCCCCATGGGAATGTCTTCAGGGCCTTCTTTGAAAGCTTGGTGCTCTTGGTTAAGATTGCTTCCTTCTCTGTGTGCTGCTTAAGGTAACAAATGTAGATTTAGTTCCTTCTTTTATATCTTTACTTAATAATAGGCTGTGTCTTTATAGTGATTGCCTTCTGAGTCTTTTCTCTCTGCTAAATTGTATGTTGGATGACATAGACAGAAATGTATGTATTCTCTTATTTCTAACATTTATAGCAGCTCAGTCAAGCGATAATGTGCATTACATATAATTTTTACACTGTTAAAATTCTGCTTGTCCAAACATATGTATCTCCATGCATGCAAAACCATAAATGCATTGTATAGATAGTGATAGTATAGATGTAAAGACATACCCTCAAGACTTGAAGAAAGTCAATGAGATTTTTGTCATATTTGTAAATTCTACATGATGCACACTGTGTTGTCTGAAGTTTGATCTCAGTAAGCATTGTTGCAATGAAGAAATAATTTGATGCTTGGTCATTATAAAGAAAACATATGATAATTCTAATGGCACTGCATGTTGTATATAAGCAAGGCTTTCGTTTCCTGATAATGCTACCTTCCTCCCAAAAAGGTGAGGTCATTTGCTGATAAGATGAGTCTGTGAGTGAACGTGTATTTATTTCCTTCCTCTCCCTTCATGGTCACAATTTCCAGATTTGTTCAGACTTTTTCCTCAGAAGATCACCAAACTTTGCTTTGAATCTAGTGGTGCCCCCCAAACCCACTAAAATTATGTTAGTCTAATTACCTTATAATCTTAAAGGGCTTGTCGTTGGGTCAGACCAACCAACTCGTGTTCATTTGTCATGAGGCTCTGCTATTCTTTAAAGTTTCTTGCAAAGAGATATCTTAAAAGAGACAAAAATTCAAAATTACCCCCTAATCATCCCTGATTTTTTTTCTTCAATTGCACAAAGGTTGATTTTAAGTTCATTATTTCTACCAGATTAGGTTTACTTGAAAGATGTTGTTGGTTTTTCAATTAAACTAGACCACGTACCCAATAGCTTGCACCTGCATCCCACCCCATACTTCACTGACAGTGCCATTTGCTCCCATGGATGCAGGTATGGGCTTCCCATCTGGTTGCTTCCTGAGGTCAGGTTTCTACAGTATGTTCTCACTGGGCCTTTTCTTTGCCTTTTCTTTGCCTTTTCACTGATGCTTTTTACCTGGCCTGATGGCAGAGGAGCAGCCTTTCATACAGTCATGTTAGATGCTTCTGAGGAGTGTTGCCCTTTATGGGCCTAGTTAAAGAAGGTGCTTCTGAAGCTCAAAGCTCCTAATCTTCATAAAGCAAGCTACACAAAGTATTGATTGTGATTTACCAATGAACCGCAGAGATATTGTGCATAACATTGCACAGAGATATTATGATCTCTGAGTAGTCAATGCAGCCTTCCTTGTGACCATGTTTCAGTGCATGGCAAGAAATGGGGCAAAATGGCTCAGTAGTTATAGCACCCATGCCACCACTTCAAGGTAAGTGAATAAGTGTATGCTATAACTTATGACCTTAACTTGTTTTATAGAAGGTAAGTTAAAGGCTCCTCCTTGTTTCCCACATCTGTATTGATTATGTGTCTTGAAAGCATAAACAAAATCAATTTCTTTTTTAATTTTTATTACATTTGTCTTTTGGGCACACACGTGTGTGTGTGTGTGTGTATGTGTGTGTGTGTGTGTGTGTGTGTGTGTGAGAGAGAGAGAGAGAGAGAGAGAGAGAGAGAGAGACAGAGACAGAGACAGAGAGAGACACAGACAGAGACAGAGACAGAGAGACAGAGAGAGAGGGGGGGGAATGTTGGAGTACATATGCCACAGAATGTGAAAGGACTCAGAGGCTGGGAGGTGCTTCCCTTCTTCGACCATATGAGTCCTTCAGAATCAAATTCAAATCGTCAGGCCTGACAGCAAGAGAATTAATTCACTCAGCTACCTCATGGGCCCAAAAGAATGATTTTCCAAACACACTTGAGGTTCAGCCTCTGTTTTTTTTTTCCCTTGCTCTATTTATTTTTAAATAAAAAGAAAATGGTTGGAAAGTACACAGTTTTTAGTATCTTGTAATCAAGACAAAAGTACTTTTCTTTGTCAACCTATAATATTTACTTCAGCTGTACACTCAAGTTGTTAATATGGGCCCATTTCCACTTTCAATTGTCAACCTGCGAGTGTATTGTTGGATCTCATTCACTAAGTATATAGCTGAACTGCCAACAACTTATAGGAATAATGATGATTATTTCAAGGGTTCCCAGAGGGCTTAAGCTACAATAGATAACCTAAATTCCAACCCAAGAAAGTCAAAATTCAAGAACCCTATTTATCGTGCCCATAATCTAATTTTATTTGCAAAGTTAATTGAAAGATAAAGCACAAAACACAGGTGAATTTAAGATGAAAACGGACTTGATCAAAGAAAACAGACATAAATACATAATTGCTTTCATAAAGAGAACTCTAAAAATCTAGTAGACTAAATATACTTAAAGACTTCATGGATTTCTGGTGACAAATGGTACAACTACCAAAGAGAGAGAAATGAGAGAGGAATCTGCTTATTCAAATCAAGGACTGCTGTCTTTCCTCCTCACCTCCTATCACTGAAAATCAATTAATGAAATAGGAAAGGATTTAGCAAGAGGGGTTTGTTTGTTTGTTTGTTTTGTTTTTTAGTTAAACAAAAACCCAGGGATCTATAAGAACCACATAACATTTGAGAATGGAGTTAAGTTCCATTTCTGATGACATCTTACCATCATCCCTGAAAATGTCATCAATCCAGTTCATAGAATGTTTTTTATTTGCGTGCCCAGCTGCCCAGAGACTCAGTAAAAAGACATCCAGCAAGGCATTTGTGATGTGAATATCTATCTGGTTATTAGACCAAGATTTGGAAAAGTCTTATGTTAAATTTATCTGAGAGTAGAAGAGCAAAAAAGGAGGGCAGGCAAGATTAATAAAAAGAACCAAATCTTCCTACAAAAGATGAGAAATATCTCTCTCCCTCCCTCCCTTCCTCGCTCCCTCACCTCTCTCTTCCAAATCTCTTGGTTCAATTTTAATTGAATTCCTCTTTGACAACAATACTCTTTTAACCAAACTATAGCAAGTAATACATAAGAAAAATCCCAGGTACACAGATTCATTGCTTGTAAAAGGCCTTTGCTCTCAAATCTGATCCTGTGTAAAAGGTATTTTCACGAAACCCAGTTAATGCTAACCTTAACTCAGTACTATTTTGAACTGAAGATAGGAAAGGAGATATGATCTTGGAGGAACTCTTTTCTTTGAATCCTGTAAGCTGAGTGAAAGCCCTTGAATGAGTGTATCCCCTTTAAGATCAATGGCCTTGGTAAGGCTAATTACCCCAATCCTCTCTCTCTAAATTTAAAAAGACCCTGTTAACTGGAAGGACCATATGATTAACTGGCTGAGAAGATTAGCCGTGATAAGAATGGCTGGGTGCTTGCAGGTTTCCCTTTCAGCTACCCATTTGTCACTTGTAAAATATACTGTATATGTCTATGAGCTGTATCTTAAAGGGCTGGGAGACTTTCATGGAGATTGATGGTGGTGTGAGGGTGGGGAAAGGTATTTTAGGAATTAATGAGCTTGTGCTTTCTTGGAAAATGTGGAATGTCAGTGGGGCCCTTGGGACTCATGGGCAGTGTAGGTGACATTGCTCCATTTCTTTTCAAATCATAACATAGATTTTCTGTTGAAGATAGAACCATCTCTGGCTTCTGGGCATCATTATACATCTAAGATTAAGAGTATATTTATGAAAATGAAAATGTAGAGTAATCAGAAACACTCCGTTACTGTTTCTATGTATTCTGTTTACAATATGTTTGTACCAATTAGTGACTGTTGATCCTGCGTGGTGCTTGAATTTGTGCTTGTACTCTTATGAAGGGACGTGAGTCATCATAGCACGACTCCTCATCACATATGGCTTTCTTCTTGCATTCCTTTAACCCGATTGTTCTCCATCCTACAGCATTAATTTACTTATCACTAGTGCTGGAAACATAAACATGTCACGTAAGGCCAAACTTAATTAGCATGTTTTCTGTGATGTTTAATGAAAATTCTGTGAGTGCACCTATAAATTGGCACCACACATCTGACCTCTGATGTTTTTATATGCTTTGGCTCAAGAAGAGCATTCCTTAGACTTTACTCTAAAGAATTTAGATAGCAGATGTGAAAGCAAGCACATACATTGCTTATAATAAAATAGTTAATAATGGTTGAAAATTATAAGGTTCTCTAGATGTCCATCTGTAAGAAAATAGCTAAAAATAGATCACACTACTAAATAGAATATAGTTAAGTGGGTATTTTAAACACAATATTTAAAAAAAGAACGTGTGGTAGCACATGACTATAATCACAGTACTGAAGAGGCAGAGGTAGAAGAATGAAGATTTTTAGGCTAACCCAGGATCTATAACAAGACCTTGTTTGAAAAGAAGGGATGATATAACAAAATGAAAGTTTATAATAGCATATAATAGTTTATAATAGTTTTGGTTGAAAAGAAGTATGTAAAAAGCATGGTTTTTATAGTAACAACCATGTAAAATGATATCGTAAAGGTTGTGAATGGATGGTGTCGTAATTAATATTGGTTATCAACTTGGTAGGCTCTAGAATCACCTTCAAGCCTTGTCTCTAGGTAGATCTATGAGGTATTATCTAGATTAGGTTAATTAGGTGGGAAAATCCTCTCTGAGTTGGGGACATACATAAAAAAGTTTGCTGGGCACCAGTACTCTGCCTCAAGCTCTTGAAATCAACCTTTCCCTGCTGTGGGATGGTCTGTATGTCAAATGTGTTGCTGATTGGTCAATGAATAAATCACTGATTGGCAGTGGCCAGGCAGGAAGTATAGGCGGGACTAACAGAGAGGAGAATTGAGAGAACAGGAAGCTGGGTGAGGGAGACACTGCCAGCCGCCATCAGGATAAGGAAGATGTAAAGTACCGGTAAGCCACAAGCCACGTGGCAAGGTATAGATTTATAGAAATGGATTAATTTAGACTTGTCTTTGAAGAAGAGCTGGTCCCAGCAGTTTTGTGTGGTATGCTGTGAGTCCTGCTGCAGGGAGCTGAGCCGAGAGCAAGGCCAAGCTGGGAAACCATGACTTGGAATTTACCGGGACTTCCCTTTTGGAAAACTGGTGAGTACCCTTCCTTGCCCCAGACCCCATCCCTGGGCACCAGCCACTCCAGGGAAGACCTGCCCAACTTGGCCCCAGGTTCTGGCCACCCGGCAGGTTCCCTGCTAGCCCCACCGGGAAGGATCCCCTTCTCCAAGACCCCTGGCAGACCCTGCAGTCTCCACGCCCTGCCCCCACTCCCATCCCCCTGAGCCCCAAGCCTCTTCCTGAGACTTAGAGGCTGGCCCCCAGCTCCCATCTTGCTCCGGACTTCCCTTTTGGAAAACTGGTGAGTGCCCTTCCTTGCCCCGGACCCCATCCCTGGGCACCAGCCACTCCAGGGAAGACCTGCCCAACTTGGCCCCAGGTTCTGGCCACCGGGCAGGTTCCCTGCTAGCCCCACCGGGAAGGATCCCCTTCTCCAAGACCCCTGGCAGACCCTGCAGTCTCCACGCCCTGCCCCCACGCCCATCCGCCTGAGCCCCAAGCCTCTTCCTGAGACTTAGAGGCTGGCCCCCAGCTCCCATCTTGCTCCGGACTTCCCTTTTGGAAAACTGGTGAGTACCCTTCCTTGCCCCAGACCCCATCCCTGGGCACCAGCCACTCCAGGGAAGACCTACCCAACTTGGCCCCAGGTTCTGGCCACCCGGCAGGTTCCCTGCTAGCCCCACCGGGAAGGATCCCCTTCTCCAAGACCCCTGGCAGGCCCTGCAGTCTCCACGCCCTGCCCCCACGCCCATCCGCCTGAGCCCCAAGCCTCTTCCTGAGACTTAGAGGCCGGCCCCCAGCTCCCATCTTGCTCCGGACTTCCCTTTTGGAACACTGGTCTGGCTGAACCAAGTGTGCGGATAAGGCCAGTAACGAAGCACAAGGAGATGGGCAGACGTCAAGGCAGAAACATATACAGCAAAATGAATAGCAATACAGCATCACCAGGCCCTAGCCCTCCTCCAACACCTAGACCTGAACATCAGAAATTGGAAGAAGCAGAAGAAAACAGCCTTATGAATGACATCATGAAGAAGCTAGAGGCTTGTGTAGAGGAAAAGACAAAAAAATGTGAAGAACGCTGTAAACAACTAGAGGAAAGGGCAAACAAATTAGAAGAAATCAATAAAGTCCTGGAAGAAAACAATAAAATACTGAGAGAAAATCAAGAAAAATCAATGAAACAAATGAAGGAAACAGTCCAAGACCTGAAAAGGGAAATAGAAAAAATGAAGAAGACACAAACAGAGGGAATGCTGGAAATAGAAAATCTGAGAAAACGATTGGGAACTTCAGATGCAAGTATAATCAACAGAATGCAAGAGATGGAAGAGAGGATCTCTAGCGTTGAAGATACAGTAGAAGAAATACATTCATCAGTCAAAGAAAACACTAAAGCCAACAAAGTCATGAACCAAAATGTCCAAGAAATTTGGGACACCATGAAAAGACCAAACCTAAGAATAATAGGGGTCGAAGAAGGAGAAGAATACCAACTCAAGGGCACAGAAAATATATTCAACAAGATCATAGAAGAAAACTTTCCCAACTTAAAGAAGGAAATGCCTATGAAGATACAAGAAGCTTATAGAACACCAAACAGACTAGACCCCCAAAAAAAGTCCCCTCGCCACATAATAGTTAAACAACTAAACGTACAGAATAAAGAAAGAATATTAAGAGCAGCAAAGGAAAAAGGCCAAGTGACATATAAAGGCAAACCCATCAGAATAACACCCGATTTCTCAATGGAGACTTTGAAAGCCAGAAGAACCTGGACAGATGTAATGCAGACACTAAGAGACCATGGATGTCAGCCTAGACTAATATACCCAGCAAAACTTTCAATCACCATAGATGGAGTGAACAAGACATTCCATGACAAAGCCAGATTTAAACAATACTTATCCACAAACCCAGCCCTACAGAAAGCACTAGAAGGAAAATTCCAACCTAAGGAAGTCAGATACACCCTCGAAAACACAGGCAACAGATAAAGCCACAGCAGTAAACCCCAACGTATAGAAGTACCCACACATCACCACCAAAAAATAACAGGAATGAACAATCACTGGTCATTAATTTCCCTCAATATCAATGGACTTAATTCACCTATAAAAAGACATAGGCTTACAGAATGGATACGAAAGCAGGACCCATCTTTCTGCTGCATACAAGAAACACATCTCAAATTCGAAGATAGACACTACCTAAAAATAAAAGGCTGGGAAAAGACTTTCCAATCAAACGGTCTTAAGAAACAAGCGGGTGTAGCCATCCTGATATCCAGCAAAATAGACTTCAAACTAAAATCAATCAAAAGAGATCAAGAAGGGCATTACATACTCATCACAGGAAAGATCCACCAAGATGAAGTCTCAATTCTGAATATTTATGCCCCAAACACAAGGGCACCCACATATGTAAAAGAAACATTACTAAAGCTTAAATCACATATAAAACCCCACACATTAATAGTGGGAGACCTCAACACCCCACTTTCACCACTGGACAGATCTCCCAAATTGAAACTTAACAGAGAAATAAAGGACTTAACTGATGTCATGACTCAAATGGACTTAATCGATATCTACAGAACATTCCATCCTAACAAAAAAGAATATACCTTCTTCTCAGCACCCCATGGAACCTTCTCTAAAATTGACCACATACTTGGCCACAAAACAAATCTAAACAGATACAAAAGAATTGGAATAACCTCCTGTGTTCTATCAGACCACCATGGTCTAAAGTTGGATTTCAACAACAACAAAAACTACAGAAAACCTGCAATCTCATGGAAACTGAATAATACCCAACTGAATCACCAATGGGTTAAGGAAGAAATAAAGAAAGAAATTAAAGACTTCCTAGAGATCAATGAAAATGAAGACACCACATATCCAAATTTATGGGACACTATGAAAGCAGTACTAAGAGGGAAATTCATAGCACTAAATGCCCACATAAATAAGTTGGAGAAATCTCACACTAGAGACTTAACAGCATACCTGAAAGCTCTAGAACAAGAAGAAGCACAGTCTCCCAGGAAAAATAGACGCCAGGAAATTATCAAAGTGAGAGCTGAAATCAATAAAATAGAAACAAAGAGAACAATACAAAAAATTAATGAAACAAAGAGTTGGTTCTTTGAGAAAATCAACAAGATAGACAAGCCCTTATCCAAACTAACCAAAAGACAGAGAGAGAGCATCCAAATCAACAAAATCAGAAATGAAAAGGGGGACATAACAACAGACATTGAGGAAATCCAGAGAATCATCAGGTCATACTTCAAAAACCTCTATTCGACAAAACTGGAAAACCTAAAAGAAATGGCTAACTTTCTGGATAGGTACCACATACCTAAGTTAAATCAAGACCAGATAAACTATTTAAATAGTCCAATAACCCCTAACGAAATAGAAACAGTCATTAAAAGTCTCCCAACCAAAAAAAGCCCAGGACCAGATGGTTTCAGCGCAGAATTCTACCAGATCTTCAAAGAAGAGTTAATACCAATACTCTCTAAATTGTTCCACACAATAGAAACAGAAGGAACATTACCAAACTCCTTCTACGAGGCTACAATTACCCTAATTCCTAAACCAAACAAGGATACAACAAAGAAAGAGAACTACAGACCGATCTCCCTCATGAACATTGATGCAAAAATACTCAATAAAATACTGGCAAACAGACTCCAAGAACACATCAAAACAATTATCCACCATGATCAAGTAGGATTCATTCCAGGGATGCAAGGGTGGTTCAACATACGAAAGTCCGTCAATATAATACACCATATAAACAAACTCAAAGAAAAAAACCATATGATCATCTCACTGGATGCAGAAAAGGCATTTGACAAAATCCAACACCCCTTCATGATAAAGGTATTAGAGCGATCAGGAATACAGGGAACATACCTAAACATAATAAAGGCAATTTACAGCAAGCCAACAGCCAACATCAAATTAAATGGAGAGAAACTCAAAGCAATTCCACTAAAATCAGGAACGAGGCAAGGCTGTCCACTCTCCCCATACTTATTCAATATAGTACTTGAAGTTCTAGCCAGAGCAATAAGACAACATAAGGAGATTAAGGGGATACAAATTGGAAAGGAAGAAGTCAAGCTTTCCCTATTTGCAGATGACATGATAGTATACTTGAGCGACCCCAAAGATTCCACCAAGGAACTGATACAGCTTATAAACACCTTCAGCAACATAGCAGGATACAAGATCAACTCAAAAAAATCAGTAGCCCTCCTATATACAATGGACAAAGAAGTGGAGAAGGAAATCAGAGATACATCTCCCTTTACTATAGCCACAAATGGCATAAAATACCTTGGGGTAACACTAACCAAGCAAGTGAAGGACCTATATGACAAGAACTTTAAGTCCCTGAAAAAAGAAATTGAAGAAGATGTCAGAAAATGGAAAGATCTCCCATGCTCATGGATAGGCAGGACTAACATAGTAAAAATGGCAATCTTACCAAAAGCAATCTACAGATTCAATGCAATCCCCATCAAAATACCAACACAATTCTTCACAGACCTGGAAAGAATAATACTCAAATTCATATGGAAAAACAAAAAACCCAGGATAGCCAAAGGAATCCTGTACAATAACACAACTTCTGGAGGCATCACGATCCCTGACTTCAAGCTCTACTATAGAGCTACAGTAATAAAAACAGCTTGGTACTGGCATAGAAACCGACATGTGGACCAATGGAATCGAATTGAAGACCCTGACATTAATCCGCACACCTATGAACATATAATTTTTGACAAAGAAGCCAAAAGTGCACAATGGAAAAAAGAAAGCATCTTCAACAAATGGTGCTGGCAAAACTGGATATCAACATGTAGAAGGCTGCAAATAGATCCATATCTATCACCGTGCACAAAACTTAAGTCCAAGTGGATCAAGGACCTCAACATAAATCCAACTACTCTGAACCTGCTAGAAGAGAAAGTAGGAAGTAGTCTTGAACGCATTGGCATTGGAGACTACTTCCTAAATAGAACACCAGTAGCACAGACTCTGAGAGAAACAATCAATCAATGGGACCTTTTGAAACTGAGAAGCTTTTGTAGAGCAAAGGATACGGTCAACAAGGCAAAGCGACAGCCTACAGAATGGGAAAAGATCTTCACCAACCCCACATCTGACAGAGGACTGATATCCAGAATATATAAGGAACTCAAGAAATTAGACATCAAAATGCCCAACAGTCCAATTAAGAAATGGGCTATAGAACTAAACAGAGAATTCTCAACAGAGGAAACTCAAATGGCCGAAAGACATTTAAGGAATTGCTCAACATCCCTAATCATCAGGGAAATGCAAATCAAAACAACTCTGAGATACCACCTTACGCCTGTCAGAATGGCTAAGATCAAAAACACTGAAAACACCTTATGCTGGAGAGGATGTGGAGCTAGGGGAACTCTCCTCCACTGCTGGTGGGAATGCAAGCTTGTACAACCACTTTGGAAATCAATATGGCGCTTTCTTAGAAAATTGGGAATCAATCTCCCCCAAGATCCAGCTATACCACTCTTGGGCATATACCCAAGAAATGCTCAACCACACCATAAGAGCACTTGTTCAGCTATGTTCATATCAGCATTGTTTGTAATAGCCAGAACATGGAAACAACCCAGATGCCCTTCAACTGAAGAATGGATAAACAAAATGTGGTACATATACACAATGGAATACTACTCAGCAGAAAAAAACAATGGCATCATGAGGTTTGCAGACAAATGGATGGATCTAGAAAAAATCATCCTGAGTGAGGTAACCCAGACTCAGAAAGACAAACATGGTATGTACTCACTCATAGCAGGATACTAGACATGAAACAAGGATGAATTGTCTGCTACTCACATCACCAGGGAGGCTACCCGGAAAACAGGACCCCAAGAAAGACACAGGGATTGCCCAATGACAGAGAAATGGAATGAGATCTACATAAACAGCCTGGACATGAGTGGGGGTAATGAAAGGCGAGGGTCGAGGGAAAGAGAGCTTGGGGGAGCGGGAGATCCCAGCTGGATCAACAACAGAGAGGGAGAACAAGGAATAGGAGACCATGGTAAATGAAGACCACATGAGAACAGGAAGAAGCAAAGTGCTAGAGAGGCCCACAGAAATCCACAAAGATACCCACACAACAGACTGCTGGCAATGGTCGAGAGACAGCCCGAACTGACCTACTCTGGTGATGGGATGGCCAAACACCCTAATTGTTGTGCTAGAAACCTCATCCAACTACTGAGGGATCTGGATGCAGAGATCCATGACTAGGCCCTGGGTGGATCTCTGGGAGTCCAATTAACGAGAATGAGGAGGGTTTATATGAGCGAGAATTGTTGAGACCAAGGTTGGATAAAGCACAGGGACAAATAGCCAAATGAATGGAAACACATGAACTATGAACCAATGGCTGAGGGGTCCCCACTGGATCAGGCCCTCTGAATGGGTGAGACAGTTGATTGGCTTGATCTGTTTGGGAGGCATCCAGGCAGTGGGACCAGATCTTGTGCTCATTGCATGAGTTGGCTGTTTGAAACCTGGGGCCTATGCAGGATTGTTTGGCTCGGCCTGGGAGGAGGGGACTAGACCTACCTGGACTGAGTCTACCAGGTTGACCTCAGTCTGTGGGGAAGGCTTTGCCCTGGAGGAGATGGGAATGGGGGGGGGGGGCGTTGGGGGGAAGGTGAGGGGGACGGGAGGGGGGAGAACAAGGGAATCCGTGACCGATATGTAGAACTGAATTGTATTGCAAAATAAATTAAAATAAATTAAAAAAAAATAAAAATAATAAAGAATAAAAAAAAAAAAAAGAAAAGAAAAAAAAAAAAAAAAGAAATGGATTAATTTAAGCTGTAAGAACAGTTAGCAAGAAGCCTGCCACGGCCATACAGTTTGTAACCAATATAAGTGTCTGTGTTTACTTGATCGGGTTTGAGCGGCTTGGGACTGGCGGGTGAGAGAGATTTGCCCTGACTGTGGGTCAGTCAGGAAAACTCAAGCTACATTTCCCCACCATGATGTACTTTGTATTCAAACCATGAACCCAAATAAACCCTCCTTTCCTTAAGTTGCTTCTGTTAGGTAGTTTGTAATAACAACAAGACAGGTAACTAACAAGGTAGTGGTGTACAAATGAATTAATTAATACCTACGTGCTAAGTAATGCTAATGATTTTCCTCTGGAAATCTCTTTTTTTTTATCATTTTTTGTTTGAGTTTTAATCTTTCTGGTTTGTTAAGGGCAATTTTCAAATATCAGATCTACTTGTATACCATTAAGTTCTGATTAGATATGATGAATGGTGAGTGATGTGAAGTGGAATTAAAGCTTGATTGTTAAATATTCACAAAGCGATTGAGTGAGAGCACTGGTCTCCCTAGTATCTTGGGGATCACATCATTTCCACAGCCCTCAGTGCAGCTTCAGTTCATCATTTTCCACCTAACCCAATGAGAACCCACCTGCTGGGCCAAGACATCCACAAACAGAGCTTCCAGTATCCACACAGCTGCAGCTCTGCTCTTGCAGGGACCTCATGGGCCTCTTAGAGACAGCAAAGCTGTAGTGTGGTGTTCAAACCTAAAGAGGAGTGCCAGGGCTTGCAAGTGCAAAATTCATCAGAGTTTTATGCTGAGAAAATGTGCTGAATACCACGGAGAATAGATAAAGAGAAAGTCTCAAGTACTCAAGCTTTTTAGGCTCCTTTGCAAATAGACTAACTCACAATCTTCTCTTCAGTTCATCTGGAACCTGACTCCACCTGATGTGTTTATTTGGATTCCTCCACATTATTCCAAAGCAAATCTCTCCAAGTTATACTTGAAGAAGTATAGGTTGAGTGGATCTTTAGAACAAACTAACGAATCCCTTAGAACTATTGCTGGCTTTTCTGCCTCTGTCTCTTTATTTATTCTATATATAGTGCAAGTTTGCTCAAGAAAAGAAGCATGCACTCCCCCTTACGCATCCACAAATGCGACCTATCATCTTACAGTCTCCAACCCTTTGAGCTACAGTTTTTCTGAATTCCTATGAGAGTGAATACCCCATCTGCCACCATGCTAGCTGTGGTGCCTATGGGACTCTCATTCATTTCCAGCTGCATATCACTGCACAGCACAGCGTCAGAAGGGGAAGGGTTCGCTGAATAACAATTGCCAGCACCAGAGAGGTAACATAGGGCAAACTGTGAGAAAGTCATGCGGGGGGGGGGGGGGGGGGGGGGGGGGGGGGGGGGGTGGATCTGAAGCATAGCCAAGCAATTTGCTCAAGCTGAAGCAGAAAGACTGTTCCCAGAACAAAGACAATTGGCCAGGCTGCCCTCCTTTGCAAAACTATAAAACCTGGCATGGATACACAGCAAATCTTTATCAAAGAACTTAAGAGCCGAGTAGGGGAACGCCCTAGATTTTAAGATTGTAGAAAGACAGACCAAGAAAAGTTAAAAAACAAACAAACAAACAAAAAAACAGAAATGAGGAAAGCTAAAAGTTAATTATCATAACAAAATAAACTGACTTGAAAAATCATTTTTATTGCATAAAAATGTCTTATAATACCCAAGAAGGTTGAGTGGTTCTGCTGATGAAGGATGTGAACCAAGCCCACATCTGTATACCTGACCATCTCTGTGTCAGTTTGTGGTCTTGACTGACTTTGGATAGATTCTGGTACAGACACAAGGACTCAGTCACAACATCTGGGCTGACTGGGTTCTAGTATATTGGTCTCATCCTGTAACATGTTAATCTAGACTAAGATTCATGACAAAGTTAGGTGAGTCATAGAAAAGCTGAAGCCCCTGGAAGTCTGCCCCTAAACTGCCCCCTCTTACTTCCATTACATTCTATTGCTTGGAGAAAGGCCTAAGCAAACTCAGATTTAAGGGAAGAGTTTTAAAATCATACTGCAAAGGACATAGATTCAGAGATTGAGTTGAGGCCATTTTGGCAATGAGTCTACCACAAGGATATTAAGGAAATAGCTGTCATATTTGGATAAACACTATGCTTATTGATGAAGGGTAGTTGTGAGGAATGAAGCTTGGATGTAATTAAATTCATAACTAGGTGCTGTATTTTCAGCTGGTTGCCAATGGGAGAATCTGAGCACAGAAGTGGTTAAGATTGAGTACATTAACCTAAAAACATTGTGTAGAATTAATTGGAGTGGGAGGAAAGCATAGGTCCCATTATGAGGCTATTAAAGGGCAAGTTGGGGATTAATGTGATATTTCATCCCTGAGGTGAGTAGTGGGGTTGAAGTGAGGCAGCCAGACTTATGCAATCTGGTATAAATAAAATCAAAAGACTATCTAACATGAACAGTGATGAAGGAATCCAGTATTTCCTGCGTGGGTCTAGGTTTATGGTAAAAACATGCTCATGTTGGTAATGTGTGCAGTGAATGTCCTCAGAAAATGACCATTGCAAACGTCAATCATAGTGGACACTAAGTTTAATATTCAATATAAATAACCTATGTCTGGTTAGGTAGCACAAAATCATGATCTCACAGGATCATCGTAACAAAGATTAATTCTGTCCTTATGGACCATAGGTTTTGCGGATGGGCCCACGGAGCTCTTTTTCAGAGTCTGGGGAAATACCCTGGGAGGAGTCATCACTACCTTGAAATGATGTTATGTTTAGGGTGACCAACATGTCCCCTTTTTGATACTGAAGGTTTTGTATACCAAGCAACCCCTCAGTTGGAGACAAGCTGCATCAATGGTCTTCCTACAGCAGGTACAATAGCCCTTGTTCTCTTGTCAATGAAGAGACAGCTAGATGCTCCTGATTGTTTAATTACTTTCCTCCCAGTGTCAGGAGTATTTCTTCTTGTGTGCCATTGGGCAGAATTTGTCACATGATCCTGTCTAACTGCAAGGCAACTGGGAAACAGGAGAGGGCTAAAGCAATGTTTACCAGACACCAAGGCTTCTTCTTTGAGAGCTTTCACACGTCATATCCAACTGAAAGTTACAAAACAAAACCTCAGCATTTCTCAAAACAGTGTGTGAAATTAGAACTTTTATACAGACACACCATGCAGCCACAGGCTCTGAGCCACAAATTAGACTATCAGATCCTTAAGGTCATTCACAAAATCACTCAAATTGTGTTTTCTCCTTCTCGAATATACAACTACATTTTCATTGGTGTCATTTTTCTGTTTCTGCAAATTGCATCTTTAGCCCAAATGCCACCTTCACAAAGCTCTCTCTCCAAGATACACAGCCTGTGGCCAAGACGAATTGTGAATACAGTGGTGAGTGGCTTGGTTCATCCACTTTCCTATGGGGTCCTATGTGAAGAGGAACATTCACCCAGAGCTGCTGCTTCTTGTAAGTAATCACCAGGGAGTTTCTGGAAATAGAAGAAGGACAGTCCAGTAGGCTGGGTCTTAACTCTCCTGGGCTCTGGGCCCTTCTCAGACGTAAGACTGGGGGGGAGGGGGGGCTGGCATTCCAAAGCATTGCACTTGTAAGTGCCCCAAACATCAGAATTATTGATGGATTCATGCTTGTAATCAGACTTCACTTGAAGTTTCTGAATCTAAGATAATATTGATCACCCAGAGGGCTCACAATTTTATTTGGGTGCAAGCTCCAAGAAGAAAAGGAGAAACTAAGTAAGCTTGCCTTCATCTTTCAAGAGAAATAACCTTTGATTTAAATAAGCCAAATTACAACAAAACTTAATATGCCTGAACCACTGCTTATCCAAACTATCTTCTCTGTACATCTGCAAATACTATTCGCACTGGCATTGCTAGGATGTCAGAATCCTGACTCCCTGCTGCTATCCCTCAGAGTTTGGGCAAAGCGTCATGTATGAGAAGCACAGCAATGAGAGGGGAAGGGTTCAGAGGTCAAGCTATCTTGCATTAATGATGGAAAGAAGATCAGGAGGAGGGCTCTACGGGATTAGAGCCACGGAAGACATTCAGCCCTTGGCAGGAGCTAAAGCAGCTTGGACAGAACATTTTGATAGCTTACCTGGGTTGAAGAACTTCAATTCCATTGAATTACAGAAAGAGAGAACACTCTTGTTCAGACTGTACTTCAGAACTCAAGTACGTTTTTCCTTTTAGTGACAGGATCCTGAAGAAAGGTGCCTAGTTGACACTTAGGGCCATTGTGCACTTTGTGGTTCCTTTAGATGAAATGTCAAACTGATGCATTTCTCTATCCCTGCTCTCCGCACATTCGTTTTGAGCTTCTTTTTAGACATTACATCCTCCATGTCTCAAACCCCTCTACACACTGACAAGGAGGATAAAATTGTTCCTCTTATATGGAGACTTCCTATGTAAATAAAATCACAATTTTACTATTTAAAACAAATTACCACAAAACAGGCATTTGTTCACTTAATTATCTTCATTAGCTATAGCTGAACTTATTAGCTTGCATTACACGTTTTTTTCTGTTTCTATGTGTCACTAGAGAAAAGCCAGACATTATTACTCATAAACAAGTGTATGGAAGACACCAGTGACCATGTCAGAGGCTGGCTCAAAGGTGCTTCAGACTCAGTTGTTCTCCAGCCATAACGCCCTTCAGTTCCCTGAGTTATCCATATGCACAGCCACTTCAACTAACAATCTTGTACTTAACATGCAAACAAGACTGTGAGCAGAGCCTGTGTTCCTCGTCCCAGCCAGATTGCTGTCGTTAAGCTTTTTCTAGAGACTCTCAAACTGCCATGCCGCTGAGGCCTTAAGTTTTAACTTCAGTCTGTGTCCACATACACATGCACGCGGACAGATGGATGGGCAGGAAGTTGACCAGTGACTAGAGAAATTTGCCAGAATAGCTGATGAAGAGGAAATTGTTGCCAACTCCTTGGACCTTGCGTGTCACTTTACCCCACACCAGCCAAACTGCTAGACCCTGTGTCATGATTTGTCCCCACTGCTTGACTTCCAATCCACTGTACCTCTGCCTACAATATTACAAAACCTCGTCCCATTAGGATTTTCTATTGCTCTCTCATGATACCCCCACCAGCCCTTCAGAGTACTTTTGCTGCATCAATTAGGCATGCTCTTGCTTCTCATCTCAAAGGAGCATGCAGACGAAGACCATATTTTTTAAAAAAACATTCTGCTGTTCAATGAAAGCAGGAGATTTGACTTTGAGGGTCAAAATAAACACATTTCCTGATCAGAGGTTACTTGGCATAGAAAAATAGCCCAAAGTCTAGTTTTGCCAAAATCCCGGTCATATGTCTTTACAGAAGTCACTTCATCCTACTGAGCCCTTTTTTCTTTATCTGAAAATTGACAGGTAAGAAGTAACTACATCATAAGGCTGCTATGAAAATTAAATGAGAATTGCAAACCATGTTGAACAAAATATTACATTCTTGTTACACAGCAAACAAACACAATTCATCTTAACTGCATTATGTATCTCTCCATGGATTGTGAAATATAGAAGAAAAGATGTGATGGCAATGTTCTGTTGGAAATTTTAGTGAGATATTGTCGCATGTGTCCCAGGATGGCTAACAACTCACTACGTAGCTGAAGATAATGTTTCATGTGTGATCTTGGAACCTCAGCTTTCTAAAGTGCTGGGATTTCAGGTCCTTGAATTGAACTCATGTCCTTGTGATTGTTAGTTAATGCAGTCTGCCCACTGAATACATCCTCAGCCCCATGTGAAGAGTTTCTAATGCTGAACGATTTTCAAATATTTCCTGACACATTGTAGCTTCTTGTTCTCAGACAGCAAACAGGTATTGAGGGAACTAGAGAAAGTTCCACATAATTTGGCTCTGGATCTGCAACAATCCAACTCTAATCACACTAATCAGTTAGTCAGCCTGTGGAATTTTCAACGTAGGTGGCGACTTCAGTTCACACTGCCTTCCCACAATGTAACATGTTATTCTTACTAAAATGTGTAAAATGTCAAATAAAAATAGAAATACTATATACATACCAAACAATGAAACTTTCATGGTGACGCCTTCTTCTGCTGTCCCCTAAAATGTGACAATTGTTATTTAGCTAACAGTTGGATTTTTAGGACATGACTGATGTATTTACCTGAATGTGGCCCTGACCTTGGATCTGTATGTGCCAGGTTTTCTCTGACCTTCAGCCTTGTTTCTTCTCCTCTGTCTTTCCATCACTGATATCTCTTCCTTCCCATACCCTCAACCTTTATCAGTAGACCTTCCAGAAACCTCCATTCTCTCTCCATCTTTCCTTCCTTTCCCACTCACCCTGAGAGAGCTCATCCATTCTCTTCAAACATCACTTCTATGCTAATGACTCCTAAATTTACATTTCCAGCCCTATCTTCAATCAAGTCCCTTCATCAATCATAGAACTCTTGTTCCCTGTCTCCAACTCCCTACTGGTCATGTTTAGCAGGGACATCATACTGTACCGTGCTGCACCTTAAACCAATGCATTGTCTACTTACAAATTCAAACTCCTGAAAACTCCTGTAGCCAAAGGCACCAATCTTTCCATATCCTTGGGTGATTCCTGCTAGCTCCATCCACCTTAATTCCAGAAATGTAATATAGATTGGTCTCTTCATTCATAAGTTTACTGTGAATGGTTAAACAAAGCTAAAGGGAAAAGAGAAATGTCTAATGCATGCTCAGAAGTGTGTCTTTGCTCCTTGCTGAATTCACAGGACAGCAGGGTTCAGTTTTTCCTCTCTAAAGAGGAGGATAATAGTAGTTAATAGATTTTGACTATTCTTTGTGAATGAGGTGCTATAGTCAGGACCTTGGACATGCTATTTAATACTCACACCTTTATGGGAACTGGATGCTGCTCTGTTTGCACATTGTGTAACTAAAGGAAGCCCACGGTGGGATTTGATTTTAACACCTTGTGCTGTGCTTATGTAGTGCACTAATTATTTTGATGAGACAGAACACCTGACAAATTCAATTGGAGGAAGGAAGGGATGACTTGTCCTCATGGATTGAGAGTCATGGCAGTGGGATCGTGAGGCAGCTGCTCATGTTTTCTCACAGAGGACACAGAGGGGTGAATGTCAGTACTCCAATTGCTCTACACTTTTTACTCAGTTTGAGACCCCAGCCCATGGGATGGTGCTGTCCTCATCTCAGATTGGTTTCCTATTTCAGAGAATCCTCTATGAAAACGATGTAACGGACACACCCAGAGGGCTGTCTCCTACTTAATTCTTAATTTCATCAAATTGGGACCCAAGATTAGCCATCACATGTAGTCACTGCTCATTCAGCACTCCTCTTCCTTTATAGGGACTGGAGCACAAAGCAGCCTCCATCTACCCTCCCCTTACAGGACTTCAGTTCCTAACCATTCCCAACATGGGTACCGTTGATGACCCAGTGTCCTCTCTCTTAGCAGTCATCAGTCAGGGGCTTGTTCTATTTCCATGGCAGCTGGCACTACCCTAAGCCTGGTCCTTGTCACTTCATGTTGTCTTTTTGGTTGAGCCCCTTGATTTTATTTTCCTTTGATATAATTCATCACGTGTTCAACAGATGAATTCCTAAATACCATCCATTTTCCTTAGGGTCTACTTCTACTGGGACAAAATAATCATTGGGTTTTTTGTTTGTTTGTTTGTTTTTTGGGGGTTTTGTTTTTTGTTTTTTGTTTTTACTTAGTAAAATTTACTCTTAACACAACATAACCCTGGCTATGAAAGGTCAAACACTGCGAGATATACAGGGTGAATTTGCTTTTAAATGTTTTTGTAGGTATTTAAAAACCTATATGTATGATAAAATTCCGTAGCCTAGACTGACTTAGAATGATTTGACCAATGAGCTATTGATTTGTACAATGACATAAAAAGGATACAAATCAATAGAGAGTGAATTATAATTTTGACTTTTGTTCTAAGTGAAGGAAGATCTGCCGTACGTATTCATATTAAATGGTGCAGGCGTGCCTGTTGAAATAGTGAAAGCTGAATATATTCTACAGCTCAAGTACTAGCTGCCTGTACTGATGCCTAGTTCCTTGTCTTGATCACCTCTGATATCCTGTCACTTGGGGAAGTGGGATGAAGGAAACAGGGACCTATTGTACTATTGATGAATCATACTGGATGTTTTATTGATTTCAAAAAAAAACCTTTCAAGTACTCTAAAGCATTTGACACATGGATAGTCCATGCCATTATCACTGGGAAGCACTACAAAGAAATGGAGAGAAAGTGCTTCCCTCTTTACCCTGTATGTCTCTGTAATGTTTGACCTTTGTCCTAGATGAATACATGTGTGTGTGGGTGTGGGTGTATGCGCGTGTACACGTGCATGCGCACACGCTATATAGGAATAGAAACATACGAAAGCTAAGGTATTTTATGTAAATGCACACATCTGATTCTCAAGTACGTAGTTGTACGTTCCTTTGCTGCATTCCATCATTATTCACTCCCTCACTAGTAGGATCCATTCACTTCAGTGAGGAAGATAACTTTAAAACCCCCTTGTATCCCAGCTCAGTCCATTCACTTCAGTGAGGAAGATAACTTTAAAACCCTCTTGTGTCCCAGCTCAGTCCTTCCGTTCTGTGTTCTTTGGGTCTCCTCTTGATTTACTCTGTTCTCGGCGGATCACATCCAGATATATGTCTTTTATCTTCCACATCATAGTCTGGATGATTTTGCTGGTACCTTAAACTGCTCAAGCCCCAATTTTTCTTCCCCAAGACTATTCCTCCCTAAAGCTGTGCTTGTATGCTAATGGTGCTGTCCTCAGAATCATTCTGACAATCACCAGAATCAACCTTTTTCTTTCTCTATTTTTCCACCCTCTTGTTATGACTTTTCCTTTACGCACACGTGAATGTCCCCTTCATGGCACTTAAGGCTCCATGACCTATGATCTTCCCAAATGTCCCTGTGTCCCTCATTACTGGATCCCATGCTTGCTACATTTTTTTTTGTAAAGATTCTCATCATCTTTCTATCATGTCTCTTTTCTCTTCCCTAAACCAGTAAGTAAATAATCGTGTTATAGATGGCAGTCATGTCCTTGTCGTCTTCATATCACTCACCTGGCATTATGCCATGCTCAAAAGAGAGACACTCAACACATATTCATTAAGTTAAATCAGTTTTCCTTACCAGATTGCAGTGTTTTGAAAATAGGTCACTCTACACAAGAAAAACTTTTGAATGCATAGTAGGACCTTAATAAATATTCATGGGTTGATTAAAATTGGCTAGCCTGGTTTCATTATTCAGGTAGATTAAAATATAGAAAATAAACTGCCATCTTGGACCAGCGTCTCCTCTTTGAAAGGAGTGGAAATGAATGAATCCACTGAGTTATGTCAGATGACTATCTGGTCTGGTAGCCATAGTGAAAAGTAAATTAGATTTTTAAAATAGTCTCAGGGTTAATAATGTAAGATGTTATTAGTAACACAAGTAAGGAATCATTTTTAATGCAGTCTCTGACCTTTATCTTGATGTACAGGAATAAGAAATTTATACATCAGAATGGGGGGCGTTGCTCATTTCCATCAAGGATTTGGAAATGAAAGGCAGGTACTCAAATTGTGAATATTCAGGTTTGACGAAGAGGCTTCTCAGGTGTTTGAGAAGCCTGGAGGAACACTGGTCCAGAGGGAGACTAGGTTAAGAAAATGAAAGACATTATCTTCCCATAAATATATAACTTAAAATCATCAGTAATTAAAAGGGAAATAAAAGAAATAAAAAAAGTGTCTTTGTCAGTTTAATGAGATTGGGGGGGTGGATATGAAATTCTTTTAAGGTTTGCTTCAATACAACAGAGCCTCGTTAACATATGCCTTACTGGATTTCATAGAGGTTAAACAGATTTAACCACTCTTAACTCAGTTTTATTAAAGATTATGCAGATTTTACAAGCTCACTAGGGAATCAATACCCACTTTCAAGGAATTAGAAGATCTTCCCTTATTCTTTTCAGCATTCTCTATTAAATTAGCAAGGATTTTAGTATAGTCACTAAAAGTTAATATTTTGAATTTTATTTGGAAAATAATAAGTATTCAAAGATAAATTCAATGTGCATAGTATCTAATACATATTGTCTCAACTCAAAGAGCTGGATTATGGAGCTGACACGTACCTCCATACGTAAAGACACTGGTCATCAAGACTATTGACCTGAATTCAATTCCTGAAACTCACACAGTGGAAAGAGAGAACCAACTCATCCAAATTATCTACTGACCTCCATACACATGCATAGATGTTTGTATATACACAAATAAGTGTAATAAAAAAGAATATAAAATAAAATTATCATTACTGCTTTCTTTGACCAAGTATCTAGTTTTTCAGTTATTATATATGTACATATAGACATATATATAGAGAGAGATAGTTAATAAGTTGTATGTATTTAACAAGTTGACTATTTAAATCAGTTGTAATGCTCACTAAGGAACATGCTCATTTAAAAAGTTCCCCTCAGCTTGGATTTTTTTCATCCTAATGTCCCATTGATTAAATGTCTTGTATATTTTTGAAGTTCACTGCATGATTAGAAATTCTGAGGTCAATTTAGGTAAACATTCAAAACATATGAATTCTGATGAGCAAGAGGGGCATTTGGGTACTTTGCAGTGCATTGAGAGGGAGTCGTGCTGGGAAATGGGAAATGATTTGCTTAGAATACTGAGAATGCTACTTACAAGCATTTCAGATAGAAATTACTGCACTTCTGTAGCTTCTCAAATGCCTCCTAGTGGAAAAGATAGACACAGACAGAGGTAGCTTGGGATTTTTCTATGTACCTTCAAGTCAAAAGATGATGGATCTATTGATAGGTAGTTAGTGACATCAGACTTCTGTTTTAGACTTTGATTTGTCCCTTTAACACACAAAGAACATCCTTCATACCCTCTACTTAGCAACAATTAAAATTGGACATTTGTTTCTTTTTGTTATTATAAGTGTTTTGAAAGACATTCCAAATGTGTTATTGCTCTTGTTGATTAATAAGCAATTAATATTTAGAAGTTTAAAATTTTTACATTTTTAGTCATCAGCAAAAATAGCGATTGAAATAAAAATGGTATCATTGCAATGCTTCTAATGTGTTGTACTATCCTTCACTGCTTCTGTACAATATCAGGACCTTAAATTTGATTAACATCATGACTAGAGTGGCTATCTTTTCTTCCCTCTCACATGACCAAGTCATAAAGATTTAGAAATAAAAAGAGAAGCCTTTTTATTTTAAGTAAATCAGTGTCTGGTTGGGGAGACAGTTAAGTAAAGAGAAAATTAACACAAGACAAATAACTTGATAGATGAATCTCCTGTGCTGTAACACATCTCAAAAGGTGCATTAATAACTCAAACTGAGGGAAACAAGAAAGATTCCTAGGGCTGTTAATCTGTGCTGTGGGCAGTACAAACAAAGAAGGAAAGTACTGTTGTGGGCAATAGAAGCTTGATGTGTAAAGGTATGCTGACAGACTCCATCATTGAATCTTAAGTAAGTTATAGTTGACCTCATAGCTAAGAAAAATTCATGGACACCAAAAATGACATTTCCCAGTACTTACAATGAAAGATTCACGTACCAAGCCAAATAAATAAGGTTAAGAACTGCTATTCAGTGAACAATCTTGGAGCAAAGAGATAAACAGATACAATAATTTGGGATCTGTACCTCACTTCAGAAATATACTAATTTAATATGGCACCAAGTTCAAAGATAGATTTATAAAGCTTCTAGCGTAAAATATAGGGAAATATTTTCATCAGTTTGGTTAAGCAAGACCTTCCTAGAACACAAAAATCACTAATCATAAAATACAACTATAGGTGATATAACTTATTCAAAACAACAAACATATTCTTTAAAGAGTACCATTAAAAATGTAAGGTGGTAATATCCTGGGTTGTGGTGCTGGCCTGATATTCCAGCTGCTTAGAAACCTGAGGCAGGAGGATCTCAAGTTCAAAGTCTGCCTGAGAAATTGGTGAGATATTGTCTCAAAATAAAAAGCCCCAAAAGGCCTGTGCATTACTTGCAAAGCACATGACAGTCCTTAGCATTCAATCCCAAGAACTGAGAAGAAGGAAGGAAGGAAGGAAGGAAGGAAGGAAGGAAGGAAGGAAGGAAGGAAGGAAGGAAAGAGAAAGAGAGACAGAACAAACAAAAGAAAATCACATTCAGAAAAGAAAAAGTTTACCATACATACTATTGGACAAGAAACTATATCCAGAATATGCAAATAATTTCTAAAATGTAATAACAAAAATGATAATATCTAATATGTAGTCTGAAGTATTCCTGTGTCTTGCCTGGTCTTGCAACCTCTCGGTCCCAAATAAACAAACAGAGGCTTATTATTAATTACAAACTGCATGGCCTATGGATTTAGTCTCTTGCTAGCTAGTGCTTTCATCTTACATTAACCCATTTCTATTAATCTGTATGTTGCCACATGGCCGTGGTGTTACTGGTCTGCTGGCCTCTTACTGCTCCTTTGGCGATGGGCTGGCATATCCTCAAGGGCACCCTTCTTCTTTCACTCTCTCTTGGATTTTTCTGCCTGGCTCCATCCTGCGTGCCTTAGGCCAATGAAGCTTTATTTATTATCTAATGGGAGCTACACATATTCACAGCATAGAGAAAGACATCCCACAGCACTAGTAGTATAAACAAATATATCAAAAAATATTCATGAAAAGACAAGGAAGTCCCTTATCAAGAAAATGCTGACTTAAGCCACAATAAAAAGTATCACATTTCATATCTCCTAAGATAGCTTAAATACAAAACCTAACAGTGCCAAATGCTGTAGAGAATATAAGTTACCCAGAAATCTTAGACACTGCATGTAGAAACCACTTTGAAAAACATTTTGACAATTAAAATAAAGTCAATCATCTATCTAGCCTATAAAACCAGTAATTCCAAGCCTAGTTATTTATCCAAAAGAGATGAAAACATAAATTCATGCAACACTCATACAAGAAGTCTTATTAGGTCATTACTTATAACACCCTAGCTGAAAATAGCCATCCAGGTAGTATATTGATAAACACATTGTAATAACATGCAAGATAGTAGACCTCTACAACAAAAATTAATACCATACCAATACAGATAACAGTATGAGTTAATCTAAAAATTAATATTATACTAAAGGAAGACAGGAAAGAAGACATATCATTTGATAGCAGCTGGTTATGCAATTTAGGATGACATTGGTGAGGGGGGACCATAACGAAACTCTCTGGGAAGATGGAAATGGTTTCTGTCACATTTTGGATAACATGTATGAGAATATTCAATGGTCTAAACTAAGAAGAGCAAATTTCATTATCATTTTTAAAAATTATGCCTTAATAAAATCAAATGAAGCCCCAGTAAGAATCTTTCTTAAATATCCTCACTAGGCTGATAGAACAGCTAGTGATGATTTTAAGAAAAAAGTATATTTTAATTTCTTCATGTTTAAATAGTATTATACTGATAGACTTTCAAGTTGGTAGGTAAAATACTTTCTATGGTCCAGTCAATCATTTAATCCATTGGATTAAACCTCAAAGTCCCAGTTTACATCCATTTGACAGATAAGGAAACTGAGGTTTCGAGATTTGATCGTTTGACCAATGAAACTGAAGTGCTATTAAATACAATAGTAACTTGACCTTGGTCTTCTGATTTAGATAGTAAACTACTTTTCACAACTCCAGATGGACTCTCTGACTTCTACTTTATTTCTAGAATCTTAAATACCTTCTGCTATAAAAGGCACAGAGCTTGTCTTTCATGAGAAAAGTAACAATGACTCATGCCCTTGCTTTCAAGCTGCTAACCTTTGGCAGGATAGGAAAAAGGGCTTCAGAATTTAAGACAAAGAGACCTAGAGGGAAAGTAGGCTCAATACAAATAAGCCTGGTTATCCTTAGCTAATGCTCTTTTAAAATAGATCAGCCAAAGGGATTTCTGGGAGGGAAAAAGAGAAACCATCACTCAGAGGGAGATAATAATCTTAATTGAAATCAGAAAACCTTCAAATCTCTTTGTGTATAAATTTGTGTGCTGTAATACTGAGCATTTAGAGTCCCTTGAGGATTTTTAAAATTCTGAACTGTTTCTGTCTCTCTCTCTGTCTCTCTCTGTCTCTCTCTGTCTCTCTCTGTCTCTCTCTGTCTCTCTCTCTCTCTCTCTCTCTCTCTCTCTCCTCTCTTCGTGTGTGTGTGTGTGTGTGTGTGTGTGTGTGTGTGTGTGTGTGTGTGTGTGTGTGTATTCAATAGGACATCAGTTGGGAGAGGGAAGTTATAGGAAATCAGGTTTCATAAGCAATTTTAAGCACCACCAAAGTTCCCCCATGTTTTATGCCAGGGTGACTACAACCAGATTCTTGGAGGATTGCTATGAATTGATAACCTCATTAAATAAGGTAGCTGTAATTGAAGTTTTACAGATACTTTCACAGAGGGGTAGAAATCAAGGTAGTTATTATCCTGCATTTCTCTACCACAAAGATCAGAGCCACAGGAAAGAGGGAGGGTAAGTTACTCCGATTATTATTTTATACAGATCACAACATGTTCTTGAGAAAGTGTTTAAAAATGTAAGCATAGCGACAGTCTGTGATATTTGGTCTTTGAAGCTTCTATTCCATTCATTTCACAAGGATGCTAAAATTTGGAAATTTTCTCATAGATATCAATAAGAGGACCACTGTTTGTTAGTCATAATATGTCTCTTTACATCTTACCTGAATTTATACTAATGATATGCTAGTTGCAACTGGAGCCAAACATTACATTTTGAGATTGAAATATTTATCAAAACTTGTTAACTGGAGAGTAGAAAGGGACTCGGTTTTGAGTTTAATCTTTATTGACAAACATTATAGTTAATCATATTTACAAAAGATACCTAAAAGAACTCTGCCCAAAGAGGAAGAAGAAAGTCAAAACATGACAGCACAGCAGAAAATAAATCTCAAGAGGCATGGGTGAATAAACAACAAAGAAGAGATCAAACATCTCTAACTCAATAAATCAGCAAGAGAAGAGACAGAAATTGAACCACACAAGAAAGCAAGCAACAGAACTATAGGAATCAGTAGCCATACATCAATAATAACCCAACATGGTAACGGGCTTACCTCTCCAATTAAAAGTGGAAACTGGAAGCTTGGATCAAACTGGTGATCCAACTGTATCTTGTTGCAAGAGATACACATCAATGAAAAATACTCAAATACATTAAAAGCCAAATAAGGGTAAACTATACAATAAAGAAGAAATAGAAAGAAAGAAAAAAAAAGCCAGTAGGTAGACTAGCTATTTTTATATCTGAGAAAGTAGACTTCATGACAAATAAGTCAGTTATAAAGATCACACAATTTATCAGAACTTTGGGATATAGCATAGGCAGTTCTAAGAGAGTGGTGCATAAACACTAGTGCTTCCACAAAATGCCAGAAAAATATAAAACAAACAATGTTGTGCCTTGAGGCCTTAAAAGCACAAGAGAAATCCAACCTAAATAAGTATATAGTATGAAATGTTGAAAATGAAATCTGGGCAGAATTTAATGAAATAGAAACAAAAAGAGCAACATAAATTATAAAAAAAATCAAGCAATGGTTATACAAAAAGACAAACCCTTAACCAAATGAACCTTGAGGAGAAAGCAAGAGTGAGAGAGAAGAGGAACAATGAATAAAATTGAACATGTAAAGATAATTTAACAAAACACATCAATCAAATTCAGAGGATCATTAAGAAATATATGAAAATCTATATTTTAATCAATTAGAGGATCTAGAAGAAATGGCTAAATTTTATAACGTGAATGACCAATGAAAATTAAATGAAGATAACGTAAACAACTTAAACAGATCTCTAATGAGCATCATACAAAAGAAATTCCAGGACTAAATGGACTCACTGCTGAATTCTACTAGACTTTTAAATGAAGAATTAATACCAGTATTTCTCAAGATATTCCACTAAAAAGAAAGAATAGTGCCAGTCTTATTTTATAACTACCCCCATATCAAAATTGGACAAGGATACAATAAAAAAAGAAAACTAAGACCAATTTCCTTTATGAACATGGGCATAAAATTCTCCATAAAATACCTGCAAAATAAAATCAAGAACACATTAAAGATGTCATACACCACAATCAAATTGGCTTCATATCAGGGATGTAAAGGCAATTCAATATAGAAAAACCATTAAAGGTAGTGTGATGCATAGACTCTAACCTAAAATCAAAATAAAACTGAATGGGGAAAATAAGAGAAAGCATTTCTTTGAAGATCAGAATTTAGACCAGGTCACCCACTCTGTGGACTCTCACTTAATATAGTGTTTGAAGTCTTGCTACATCAATAAGATAAGAAAAAGAAATAAAATGAATACAAATAGAAAAGATTATATATTGGTCCTATTCAAAGTGATACAATCATGTACTTAAAATACACGAAAAATACCATCAATAGACTCTTAGATCTCATAAATGCCTTTATCAAAGTAGCAGAACAAATCATAGGCAAGCAAATCAGTAGTTTCTCTACATATAAATAATTACCATGCTGATAATGAATTCAGAAAGGTAGCCCCATTAATAATATCCTCAGATATATCTAGGTATAAAGCTAAGCACAGAGGTCTACATCTACAATGAGACATCTACAATGAGAAGTTGATTCACTGAAGAGAGAAGTGAAAGGAATTACTGCAAAAGGGAAGGACTTCCCACACTGGTCCGTTGGCAGAGTTAGCATTTTGAATATGGTTGTATTACCAGAAGTGACCTACAGATACTAGGAAACTATTACTAAAAATCTGAAGGACATTCATCACAGAAATAGAACAAAACAACTTTAAAATACTCAGGAAAGCACAAAAGACTCTGAACACTCTTTAAGCAAAAGTCAATACAGGAGGGATGGCAATAGCTACTGTTGCTGTGATAGCTGGTTTTAATGTCAGCTTGCCACAAATTAGGCTTCCCTGATTACAAAGCCTTAATTGAGGAAATTTCTTAATTGCCTGAATTAATGTGAAATTAATCAAAGAACTACCCCAAATGTTGGCAGCACTTTGGGTAGCAGCTCAGATTAAATGGGGCAATGGCAAAAGGAAGATTATGGGCCTTTTGCTGGCTTGGCCTTTCTTCTCTTCTCCATGTTAAACATTCAGCTGGTATTGTTGCTAACTCCTTCACTGATACCAGAACCAGTGTTTCTAAGCTTCCATTGTTGACCAAGGACCAGTTAGGAACATCTCCCACTCCCCACCACTGTGTTTTCAGAACCAGTTTGGGATTGTGGAAACACTCAGCTAGGCAGACTAAATAAGCAATTATGAGGTTCTTGCCTGGGAGAATACGGCTGTTGTTACTATCTGGAAGTGAGATGACTAAGCAAATTATTTAATACACGTTCATCCTATAGGATGATCCCACCTCTTCTAGAGAACCTCAACTGATAATTACAGAGCTATGCCTAAAGCAGCGCAGGTCTGTCACCAAAACCAGACATGCTGACCAACAGAATGGAATAGAAGACCCAGAAGTCAACTCATGACTACAGCTGGGCTTCGACCAGGATGTCAAAAATATGCACTGGAGGAAAGACATACATTTCAAAAAATGGCGTTGGAAAAACTGGGTATCCAAAGGTATAAGAATGAAACTAGATTCATATCATTCACTCAATGCATATATACATACACATATGTATATGTTTATGCTAATGGACCAATGGCCTTCATGTAAGATCTGAAATTTTAAAGAAAAACACTTCAAGATATAGCTATAGACAGGGCTTTTCTGAAAAGATCTCCAACACTCTGTGAAATAGCAAGTAAAAATTAATAAGTGTGATAGCATGAAATTAAAAAGCTTATGCATAGCTAAGGAAACAGTGACCACAGTCAAGACAAATCCTACAGAATGGGACAAAATATTTACTATGTATACATCTGACAGGGGATTAATACCTACAATTTAAAAATTGTATACAAAACTATAAACAGTTCAATCAATAAATGGGTAAATAGTCCTCAAAAGATGATGTAGAAATAGCTAGTGAAGGAATGAAAATAATGCTCAACACCCTTAACCATTATGAAAATATAAATTAAAATTACATTTAAATTGAAATCTCTCCCCAGTCAGAATGGTATATCATTAATATTGTTGGCAATGATACAAAAGGGGAGGATGGATTCTTTATACAATGCTGGTATAAATATAAATGAATGCAACCACTATGGATACTACGTCTCCTTAAAAGACTTAAAATAGAACTTGCAGTTACATACTTAAAAAAGAGTCAAAAGTAAGTATATTGCAGAGAGAGATCGTGGCCAAATCATGGAATCAGCTTTGACCTCCCCTCCATCAACAGATGAGTTGGAAGAGTATGGTATGTTCACAGGACAGAGGTTTGTCCTGATGTAAATTATGAAATTATATTTTCCAGAAAAATGGATGAATCCATTGATCATCACTTAAAGTGAAGTAGATTAAGCCACATTCAGAAAAACAAATGTTATATTTTTCCCTTATAGGTGTAATCCAGAAAGAAACCAGTTTCTGCTTATCAAGGCTGTAGGAAATGCACTTAAAGGTATTCTGAAATTTTTCCATAATTATAGACCCCAAACTTTTATCAGGTAGATTTGTGTCAGAGGGTGGGCCTGGAGTATTTGCCATAGGCTGGCTGACCAGGGTTGCCTTGGGACTCAGTCTCCAACACCCAGTGGAGTGTTATGTGACTATCCTTGCCATGGCTCGCAGGGACGCTTATAGAGCAGACACACATTTTTGGGGGGACTAGGGTGTTGCTAGCTACATCTTGTCAGGTGCTCTTTCCACACCAATTGAAATTATCCAAGTAGTTTTCTCCTTTAACATGTCATCGGTTACACTGATCTTCTAATATTGAGGTAGACCTACACACATAGAATAAATTCCACATCACAATGATACCTAATTCTTTACATATAGTTCTGAATCTGATTTCCTAATATGTAGTGCATGATGCCTTCATACATGCCTCTGAAGAACATTGTCTTTAATTTCCTTTTTTACCTGCATCACATGGTAATGTACACTGAGCTAGAAGTGCTCTCTCAGCTTCACTTTTCTTATAACAGACTACAGAAAATTGCCATAATTTCCTTTGTACATATTTGCTACAATTTTCTAGTGAAATTATCTACATCTGGTGATTCCTGTTTTGGAAAATTGTTAATAATTTTGTTTGTTTAATAGAAGAATATTCAGTTCTCTGTGTACAATTTTAAAAGTTGCATCTTTCATGAAGCTGATGTATTTCATCTAAGATGATAAAGTGTGTACATGGAGTATTGCTAGTATTTACTAGCTTGCTTTTTTGAGATTATAATATAATTACAACAGCCATACCTTCTTTTTCCTCCCTCCAACCCCTCCCATATAGCCCTCCTTAATACTCATAGGGACAGTATTCATGATGTTGCTTTCATTTGTGATGTTGACTCATATCTGTCCCTTCTCTTGGCTAACCATCCTAGAATAAGATTAGTAATTAGATTGATCCCATATAATTGGTTCAATGTATACTGATTTTTCTATGTTGATCTACTTTTCATTTCATGAATTAGTACTCATTTTCTCTCTGCTTTATGTGTATTAAAATGCTTTGTTGTTCATTTTTAAGGTAGAAGTTTAGGTTATAGATTTTATAGATTTTTCGTCTTCTCTAAAGTATGTCTTTCATGTTATATTCCTTTCTTTACAAGTTATGATTTTATTGTTCCTAGCCTATAGATGCAACATTTTAACTTTGGCTTAATTCAAGTAGTTGTATATTTCTTTCTTGACTTATTTTAACTTATATGCTTAGAACTCTGCTGATTAATTTTTAAAATTCTGGGTGATTCCTGAATATTCAATAACTGATTTATGTTTTTATTCCATTATGGTTCATATTTTATATGGTTTCTATTCCTTTAGAATTGTGATTATGTGGAAAACAGCACAGAATATCAAACATATTGGTGACTGACCCAAGTTAGCTTGAGAACGTCCTTTTGATCTTGTTAGAGGAAACATTCTCTAAATGTCAATTAGAGCAAGTGGCATGACTTGCCTAGCTTTTCAATCATCTACAACCTATCTGATTTTGTCTCTCTTTTGCAGACTTGAGATATCACTTTCAAAAAAAGTATTGTTGAAATATGTATTGCAAATAGTTCATAATAGACTGATCTAGTTCATATTGCAGTTAAGCCACTTTTATCTTACACTGGCCACTGGCTCTGCTGTTAGGCACACACAGTTTTTATATTTGTTGTATCTACACAGAGCACTGGTCTCTGCATCACTACTTGGGTTTTTTTTTTATTCTTAAAAATCCCTCCCTTTCAGAAGTCTTCTCTGCTTAAAATCCATATAGCTATTTTAGCTTTCGTTTGATTAGAGTTAGTACAGTCTAACTTTTTCCACTTACTTATTTTAAACTGACAGAATCTTAATACATAAAATCATTGCTTGTAGGTATTATGTAGTTGGATCTTCTTCATTTATTCACCTTGAAAATCTCTGTTTTTACACATTTATATTTAAAGAATTAAATAAATTTACATTTATATAATTTAAATTAATTGTTAATTACTTGGAAGTATATCAGTACTGTTTTTCTCTTTTTTGATCAGTGACCATAGCTTCTTTTTCCTTTCTTCTCCTTTCCCTTCTATCTTTATATGATTCCATTTTATTTCCTTTCTTAATATTTCTATTATACTTCTTTAAAAATGATTATGGCTGGGAATGTAGGTCAGTAGTAGATTGCTTGTATAGCATATATCCATACAGCCCCCAATTTGATCTTCTGCATCACAGGAGAAGAGAGAAAAATAAAGCAGGAAGTGTTTAGTAATGATGTGGAATTTAGAGTGCACTTTAAATAACAAAATATCATTTTACCTATAGAACAGACAACCGACAACAAATTACACTTCTCAAATCCTTTGTCCCGTCTCTTATGCTACGGCTATTATTTATTATTTATATTATTTATTATTTTATTTCCAAATATCTTTATGCTTCAGTCACAAAATATATTATTACTATTACTTTTGAGGTGTGGTGGATTGAAAAGGGATCTCTATATACCAAATAAGTATCTTAGCATTGAGCATTTACCAAACACTCATTACTATTACATTAAATAATTATCTTCAGTTATATTTCTAGTTTATAAGTTGTTAGACCCTTACCTGTCTCAGGTGGATATAAATGTCTTTCTTGTATCATTTTTTTTCTTCCTGAAACAAATCTTTTTGCCTTTCTCGCAGGGCAGGTCTTCTGGTAGTAAACTACATGGTACTCAGTTGAAAATGTCTTTATTTTTCATTCACAGTTGAAAGTTAATTGTGCTAGCTATTTTAATTTAACTTGTGGCATTTTTCTTTAAACATTTTGAGTATTTCGAGTTCTCCATATCTTACTTGCCTGGCTTATTTTCTGAAGTCTTTTGTAACTCTTATCTATGATCCTTTCTAGTTAAGTTTTTTTGGTTTATTTTTGTTATTTTCATTTGTTTAGTAGTTAACTGCTTTTCACATTTTTGTTTGCCCGTTTCCTAAATTTTAAGTAAAATGTACTCGAATGTATTCTCTCTGAGCTTTTTGGATCTTTGAATTGACATCTCTCATTGATTTTCAAAGCTCTTCACTGTACTAGTTCTTATATGTCGACTACTCTAGACCCTCTGTGATGCAGAACTACGATTAATTGCATTTTAAAGCTTTTTGGAATTATTCTATCATTAGTGATTCCTTTTTCTCCAACTCTTTTTGTTCTACACTTTTGTTTGTCAGTTTCCTCTTGACCTAGATTTAAATTCGATGATTTTTGACGGAACTGCGACTAGTCTGCTGATGAGGCATTGAAAGAATGGTGTCTGTTACACTTGGGATTTTTGTTCCTGCTTTTTCCTGTTCTCACCTTCTTGGGGTTTGCATCTCTTCACCAGCTTACACAGCTGTTATCTCTTGTGGTCTTCTATTTTTCTAGAAGATCCATTAACATCTTAATTATACTTATTTCTAATTTTCTACCTTATAACACCAACACCTGTGTCTTATCTGAGGCTGATTCTGATTAATGTTTTAATGTTTTCAGAATGAGTGTTCTTATGACCTTTAGCATGCCTTATTATATTCAGTTTAAACCTTGCTGGAAATGACTTGTAGATATGAACTTATAAGGAGTACTTTCATTTTGAAGTTTAATGTTAATTTGAGGGAGGGGCGCTTTTGGCTTTGTTTGATGTTTAATGTAGTTTTGGGGGTCACCTGCTACAGATTCTTCCAATGTTCTTGATTTTCTTCTCTTTGAAATTTTCCCTTGAGACTGCCTCACCATAGGCCATCTATATCCTGTGGTCTTTTAAGTTACAACTTGTTATAATGCTGACACCATACTGACATAGTGATAAGGTGTGCAAAATAGATAGTTCGATAATACTTCTGCTCAATCTCAGCGCTCTATCAGGCCTGCTTCTCTGTGAGCTTCAAAAGCATTGCTTGTTTCAGTGCTCCAGGCTCCCTTTGGGTGATGGAAGAAGGACAGAGGAGATTAGAGTGATAGGTGCACCCCTCCACACACACACACTTTGCTGGAGAAAGCTCTGATGTAATCATTCCCTCTAATGAGGAGCCTTTTATTCCAGGACATTCTGGGGGTCATGTTTTCTATGAACTACTATATTTTTCACTATCAGTGCCAGGGACGAATTCCTCATCAGATCTTCACCATGCCACATGATGATCCTTGGGTGTTGCTGGAGTTCAGTTCCACAGTGCCCAGTGAGTCTTTCTACAGACTGTAGCCCAGAGCTTCTTACTTCTCATGTTATTTGACTCTCACCCTTCAGGAATCCATCACAATTATTATTTAAGTGTTTCTATACTTGGTGTTGGCACTGGTTTTTGCTCTCTATACACAGATCTAGATGTCATCCTCTAAGTTCATTTGATTCTTTAGCTTTAAAGCTGGAGTTTAAACCTGTAAATTCGATTTTCTGAGAACTCCAAAAAAAGTCAATAGTTCTCATTTTGTTCAGTTGTCTCTTATACAGATGAAGTGGTGGCTTCCCAGACATTTATGCATTAGAGGTGAAATTGGAAGTATCTATATGCATTTTCTCTCATATTCTGAGACTAAATCTTACTTTGTAGCTCACATTGGCCTATACCTTGCTGTGAAGCCTATATATATTTATTTTGAAGAGCTGAGGCTCCTAGGTGCTACCATGAATTCCACTTGTTTTCTCTCCTATGTGGGACCTATATGTTATATTTGAATGTACATATACATGTGTAGCTCTATTTGTATGCTTGTGTGACAAAACTAAAAATAAAATGATAAAAGGTGATGAAGAAAACTTAAGAGAGGCAGAAGATGGAGCAGGCAATGAGTTACATGTAAAAGGAAAGGCAAGCAGAAGGCAGTGGTCGCTTAAAGAAGCAAGGTTAACAAATGGAGGGAGGAGGAGGGGAAAGTAGGAAGGATAATGACAGCAAAATGCATAATAATATATGTGTATGATGATATCTGTGATGCCGTGATGAAATCAAACACTACGCCTGTGTTTGCATACTCGGCCCCCAGTTCATGGAAGTGTTTGATAATGATGAGGTATGGTCTTGTTGGAGGAGGTGTGTCAGAGGAGGTTGGGCTTTGAGGTTTTAAAAGCCTCTTGCCAGCTCCCGTGTGCTCTCTGTCTATGCTTGTGGTTTCAAGATGTGAGCTCTCAGCTGTCCCTGTTGCCGTGGCTTCTCTCTTCATCGTGGACATTAACCTGGAAGTAGAAGTCCAGTTAAACATTTTCTTTTCTAAGTTTCCTTGATCATGAGATTTTTATCACAGCAATAGGAAAGTAACTAATACATAATCCTAAAAAAGTAATTTCAAGAACTTCCAATAAAAAGTAAAATAAATCAAAAATAGGGGAGAGTCAAGATATGATTCAACTTGAGCAAAATTCCCTTCTACTGTGAGACTGTGAAAAATTATTTTTAAGTGTTCTGTTTCCAAATGCTCAGTAGTGGAAAAGGGGTAAATATGTGTTCTCCTTCCAAAAGGAAGAAATAGGCAAGAAACAAAAGGAATAAGCTGGCCCAATGTAAGAACAAAATACAACAGAACAAGTAATATGAAGCAATAGGGTTTTGTTTATGGCTAAGTCAGACGAGCACCTGCCAGGAAAACTCTCTTATTAAAGTGCCTTCAGAGTTTCCTTTCTATTCTGTTCAGCTAAAACGTTGTTTAGAGAAAAATGAGCATGTTCATAGGTGGGCACATCTTCCATCTTTATGACGCAAGCTGAGCAAGCTCAGAGGCATTTTTCTGTGATATTTTAACCTGTCAAATATGTGCACTACAACCTTTGGATGAACATGGCCAAATTTCTGCTATCATTCTCTCTTGAGCTATGATCTTAAACTCAGTGTGAGCAGGAATGCATTTCTTAGCTGAGCTTGCATATTCATACTTCCATATGAATATTTAAGTATCTCCTAAACAAAATCATCACACATTCTTTCTCTTGTAGAGGGCTTTGGAAATCACTCCAGTACTTACCAAGCTTGGATCTCGTTGTAATTTAAAAAAAATTAAAATTGTACCTTTTGAAAGGCAATGTTAAAAGGAAACACACAAAGAATAACTATTTTAAAAACATATCGGAAAAAGACAAATATTCAAAGAACTATCAAAATTCAAATTTAAGAATGTAACAAATCCTGATGAAATGTTTAAACAAAGGTATGAGCAGATATCTTGATGAGGCAATATACATATTGAAATTTTTCACAAAATGCATGTAACATCATTGCTAAAAGGAAACTACAAATTAAAACAAGAATGAGACATCACTAATACTTATTGGTGTAGTCAAAATCTAAAACCTGATAAAGTCACATGTTGATTAGGATATAAACTGTACAATGCTGATTAAATGACAAAATGATAAAGTGAGCTTATTAGACAGTTTGACAGGTTCTTATGAACATTGCATGCCAAATATTACCCAACTGATTTGGAAAGTTACGTACAGGCAAAAAAAACCCCTATGAAAACAAAACAACAAAACAAACAACAACAAATCACAATGTGTATGGATGGTCACAGAAAATTAATTCAAAATTGAAATAACTGGAAGCAACCAAAGATATTCTTTAATCAGTAAATTGTTGTAAACATATAAAATAGAATTACACTCAGTGCTAAAAGTAAGTGGACTATTGTGTCAACAAACGTGAGTGGAATCTTATGCATGCATTGTGAGACTTAAAAAGCCAGTCAGAAAAAGACTCACAGTGTATACTTCTAATCATATGACGTTTTATGAAAAGCAAATTATACAGATTGCTCATAAACCTTACAGGAAAGTAGAACCTTTAATTAAAGTCAACTCTGAAAACTATTTAGTAGGTAGAGGTGAGTTGATTGGAATGCATTTTATAGTAAGTTTACCTACACATTGTTCTGAATACATGAAACAATATCAGCAAATGCATAAGATTTTGATATAAGTGACTTTGAGAAGGAGGATATTCTCTAAGACTAAAGTCTAAAGACAAAAACAACAATAAAAATGCCAACCTGTTTGACAAATGTTATAGTCTAGTTAAGCTTTTCATCAAACACAAATGGGTAAGTCTTATGCTAGTATGTATATATATTGAAATTGGTAAAAAAATAACTATGTCTAATGAATTATGAGAGCTGTGTTTCTCAGTCTCAGAGTGAAAATAAGGAATACCAAAGGGCAATTATGATCCATTTGATAGGATTAGAATTGGAGACATAATAGAATTTAGTCCAGCTTAATAAAGATATATATATAGATAGATAGATAGATATAGATATAGATATAGATATAGATATAGATATAGATATAGATATAGATATAGATATAGATATAGATATACACACACACACACACATACACATATGTGGCTACATGTGAAAATATTTATACATACATTTCTGTATAGTAGTTAATACACACATATGTTTCTCCTTGACAGTTAAGACCCTCTTGAAGCAATACTACTCTGCTTACAAAGTACATACCTGCACCCTAATCATAGCATCTAATGCCATTCTCCATTAAGAGAAACAAGGCCTCCTTGAAGAAATGGCTGCATCAGGCTGGAAGAGAAAATATACAAGATAAATCTGGAGTATGTTTCAGGGCTGGAGAATGTTTCAGGGCTGGAGAATAGTAAAGTGCTAAAACAAAACAAAACAAACAGAATGACCCAACATTGATGAGAATGTGTCTAATGAAACCAACACTCATCTGGAAGAGCTCTAAATGTCTGTAACTGAATTAATTCCATCAACAAAATAAATAAATAAAAACTGGATGATGACTCGAAGTATAGAGCCAGTAGACATGATTTCATAATGTGCACATAAATAATAGAATGAATTATGGTGAGAAGTTACAGGTGAACAAGACCCAAATAGTTTATTTCACATATAGAATATATGATGTAACTTCTCATTTCTTAAGAATGAGAAATGCAGAGTGATTTATATCTAAACAGTTCCAACTGAAAAATGAGAGTGAAAGCAGGGGAGTATAGTGAAAACCATGAACTCAAGCCAGGGGTTCAAAGTTAACATCAGCAGTGAAAAGTGGTACTGATGTGATGTAATGAAAACAGGCACTTGACTCCCTGATCATCTTCTCTAAACCACATTGTACCAGTATACTCATAAAAATAAGGTAAAATCAGACAAATAACTGTTAAGGACTTTCTATAAACTGTCCTATGAATAGTTTTCAAGGCTGTAAAAAAATCACCACAAGCAAACAACATTTGTTATTTGTTTTCTTAATGATTGTCATTTTGACTGGGGTAAGACATAAATGTAGTTATAATTGGCTTCATTCACTCCAAGGACTTCAATTCAACATATCACAGAGATATTTACGCATCTATATTAATCATGGCACTACTCACAGCTAAAGCATTGCATGAAGTTATGTGTCCATCCACAGAGAAATGAATAAAGGAAATAGGGTGCACATATCCAACAGAATTTTGTTGAAACATAAAGAACAAAACAGTGCCATTTAGAGGGTAGTGGATGCTAATTGCTACTAGGTGTTAAACAAATTAAACAATTCAGAATAGCAAATGTTGCTTTTTTTCTTGTCTGTGGATCTGAGATTTTACATTGATACATAAAATCACATATGTATATGTGTATATATATATATATATATATATATATATATATATATATATATATATATATATATATGATATGACCAAAGAGGTCCAAGTGTCTAATGGAATCGAGGGCACTGATGGGAGGGGACAGGGTGAAAAATAGAAGGAAAGGGGAATACAGGGAGAACATGGTCTAAGTGTATTATGCATTCAAATGAGAATCGTACAATTAATATACACCAATAAAATAAAATAAATTTAGATTAATTTAAAAAACAAATCTGGCCGGGCGGTGGTGGCGCACGCCTTTAATCCCAGCACTCGGGAGGCAGAGCCAGGTGGATCTCTGTGAGTTCGAGGCCAGCCTGGGCTACCAAGTGAGTTCCAGGAGAGGCGCAAAGCTACACAGAGAAACCCTGTCTCGAAAAACCAAAAAAAAAAAAAAAAAAAAAAAAAAAAAAAAAAAACCAAATCTGATGTTATGGATTAAATTCTGGAAGATAGAAAGAGCAGAGACAAACTGAGGAAATGTCAATGAAGTGTGATTTCAATTAATCACAGCAAGAAAAGCTAAATTTTAGGAGGTGAGGAAGAACTGAACACAGATAATGAATACAAGTTATGAAAGAGGAGCTAATTGTATTTCTAGTTCTAACTCAATCATGGATGTTTCCATTTTGTGGTAGTGTATAAAAATATATTCAATAGTGAAAGGATAGAATCCTGTGTGAAGCACCACAGCTTCCATTTCGAATGGCTACTCTAGCTGCATAGAAGTTCACTGAGCTGTATAACCTTGAGGTCTGATCAATTTCCCTGAATAATTTTATTTGCAACTTTTATATAATAAAGTTTGAAATAAATGCAAAACAATATAGCAAAAAATAAAAACTTCTTGAAATATTTGTGCTAAGTGTAAGATGTTACTAAAGAAGAAAGGGAGTTTGGAGTCCAAGCAAATCCTGTAAAGCCATTCTAAAATCAGTATACTTTTAAAAAAGACAACACAATCATTTCACATGGATTACGCCTCCTTCACATCTTGGTTGTCATGTAATTATAACTTCACGGCCAAGCAGCACATTTCCGCACTGCTCATTTTCTGCTCCCTGTGAAGATGCATCTCATTCCCATTCTCTGTCAAACACTTCCTCTCACGTGGCCATGCTTGCAAAGAGGGCAGTGACTGTCAGCAGCATTTTGAAATTCACGAGGTGGAGTAAGTAGGCAAAGAAAGGAGACCTTTAAGATCCCTAAAGCTGAGCTGTTTGTCTTGAAAACAAGTGCAGGGGGATTCAGATGATTAGACAACTTCCATCTCTGAGAATTTATTAAGTTTAGGTTTTTTTTTTTTTTAAACTGTGGCAACTCATTGTGTTTTGTTCTGTTTCGGGCTTTGTTTATATTGTTTGTATTACTTTAAAGCCTTATAATAATTTTATGAAGTTTGTTATTTGACACATTTATGCATGTATAACACAGTCTGAATACTTGCTCCAATCTTTTTTCTCTCTCATCCCTGTCAAATCCCACCTCCAACTTCCATGCCAATACCTTTCCTAAATTCATGACTTTGAGTTTAATTTGGGACCATATTGAATTGAAGCAGGGTCACCTCTGTGACCACTGGCTTGAGCTACCCATTGGAACCTGATGCTGTCTCCAATGGGAAACACAATAAAGGCATTTAGCTAATAGTTCAGCAGTTAGTGGTAGGAACCACTGAGCCCTACCTTCATCCATAGCTGACTTTTGATGGACCCATGCTTGCACAGACTCAGAACAGGAATCCAAAGCTTCTGCAAGTTTCGCTTACAATGACTGTGTCTTCTCTAGAAGATAACATTTAACAGCTCTTCTCTGTTTTCAAGCTTTTATAGTCTTTCCATTCCTCTTCTACAGTGTTCTGTGAGCTTTAGAAGTGATAGCATAAATGCCTTGTTTAGGGCTTTGCCCTTACTGGCCACTTATTCTCAGCATCATAGGCAGTCATTCATCTCTGAATTCACCATCACTCACCGTAAAAGAGGCATCTATGATTAAGACTAATAATAGTGTTTGCCTATGAGTATAAACATAGACATATAGAAGGCAATTTAATGCTATGTGAATTGAGCTAAAGGATAGTATTTAACCCCATCCACTAGGATCTATGACCTCTCCCACTTAAGCAATGTCACTGTTGCATAAGTAGGCATATCTTGCTTGGCAGATCGGTCTCATAGTTTGTAGAGTTCACAGCTGGGTAAAGATACTGATGCCGCCGGGCAGTGGTGGTGCACACCTTTAATCCCAGCACTCGAGAGGCAGAGCCAGGAGGATCTCTGTGAGTTCAAGGCCAGCCTGGGCTACCAAGTGAGTTCCAGGAAAGGTGCAAAGCTACACAGAGAAACCCTGTTTTGAAAAACCAAAAAAAAAAAAAAAAAAAAAAAAAAGGTACGGATGCATTTTCTCCTTCAGAAGCCTATGCAGCACTTGTTCTGACTCTGGATGATAGTGTGTAAGAAGCTTCTAGATATGTTTGAGCTTGGTTTCTCTATGCTATGCAACCAAAATGTGTAGTCTCTTAAGCAACAGAGTTTTATTATCTAGTTATAATGTAAAACTAGGAGGAATGGTAATAGCCTGCATTGTTTTGTGGTCTTTGGGGACCGGCTTGATCAACAGTTCATAACAAGGTGCTCCATCCCTAGCACTGAGGATTTGCTAATTTTCTATGGTTTCTAGGAACAGTATTTTCCAGGTTTTTTATTTTCTAAAATTCATTTTGCATTTACTTATAACACAATAGCTTCTGTGTGGATTTGACATAACATCTCCTTGGTTAACTCTTCTCCTGTCTCCGTGTCTCACTTGCCCTTCCTGCCTGCTTCAAGCTTTCATTTCACTATTCTCTCTTTCTACATTCATAATCCCTCTGTCATAATATTCCCTTTCCCTTAACTACCTCTTTCTATTTTCTTGGCTTCTATAGGAGCTTGAATTTAAACACACAAAATTAAAGATTCAAAGCTGGAAACCAGGTAACCAGCCTGCAGACCTTCTCTGCCCTCTCTGTTCCCCCAGCAAACACAATCCCTCAGGCTTGCCTTTAGTGCTACAACAGAATACCAGCTAAAGCATCCTGTCTACAGTTTCCACACCTCCTGTGCATACCACAGACCATCACCTCCTGACCTCCCTTCCCCAACTCCTCCCTGCACTCCAGCTTCCAACACCAGAAGGCATTGCCTGAAAACATACCAGCCAAACAGGCTGTTAAAATAGACAACACAGAGCCATCACACTCTCTGAAAATCCAGAGAGGAAACAGAAACCAAGAAACAAAACACCAATGCAAAATAAAAGAGGGGTGGGGGACATCAGCACATAGAACTATAATCACCCAAAGCCCAGATGTCTAGAGGAAGGAGAAGCATCCAAGCTCAAAGGCTCAGGAAATATTTTTTTTTTTTTTTTTTTTTTTTTGGTTTTTCGAGACAGGGTTTCTCTGTGTAGCTTTGCGCCTTTCCTGGTACTCGCTTTGGAGACCAGGCTGGCCTCGAACTCACAGAGATCCGCCTGGCTCTGCCTCCCGAGTGCTGGGATTAAAGGCGTGCGCCACCACCGCCCGGCGAGGAAATATTTTTAACAAAATCATAGAAGAAAATTTTCCTAACCTAAAGGAGGAGGTGCCTATAAGCATATAGACCACCAAATAGACTGGACCAGAAAAGAAAGTTTCCTTACCACATAATCATCAAAACACTAAACTACAGAACAAAAAAAGAATATTGAAAGATACAAGGGGAAAAAGCCATGTAACATATAAAGGCAGACCTATTAGAATTACATCTGACCTCACAATGGAAACTCAAAAAACCAGAATGGTCTGGACAGATATGATACAAACTCTAAGAGACCACAAATGCCAGCCTAGACTATTATTCCCAGCAAAACTTGCAATCACCATAGATGGAGAAAATAAAATATTTCATAATAATGTAAAAACTAAGCAATATATATTTACAAATCCAGCCCCACTGGAGGTGCTAGAAGAAAATCTCCAACCTAAGAAGGTTAACCCATGAAAACACAGGAAATAAATAATCTCACAACAACAAAACAAAAAGGGAACCATATACACAACAGCAACAGTAACATCAATGATAGACATTACAACAGAATGAAAAGTTGGAAAAAGATATTCCAAAGAAATGGCTCTAAGAAGAAAGCTGGTGTGGCCATTTTAATACCTAAAAACATAGACTTTAAATCAAAATCAATCAATAGAGACGGAGTAGGACACTGCATAAGCATCAAATGAAAAATCCATCAAGATGATATTTCAACTCTTAACATCTATGCCACAAATAAAAGGGAACACACTTTTGTAAAGCGAAACAAAACAAAACAAAAAACACTGCTACATTTTAATCACATATTGACCACTCATACACTGATAGTGGGAGACTCTAATGCCCCATTCTTACCAAGGGGCATGTCGTCCAGACAAAAACTAAACAGAGAAATGCTGGAGCTAACAGGTGTTATACACCAAAGGGACCTGAGAAATAGTTTCAGAATATTGCACCCAAATAATAAAAGAATATAACTTCTTCTTAGCACCTCATAGAGTTTGCTCCACAACTGACCATATACTTGGACACAAAGTCTCAACAGATAAAAAAAAGCAATTGAAATAACTCCCTGAATCATATCAGACCATGGTGGATTAAAGCTGGATATCAACAATAACAGAAACAATAGAAAGCTTACAAACTTGTGGAAACTGAACAACTCTCTTCTGCATGAAAAGAGGGTCAAGGCAGAAGTAAAGAAAGAAATTAAAGACTTTCTAGAATTCAATGAATACACAGCGTATCCAACTTATGGGACAAAATGAAAGTGGTGCTAAGAGGAAAGTTTATGCATTAAATGCTTACATGAAAGCATTGGAGAGATCTCATTCTAGCAATCTAAAAGCATACATGAAAGCTTTAGAACAAAGATAAGTAAACACATTCAAGATAGCAAGAAATAAACTGAAGGCTGAAATTCAAAAAAATAAATAATAAACAAAGAGAACAATACAAAGAATCAATCAAATAAAGAGTTGGTTCTTATAGAAAATCAATGTTAGAGAAACCCTTATACAAACTAAAATAAAAGGCAGAGAGAGAGAGAGAGAGAGAGAGAGAGAGAGAGAGAGAGAGAGAGAGAGAGAGAATCCAAATTAAAAAAAATCAGAAACACAAATGGGGGCATAACGGACACTGAGGAAATCCAGAGAATAATAAGGACATACTTTAAAAACCTGTACTCTTGTTGGAGGGAATGGGGTGTGGGTTGAGGGGTGGAAGCCAGAGGGGCAGGAAGAGGGAAGAAGGGGATCTGTGACTGGTATGTAAAATGAATAAAAAATTATAATAAAAAGTAACCTGTACTCACCAAATTGGAAAATCTAAAAGAGACAGACAATTTTTTCAATAGGTAACTCTTACTAAAGTTAAGCCAATATCAGAAAAATAATTTAAATAGACCTATAACCCCCAAGAAATAGAAGCAGTCATTAAAAGTCCCTCAACCAAAAATAGCCCAGGGCTAGACATGTTTAGCATAAAACTCTACCAGATGTTCCAAGAAGAGTTAATGCCAGTACTCCTCAAGTTATTCTACAAAGTAGAAACAGAAGAAACATTGCCCAATTCATTTTATGAGGCCATAGTTTTCTGACACCCAAACCTCATAAAGAATCAACAAAGAAAGATAATTATAGACCAATTTTTCTCATGAACATAGATTCAAAACAAAAACTCAATAAAATACGTACAAGCCAAATCCAAGAACACATCAAAAATCCACTATTATCAAGTAGGCTTCATCCCAGAGACTCAGGGTTCGTTCAACATATGAAAATCTGTAAATGTAATGCACAACATAAATAAACTGAAAGGACAACGAAAAATGACCATCTCTTTAGCTGTAGGAAAGTCCTTTGACAAAATTCAACACACCTTCATGAGAATAGTCCTGTAGGTTAAGGATGAAGAGGATATTCCTCAGCATAATAAAGGCAATCTACAGCAAGCCTATAGTCAACACCAAGTTAAATGGAGAGAAATTCAAAACAATCCCACTAAAATCAGAAACAAGGCAAGGTAGTCCAGTCTCTCAACATCTATTCAATATACTTGAAGTTTTAGCTAGATTAATAACTGAAGAAAATCAAGGGGATACAAATTGGAAAGGCTGGATTCAAAGTATCTTTATTTGCAGATGATGTGATAGTATACATAAGTGACCATAAAAATTCTACCATGGAATTCCTTCAGCTGAAAAATTCTTTCAGTGAAGTGGCTGGATACAGATTAACTAAAAAAATGAGTAGTCCTCTATGTAAAAATGACAAATGGGCTGAGAAAGAAATCAGGGAAACAGCAGCTTTCATAGTACCATCAAATAATATAAAATATATTGGGATTACTCTAAAAAAGCAAGTGAAAGACTTGTATGACAAAAGCTTCAAGTCTTTGAAGAAAGAAATTTAAGAAGATATCCGAAGATGGAAAGATCTCCAATGCTCATGGATCAATAGGATTAACATAGCAAAAATGTCCATTCTACTTCCAAAAGTAATCTACAGATTTGTAGTGGGTAGCCATTCCAACCTTGATCTGGAAGTTCCAACCCCCATTGAGGCTTCCGTAACTGTCACGCCTACAAGGCGGGGCCAAGAGAGGACCCTGAAGACCCGAGATTCGGATGCGAGGGCTCTCTTGGTGCCTGGACCCTGGACACTGGAGGTAGACCAAGCAGAGTTCTCCAGAGAACACCGCCAGACTGCGACACACCTTTCCCAGACCCTGCAACCTACCTATCTCTTCACTTGTAAGTTATGTCACTAAATAAATCTCCCTTTTAACTACGTGGAGTGGCCTTAATAATTTCACCAATACAGATTCAGTGCAATCCAAATCAAAATTCCAACACAAATCTTTACTGACTTTGAAAAGTAAATTCTCAACTTCATATGGACAACAAAAAACCCAAGATAACTAAAACAATCATGAACGACAAAAGAATTTTTCAAGGTATTACCATCCCTGATTTCAAGTTGTACTATACAGAGTTACAGTAAAAGAAACCGTGTGGTATTGGCATAAAAACAGGCAGGTTGATCAATAAAACCAAATGGAAGATATAGACATAAATCCACATACCTATAGACACTTGATTTTTGATGAGGAACTCAGAAATATACACTGGAAAAAAGACAGCATATTCAACAAATGGTGCTGGTCAAACTGGATATCTGCTTCTAGAAGAATAAAAAGAGATCCATATCTATCACCATGCATAAAACTCAAGTCAGTACAAGTGGATCAAAGACCTCTGCATAACAATGGATACACTGAACCTGATAGAGAGAGAGTAGGGAATAGCCATGAAGGTACTGGCACAGGGAGCAATTTTCTGAACAGAACACAGCACAGGCAGTAAGAACAATTAATAAAGGGACATATGAAACTGAAAAGCTTCTATAAGGCAAAAGGACATTGTAATTGGACAGCCCACACAATGAGAAAAGATTTTTCATTAACTCCACATCTTTTTTTTTTTTTTTTTTCCGAAGCTGAGGACTGAACCCAGGGCCTTGCGCTTGCTAGGCAAGCACTCTATCACTGAGCTAAATCCCCAACCAACTCTACATCTTACAGAGGACTAATATCCAAAATCTGTAATGAACTCAAGAAACCAGAATAAAAAAAAATCCAATTTTAAAATTGAGGTAGAGATCTAAACACAGAATTCTCAATAGAGAAATCTCAAATGGCTGAGAAACACTTAAAGAAATGTTCAGCATCCTTAGCCATCACGGAATTGTGAATCAAAACTACTTTGAGATCCCATCTTACACCTGTCAGAATGGCTAAGAACAATAATAGGAGTAATAGTTCATGCTTGTGAGGATGCAGAACATGGAGATACTCCTCCATTACTGGTGGGAGTGCAAACTTGTACAGCCACTATGGAAATCAACACAGTAGTTCCTTTTAAAAATTGGGATTCTATCCACCTCAAGACTTTGCTATACCACTCTTGGGCATGAACCCATTGGATACTTCAACCTGCCACAAGGACACTTGCTCAACTATGTTCATTGCAGCTTTATTCCCAATAGCCAGAAACTGGAAACAACCTAGATGTACCTCAACTAAAGAATGGATAAAGAAAATGTGGTACATTTACACAATGGAGTATTAGTCAGCTGTTTAAAAAAATGACATCACGAAATTTGCTGGAAAATGGATCGAACTAGAAAAAAAGTCATCCTGAGTAAGGTAACCCAGATCCAGAAAGAAAAATATGGTATGTATTTATTTATGAGTGGATATTAGCCAATAAGCAAATGATCACCAAGCTATAATACATAGACTCTGAGAGGATAATAAAGAGGAAAACTCTGGGAGGGGGGAAACATGGATCTCTCTGGGAAGGAGAAATAGAATAGATTTTGCAGGTGGACTGGGGCTGAGTGAGGACAGGAACAGAAGAAATCAGGTGGAGGGGAATGGGATGGAGGAAGAAAGTGGGGGAGGGAGAAAGCTGTAATTGGGGGATATTTGGGTGGGGGCAATGTGGGAATTCCAGGAATCTATGAGGGTGATCCTAATGAGGACTCCTAGTAAGGGAGAGATACAGATTCTGTCTGAACTGGTCATCTCTTGCGTTCAGGCAAAGTGCCCAGTGGTGGACTGGGCTGCATTCAGTTGAGTTTTTGCCCAGGAGGTTCTATGGAGGTACCCTAACAACCCAGGCTGTTGCTAAGACAGAGAATTGCTTTCGGAAAATGGCAGTGGAGCCCCATTGCTGAGGACAATGTCCATGCAGCTCACTGAAGAGACTGAACTGTTGCCTGCAAAATATGCTGGGGCAATGTGGGAGTGGCCACCGATGTCTAATTTAACTTGAAGCCCACTCCATGAGAGGGAGCCCATGACACTGCTTGGATGGCTAGAAATCAGAGACTATATAGGCCAGAAACCTAGGGTAGAACTAAACACAACTGGCCTAAAAAAAAAATCCATGTAATGATTCCTAATAATATTTTGCTGTACTCACAGATCATTCCTTTGTCCAGTAGTCATCTGAGAGGCTTCCTCAAGCAGCAGATAGGAGCAGATGCAGAGACCCACACACACAGACATTATGTGGAGAGAGAGTCTAAATTTGAGGTCTCTATTGGGTCCTTCCTCTGGATACTCTGGAAATCTGATGAAAGAGGGGATAGGAAGATTTTAGGAGTCAGAGGGGATAGAGGACACCAGGAAAACAAGGCCCACTCAATCAACTAAGCAGGGCACATATGGGCTCACAGAGACTGAAGCAACAAGCACAGGGCCTGCATGGGTCTGAACCATGTCTTCTGTGTAGGTTTGAGCTGTTAGTTTTTGGTTTTTATGGGACTCCTGACTGTAGGAGAAGATGTGCCTTTGACTCTTTTGCCTGCTCTTGGGATGCTTTGCCTCCTGCTGGGATGTCTTGTCCAACCTTGGTATGAGGGCTTTTGCCTTGTTTTATTGCATTTTGTTTTGTTGTGTTTGATTGTCATCTATAGGAGTCTTGCTCCATTCTGAAGGGACACAGACAAGGAATGGATCTAGAGGATAGGGGAGGTGGAGGCATGGAGGAGTGGAGGGAGGGGAAACTGTGGTTGGGATGTATTGAGAGAAATTGTATGTGTTAGAGAGAAATCTGTCTTCAATAAGATAGATTTACATTTGAGATAGTATGTGGCTTCATTGTTCTTCTGTGCCTGGAGTTACCTAAATCAATATAATTTTCTGGGTCCCATCCATTTACCTAAAATGTCATAGTTTCATTGAACTAAATTGCTGAAAATGTTAGAATACCACACATCAAACCATCATACTTCCTGAGATTGATGACTCAGTGTCAGAATTATGATAGATTATAACTCCAATGTAAAATAACACCTTTACATGGCCAAAGTCAATCAGAAAAGTGGAATATCCACCAGTGAATGAGGATTAAGAATCTCACTGTGGCCAAAGTCCACAGGATGTGTCTAAGTTAGAATTTCTATTGCTGTGAAGAGACACCATGACCATGACAGCTCTTATAATGGAAAACATTTAATTGGGGCAGATTAATCGTTCAGAGATTTAACCCATTATAGTCATAGAGGGAAGCATGGAGGTACATAGGTAGACATGATGCTGGAGTGGTAGGTGTGAGTTCTACATTCAGATTGGGCAGCAGGAAGAGAGAGATACTGGGCCTGGCTTGAGCATTTGAAACACCAAAGACCAGTTTCCAATGACACACTTCCTCTAACAAGGCCACACCTCCTAATAGTGCCACTCCTTATGAGCCTATGGGGGCCACTTTCATTCAACCCACTTCATTCCACTGCTTGGCCCTCATAGGCTGGTAGCCATATCAGAATCCAAAACTGCATTCATTTCAACTTCTAAAGTCCCCATCCATAGGGTATCACAGTCTCAACTTTGTCCTCAGCCAAATTTCAAAGTCTCTTCTGAGGCTCATAGCAATATCTTAATTGTAACCCCCTGTAAAAATAAACAAAAGACCAGGCCACATGCTTCCAACATACAATGGCACAGTCTGATAGTTTGAATGTAATTATCCCCCATAATCTAATAGAGGATGACACTATTAATAGTTGTGGCTGTGTTGAAAATGGTATGGCCTTGTTGCAGGAAGGGTGTCACTATGAAGGTGGGCTTTAAGGTTTTCTATGCTCAGGGTACTACCAAGTGTCTCAGACAACTTCCTGTTGCTTGCAAGTTACAGCACTCTCAGCTCCAGCACCATGTCTACCTGCATGCTGCCATACTTCCCATCATGATGATAATGGACTAAACCTCAGACACCCCAATTAAAAGTTTTCATTTATAAAATTTGCCATGGTGGTTGTGTATCTTTACAGCAATAAAAACCTTAACTAAGACAGAAGTTGGTACCAGGGACTGGGGTATGGCTGTGATAGCCTTGACCATGTGTTTGTTTGAAGTAATATGGAGTTTTGGTTAGGAAAGCAGTAGAATGGTTTAAGCACTGCTTAATGGGCCATACGAGTAGGAGCATGAAAGACAGTGGTGCTGAATATGATTTGATGAACTGTGGGGACAAGAGATTTCAGAAGAAAGGAATGTTAATAGGTCACATAGAGATTATTCTTGTGATAGAATGTAGCTGCCTTTTGCCCTTGTCCAGAGAGTCTGCCGGAGGATAAAGTGAAGAGTTTTGGATTAACTCAGTTGGCAGAAGAAATCTTAAAACAGCCTAGTATAGACTCTGTTGTGTGGTTACTAGTGCTCATGCTTGTAAATATTTGTAATGAAAAGGAGCAAAGTGAGCATGGTAAATTACAAAATGTAAATTTTGAGGAGAAAAAGAGCACCAGGGAGTGGAATGGAGCTAAATCCTTTGTTCAAGGAGATAAATGGATTAAGAAATGAAATAAAGGAAGTGGTGACCTCAGGGCAAGATCCCACTAGCTAAATTTCCAACTTGTGAAAAGGAACTAAATAAAAGCTTAGAGCCAGGTGTGGCAGGGCACACCTTTAATCCCAGCTCTGGGAAGGAAGATCATTGGAAAGGCAAAGTCTGGTGGATCTCTGAGTTTGAGGCCAGCCTTGTCTACAAAGCAAGTTTCAGGACAGCCAAACTTAGGCAGGGATGGCAGAAAGCTTGTGAAGATGAAATTGAATACGGGGGCCATATTCCAGTCCCAGTAAGCAGCAGAACTTGGCAACTTTGTCCACATGGTTCTGTTTTAGAATTAAGGATAGAAGAAGTGGGTTACGGATTTGCCTGCATGCCTTAAAAAAACCACTGAGGCCAGTCAGGCATGTGTCAGAGGTGTCCTAGTGAAGAGGCCATTGTGTGAATCTGTGAAGCCTGGGTTGCCTTGGAGAACCCAAGATGTTAGAGAAACGAGTCATGAGATACCTGCCTAGGAGAGCTGCTAACAGGAAATAGAACCAGCTCAAGAAAAAGAAGTATGTGGTAGTCAACAAGATGAATGGAGCTGGAGATCTGAAGAGTGTTTTGACATCAAACATGGAGATGCAGTTTGGAGTTTGCCCAGCTGGTGTTTGGTCTTGCTTTGGTCCAGTATTTCCATGCTATGCTCCCTTCCCTACATTTTGGAACAGTAATGTATATCCTGTACCATTGTATGTTGGAAGTATGTGATCTGCCTTTTCATTTTGATTTTATAGGGGATTATAGTTAAGAAATTGTGTGAATCTCAGGAGAGACTTTGAACTTTGGATTTTTAAACATTGTTGAGACTGTGAAAGACTATGGGCACTTTTGAAGTTGAACTAAATGTAGTCTGCATTATGATATTGTTACAAGCTTATGGGGGTCAGGGAGTGGAATGTGGTAGTTTAAATGTAATTGGCTCCCATAATCTCATAGGAAGTGGCATTATTAGGAGGTGTGGCTTTGTTGGAGTGGGTATGGCCTTGTTGGAGGAAGTGTGCCACTGTGGGGGTGGACTTTGAGGTTTCCTGCACTCAGAATACTGCTGATTATCTCAGTCAACTTCCTGTTGACTGCAATATGTAGCACTTCCAGTTCCAACACTATGTCTGTCTGCATGCTGCCATGTTCTCCGTCATGATGATAATGGACTGAACCTCTGAAATTGTAAGTGAGCCACCCTAATTAAATGTTTTTATTTATGAGAGTTGCCATGGTCCTGGTGTTTCTTCATGGTAATAAAAACCCTAACTAAGACACACAGGTTATGCATTAGTATTCCAAACGCAAAGAATGGGAGCATAGTGGGGATATCGAGGACTGGCCAACTCCAAACTCTGGATTTCCATGTCTGACATCAAAATGTTTTTCAGATCGTCAACTCCTTTCTGCTTTGTTGTATACAATGTATTTATTTTTCTTGGGTAGTGTCTTAGTTAGGGTTTCTAGAGCAAAATCAAGACATCAGAACTAGAGGTATATATTGGTAAGTTGATAAAATTATATCAAAGTTAGTAGGTCATGTGAATTGAAAGCATAGAAGACATTCAAGAGTGTATTCACATTTAGAAGCTCAAGAGATGAGAAGAGCCAATGGAAATATCTGGGAATCCATCAACCACAAATAAAAGTTAGAAATTAGAGCCTGGTACTTAGCATGTGCTAACCATCAGAATTGAGTTATCAGAATCTTCCACACATACTAAGTTATTTGAATGCTATAATGGTGGAAGTAAAGGATACTAACCATTTCAGCTCCTGAGATGAACCTTACTCCATTGAGTTATTCCTGAGACAGACAGTGCTTCAGGAGTCAGGGGTAACCAAGTGAAATAACCTTGAACCCAATTTTAAAAATTTTATATATATATATATGACAGAAGATTGATTAGCAAGTAAAGCTTAGAACAAGGATTCTGAAAGGTAGCCATGCTGTAAATAGCTGTGTGAGATTAACCAAGTCACCTAACCCTGGCACCTTTAATTTTGTCCTCTATAGACTGGAAAGAGCAACTTACTTTGGAGTGAGGTGTGAATAATGCACATTAAGTACCCAGGAGATGGTCTGGTACTCAGCAAGTGCTTACTACAATCTTAGAATTGTTGTTGCTTTTGTAGACCTGCTGGGGCACAGAATGGAGAACTAATTAAATCAAGGAGAAGAGATGGGAAAGCAATTTCAGGCCAGTTGAAGGTGAGGGTTGAAATACGTTAATCCAGTGTGTGCTTCCAGCTGCCTCTGAATCCCAGGAGAATTACAATTCCTCCCTTTCTTAGGGGGCTCTCGTTCAGAGTCTAGAATCAGTTAGTTTACAGAATCAGGCTTACATTAGGACATATAGACAGTGAGACAAAATCGTCTTCCCTTCCAAACAAAACTGTGATAATAAACAGGTGCAGAGAAAGTGCACAATGTATTCCCCCAAGCAGTCTCTTTGATGTATTCAAACTGTCCGCCCTCTCTCTATTTGTTTATGGTGTGTTAACTGTAACTCCACTTGTTTCTCCCCAGATGTTTGGACATCCATTAATTAGCACATCCTCTACAACATATTTGTGAATGTTGCTTTTTCCAAGTGAAAGAAAAGTCTGGATTCAAGCTGGAAAGAAACGGCAATTAAGAAAACATGCACACACCAACACACACACATATACCAAGGCTGTCTTTAGGACAGCTTGAAAATGAGACAGGAAGACAAGGGGAAAACGTGTCTATTAAGGAGCAAGGATCCAGAGAGGCTGATTCCAAGCTTAAATATTTTCAAGCATACACTTCATCAACAAATATTTAGCTAGCATGTGACTCCAGGGTCAGTTTAATTCATGAGAAATCATCTTGTCAGAGTGAAAAAGGAAAGTCTTTCTCTCAACTATGCAACTGAGTGAAGCAGGACTCTCCAATTTCATTATTTCTCTTGATATCCTTTCACAATTTTAGTCCTGACTGAGAAATCACCAAAATAACAAGAATTTTGTATGAAAACAAAGAGAAAAATGAAATGTTCAATTAGTCCCCCATCACACATTCATTTCACTGTTACTGTTTGTGGTAGTAGTGGTGGGGATGGTAAGGTGTGTGAGTATGTGTGTGAGAGAGAGGGGGGGGGGGGGAGGGAGAGAGAGAGGGAGAGAGAGAAAAAGAGAGAGAGAGAGAGAGAGAGAGAGAGAGAGAGAGAGAGAAGGGAGGGGAAGGGAGGGGAGGGAGAAAGACAGAGAAAGGTACAGACACAGAGACACCGAGGAGAGAGATACAGAGACTCACAGTTAATCATGGATGGTCATGTTATTTACCAGAGTTTTGGCAAACTTTCCAGTGGGTACACCATTAAGGGATAGTTGGGAAAAAGGGGTTAAGAAGCAGAATGGGGGGAATGAGAGAATAATGGGATAAATCTGATAAAAAGGACATTGTATACATGTAAGAAATTATAAAAAAGTAAATATATGAATCAAAAATGTGTGTGTGGAACTGTCAAAAAATAATAAATAGAAGGGAAATGCTAGTTTTTTAAGTTTCAAAAAGATAAATGTTTTGAATTGTATTTATTCTGGTGGAGCAGGGGTTTCTTCCAGGTCCTCCCAGATCCTAGGTGAGCACTGCCATTGTCTTACACAAAAACTGCCTGAGAACTTAAGCCATCTCAGTTTCTGTGCTATGACAAACCTGTGAAAGTCATGATGTAAGAGACCAATGATCGTTTTCCTTGTCTCTTGGCAGTGATATGCTCAGTTTCCATCCTGTGGTGCCAGCCACCCTCCCTGCAGAGCCCCCTGCTTACGGTGTCACACTTCCACATGAGGTATGATGCTCTGAGTTCCTGTAAGAAAGAATGGCGTCAAAAGTCTTTGAACTCCTGTAAATCCAACGTGCAGTGTTTTCATTTTCCAGATTTTCCTCACCACTTTGGAGCCTCTAGTCTTTAAATACATTTTTTTTTTAAAGCAAACATTCTTTCCCCTATGGGCAAAGGTAAAATGATACCCAGAAGGCAGCCAACAGAACAAGGGAGGTTTCTCAACCAGTTCAGAAACATAGCTCTCAGGAAAATTGATAATATCTGTAAAATCTCATTCCTCAAATCATAGCAACCTACTTTTAATTTTTAACGGGTCATTTCACACTTATCTAAAGCCATAATGTGAGGCTGTGATTTGCAAACATTACTTTAGTTTTCATAGGGATTATTCATCATCAATTTTAACATTTTACCTCTGGTTGTATTTCTTAGAAAGAAGCAAGCCTTATGCCCATGGAATCTTAATAAAAACCATTGTGCATGTATGCTCTACAAAGGAATTGCAATAAAACAGACTAACATACTGCAAGAAGAAAGGTATTTGGGGATGGTTTCTGAAGGAGCCAGCATCAGAAGGGGTAATGGCGGTACTGTGCTGTATGGTCTCACCCAAATTCCCACAAGAGTCATATGAGATTGGCATTCCTTGGTCCACAGCCAGGTAAGGAAGCTAGGGTTCAGAGAGATGGAGTAACTTCATTAAAGTCAGAATCCGGAAGTGATATTTGTAGAGCTATCAGCACAAACTAAAAGCACAGGCTTGGGAATCTACAAAGGCTGAGTCTTCTTGATTAGCCAAAGAGCTGTGGAAGAGAGAGAGAGGGCATAGTGGACGGAGCTCAGGCATGGGTGTCATACATCCAGGCTGACATTAGAGAGCCAACTAGACCATGAGTTCAGAATCCAAGTAGAGGAAATAAGAAATTACACAGAGTAAAATTCTTTCAGATTTATCCCTAGACATTATTTAACATATATGGCATTTACCTTCATTACTGTGAATATAGGAAAAATCCTAAATCATGTGGCCAAGATCCCAAGCATGAACCCAATAAGATGATGATATGAACTTACTAGAGCTGAGAACTCCACTGGGTAAACGAAAATGACCAGGTGCTTATTTCACATTGAAATTCATCTTAATACACAAGTGGACACAAGCATATTGCTTTAAGACATCTGATTTGACTGAGGAGAAAATCAGCCTAAGCGTGCAACTTGCCATAGCCACACACCTAAGCAGGGACTCAATGGGGATATAAATCTAGATACAGCTGCCTTTAAATAAAGCAATTCTGCTGTAATTGTGGATCATGGTGAAGCAGATGTTGGAATCAGAAGGAGGCCATAGTATTACAAAAAAAAGAGATAAAAGCAGAAAATAAAAGGCAAATGCCATGGTCTATGAGCATAGAAGATACACTACAGCCTTACAGCTCCTTAACAGAATGAAAGCAAAGCACCCAGACATCATTCCTCACCTAGAAGGTGGACAGCATATAGTCTTTGATAATAGCAAGTGTTGATAATAATATGAGCTTGTGGATGATCTTGCATGGAGCTAGTAGCTTTCTCAAATTGTATGGCTGTTTTGGAAATCAAGCAGGCACTAAAAACTAAAATTTAAAGTGTAATGACATTAACTCAGCAATCCTATCCTTTCACCTATATCTAGAACTATTTTCATAAAGCTGTTTTTGCATTCAGAGGTACTAATACATAGTCATTGCCTACAGCTTTACTATGGTCACCTCAAACTCAGAAACAAACAGAATATCAAATAAAATGGAGAAGTGAAAATAGTGGTAAGTTCATTATTGCAGATAGGGAATAGGTTAGGTTAATAAGCATGACTGAGGAAAAACTGCTCAGCTATATTGTCCTATGCCAATGATGGTTTATCAGTTAGAATAAAGGGCCACTCCAGTGGGGATGCTGTCAGTGTGTGGCAGGGTAAGGAGAGCTTATGTGTAGAAGGGGTAGTGGGGAGATCTATAGGAAAACTCTATACCTTCCTCTCAATCTTTCTGTGAGCCCAAACTGTTTTATAAAGTAAAAAATCAGGTTTATAACAACACCTACATTTCTATGAGCAAGACCAAAAAAAAAAAATCCATGGAAGAAGATATGCCAAACAGAGTGGAGAACTTCTGTTTGAAGGATGTGGGTGTGGAGTAAATGGTGAATGGAAACTCCTCTTTCACAGATTAAGGAAAGTTGACTCATCTGAAATTACTGAAGGCTTGGTAAAGGCATATGTTCATATGTTGTTTGTTTGGTTATTAAAGAATATAAATAAATAGGAAGACAAAGGATCGTCAGGAGCAAACCAAGGATCCAGGTACAGATTTCCAGGTTGAGTAAGGAAAACCAATGAGTGAAGGTGAGAAGAAAAACATGACATCATCCCTTGTGAGCAGAAAGCTTTCTTGAGATCAGGATGAAACCCCTGGTGATGTTAGAATGATGTGAGGTTTTTCTGTTTTGTTGTGTTTTGTTTTAGATGAGCTTTACTAGCCTCAAACTCTTGCCTCTCCTGCCCCTGCCTCCTTAGTGATAGGAATAGAAATGTGTACCGTCATGCTTAGTAGAATCGTACTTTTTGATCTATTAGCCTGTGGCAGTTCTCTATGATGTTCTAGTGTCAGTGTATGGGTACATGATCTTTGGCCCCAAGAACTCCTTAACTTTTATGCTATGAGATGACATATTGGCTATTGGTTAAATTATTAAGGCTACTCCATGTAGTTAAAAGGGAGGTTTATTTAGTGACGTAACTTACAAGTGAATGGATAGTTTGCAGAGTCTGGGAAAGGCATGGCACACTCTGGCAGTGTTCTCTGGAGAACTCTGTTCAGTCTACCTCCAGTGTCCAGGGTCCAGAAACTAAGAGAGTCCACGCATCTGGAACCTGGGTCATCAGCATCCTCTCTCAGCCCCGCCTTGTAGGCATGACCGTTACCAAAGCCTCAATGGGGGTTGGAGCTTCTAGGTCAAAGCTGGAATGGCTATCCACTACAATTGGCAGAATAGAACCACATTTACTTTGTGGTCATACCTCAGGAACTGAGACAACCCACAAACAAAGGGTCAAACAGATGTCCCAGCCATGCTTTCCATTAAAGGAAAAAAATCAGCATCAAGATGGTGAGAAGAGAGTTGACTAACATCTAGAGTCACAGTCCTTCCCACTTCATCTCAGGCCCCAAGCTGAGAAGGCTGTTTCTAATTCTGGGTGGTCCTCTAATTCTATGATCTAGCTCCTTCTTAGATCCTAAGGTATTGTAAATTAGACTAAATTATAGATTTACAGGCCTTAGACATAGATGAGAAGAGAAAGGTGTCACTAGTGGAGACAAGAAAATGACTAGACCATGCTTTGTCTTTTTTGTGTGCAAAGGTCTAAAACCTCATTAGGATAAAAGCAACTGAGGAAGTGAACATTAATGCAACTAGAACTAAAATTTCACTTAGTTTTGGGAAAAACTTACCCAAAAGCAAACAAGCAAATAAGGATTGTAATGAGGGGAGAAAGGAAGGAGAGAGGTAGAGGAAGTGGGAATAAAGGTAAGGAGAAGCAGAAAGAATAGATGGACAAGAAAGGTAAGAAAGGAAATATGAGATGGAAAGAAGAGGGAGGGAGAAAAGGAGGAGGAAGAAATCAGCAGTAAGGAAGAAGGAAGAAGGGAAAGAAGAAATCAAAAGTCAAGAGAAAGGCTGGGCAGGGTAGGACAAGACATATGTGCAGATGACCACAGGGGTGTGTGTGTGTGTGTGTGTGTGTGTGTGTGTGTGTGTGTGTGTGTGTGCGCGCGCCTGTCTGTGTGTTGATTGTGAACAGAAAAATTCCTGAGACAGAGTAATATATGCCTAGAAAGTCCCTGTGGTTAAGTGTGGCAGCTGTAACTAGCTATAGAGCAGGGGCAGTCCCTACTCACAGGCAAAGCCAATTACCTCAATGCTATGGGAAATGATTAGTCATGTTAATTAAAAATAATTTTTGTTCCCACTCATAAAAAGGTCAGCCTGTCAGTTCTATGGAAAATTGAGCCTTCATATACTTTGTTTGACTTCCTATTCAAAGCCTAATTAGTCATAATTCATTTTTAAAAATGATAATTTTGTATGGTGTAGTTGCTTTTGATTATGGTGCATTTATTATGCTATTAATTGTAACTATTGCAAGGGGGCTTTTTACTTTTCTAAGATAATGAAATGAGGAGTGGGAGCTTCCTTGGATGCTGCTGACCAACTGCAGGAAGATTGTAAGATGCTTATGGTAGAATAAAAGAAACAAATGTTCTCAGCCCTGGACCACATGTTCTTCATGTTTCAAACAAACAAGCCTTATACCTTAAAACCAGAGAAATGCTTTCTCAAGCCCAGCTGTCATTTCCTAACTGTGTGACCACAAGGATATGCTTTTCTTATCAGATCATGAAAATCCCCAGTTGAATATAAGCATAGGGCCAGCAAGATGGCTTGGTAGGGAAAGGTACTTGATACCAAGCATGATGAACTGAGTTCAGTCACCAGGACCCCAGGATAGAAGGAGAGAATCCACTCCTGCCAGCTATCCTCTGACCAAAGTGTGTGTACATGTGTGTGTGCAAAATACACACACACACACACACACACACACACACACACACACACACACACATACACACACACACACAATTAATTAACTAATATATCAGAAAGGAATAACTACATTTATTTCATAGGCTCTTAGGGATTATTGTTGCTGTTCTGGCTCTACTGACCTGGGTACCCTTGGGGGCAGGGGGTGAGGAGACACAGAGTCAATGACACAGACTCTGGGAGGTTGCAAGCAAGCTTGTTTATTAATCAAAGCATTGAGGTACTTATGTGTGGGCTGTTTGGCAGACTTTTCTTCTATGGCTATTGTGGCATTTCTTGATTTGGCCTTGGGTCTTACTTTGACAGTTGTCATCGACCAGTTTCAAGCTCCTCTGGGTCAAGGTACTACTGTGCATGTCACAGGTTTTTGTTTTGTTTTGTTTTGTACTTGAAGCTTAGCCTATTCATTTGACATGTGGACCTAATCTACCTCAAAATTTCTAGGCAAACAGTGGGAATTGGGGTCCTTGGCTCACCTCCAATTATGTCTATAATCTATAATACTTGATATTCAGGAGGTTGTCAACAAATGTTAGTGACTCCAAGTCTATTTGAAAGGTAACCTATGTAACCTAACTAATTGAAATTCTAACTATTAATATTGAAATTAATCTACACAGTAAGGAGATAGCTCAGTCAGTAAACTACCTGATGTATAAGAATTAGGACCTGCAAACCCATTAACATGTACGTACACCACACATCCACATGCACATCCACACATACAAATATAAATATATGTTTACTCACATAGACATAAACCACCACCACCCTTGCACACAATATATACTTGGAATTATGAAATATACAATGTCCTTTTACATATATTACATTAATACAGCTTCCTGCTTAATGATTCAATTTTCTGCTAAATATTTCATTTTGGAGAAATGGAGTGAATTGTCCAACGTTACATGAGGACTAAAAAGGGAAAGCAGGTCACATATCCAGATTGTTTGTATTACACTAATATTAAGAGATGTTCATGCTTTCTGCAACACAGGGACCCTCTATAGAGTGCTGGTTGCCCATGGTTACAAACCACAGGCAAAAAGCACAAGCCCCTTTAGTATTCACTGATGTTTTCTCTATTCTGTTCAGGGATCTGAAAACAAACCTCTTTATGTTAAATGAGGACTTGGAACAAAGGCCTCATTGCAAATATCCACCCACTAAAACACTGAAGTAATCTAGAAGCCAAATAATACATCATCCAATCCTAGTCCTCAGAGTCCTAAGAGGAATTTTGGAGGGCTGACACTTATTACCTTTTAACCCCAAACTGTTCCCAAATGGGATGGGAAAGAGCTGGAGAAATGAGCTACATTCTGTGGCAATGCTTGATATATATATTGTTGTGATTATCCTATGTAACTGCATGCATGGACACTTACAGACAACCAAACACTAAAATAAAGGTAAATAAAATAGCACAGTTCTGATTCAATACAAAAGACAGCATGTCTTAATAGCACCCATCAACAGGAAAAGTCCATTCAATAACGCCAGTCAGAGGAGAAACCACTTAGGAAAGCAGCCACGCGGTGGATTAAAAAGGCTTTTTGTCAAATATAAAGGTCACTGAGGCAGTAAACTCCTTAAAGGGAAAGACAATGCATTCATGCTTGAGCAGCTCAGCCTGCAACAAGACACGGTGACCATACGAATGATAACCCTGTCTGAGGGGAAATGGACTCGGGGACATCATTTACAGACATAATGGCATGGAAACAGCCTCTATCACAGAGAAACCAGCACAAGTTCATCACCCACCCAGATGCCACGAAGGACAAGTGTCCTTGGCATTTTCTGGAAACACAGTAGTGCCTTCTAGTTGACCTTGCCTGAAGCCATGGCCTATTTGAACTCCGTGGCTTCCAATGAAATCATGCATGTAAAAGGTCTCAGGCAAAAGTTTTTCGAGTCACACAGAAAACCAAATCTTTTGTTTCCTTGATTTAAAAAAAAAAATGTCAACTTGGGAAAGTTTTGAAGGATAGACTCATGCATCCCTCTGTGTTATGAATGCATTAGTGAAAGAAAATAGAGCTAGTCTGGGGTGCTCATGCTAACAAGGATCCACTGCTGAGTATGAAATGCATTGTGACTGAAAAATTCAAAGGAATTTGCTGGTTGCCTTAACTGCCCCTCCCAGTGAACCTCCCCTCTGCCATATCATCAGATTTCACTAGGATCAATAAACATGCAGGTAGAGGAAGAAAGTGGAGATCTAGATCAATGGTTCTCAACCTGTGGGTTGCAACCCCAGCTGCATTTCAGATATGCTGCATATCAGATATTTACATTACGATTCCTAACAGTAGCAAAATTACAGTTATGAAGTAGCAATGAAAATAATTTTATGGTTGGGGTCATCATAACATGAGGAACTGTATTAAAGAATCACAGCATTAGGAGGGTTGAGAAGCACCGCTCTAGATGAAAATCCATCTATGTCAGAGCCACCAGTACCTCTAGCTCACTTTCCTGCTCAGAGTGGCATGCTCCAATAGTCAGCTAAATAATGAATTAATCCCTTCTGATTTGGATCTCCTTCGCATAGTTTCTGTGGACCTACTGTCTTCTCTGTCTGCACTACCAGGCTGCATTGAACACAAGCTGCATTCATACGTGCTTGGGACTAGGCTGGCAAGAGAGCTCCATGATGGAGGGCTAGCCTAGCATGGGCAGGGCTCTGGGTTTCATCCCAGCACTGAAGTAAGAGAAGAGAAATGGAAGTGAAAGGAAAAGTAGAGGGGGATAAGAGGTAGAAAAGAAGACATTCTGGTTCACTGTAGAGGGGGATAAGAGGTAGAAAAGAAGACATTTCAACTCTCTGAAGATACTCGTGCCATTTGTACAATGCTACAAACCAAGGAGGTTGCTTCAATTCCCCAGCAAATATTTTCATGTAATTATATCAAATCACACTGATTGAATAAAGCAAGCCAAATAAGCTGGATTATGGGATTTATTAGCTTTCCCAGTATATGAGATTTGTCTGTGCTGAGACACTTGAAACTAGAATATATGCAACCAATACCTTCATTGTGAGGGTCCTTAGATGTGAGAGAAAGAAAAAGCCTCTGGTTATTCCTTAATGGCAAAAGCAATTTATCACAAGAGGGATAGGGAACTATCCAGCAAGCCTGCTGGATAAGAAACAGAGAAAGGGATGAAGGTAGGTCTAAAGGGTCAAGACAACAGAGTTTATTTTGAAAGAGTTCTGGAGCTGCTGGCCAGAAAGAACAATGAGAATAACAAATCCGTGAAAGTCACCAACCAATTATCAATGAGAAGAAGACATCAGCACAGTTCAGATCACAACTGGATTCTTTTTCCAGTATTGTACAGAGATGCCTAATTCCCTGCCCTGCCAGGATCACACACAAGTCATGGGGTTTGCTAGTTCCAACAAAAGCAACAAAAACTGGGATTCTCAAAGCAACAAGTGGTTCTGGTCCAGGAAAACAGAGTGCTTTGTAAATATTTGCTGTACAGAAATCTATATAGAGCAGTAGTTTCCACCCCCCTTAGGGGGTAGAACAATCCTTTCACAGGGGTCTCTTAAGTCCCTCAGAAAACACAGATATTTAGATTGCAATTCATAACAGTATCAAAATTATAGTCATGATGTAGTAATCAAAATAACTTTATGGTTGGGGGGTAAGTACAATGTGAGAAAATATTTTAAAGGGTCCCGGCATTAGGAAGGTTGAGAACCACTGATATAGAGGGTGGTGAAGAGACCCAGTCATGACATGTGGCCTTAACTGTGAAAAATCAAGGAGAAACACAGACAGTGCACCTACCACAGTATCTCTCTTAGTTTACAAAAGAAAATTAAGTAGGTAGAGAAAGTGATTTTCAACTCTAATTCTTAAATATATGTTATACTACATTGCTTATGACATGTCATGCATATGTGTTTATAAAATATTGGCTTAGAGGATTTGTGGTCTTGAAAATAAGCTTTCAGATTGTGCTCTGTGGAGTCCTTTGATGCTCCTTTGTGGGCAGAGCAAGGTGCAACTGTTAAGCTTTGGAGGCACTTTTGCCCACTTGTCACCTCCAGGTATACTACCAATGGAACATAAAATTGTGTAGAAAATATACCCTTTTGAACCACTGCTATTATAGTTTAGAGTTGAAGACCCTTCAGTGTAGAAAGCTGCACATAGAAAAGGCCAGGGCATTTAAAGAAATGTGTTTGAGTCAGGCGAGGTAGGTATAAGAGAATGGCTTAGGAAAGGGCAACTACAGGAAGAAGCTAAGGTTAATATATGCTCAGTGTGTCACAGAACAATGACATCGTAGGCCTGACAGAGGACAGCAGAGCTGCACTGGCCACGTGTTTGCTTAGTGCCCTCCTCATAGGGTTGAGGTGAGGATGAAGTGAGGACATATTGGAGATGCATGGATTGTAAGAGCATGAATGCTTGCAACAAAGTAGTCAACAAATGCCGGTTGGGTGTCCGTTGATTTAAGGTCTTAAGAAGAGGATCCATGTAGACCCTGGAAAAATGCTGCCCCAGAAACCATGGCAGGCCTAAGGGGCATGTGCTGGGTTTGTTGTTGGAAAAGCTCCCTGTCTGGGAAGGTTTTTTTTGTTTTGTTTTGGTTTGTTGTTTGAGACAGGGTTTCTCTGCGTAGTTTTGGTGCCTGTCCTGGAGCTCACTCTGTAGACCAGGCTAGCCTCAAACTCACAGAGATCTGCCTGGCTCTGCCTCCCAAGTGCTGGGATTAAAGGTGTGCGCCACTGCCGCCTGGCTCTGGGAAGTTTCTTAATGTGGGCACAGAGCAAGGCAAAGGCACAAGAATCAAAATAAACATGAGTGATGGAACATGGTGTGCATGGACCCATCTTCCAAATTAAAATAGAAAGAAAAAAGTGGTATTTAAATTTGATGAAGGCTAAAGTGCTAACGAGGTCAGTAAAGTGCTTGCCTTGTAAGAACGAGGACCTGGGTTTGATCCCAAGAAAAACAAACATTCAAGACTATATGAGCGACAAAAACTGAAATTGAGTTAAAAACAGTAACAGAAGAGGATACCAAGTAGGGTGCTTGGGAAAGTGGGGTAGATCTTGGAGGGGATGGGAAAGGGGTGAATATGATCAAAGTACTTTGTACAGAATTCTCAAAGAATTAGTAAAAACTTGCCAAAGAAAAAGAAAAAGGCTGCCATGGTTATACATAATTGTATTTCCCCATGCAGGGGAGGCAGAGCTAGGCCAGCCTATTGGCCATTTCCACGCCAGGAATGCTTTCTTGCTTAAATATTCACAGATGAGCTTGTGTTACCTGGCCCCTCTGACCTCAGTGTCACCTCATTGATTCCAACAAGGAACTTGGCAAAAGTGAATGATTAGTTGAGAGATGGAAGTAGAAAAGGAAGAAAATTGAAGGCAATAAAAATGCTCTTAAAATACTTTTTGAAACTTGGTTCCACTGTGTATCACAGGCTGGGCCTTGAACACTTTGTACAGCCCAGACTTGCCACAAACTCAAAGCAACTCTCCTATCTCAATCTCCTGAGTGCTAGAATTAGACATCCAGCCACTTTTTCAGGTGGTGGTATATATATGTGCACGGGGCAGGGGGGGGGGGGTAGATTATGTTCATTAGTGAGTACATATGTGGAAGCCAGATCTGGGTCAGCTTCTCCGTCTACTGCTCTAAATTTTACTTTTTGAGACAGGGTCACTGACTGAGTCTAGAGCTCATCATTTTGGCTAGACTGAATGGCCAGAAAGGCCCTGTGACCCTCCTGTCACCTCCTTCCCTGTTGTGCTTATTTGAATGAGAATGGCCCCCATGGGCTCTTATATCCAAATGCTTGATTCCCAGTTGGTGGAACTGTTTGTGAAGGATTAGGGGGTGTGAACTTGTTAGAGGAGGTATGTCACTCTCAGTGGGCTTTCAGGTTTCAAAAGCCCATGCCATTCCCATTTAGCTCTCTTTGCCTTTTGCTTGTGGATCAAGATGTAAGCTCTCAGCTACTGCTCAACACCATGCCTGCCTGCCTGCTGCTATGACTTTGTCATGATGGTCATGGTCTCGAATCCTCTGGAACTGTAAGCCCCCCAAAAAGCTTTCTTCTTCAAGCTGTCTTGGTCATAGTAATGAAGACATACTCCCACCTGGGATACAGGTGCGTACCACCACACCTAGATGTTACAGGAGTGCAGGGGATCAGAACTCAGGTCCTTCGGTTTATGCACCAAGCACTTTAAATATTGATCCAGTTCTCAGACTCAAGATATTTTAGCACAAATTTCAGAAGCTATTCTAAGTTTAACTAACTTTTAGTTTTATCTTGTCAAGGAACTAAACATTTTTCAAGTTGAATTTGACAGTAGATTCATTTATTATGTTGTGACTATGTGTCCTTAACTAGACATCTTGTTAGCCTTGCCTGGTGTATGAAGAGTGGTGAAAAAAAAAATTAAAGTCTGTCTCATTTCTGATGTGTATTGTTTCTTTGTCACCTCTGTGACTTTTGCAGCCATGGATAAGCAGTCTATCTACAGTCACATGGCCTCTGACCACATCTCTTAATTCTAAGTATCAGCGGGTGTTTTTACCTCCCCACTTGTTTAATCCTAAATATCACCATATCCTTTACACTTGTAGCTGGCAAATAACATGAGCCAAAATAATAATTTATGAATAATGTACTCTAGTGAAAGACACGAACAATAGAACAGACAGCGTGTATTGGCTGAGGGAACTGGCTCATATTCAGCTGTGTCTTCCTTCAGGAATCTACAAAGACCATCTGGAACGAGAATATTTTTTCAGCCTAGGAACTATTTTTTTTACCCCAAGGGTAAAGGCCACACATTTCTCTGGTTCATAGGTTGAGCCCAACTGTGCTGTCATTTGTTCCTTTTAGCAATCTCAGCACCTACAAATAATGATTTCTAGCCTCAAGATGGCCTGGTTGCATATTAATAATGGAAAAATTCCCCTTTGACTTACCCAACCATAGATCTCAAAAATATATTATTGGTTTTGGGAAAAACAAGACCTGCCTCAATGGCATTTAGGTGCATGTATTTATATGTGTATACCTGTGGATATGATTCCATATAGTCCTTGAAAGTATAAAATAGCTTCAGCAATGACTTTATACTTACCATGTCTACGTCAATCCAAACCAGGAAATAGAACAAAGCAGATAAAAGAAGTAAGCTCTTCCTCACTTCTGGTTTAATATTTAGCCCATCTTCTAAGGTACCTTCTAAAAAAAAAACGATGCATCAAGTGGGTTTCCTGTATGACGCTGCAAGTGTGTTTGCCTCCACACTTAGTTAATGAATGACACTGAACCACAGAGGACAGTAGCCTCTGCAGACCCCTCCATTTTCCCCCAACTCAACAATGGCAATCATAGCAGGAAAACAACTGGCAACTGCATTAAGGGTGAGAAGAAAGCTGGACAATAAGTACACAATAAGTGAACCAGAGGGGCTCAGTATTTCATCCTGGTGTTCTGTCTGTTTGAAGAGTTGCTTGAGGACCCTGCTTATAATCCCACTGAAAATAAAGTGCTCAAAAATAAAAGCTGCTTGGTCTTTTCAAGCTAACTGTCCTTTGTTCGTGGCACATTAATGGAACAATTTTTAAATAATGACTTGATTTTTTTTTCCCTTGTGAAAGATGCTTTCTGCAATCAAAAGCGGATTCTTTATTTTCGAGCCTGGCACTCACATTCATTAGGACTGGTTGCATCCAAGTTGTAGAGGTTTATTTGTTCAGCTGGAAATGGGACATTAACATTTTAAGAGCATGATGCATAAGCTTTTAGAGATAATATTCTCCCTGCCTTATTCTGTTGGTGCTCTCTTCAAAACTGCAAAATGCAGTGTACTTTTTCCAAGAAATGATGAATTTAAAATAAATAGTTTATCACAAAAGGCCTAAGTTTGTAACCCTCCCCCATTTCAAAAACATCAAATTTGGGTTATAAATAGAAGGGTTTGCGAGTATGACAGATTCTCAGAATTAAGCACCCAAGTCCAAACCAACAATGCAATCAAATACGTGTGTGTGTGAATCTCAGCAGCCCTATACTGTCTCTCTAGGAAGACAACTGGATGGTTGTGTCCTATGTCTCTCAAGTATGTCCTATATCTCAGTTCTTTAGGGTATTCCTCCCCTTGTTGAAAGGATCCTTCTCTCCTCTTACCTTCTTAAGGATTCTCTTCCTGGGTTTACAGCTCTTTCCTCCTATACCATCACTCTCTCTCAATCTGCCTTCCAGATTCCTCTCACTGCAACCAGACAAGCTCCAACATCTCAGCAAGACCTTCTGTATCTCCGTGCACAACATTGCCTTATCTATCATCCTTTTTGATAAAGATACATAGATATGATTCATATATGTGTTGTCTCTAGTTCCTCCTTTCCCACTTTTTTCTACCCACTCCCACCTAACTTCAGTCCCTGTCACTCTACATACATCTCTCCTTGCCAAGACCTTTATTTTGCCAAGTCATGCATTCATGTTTCAACAAAACCATCAACTGTCCCTTATTGTTGAGAAGGATTAAGACGGAGACAATGATACTCCAAATGCCCATTTGGCTCTTTTCCAAAGCCCTTAACTCTTTTTTTTCTTTTTCTTTATTAAGAAATTTTCTACGCATTCTACAAGCCCTTAACTCTTAAGCTCTAGAGTACCACACAGCTGATGCACCTGAATTCCGGTCTGTCTCCATTCAGACTTTTATAAAGATAAGGATAAACTGACCATAATATATTTTGCTAGAATGTCCTTGTAAATCTCCACTTACCAGGTTAAAGATGTCATAAGACTACAGTTCCCTTTGAATCCTTTTCAGGATGACCAAGAATGACAATGCAATCCATTTATTTATTTCTCTCTAATCTTGTTCTTGCACTTATATTTTCTGTAGTGAAGTGAAATGAAAACTCAAAGCAAGAGTCATCCTTAAAAATCCCTTTGATTCTTCAGCTCCAGTCCCTGCAGAGCCTTCTATGAAGACAGTGCCAGGAATGGAATTTTGACCACTTATCATAGGGCAGACAATCCATTTCTTTGCTATCATTATGGATTTAAGTTAATTTATTAATGAAACAGATGGGGATGAGGGTGTTTGGCGATACGCTGCAGATAGTGATGAGGAATAAACCAATTCATCAACTCTGTGCAGCGAACCATCTGAGGACTTAATTGAGAATTGTCTTTGGAACTCAGGGCTGCTGTTTCGCTGGGGCATGTTTCGCTAATTGTCCCCTAGGGAATTCATTCTCTGTCACTGTTCCCTATCTGCCACTTGTCAGTGTTCCCCATCCACTCTCCTCCCTTTTACAGCTTCATTGCATGGCCTGCCGAATGTTTCTGCTTGTCATCTCCCAGGCATCTAGCCGTGCATTTCCATCCTGTGGAGCACCAGGAACTGCAGACACTTTGACAGCAGAGCCAAATTAGCATGAACAGTAAACACAGGGCACTCAACTTCCCTAGAGTCAGCTATTTGCTCCCCTCGGAAAGAAGTGACAGTGAGCCCACAAGGACAGCCAAGCAAACAATGAATGACATTGCCACATCCCTAGGAATCAGAGTGCCGAGAGACCAGAGGAGTTCCAGGCCTGGGTTACATGTGAAAATCTGAAGACTGGCGTCCAGCTGCAAGAGGAATTTTTGTTTTGTTGTGGCCATTGCCCTAGGGGTCCATTCAAACATGTGCCCGGTACAACAAAATCATGCTTTTGATGGATTGCCAGTGGCGCTTCTTCTCCATAAAGGATTCCCAGTGCAACACAGCCAGCTGTGAAGTATATTTAACCACAGTGTGAAAACTTTCAGCATTAAAACCACCAGCAGAAAGGTCAATCAATGGGCACCCAGCTTCATTAGTCAATGGAGCTTTCCCTGGACTTATTCACACTCCATTGATAAGTACTAAGAAGGGTCTATGTGCAGGCAGCTGTAACCAAGTTCCTCAAAACTCACCAGTTCCCTTCACAGTTGCAGAGAGAGGAGTCCTGCAAAAGGAGTAACACCATCTCTCCCACCTTTAATCAAGACTTAAGTGGGTAGAGATGGACTCCTTGTATACTCTGCTTACTTTTGGTTTCCATGCACAGAGATCCAGGACACAGCTGCAAGCCCAAGACAATCTAATCTTCTCTATCTCTACCTCCAGTCCATTAGCAATTGGTCTCATATTGTCCCATATTCCTGTTTGTATTAAAAGAAACTCTCAAATGGCAGGCATTGCTTACCCTTTTGCTCCAACACTAGATGACTTTGTGCATTCCCTTTTCCAGTCCCTGTTTCCACTATTCCACAGCTTTCAGACCCCTCCCACTTTACCTGCTGTAATTCCAAATGCATTGGAAACTAAGTCTCTTATACTTCTGTGATGGTTGGTATTGTAAATGAACATTTCCCTGTCCCAAGCACCCAGTCCCAAATAACTGACTCAGAGGCTGAATATGAATTATAAATGCTTGGCAGATAGTTTAGGCTTGTTACTAGCTAACTCTTACACTTAAAATAACAAATATTTTTATTTATGCCTTGTAATGTGGCCCATGGCTTGTTACCTCAATTTTTAGACATCCTGTTCCCTCAGTGGCTGGCTGGCATCTCTCTTGACTCCACCCTCTTTCTTCCCATCATTCTCAGTCTAGCTTTCCTGCCTAACTTCCTATCTCGTTACAGACCTGTTAGCTTTTTATTAGCCAATGAGAGTAATGCATATTCATAGTGTAGAAAATGATTGTTCTACAGCATGATATTATCAAAATCATCTATGGAACAAATACCTCTGCATATCTGTGAGGGATTTTCTAGATAAGGTCAATTATGGTGGTAAAACACACTTTAAATGTGGGCATGTGAGTAATGCTATTTCCTGTGCTGGGGTCTAAGATTAAACAAAAAGTGGGAGTGAGCTGAACACAAGCTTTAACTGCTGTCTTCTTCCTGACTGCAGATGCAATGTGCCTAACTCCCTCAAGCTCTTGCTGCTGTGTCTTCCTCTTCAAAGTATGAACCTTAAAAGTCCCTTCTTCCCTTAGGCTGCTTATTTTTTACGTATTTTGTCACAGAAATGATAAAAATAACTACTACTATCTTTGACTTTCACTCAGTATTTCCTCTCTAATCCCAAATAAACTAAACCCAGCCTCCTGTGAGAACTGCTTTCCTTGGAGCCCAATCAAATTGTGTGTGTGTGTGTGTGTGTGTGTGTGTGTGTGTGTGTGTGTGTGTCCGTCCACATAGCATCCTGAATCTGTGTATCTGTTTCTGTTTGCTGGAGAAGCACAGTTCTTTATATTATCTGCATCTCTATTTTTGCCTTTTCCATCTAAAACTTCTAGCTCTGAATCCCTTGACACAAAATTATGTCAAGAGTGACCACTCCATGTTTCAGTCATTTCCTGATTGCTTTCCCAGGCAGCCTCTTATTTTTTTTTCCTCCAGGCTGCTTCAATATTTCCAGCATTGCTCCTACTAACTGATGATTTCCTACACATAAGATGAAATTGTCAATATCCAGGATTCACTTCCCTGATTGTTTTGCCACGACTTTTTTCCCATCATCTCTGCTTCTGATGCAGAGACCATCATTACCAACAGTCACAGCCACCCAGCAATCATAATTCTGTGCACTCTACACTCTCCCACTTCCTATCCAATTAAAGTCTGACCACACCTTTTCTTCTCTTATTCTTAATGCCTCCTAGACCCTTCCAGGTTTAAATTCCATTGTTGTTCATACAATAATTCCTTGCATGCAATTAGTAGCTCTAGAATGTTAGGTAAGTCCAACTCTCTGTTCACTTCTTCTCTGGGTTCTGACTGCAAAATGAAGACATATAAATGCCCTGATGTCATCATTTTAAACATATGAATATGAATGATAAGTGGACTCTTACTAACTAATGACGAGTGCTCTAGCACCAAACCCATGATCCATTCAGTCCCTCACTCTTCAGAAAAATTTTTTATACATTTCATCTTCAGGCCTCCAACATCTCCCCAACTATTGTTCTTTACTGATGTCCTTGACTGCTGTGTGATTTGAGATGGTTGCTACCATCATTACAGAACTTCTTCTTAATTATAATTGCCTACTTTTAGCATTTTTCCTCAGTTTTCCCACCTTATGTTAATCCAGCAAAAGTCTTTCAAAAGGTTGCCTACATTCACTAGGTAAAAGCTCTGTCCTCCAATTATCTTAAATAAGGGTCTTGTATTCAGAATGGCATACGCATTTCCACTTCATCGTGATCATCAGCATTTCCAATGACCTCCACATTAAGAAACTTGACAGTCAACCATCAGCCTCATGTTGACTTGACTTGTCAGTAGCATATAAGACACTGGCCATTTTTTCCCAATTCAAATACCTTTTTCCCTTTCCCTTTGCTTCTAAGACTATACTTCTTACATTCTCTTCCTATCCATTGGCCACTGTAAGTGGCTTTCATTTGATTTTCTTCTTTTCTACAGTCTCTTAGTTTGGGCATGGTTTTGAGTCCTATTCTTGCCCATTTTTAACTCTTCTCATTTCCTGTTGCTGCTACATAATCCCATCACTTTAATCATGGGGTCTGTGTCAATGCCTCTAAAACATGTGTCTGAGAGCCTATGTCATGGACTTCAATGACCTGTCATCACCTCTTGCTGTCTCCATTAAGATTCCACTTTGCACATCCTCATCTTCTACTCTTCACTGCAGCATGGCCCCCAATAACATCACTTCAGTTATCCCTCTTGAGGTCATATTTCATGCAGCCATTGCCCAAGCTCTCTTTATTCTTGTTCTTCACCAAATGTGTCAGCAGATTCAGACATCTGAACTGATTCTCAGATTCCTTCTGGATAGAAAGCATCTCTCTCATAGTTTCTTCACAGCTGGAATATACTTTTATGGAATTTTCTTGTTTAAAACATTGTGAACTATCTTTTCCAAAGATCACTGAGTCATCCCATTTGTTAATTATACAGAATTTGTCCATACAAGTTTCATCACAAAATAATACCCTTTAAATTTCAAAAACTACCTTGCAAGACAGATATTTATCAACACCTATTTTCTAGAGATGATAAAAATGGAAACACAAGCAGATTTATAATGCACCCAGGGCAAACAGTTGGCAAAAGACCAAGTGCTAGGATGGGGGAATTCAGGAGATGTACGGTTCTGGATAGGTGTGAAGGTATTTCATGTTTTAAGAGTAGATATTCATTAACAACAATAGTATGGTTAGGATCTGAATTACAGTTTCAGGCCCAAGATACAAAGCAAGCTGTTTCCTTTCTAAGGTTTTCAAGTAAAATTGGTGTTTTGCATTGCAGGGAGGTGGGCCTAATTAACATCCGACTTGTGCTACCAGATAGGGATAGAGACATGGGGCATAGGGTGCTTCATCTACATAATAGAGGTGACATTTTCTCTTGGTAGGGAAGTAATCCTTGATTAATGTGTGACCTAGGAGATATGACATAGCCAGACTGCCTCTAACCCCCAGGGAGCAGAGGGGCTGGGTATACTGTTGTCTTATTTTCAGCCCTCTCTGCTTACAGCCTGGTTACATAGAGGGCCTGGATCCTCTAACACAGATCAGGCGTTCATATCAAAGAGTCTGGCTCTAGAATTTGCATTCAGGTATCACACTACGCTGCCTTTCCCAAATACTTACGAGGTCTGGGTACTCCATGTGCATTTTTAAACATTCATCTGCTTTGTGTGTATCTTATCTGGAATGTCAGATCTATAAAACAGAAGTGTTTTCATATGTTATATCATGGCTGTGCTCTCAGAACCCCCCAGAGCCTCTAATGCAGAGCATCAGCCCACTGAATCTACTGCTATGAATGAACAAACGGGCATCTACACCTGCAGAACCCAATTCCAGTGTGGATGGGATCTCCACTGAGGTCTCCATGCATGTGACACACTGAAAAAAAAATGAAGTGCCATTTGAGATGTTTTTTAGACAGTATTAGGATTCTTTTTTTCTTTAAAATTTGTGTCAGTGTACATATAAACAAATATGTAGTATACCTTTATTCAATCTTACGTTTGCTAGGGGGGATTGTAATGTGTAAGTAACCTTTAGTCCCAAAGAAGTAAGACTGAAATACTGGGAATCATATCTGAGGTGGGTGAGACTGTGAAAAGGTTGGGCAGTCCTTAATAGAAGCAGAGTGGTTGGAAAGGGGCTTGAACCTGCCAAAGGATGTAGAGATAATGAAACTGAGTGTAAATATTGATGTGACTTAGAGGGTGCTTGCAGAACCAGAATCAGGGGCACTCAAGGAACCTACCAGTGTTTATATGCTGGTTCTTATTTACCAATTCTTCCTTTTTAAAATGTGAAGCAAAAATCAAGATAAACTAGTCATTAACTACAATTCCAAGGACCTTTTCTAGACTACATGTCTTAGGCAGTCAAACGCAGAGCTTTGACTTTGGAGTCACAACACCTTGACTGCCAGGGAAATGCTAAGAGACACTCAGATCCATCACTTACTGTCATCTCCTTTCCTCATTTCCCTTGTCTGGGAAGTAGACAGGGAAATACTACCTGTCAGAACCTACCCACTATATAGAGCAGAAGAGAGTGTCACTGAAACAGGGAAATCAGCAGCAGAGTACCAGGAAGTCACAAGTACAAAGGAATGCTTACCCTTCATGACACAGTAATCCAGTGAGAAAGATCCTGTTATACCAGCATGGGAACTGAGGCTTGAAAGACTCAGGCAATTTTCTCAGAGACACTTGGCCTGCTAATGATAGAGCTAGAATGTATGTCTCAGTTGGCCTGATTCCTTATCTACTTGACCATCTAAACCATCTAGTAGAAATAACACAGTCAAAAATCACGGTGTTATTTCTCAGATGCTTGAAAATTCCTTCATGTCATGTCTGTTCTCTGAACTGTCCATGTGTAAGCTCATTTCAACAGGACAGCAAGTAGTCTAACTGTTATTCCCCTTTACAGGCAGAACACAGGCAATGAAAGAACAGTGTGTGACCATTCTTTCTGTGCTCAGTTCATCTCTACCGTTTTCATCTTTGTGGATGGGTGCATGTATACGTAGATGTTCTTGTGTGTATAGGTATTCACCCATGTTGTGTACCTATATGTAGAGGTCACAAGGGTAGAAGTTAGATGTCTTCCTCAATAGCTGTACACCTTATATTTTGAGAAAGGATATATCACTGAATCCATAGCTCAATGAAGGACCAGACTCCCTGGTCAGTGAGCTCCTGGGTTCTGTCTGCCTTTGTCCCAACCCCCACTCAAAGTGCTAGGCTAACAGACATCTACCATATTGCTATGCTGAGCTAATAGCATCTTCATAGCACAAACACAACCTAAGAGTGACTCCTTGGTGAGGAAGGGCTATTAAATTCCAAGTTTCCTAGTAGGTAAATTTTACAGTTATTAAACCTTGATTTTCACCCCTGCCTCCCACATTTTTTAAGTCCATTTGTCATAGAGACTCTCCAGTTCAGCAATTAACAGTAAGTACTAATAGTAACAACATCTTGTCCTGTGCTGAAAATCTGACACTGACTAAACTAGCAAATCGAAATAATTGATAATAATTACAGGAGCTTTTTAGGAATAATCTGCCTGAAACAACTTTGAAATGAGAGGATTAAAAGGCAGAGATAATTCCGAGCAGCTGCTCAAAAGGCATTATGTGGATGCGTGACTGATACCAGCCTGTTGTGCCCAGTCAAAGCAGGCATCATCTTCAATTATTTCCTCAAATTTTTGTCACCAGGACAGTCATCAGATCATTCATTACTCAGTGGACAGCATATTTTTTTAAATATATAATTCCTTTCATGTTTAAAAACTCTAATAAATTAATATTTCTGAATTGTTCCCCTAAGGCTAATCATAGTTATAGAAATAAAGCCCATGAGCTATGGCCAGAGCTGTTTGCATAGGCTATCATATCAAAGTACCAAAGACTCGGTGGTTTGAAATAACTGGATGTATCATTCTTATAATTCTGGAGGTCTTTCCCAGTTTCTTACAGTTCTGGAGATTTTTGTTGTTGATATTTTATTTTTCAAAGGTCATTTCTCTGCTTGCAGAGCAGATGCCTGTCTTCATATTGATGTATCTCTTTCTTCTCCTCAAGTCCTCTTTGGAATCGGAGCCTACTCTGACCTCACTTTAATGACTGTTTTTGATTGTTTTGTGTTTTGCAGGGTCAAAGACCAAATTCAAGACCTTGCATATATACACCTGGTACAGTACTTAGCTATAGCACTCAGCTAGCCATCCAGTGCTATACTCAGTGAGTTCCTGGAAACAAGAACATAGCCCATGTGAGATGCTAAGATTCAAGCCTTCAGTACCAGGATTTCTGCATGGAGAAGTAGATACAGTTCTGCTCATGACACTGGTAGATGCCTTCATCTTGAAGTGACTTTTATTTTGTTGCCTCCCCTCTCCAGTCTGTGCAACTTTAGCAAGACGACCAGAACATCTAACTACATGAGTAATTACTATTGAGCTCCCCAAGTCCTATTCCCCAGACTTAAAGACTGTGGCTACCAGTACCTCTGTTTATAACCTGTAGTGTAAATTGTAGGATGTGAGAAGGAGATTTTTCACTGACCAAGTACCTACATGCAGTGTGAAATGATGTCTCCTCACACTGAATTTCTTCTTAAGCTCTCAAAAGTGTTATGAGTATTTTACAAGTATTAGAGATCAAAATATAAGCCTCAGAAAGCTTAATAGACAGATGGAAAAGCCATGCAATTAGCTCTGGTGGAACTAGTAGGTTTGTATTTAAGCTTAAGGGAAAAAAAAAGATAAGAAAACAGAAGGGAGGGAACAGGGAAGAGGAGGAAGTGGAGGGTGGGAAAAAAGGAAAAAGAAGAAGGAAAAGGACTTTAGACCTTAAGGATAGGATGGAGAGAGAAACTGAATGATGTGAAAAGCCAGTAGACTAACAGATGACAACAGAAAAGTTTAAATCCACATTGCCCCCCAAATGAGCCATTTTATAGCACAATAAAAGACAGTGGCATGTGATACAATCTAATGCCACCCATTTGTTTAATCATTACATCCTTACAGCTTCCCCAGGCACCCATTACACAAGCCCCAGAACACTTCATAAACGCAGATGCAAGGCAGCCTTACATTCACCCAGCACTTCAATACAGCCAGTAAGAGGAAGATGGGGCCCCAGTTCCCTTGCTCCAGGAAGAAGTACTTGTATGTAGTGGAATAATTCCTTTGCACACTGAAGATTTGTTGTTGTGATTGGTTTAATAAACAAGCTGACTGGCCAATAGTTGAACTGTCAGGGACTGAACATGAACCATGGAAAAGTACTAGCTAGACCAGGGAACAAGCCACAGGCCCTAAACCAGATGCCCCCAAAGATAAAGAACATCCCATGGTCAGGTAGCATAGCAACAGAACAATTACAACAGAACCTTACCACCCAGCACAATATCCTGCAGCCTCATGACCTGCACGTCCTCCTTTACCTGCAAGTCTCCCCTAAACTGCACATCCAGCACGTCCTGCACACCTTCCCTTCTTCCTGCCACCTCCCCTTCCCATGCTATATAAGCCTTGCTGAGGAGAATAAAATATGCAGCTTGATCAGAACCCTGTCTTGCTGTCTTCCTTCGTGTCTCCCATCCCTTTCATTCTCTCCTGCAGGTGGGTCACCCCCATTGAGACCCCGCTGGCCGGGGCACTGAACAGAATAAGGTTAGGCATGAGATCCAAACTGAGAATGCTAGGAAGGAGAAGGGCAGAGTCAGAGGGTCACCAGCCAGACATAGAATGAATCAGACACACAAAATGGGATAGAGGTAAAAGTCATGAGCCTCAGGGAGTACATAGATTAATAGAAATAGGTTGAGTTATAAGAGCTGGTTAGTAACAAGCTTGAGTTATTTGCTGGCTGTTCATTTATAAGTAATCTTAAGTCTCCACGTTGGTTATTTAGGAGCAAGCAGTCGGGACAGGAAAACTTAGCCTACACTTGTATGCTTGTATTCTGTGGGATTAGCACTTTAAACCAATTAATAATGCTTTGAATATAATACCACAAGAGCCAATGAGAGAGAGGAAGGGCCTGGCATCACTGAGCTGCTTAACATTGTTTCTGTGAGGCACAAAGATTATGAGTGAGAAAGAAAACATCCCTATATCAGATCCTGACTCTGTGCCCCTTCGACAGACAAGATTGGAAGCAGAAAGAACATGATTTTGCCCATGGACCTGGTAATTCAAAGGAGAATTGAGAAGTATCTTGCATCTATAGAATTATTCTGGGTTTCATTGAGTTAGAAACTCCTCTGGCAGGGAAACACTGACCAAACCTAGTCCCTAAGTTTCCTGATAATTTAAAAGGAACTAACTCTCCATGTTCCAATTGATCCAATGTTCCCAGGAGCCTTTGGATTATAACTGCTAAGCATACACAGTTGTATGCTTGGAAAGTAGCTATATAAGGATGACTGACAGATTCCAGGAGAGGTTTAGTAATTTGTAGGAGCAAGATTTAGTTGAATATCATCTTAATGTTAGCCTGAGCTCACATGAGAGTCAACATTAAAAGACCCTGGAGGTTTTATGAATCAAACAGATGAGCCAAAGTTTGGATCATAATAAGACACAGATGTGACTCCTGGGGCAGTTCATAAAGATACACGCCCATTCTAGATACCAACACCTGTCTCAGCTTCCAACACTCATCCCAATAAAACTATAGAGGAATGAGTTCCATCCTTCTCAAGGACCAATTTACAAACAAATAGTTGTTCTGACTCTATTTATTATTTGATTTTTTTTTAAGTGAAGAGGGAGTGGCAGAGAACATTTTAAAGACATAAGCCCTGGGAATTTATGCTGTGGAAGGCTTTGGCTTGTCAAAATTTTAGTGCAGATTTTATATATGGATCTGAAAAGCTTACATGTATGGAGTGTCCTACAGGTAATTACTTGGTAACCCCCTTTTTTGGATATTGGCTGATCTGTCTATTATAAATGCTGCATTTAACTTTATTTCATACTACACCAGGGAGGGGAAGAGAGAAGCCTGAGAAGTTGGAACATTCAGATATTACATGTAATAACAGAGCCATAAAAAAAAACAATGTAAAATTTAATGCAAAGGGCTGTGGGCACTCAATCATTACAGTCAGGAGATAAGGCAGATGGAAAGTAGGACTGAGACTCCAAAAAAAAGCAAAGTATATCTTTCTCTAATTGTACTGCAAAGCATACAGTAGAGCTCCCATTTGCCAACACTTTCATGAGTTAAACACATTCACAGCCATGTTTTGGGATATACTTGTCATCTAGAGAAAATAACAGCATCATATAAAGTAAAAGTAGAACCTTTTGAACTCGATGTAGATGGCAGGCTTTTTGCCAGGCAGTTACATTATTAGCAAATTCTCATAATGATCCTGAATGTTGTTACTTCTACTGCATGCACAAGGGTGCAGGAGGTTAAGACTCTAGTCCACACCATATTCTTCGACTCTAAAAGCAATGATCTCTCCCAGATGCATCTCCTGATCCAGCTTTCATATACAGAACACACTTGTGGGTCTCTCTACTCATTGAAGACTACCATGCAAAGGGAATCGTGGTTTCTTCTTTGAAACCATGAGAATAAAACTCAAAATGTTTGCTCTTGATCTTCAAGTTTCTTATTCATTAGTTAATATGAGATGGTTTGCTTCAGGACTTCAATTCTTTCTCATTGATCACCACAGGCAGCTCCAGGTAGATTTTATTTGGTACTTAGTCCCATGCAATGAAGTTTTGTCACTAGTAGTCGCCAAGATTCCTGAAGTGTTGTGTAATTAAAACTAAAAACATGGCCTGGAGTTAAGAACACTTGATGCTTTTTCAGAAGACCTGAATCAATTCCCAACATCTACATGGAAATTCACAGATATCTGTAACTCCAGTTCCAGGGGATCCAAACACCTTCTTCTGGCCTTCATGGGCATCAGACACACTCTTGGTGCACAAATACACAGGAAGGCAAAACACCCATACACATAAAATTTTAACAGTTTAGAAACAGAGCAAGTCACATTTACAAATTGATTGCCTTTGACTGGAATACCAAGATGATGCAATGGGAGAAATAATTATCTTCCTAATACATGGTTCAGAGACAACTGAAAACACTCCCAGGGAACAAACCTGGACCTGCAATTTATACCATCAATAAATATTAGCTAAATATATATCATAGACATAAATATAAGAACTAAATCTATAAGCTATTAGGAGGAAATACAGGAGCAAACATTGAGACCTACAGTGAAGTGAGGCTTTCTTAGGTATGGCATCAAAAAGATATAGTCAATGAAGAACATTATAAATAACTAGATTACAGGAGAAATGAAACTAGTCTGTCCATTGATCAAAGTTTTAACATGCAATCATTATAGGACCCAAGAATTCCACCCTTAACCATACAGTCAAGGAAAATGAAAACATGGGTCAAACAAGATCTGCAGAACATCATGAAAAAAAGTGATTACAACCTACAAAATGCAAAGTATTTGCAAATGATATAGGAATTTGTAGAGAGCCGTGCATGGCCGCGCCTCAAAGATGGCGCTGGCGTCCGGCTTCTGCCTTCCCAATGGCAGGTGTTCTCTGGGATAAACAACTCTTTATTTGGCTTGGGCGTGGAATCTGGCTTGCTTGCGTATGTCTGACCCTATAGGCATTGTCCACATGGCACTACGGGGTTGGTTGCCCAGTGGCTATAAAGGGCGTGGGCTGGCTTTCCCCGGAGTCAAAAGATGGCTTTCCCCGGGGTCAGAAGATTGTTCAATGTTCCTGAATAAAATGCTTGGAGAAGAGCCTGGTGTTGCATCTTCCTTGCTGGTCAAGGCGGACTCGACAGGAATTAAAAATACTAATATAAGTATATTACAATAAAAATATCACAAGGCATATAAAAATATAACAAATGCATTTTAGAAAATCAACAAAAGATATTAATGTTATTTTTAAATTGCTAGTGATCACATGAGAACACACTTGACATTAGCCATTAGAAACATGAAAATAGAAAACTGTTTAAGATGGCCATAATGTAAAAGACAGACAGTGTGGACAGATCAGAAGGTTTATACAGCAACAATGGGGAATAACATGTCTCAAAGAAGGGGAAATAGTTCATTCTTCAACATTTAAACATGCAATCATTATGGGACCAAACAATTCTACCTTTACTCATACAATCAAGAAAAATGAAAACATGTGTCAAACAAAATATGCATCTAAGTTTGTACCATAGTATTATTTCTAATAAGAGCAGAATGTTAGAAAGAATGAATTAGTAAGGTAGTGAATGGCATAGTAACACAATGCATAACAAGTGACCAGAAAATACGGAACTATTACTATAGGCTACAACATGAGTGAACCTTGAAAACAGTATTCGAAGTGACAGAAACCAATTGCAAAATACCACTTATATTTAAAGTAGAAAAATTAAGAGATGGGGTCATTGGATCACTGGTGACATAGTGCTGAGGACATTGGGAGAAGACAATTACGTTAGAGTTTCTTTTTTGACTGATGAGAAACTTTCCAAAACTGTGGTTTTTACTCAGCTTTGAATATATTCAAACTGTTAAATAGTAAAGAAAAGAACAAAATTCAAAAATACCTAAAATACTAATAAATTGGAGATTGTGGGTTCAAAATGAAAATGTGTTACACTTACACAACCGAAAGACTAAGAAAAAAAGAATTATGAAATTTTCATGTAAGTGGGTGGAACTAGACATTATAATCCTGAGTGAGGTATTCCAGACCTCAAAGACAAATAATGCATGTTAGGCATTAGCTTTTAAATTTTAGATACATATGTTTTAATCCAAATAACCATAGAGGTTAGGTAGCTAGTAAGAGACCAGGGAGGAAAAGCATGTCTTCCAAGGAAAGAGAAATAGAATATAGCTTATAAAGACATAAAGGAAGCTAGAATAAAGAATTAAATGGAGGGCAGAGTTAAAAAAAGGGAATACATGGAGGGACAACTAACACTAAAGATCTGTTGAAAGTCATATGGAAACCTACTACTATAGAAGCTACCTATCATATAAACATAGAAAAGGAGTTTAAATGAAGATGCCATATTATGGAAGAGACAATGGCCCAATTAGACATTATATACCATGAAAAGGAGTTTAAATGAGGGACAACTAACACTAAAGATCTGTTGAAAGTCATATGGAAACCTACTACTATAGAAGCTACCTATCATATAAACATAGAAAAGGAGTTTAAATGAAGATGCCATATTATGGAAGAGACAATGGCCCAATTAGACATTATATACCATGAAAAGGAGTTTAAATGAAGATGCCACATAATGGAAAAGACAACGGCCCAATTAGACATCATATACCACCAAGTAAAACCCCTAGTGCTAAATATGGATTATATCTCGTTGAGCTGTTGGCCAAAAGAATGCCATAGATCCCCCTAAACATCACATACTATTGCCAAGGGTATTGGCTTCCTTCTATAACTTGATGGTAAATCCCTATTTCTGAAGTCACAACTTACGTCATCAAGCATGTAGAAATCATGCTGGTCCCCAGCTAGAAGATTCATCCCTAATCAATTAATATTTGTGGTACTGCAAGGTCCTCTGTACTCTACTGGAGGAGAAAAATAACCATCAATATTACCCAGCTACCAACTCTGTGACCTACAACAATGATCTGTCTGCAAGGTATTCCAGCATAATAGTGGCACAAATATCATGCAAGTAACCAACCACTTTTTAAAAAATTAAATTTAAGGTCCACTCCATGAGATGGAACCCACATCTAACACTGCTAAAGAGACCAAGAACCTGAACCTGGAGGGTTCATGAGTCTAAGGGGAAAAAAGCAAAACTTTTTTTTTCTGCTAAAGAAATATCATAATAAAATGACTTCTAATGATGTATTACTATATCCATAGATCAGTGCCTCATTCAACCTGTATCAGAGAAGCTTCTTACAGTAGATGAGAAATAATGCAGAGACCCATAGCTGGACACTGTGCACAGAGTGAGAGCCTTTGGACCATTCAGCTCTAAGTGGGATGCCTTTGTCTAGCCCTTCCCCTCAAGGTTCAGGGATATAAAGGGAAAATGAGGTTGAGAAGCTCTAAGAGCTAGAGGTGGTAGATGATTCCAAAGAATCTTCCAGAAAAAAAAAAAACAACTGATGCACATATGAACTCACAGAGACTGTAGCAGCATGCACAAGCCCTGCACAGGTTTAAATTAGACAAAATTACTGAGAAAAGAAAGGGAGCACAAGATCCAACCTCAAACAAAGACGCCTCCTTTAATTAGTATTTGCTAATTAAAGAGGGCAGGGAAAATCAGTTTTCTCCAATGGGATGTCTGTCACTGTGTATATCAAACATATTCCAGAGTAGACTCCATTCTCAGGAATAGTTGGCCAACACAAAACTATTCAGTGTTGTTTGTTTGTTTTTTTCTTTGTTGGGATTTTTGCTTCTATATTGCTATGTTTTGTATTACCCTTTCTTTTTAGTTTGTTTTTGGTATTTTGTTTTGTTGTATTTTATTGAGGGGGGACATCAAGTTGAGTAATGAGGACAGTGGAAAGGATCTGGGAGTATATACAGAGGGGAAAGATTGTGATAAATATGAGAAAGAATTTTTTAAAGTAAACTAATTTTTAAAATAGAACAAAACAAATGACTTAGATCAAGCTGTCTCATGATGGAGAAGAGTGAAAAATATCACTGAGGTAGTGGTTTAAAATGAAGAAAGAATGATCTCAGAATTAATAACCTGAGAAAAAGGTGTATTTCAGCGCATGTTTCAAATCAGAAATCAATAGAACCCTTAAATCTTTTTGTTGTTGTTGTTTAATTAATTTATTTTTTTAAGTTTTTTTTTTTTCATCTTACATACCAATCTCGGTTCTCCCTCCTTCCCTTCTCCCACTCAAACCCATCTCCCCCAATCTTACCCCCCATCCACTCCTCAGAGAGGGCAAGGCCACCCTTGGGAAGTCAACAAAGCTAGACTTCAGTTGAAGAGAGGGAGGAGGGGTCACAGGATCAAGTGAGTTGAAGATCATGATGGGTAAAACCATAGAGACAGCTGAACCAAGCTGTTGGGAGCTCATGAACTCTGGCCTATCAGCTGGGGAACATGCATGGGAAGGAACTAGGCCCTCTGAATGTGGGTGACAGTTATGTGGCTAGATCTGTTTGGGGAGCCCCTGGCAATGGGACCAGGACTTATCCCAGGTGCATGAAATGGCTTTTTGGAATACATTCCCTAGGGTGGAATACCTAGCTCATCCTTGACATGGGGGAGGGTCAAGTTGAGGCTTGTTCCTGCCTCAACTTAATATGAACCCTTAAATCTTTATAGAAAATAAATCCTGGTGGAATGCTTTTATTCTGCACGGAATATATAGTGATACCTATGGATAATTTAATATATTATAAACATCTTGTCATTAACTATTAATACCTTGATTTATACAATGACAGTCTACCATATTTTTAAAAAGATAAAGAAAACTATATGCAGGGCAATTGGTTTTGTCATTATAAATGCTGAAACAAGGTTCCAATTGACATCAGTTCAGAGCTAAAGGCCGTCAGATCCTGTAAATTCTTTATCAGAAATTAATTTTATCTATTTATTCTGTCTATTCTTATCACTTCATGCTATTGTTGACCGAACAGTCCTACTTTGCATAATTTAATTCTACTCCATGCAGTATGATGCTGTCAAGCAATCTTAAAACAGGGTTGTTCCTGTTGATTCAGCTTTCCAGAAATGTTAAGGCTTCCTGTACCTTGAACTCCTAATGATATTCAATATATGAATCACTCTACAAAGATCCTTATATACAATTACCTTTTAATTCACCCACTTATCATTTTCTAATAAGACTATCCCTAAATAAAGCGCATCTGTTTCAGTATATCTTTATACTTACATTTCTCTCCTCATATCCAAATTCTGTCAACTTTCACAAACCCTTATACTTTTTGTTTAATGATACTTAATGCAAAGACTAATTCTACCTTGGCTGTAGCATGACATTTTCAAAAAACAAACAAACAAACAAACCCACAATTCTTGATTATTCCATGATATCACAGTACCTGGCCAATCTTTACCAACCATTATTTCCTGCTCACAGGATACTCATGCTCTCCTATTTATCTACCAAGGGATTTTAAAGCATTTCAATGGTATGTGTAAGTTAAGTTTTCCTGAAAAGTTTCTACAGCCTCATCAGTAGGGGATGAACAGAAATAGTTCTACTAGATTTAAATTAAGAGCAATACCAACAACAAAACTGAATTATGGAACTGGAGAACACCAAGGGTTGAGAAAAGATCATCTAGCTTTACATTTTGTTGTATCATTAGCGAAACTGAGGTCCAGGCTTGAGAACAGATGTGCACAAGACCCAACATTTGTTTGATGACAGACGCAAAATGAGATTCTACTTCCTCTATTAATGTTTTTAAAGCCTCATGGAACAGTTGGCCGAGATGTCCATACACCCCATAATATAACATATCACATTAAGCTTCAATAGGTAGGCATGTGGTGATAGAAGAGTGACAGAACTTAGTTTATGGATGCTGGTCTAGAAATAAGGCTCAGGGGAAATGGACATGCTAGCTGCTTTACAGATGTTTGGAACACTTCTATGTCCAGACAACTTCCACAAACAGTTGAAATGAATTAGGCTGGTGTAAGAAGACTGGGCACATTTTCCTGTGGATAACACTGCCTATCAGTTGTACTGTGTTATAGATGGCCAGAGAGATCCAGAAACAAATATGGTCATACTTCCCCCTTATTTAAGGCCCTAGTGGAATCACTGAAGACAAAAGCACCCTTGGGAGTACAACACATCTTCAGGTCCAACTTTGCCCAGTGAAGTATATTTTTCTGGGGACAAAAATGTACTTGACACTTACCAGAGTATTTTCTGATACTTGCCACTGGGTCAAAAATAAAGAAAGAGGACAGCATGTGATTTTGAGGGCAAAGGACTTAAGCCAGTCTTTATTAATGTTGGTTCTTCCCATTAGAAAGGCTTTTTCATTCTGCTTTGCTGTCAACTATGTGAACTCCAGCATCTGTTAAGGTTCTCTGAGCTTCATCTTTATTAAAAGAAAAATGTTAGAAACTATTAAAAATGAGGATCCTTAAAAACCTAAGGTTTTGTAGGTCAATACATACCATGTACACATAGCTATTGAGGCCCTGAGCTAGCTAATCAACCAAGGTGTTTCACCAAGTCTTGAGCCATCCTTACCACCTGTTAACAGATAGCAAAGGCATCATCAGCCCCATTTTAAAGATTATGGAACAATGAGGACCAGAAATCAATTGTTAGTGGAACTTTAAGCTAGCTCTTCTAGAGAGCTGACAAACCACAGCCTAAATGATAAATCTGATTGGCAGCCTGTTGTTAGAAATAAAGTTTTATTAGAATGCAGAAATAGTCTTTCATTTATGTATTCAATACAGTAGCTTCCACATAGACACAATAGCAAAATTAGCTGCAACAAATACAGTATGGCCAGCAAAGCAAAAAAAACAATAGATAAATGATAGATGGATGGATAGAGATAGATAGATAGAGAGAGAGAGAGAGATGAATGAATGAATAAATGTCCATTTATAAGAGAAAAATATAGCTCCTGTTCTAGAGCATAGACCTACTTTTGTACCAAGCTATCTAATTCTTCTTCTGCAAGAGCATTCTCATTTGTTCTCATTATCATCATAATCAGACCCTTTAGTCCTCTTATGGAGTCCCTGCCTTCCATATCCTTACAGGATGGAAAATACTTTGCAGAGTAAGGTGCAAGAATTTGTTCACTTGATTTGGATATAAGCTCATACAGTACATTTTTTGATTGTAACTATGGTGGTGGATTTTTTAATAACTCAGACACCTGCATAAGAAGAGAGAAGCATGGGAGAAAATACTCTGCTTTCAATATGACTGTTGGGCCATTAAGCACTAGCAGCCGTGGCTCACATGAAGCTACAATTGCTAGCCCGCAGCCTTCCAAATGAAGCACAGCACACAGCTTCAAAGCAGAAGGGAGCACTTGGAAAACCCGAAATCTCTGAGGTGTGATTGAGCTCTCGGCAATAAGCATTGAATAAGGATGTTCACTCAGTGTCACAAACCCCACAGTTGCAGAAATGCACAGTGACTGAGTACTGTGTGGTTTTCTGATTCGGTGCACACATGTGTGTGTGATATTTCAATTGTTACAACTCCATTGCTTTTGTAACTGTTTTTAATTACTCATGAGACCATTTCCCAGTATGAGCTGAGCATATGGGTACTTTGCATTTTTAAAATCCTACTTTTTAAGTTTTCCACAGGCTGAAAAAACTAGTTGGTTTATTTTTTAATGTTAACAAGGTGTCTCGAATGCTTTCACAAGAGAGGTATTAGAGAACAAACCCCCTGGGTCCCCAATCCTGCCAGAGAACACACCTCCAGAGGGCTTCCATACAGGGCTATGTTCTTGGTCATGAGAGGGTATGCAGTCTTTCAAGAAAGAGCTGATGAAGAAATACTAATCACAGCACTAGATGAAGTTACAAAAAGTAAGGAAAGAGGGTCTTCCCTTGGCTCTGTGTGCTGATAAGGTAGCCGTTGAAACCTCTTTGTTCTCAGTGAACTGCTTACTGAGCACCCACTGTATGTGGAGTATTATGCCAGACCTTGAAAAAAAATCAAATAATTAGTACATGCTTCTCTATGCCCTAGTAGCTCTGTGAGTTTTAGAATGCATTTAAACACATATGAAGAGCAAAAGACCCTTGCCCGGGGTATATAAGAATCCCAGTGACTGAATAGGAAAAAGTTTAAAAGAAAATACAATAGGAAAATGGAACAAGTGTGTGGACAGATAATTTACAAAAGATGATGTTCAAATGACTAATAGACCTAGAGATAAATAGTTAACTTTCATCACTCACTAGAGAATGGTAAATTAAAACTACTATATAAGACCATCAAGTGTCTATTTTCAGAATAGCTGAAATTGAAATTCCAGAAAACAGTAAGCATTGACATACAGTGCTACTGAAATTCATGTTCACTGTTGGAAGAAACATTAATTTCTAAAATTACTCTGAAAACTATTCTTAAATAATTAACTAAAACAGAGCATTCTCCATAAAAATCCTATTTCTTATTCTAGAAAGGCCACAACTGTGTTCATCGAACTAGAGTTCTCATAATGGCTCTAAGATCTCCATATTGGAAACCAAATTTCCTTCCTTCCTTCAACAGTAGACTCGGCTAAATGCAATGAAGAATAATCACTTATCTCAATAGAACATTATGCAGCAGAGAGTTAGTGACCCAAAGTGCTGGGTAAACAATGTTGAGGAACAGCACAAACATAATATTGAATTGGGGAGATACAGAACCACAAGTGATGCATAGCTTTGAAAGTCAGGATGGTAATTTCTCTTGATGTGAACATAGAGAGGGAACCAGAGAAAAGCATAAAGGGCTTTGATTATGTGTGACTAGCCTGGGTCTAATCATCTTGTGAAAACCTACTGATCTATACAAGAAACCTCACAATAAAGGGTTAAAGTCCTAAACTAAGTCTTGGGAGAGGATTATCATTTTCACCTCCAGAAAATGGAAAGGTCATCATTAAAAAGGGGATAATTCATGACAACATGAGCAAAATGAGCCTTGTATAGACTAAATCATGGTAAACACATTTCCATTTGTAGAATTGTTTGTATGTGGAAGAATGATAGAACCAGAAGAATGAGCCCAAGACCTCTCTCAGCCACCTTGACACAAGTGTTGGTTGTAGTGGAAAAAGCAATGGGAAGCCATGATAATCTTGGGCAGGGTAGAGATAATCAGAGCTGTGTTCAGGAATTAACTTGGCAGCTGAGATGCAGAATGAATTGGGAAATGGAAATACTAAGGGAAGGGAGACCAATTTGAATGTAATTGCAATTGTCTGGGTGGTATTAATTAAGCTTAAATTAGGGTAGTAGCATGAGTGGAAAAGAGGAGATGTATGTGAGAGGCATTAAAAAAGACAAAGCAACATACTGGATTTCTGTCAAGGGAAAGGGAAGAGCCCAAGGAGGCCAGTCTGGGCAATGGGAAAATAAATCATGCTATTAACTGAAATATATAAATTTCTTCCACAAGGGTAAGGGGTGAGCCTTGGTGTTGCTATGTCCTTTATTTCATACTCCAGAGATGTCTCCAGAACACAGGACCTCGGTGCAGCTCATTATGAGATCTTGGGTCCATGAGAAAAATGCCAAGGCATTTTGCCAGCCATTTGTGTCTTTTAAAGTATCTGACTTTTTTATGGGCTGGGAGATATCAAGGTAAAAAGCACATTTTCTAGCCTTGCAGATAAGAGTAGGAATTTGACTGGGTTGCAAGAAGATAGGACCTATACAACTTTAAGTCTGTGCCCTTCAGGGGAAGTCAAATGTTTTTTTCTTCTTTCTCATGGCTGAATATAGGTGATGGCAGTAGGTAGAGCAGCCCTCTGGGCCTATGACTAGAAGCTACAGTAGAAGACTCTCAGAGCAAAAAGATAGGCCAATCTTGACTTTGGATGAGTATAGAATACCTTCCTAGCCCAGATGATCTCTGCAAGCTTTATGTGACAGAACAATCAATTCTTGTTTCTGTGACTATTATTTTGAATTTCTATTGCTGTAGCTAAATCGTTGTCAAATAATTCATAGCCCAAGATTCTGGTTTTGATCCCTGAGATAGATTCTTCATCTTGCCAAATAATTCTTAGATATTTGATGCTGTACTAAGTGCCAGTGATAAAACAATCAGTTAATGTTTAACATCTTCCCCAAATACCCCAGGGCACTGCTGGTAGTGTATGATAATGTCTCAAATAGATTTAACATATAAATTGCCAGTTATGGGACATATTCAAAACAACAATGCTGTGTTTATGTAAGCAAGCTGGGGACATATTAACTAGATCCTATTTTAACTTTAATTTTTATTACATTTTTACATACTTTGTGTATGTGTGAGACAGAGAGAAACAAGGACACACAAACACACACACACACACACACACACACACACACAGAGAGAGAGAGAGAGAGAGAGAGAGAGAGAGAGAGAGAGAGAGAGAGAGAGAGAGCCTCTATATTATAAAGCTGCGGATGTCAGAGGACAATTTGCAGAATTTGGTTCTCCTTCCACCATGTGGGTCCCAGGGATCATACTCAGGTTCTCAGGCTGGGAAGCCTAAAAAGCAGGAATCTAAGATACTTTGAGGAATGCTGTTGCACTGAGATAATGCTGAAATCCATGGAAAAAGGAAATCATATACACGTAAAAATGCAGATGGTATAGTAAAACTATAGTAATCACCAACATTACTAGTCAAAGAATATGTTCAGTCACCCTCTGCATCTGTAAAAGAAAATAAGGTAGCCACAGAGGTAAATGACTCTAGTCCCAACAATTTGGATGATTAAAGTAAGAGAATCACTTGAGCCCAGGAGTTCATAGTCAACTTAAGCCTCATAGAAAGGCCTCAAAGAAACAAACAAATGAAAGGCAAAAGCAGGCTGGAGAGATGCTCAACCTGCAAATTGTTTGCCTCACATACATGAGAGCATGAGTTTAAATTCTGGGACCTACATAAATTTAGTCAAAGTAGCACATCCCTAATACAAGGATTCCTATGGGAAAATGGGAATCAGAGAAAACAGAATCCTTAGAAGCTCCTGGGCCATTTAGCCTGATGCACATACTAGGGAACATCAATGAAACTGTGGTCAAACATAAAGGAAGGCAAGGACTGGAAGGCAAGGTGTCTTGTGACCTCCATAGTTGCCTAGTCTGCTGCTTTATCACAGAAGTATCTGTATTCTACACATACATCACATACATGTGCACACACACACACATACACACACACACACATATACAGGGAGGGGGTGGAGAAAAAAACTAAACAACTAGCAACAAAGCTAATCCTTCAAGGAAAACTAAAGAATGAAAAGGCCATTAGGAAGCCCAATACTTTGCACAGTGATTACCAAAACTAATTTAACAAATAACAAGTTCAACAGCTGATGGTCATACTGAGAAACATAGGTCAAGAAGCAAGAAGTTGTTAAGGTGACAGAATTCTGACTACATGATTGTGGAAGCAGAGGTCTGGATGGCTTGCTTTCGGGTTGGTCACCATTCTAGTCAAAGCTTGATGCACTTGTAGTTCACACTCACCCACAAAGTCAGGTTTGAGGGAAGGTTGACACATTTGAGCAGAAGGGGTGTTGGCCTGAGAAAGGCAGCATTGGCATTTATTGCAAAAGATGAACAGCAAAGGACATGGAAGAAAAAGCAATATCCCAGGAGAACAGAGGGGACAAGTAGGAGATCAAAGTGAGAAACCCTTCATGAATACAGTTGCTTTCCCCTTCACGAATACAGTTGCTTTCTCCTAGAAGTGTGAGCAATGAATTCAAGCAGGTAGCAGTGAAAGAAGTGCCCTCAGGTCTTATTTGGTTTCAGGCAAACCCATAAGTCCTACTTTGGTTTCTGTTGCTGTAATAAAACACTGACAAAAAGCAACTTAGTAAAGAAAGTGTATTTGACCTACAGGTTACAGCCCATCACCAGGGGAAACCAGGACAGGAGCTCAAAGCAGGATCCTGGAATCAGGAACTGAAGCAGAAGTCATGGAGGAATGCTGCCTACTGGGTCACTCCTTCGTGACCCATTTTACTCTCTTTTTTTTTTATGCAACCCAGAACCACCTGCCCAGGGGTGGTACTACACATAGTTGGCTAGGGTTAGGCCCTCCAAAACCAATCATAAATCAAGGAAATGCTCCGCCTAGATAGGCCCACAGGACAATCTGATAGAAGCAACTCCTTAACAGAAGTCCCCTCACCCTTGATGATTCCAGCTTATGTCAAGTTGTCAAGAACTAAGCACCACACCATCAGAGACTGTGAAAGTCATCTAAGGAGTGTCCCAGTGGGTCATAATTTCTTGGAGAAATCTTCTGAGTCAATTGGTGCCTCCCTGTCACCTTGTGTGTCATCAGAATAAAATATAAGGCTCACAAGCACTTCCTTTGGGCAATTTAAAGTGTTTTGTTCAACTTTACAGAAATTAAACTAACTTTAATATTATTAAATGAAATGATGGCCCTCCTTTTCCTAAGCAAATAAGCAAACTGATTGGAACACTGTGCACATTGACTGAAAATATAATTTCAACTGTTTATCTTATCAATGGAAAATTCAATTCAAATTACAGCATGTTTTCCTCCAACACAATTTGTCATAAATATGTAACTGTCTATATCTAGATTATGTCTGCAATCTAATCTGAGAAAAAATATACAAATCGATAAATCAGATGTGTAGTTGCAAAGGGCTTATTATTATTGTTTGTGCTTTTTCCATATCCTTGAGAAGTGACCAGAGAGGCTGGTAGAGAGCCAACTGTTGTAAGTTCAACTAGAGACAGAGTTCTAAGCCTTTCTCTTCCTACTGTGCAGCAGTTTACAACTTTAGCTACCAAGAACAGTGTCTATATATACAAACAATGTAGCACATATCACCTAGGCAAACAGCCACCTACACAGTTTAGAAAATAGGGCAAAGTGTCATGAGAGTTGGAATATGATCAGCATTCAATTATTATAAAAATAATGCTGTCTTCTATTTACAGAGTGCCTTTCTCCTGGGTGAGCTAACAGTACACCATACCTTATCGGAAATTCTATTAATATGTTCAGTTCAAAGTCATTTTTCATGCACACATCATTACAGGCATTCACCCTCACACAGTCCCTTTATAGGGCTACCTAAAAATTAATCTTGTTTCAGAAGCAGTGACTTAGTTTGAAATGCTATGGTCATGCAATGCCACTAGTCAGTGAAGGAAAAGTAAATGGGCTTAGGAAGTTGGGGAATGGCTCAATTAGTAAAGTGCTTCATGTGCAAGCATGAGGACCCGAGTAATTCCCCAAAACCTACATAAAAAAGTCAAGCAAGGATGTGTACATCCATAAATCCAGCACAGGAGAAGTATTGACAAGAGGATCCTTGGGGATTGATGGGCAGTCAATCTAGCCAATTAGTGAGCAATCAGTTCAATGAGAGGCCTTGCCTTAAAAAATACATTGGAGAGTGATTAAGGAAGATACTCAATCTGAGCCTGTGACCTCTACAGACACATGCAAGCACATGCATATATATCTGCATTTGTGAACAAAAACAGAGAGAGGAAAAATTGGACTGTACTTTTTGCATTGATTACAATCCTGCCCACCATCCTCTGTAAGGTCCCAACAAGTAAGGTGACTCCAGGATGCCAAGGATCAATTGTACCTGTCAGTAGAAAGCCCATCTCACTTGGCCATCCACTTAAGATTAGGAACCAGTGGTATGGAGAGGCAAAAGAATGTGTTGGAAGTCAAGTGGCTTTAGCATGCTGGCTGGACACATTTCTGATTTGCTGTGGACTGTGTGAGCTCCCTGGTGAATACAGAAATGTTCCAAAGCTCATCGGGGTGACTGGAAATAGGCCAACTCCAGTCAGTACAGCACTTACTGTTACAAAGAGAGGGATGGCAAGACATTGGACCAAAATGAGAAACATCTGAACTCACGTTCTGTAGTTAAGAAAAAAAGCTCACTTTAACCATGAGATAAAGCACTAAATGATATGTCTTTTGTCAGTGTTATAAGATTAAAGGGAAATACTTCAAATTTATATTCTCCTCTTCCTAATGAGTTTGTCATCTCTGTCCAAAAGATGGAAAACACATTTTCTGGTGCTTGTTTGAGTAAGGGTCTCGTTGTCATTTGGGGTGGACTGGAACTTGGTGTGTAACTCCATGCTGATGTCAAACTTGCAATATTCCAGCCTCTGGTTCCTTCATGCTGGGACTCCAGGTGTAACCTACCACATCTACCCATTCCATTATTCTAAAGGAAAATAGCCTAGAAGGTTCATAGATAACTTGGAATTTGGTGTCATGAGTAACCACCCTGTTCCCCAACCTCTGCTGAAATCCATCTTATATACATCATATGCTCGGTTTAACTCCATCAGTGTCTTCAATCTATAGGATACTCCCTCATGCTTCTGATAATCAGCATGGGCTGTTCCTCCTTCATGAAATGCCCTTCCTCTCTGTATTTACCAGAACAACTTAAACTCCTTTTCCCTCACTTCACTTCTTTTGGCATAGATGTGAAAGCCAAAGTGGCAGAATCACCTTCCCTTTCTGTTTTGTTGTTGTTGTTGTTGTTGTTTGCCATGGAAGCCAATGACCCAGAATAAGATTGTCTTAGGTAAACAGGGAGAGGGACTTGGAAATTTGTGAAGAATAGCTGAGAAAGCAGAGAGGAGACCTTCTCCAGTGGCTCTGTGTGCTCTGAGGGCAAGCACACAGCAGACTCCTGCCTTCCACTCTGGGAGGCTGGCATGGTCACAGTGGCTGTGCCATCTTCCAAAGGAGGCAGGAGAGATACATTCACCTTTGACAAACATTTTTTGGATCATGGAGCTCCCATGTTGGGTTAGTGTAACACAAACTTCAAAAGGTCTTGTTAATAAAAACAAACCTGGAGCCAGATATTGGGATGAATGCTGAAAGATCAGAGAGACAGAACAAGCCACAGCTAACCTCACCTCGCCAATTCCTCAGCTGATCCTGTTTCCTCAGACTGAAAACCTCTGAGTCCTCATCGAATTGATCTCAGCTGAACTGATGCTAAAAGCTTAGAAGCCTAAAAAAGGCTCTAGTTCCTGGTCCTCACACCTCATATACCTTTCTGCTTCCTGCCATCACTTCCTGGGATTAAAGGCGTGTGTCACCATGCCCAGCTGTTTCCAATGTGGCTTTGAACTCACAGAGATCTGGATGGATCTCTGCCTCCAGAATGCTTGGATTAAAGGTGTGTGTGCCACCATTTTCTGGCCTCTATGTCTGTCTAGTGGCTGTTCTGTTCTCTGACCCCAGATAAGTTTATTAGGGTGCAAAATATATTGGGGGACACAATATCACCACAGGTTAGACTTCAAGCCTCTCAATTATTGATAAGTATTGATCAGTATTGGTCAGTAAGACCTGAGGGCCATGAGGTGAAACATGTTCTAGCGCAAGCAAGTGGATCCCTTCTGGAATTTCCTTCCCACACATAAAAGGGGGCTAAGATATGGATTAAGAGTATAAAATAATACATCATTTAAGACACAGCTGAATTCGAGGCAAAAAAAAAATATTTCTGTTAATACTTTGTCACTGGCACATCTTTTGTGGTAAATTTTAGCAAGTGTAGGAGAGCTCAGTTTTGTGCAACTATGCCACTAACTCCCTTGGGAGCTGCTAGTGGTTTACAGCATCCTCATCTGCAACTGTGATTAATAAGATTACCACAGCAGGAAGGCACAGAAAGGGTCTCTGGTAAGCAACCTGCACCAAGACAGAGACTTGAGATAAGCATACCTGAGTACAAGGACAAGGAGGTGTGCCTCAGACTCTGAGTCAGATCTCAGCAGGTACAAATAGCACACACAGCAATTAAATGATAGAATTTATGCTCCAGTTCCTGAATTAATGTTGTTCCTGGTTTGTTCCCATGTCTATTCCATGCCTATTTTACAACCTTATTTTTTATAAAACTAAATCCCAGTAATGTCATTCCCTCCCGTCTGCTCTCAGCAGTGGGTGGTCAGAAAGGATGGGGGCTAGAAAAGGGATGGGATCAGTAACAGCGGGGCAGGAGGGACTACGGGCCCTAAGATAACTCTCTGCCTCCAGCGTTTCAATTCATGATCCACTACCTTTAGCAAACCTGCCCTTGCCTCCCCCTTTAGGTATCCACAGCACCACTGAGTAATGTTTCAAAGAGGTATGAGGCCTATGAGTGCTCCAAGTGTAACCCAATAATGTTACACATTAATAGTGCACTTGTTAAAGTCATTTATATCCCCCTTTCATATTTTATTCTTTTTTTCCTTTCTGTTAGTATGCCCATGATTCTTTTTTTTAAGGCCAGGCATTATATTATAAAAAATGAGATGCAACAGCAAGACTCTTTTATGCAAATACTAAGGGACGCACAAGAGTAAATGAAAACAATTTATAATATGTGCAGTTCTAAATCAGCTGATGTTTAATAAAAAACAAAGTTTAGACAAATGTTCCCCATAAATCACTTTGGAGTTTATTTAGCATTCTTTTCCTTCATGACACACAGGCTCTTGGTTAAGTAGAAGCAGTGACTTGGTGAAGTGTTGACAGAAATTCCCTTGTGTATTACACATAGCCACTCTTCTGACTTCTTCTGATTTTATATTGTTTCTCCCAACCTCCACAATTCTATGCATGCAAGTGTATGTGTGCACAGAAAATTAATTTTTCATGTAGAATAAATATGTATCTATACTCCATTGGATAATTCTAGTTATCCACTTGTTTCTTTAATGGCAAAGATCCAAGATTTATCTGAACCTGAAATCATTTATTTTTCTTCTACTTATGTCTTGAACATTAATTAGTATTATAATGTCCTTAGAAAAGAGCCTATTCACCCACTTGGAGCACTCATAGGCCTCATACCTCATATCACTACCATCTCCTCTACCCTGATCCATGTAACCCTTCATGGCTAAGCTATTATTCAATAATCCATTTTCTTTTATTCCTCTTGTTACTCTGATATCTACATCTCACAGAGAAAACTAAGTTATATGTACAAAACATGTATCCCAGAAGGCTTCTCATATTCTCTTTCACTAAGCACACATTTGGCCTTTTTGTTAAAGCTAGGTTATGTCATGATGTAGTAGCCAGGAATTACATACCAATAAAATATCAAGAAAAACTCAGAAACTACAAAATTACAAAAAAAAAAAAAATGGAGTGCATAAAGTTGCTGAAGTCACAAGACAATGTGGTGAATAAAATCTATGAAGAATATTATCTGCCCCAAAAGGGTAAGGACATGGACACACACACACACACACACACACACACACACACACACACACACACACACTACAACATACCACACACAGAGAAGAGATGATGGGAATAAACCAGAATTACAAGCAGGAAAAAAATGAATTAAGTGAATTGATCATTGCCTAGTGTGGGTTAACATGTCTGAATAACACTCCTGGGAGCTGTAGACATGAAAATTTGCATTCACTTCCAGGTTCTTTTATGCTCCAAAACCTCACAGGACACATTCAGATTAGAAGCAAGGTAGAGAACTAGAGTGAGCAGTCCCAAATCACACTGAACTAAAGGAAGGGTTAACAGTAGATGGTCACCCCCTAATAAAGCATACGGCTCCATCTCCCTGCTCAAATCTTTTCAATATGAAGTGAAAACTTACTGAGCCAGAGAAAGAAGAGCAACAACCCCTCCTCAACCATGTACAGGTTCATCATGGGAGGAAACGTGAAAGGGAAAAGCATCAATCTGTGCAGTAAGGGTTCTGAGCACAGAATCTTATGCCAGTACCAACAGAGATTCCCTGTCACTATGGGTCAGAAAAGAATCCTCCAATACAAGGTCAGATAGCAACTGACATAAAGAAAATGGATGAAATTGCCAGGGTCTCTGAAGTTCACACAAAAAGTGTTTAACTGACTAAGAAGGGATTCTAACAAGATAGACACCTTCAATTGATAGCAAAAGCTTATTGTGCTAACATACTAAGATACACACTGTTCAGGCAGTGGAGGGGAAAGAGATCACATTCTCATTGTGTTACAAGAATGCACTTTTCAGAATGCTGAACATGGAAGGCTAGTACAGAAAAAAAATCTACAATTATTCCAGCTTTTTCTATAAGAAAGGGTCACTGGTAGAGAAATTTGAAGGGTGTGGTATACTAAGGTTAATCACAATAATGACAAAAGGCAAACTGAGCTGTAGTCCTAAGTTGATTGTATGTCTCTCCCCAAATGCCTGAGAGGAGGCATGCCAATCTCTAGGTAGAAATACTGTTGACATCCAGCTCTGCTACTGTGTATGAGATATCCTTCATTCATGAAACAGTATGAAATACTCTGTCAGGGAACAGAATGGGCATTATTTTAAGACACAAAACAATCAATATTGCCAAGTCAGGTATGGAAATATCAGCAATGAATGTGTTAAAGGATTTAGTGTAAAAATGTTTTATACACATGAACATATGGGGAATTTCAGCAGAGCAATGGAAACTATAGAAACAAATTAAGGAGAAGTGCTAAAAATAAGGATACTTAAGAAAATTATGTCACGTAATTATTTGAGCAGCCTTGAGGATAAATCAACAGAAAACACCCAAATAAAAACACAGAGGAAAACATCCAAGAGCTGCATAAAAGCAGCAAGTCATGTAAAATGTAAAATATAATGTATAATTTTATCCTCATGCAAATAAAAAAGAGAAAAAATAGAACTGATGAAATATGTAAAGTAATAAAACTAATAATTTTAAAAGATGTAAAATTACCAGCACCAGAATATATAAAAAAACTTCCAAGCTAGAAAAAGATTCAAACAAACAAACACTAAAGCATGTTATCCAGACTGCTTAAAATCAAAGATGCAGAGAAACCAGTAAAAAGGGACATATTATATATAGAGAAAGAAATAAACAAAAAAGAAATTACCACAGATTTTTACTAGAAACAAGGCAAGCTAGCAGGAAAAAATGTAGTGGCACCTCTAAATTACTGAAGAAAAAAAAAGAAAAACTGTCAATTTCTACTTTTATAACCAGATACATTATATTTTTAACACTTAAGATGTTTTCAAACTTAAAACAGGTGAAAGACATAATTTTCATCAAATTACAGAATGCTTCTCACTGAGAATAAATATAATTCCAGACAGAAACTTAAATCTGTGTTAAATATAATGGAAACTTGAAAACAAAGTTAAATACAAAAAAGTAGTTTTCTTTTCCTTAAAGATTTATTTTATTTTTAATAATGTGCATATATGTATGTAATTATGGATTTTTGTGTGTGAGTTAGTGTTCCTATACAGTCCAAAGGAGGTGTCAAATTTTCTAGACTGGAGATACGGGCAGCTATGAGCCTCCCATCCTAGGTAGTAAGAATAAAACTGTCATCTTCTGCAAAGATGCTCTTTTCAGCACTGAAACATATCTCCAGCCTCCTGAGAAGGCACTTATCTTACTTTTAATCTCTCTAAAGGATAATTTAATATAAAAATAAAAATAATATTTTGGGGGTCTAAAACACATGAGAAAACATAATACTGAAAATATAGAGAAGAAAGTATATTTTTTCAAGGACCCTATATTTTACAAAATATAATTTGAGGGTTAAATTGTGTTTAGTTAAAAATGTGGATTATAAATTCAGTGGAGGAAATTAGAAAAAAAATTGAAAAATACAGATAATAAGCAATAGTAGTCATCACGTAGAATTACAAATTTCTTGTTTACTTTTCTTGCCATTTTTTATTCTTTGAGAACCTCACACATATATACAGTGCAATATGGTCACATTATTCTTCCCACTTCAACTCCTCCCATAGCCTCTATAACTCATCCCTCTCCTAACTTCATGTCTTTTTATTTTTAGAGATCTATTACGTCCAACTAGCTCTTCCCATGTGTGCATGTGTGGGGCCATCCATTGAAGCATGAGAAACCTACCAGTGGCCATATTCCCAAAGAATGATTCTCCCTTCCCCAGCAGCTACCAGCCACCAGTAGTTTCTCAGTAATGGGTGGAGTCTGAAGTTTATCGACTCCATCTTTGTGGAGTTTTGGCTGTCTTAAATTTGTTCAGGTCTTGTGCAAGTTACTACATCTGCTGGCATTCATGAGTGCTATACCCTTGCTATGTTGATAAGACAGCATCCTATTTGTCCGTGTAAGTCACTGAGTCTTGGTGGGGGTGGGGATTGATAATGATGTTTCATTCAGGGCTGAACACTCACTCGTCTCTTCTTTTCTGTACTTTGACCAGTTATGTGTCTATATATTGACAGGAGCTCAATGCAAAAAGGAATTTCTCTAATCCAGGTTGACAGCACAGGTCTAGAAATAGAAAGATAAATATTGAGAAAGCAAATTGGCTACATGACCATTTAGTAAAATCATAATGACAAGTTAGATACTTGGACCTCTGACCTTCTCAGACTTTTGACCAGGATTACAGTAGCAGGCATAAAATTCCCTCCTGTATGACATACCTCAAGTCCAATCAGGAAGTGATTTGTTATCCCATAATAATCATGTCACTAGTTCATCTGTGAGCACATCCCAGCCTGTTCCTTCTGGTCTAACACTGGGTAAGACCATTGATTTTTTTTCCCCCAGCAGCCTGCATAGCACCTTCTGGACCTATGAAGCTAGGAAGGACCTATGAAGCCAACAGGGAGGAAGTTCCCAGGTCAACGTGAGATTGATTTCTCTATTGATTTCAGCAATAGGGTATTACCATGTAGATATGGTGAGTAATCAAGGACAATGGCAATATCCTGTGTTGTTTTAGAGGCCTCGGCGGCCTCACTGATATTTAACTGGTCCAGATCTATCCCATACCATACACTGTAATTTTTATTTCATAAATCCCTGTCTTCTGAAAGTGGCATTGTCCACCCATGCAGAGGAACTCCATTTGAAATTATTTTCTAACATATATTTTGAAATTCACTCACTAAATAGTGGATCTCCATAAGGTTTTTTTCATGCACCCTTAGTTTAGTTTAGCCTGTCTAATACACCCTCCTCTTCCCACTGCTTCAAGCTCCACCTCCACTTAGTCCCCTAACTCCTAATATTTCCCATTCAAGGAACTAAAGAAATAAAAACCCAATTAAAAATAGGCTAGGGGAACAGAAAATACAAATGACTAGGAAACACTTTAAAAGGTGCTTTAGAGAAACGCACATTAAAGCTACTTTAAGATTCTATCTTACTCCAGTTAAGATGGGATCATCAGGAATACAAATGACAATGAACTCTGGCTTGGATGTGGCTAACGGGAACCCTTATACACTGCTTGTGGGAGTGCAAAATATTGCAGCCACTTTGGAAATGAGTCTAGAGGTTTTACAAAAATACAGAAATTGATTTACTGTAGGAACTGGCTATACCACTCCTGCACATATACCTAGTGGACTTTATATCCTACTATAGAGGCACATACACACCCATGTTCGTTGTTGTGATGCTCACAAGGTTTGGAAAATGAATCAAACTTAGATGTACATCAACAGATGAATGGAAAAAGACTGCGTTATGTTCATGCAATGGGCTATTCCTCAGTGGTAAAGAAAAACTAAATTTGTAAGCAAAGCTATGGAGCTGGAAAATAAATAAATAAATATATTCTGAGTGAGTTAACTCGAGCCCAGAATGACGAAAGCTTTATGTTCTCTCTCATCTGCAGCTCCTGGCTTCAAGTCTTCTGTTCTGTGTGTTTAACTTGGAGCCCAAGTGAAAGCCAAGAAAGTAGGAGGTTGACATTGGTGACAGGGGTCCAAGAAGGGAATGGATAGAGGAGTAGAGGATAAATAAGAGAAGTAGGGTTCTGTAGGTGGAAATGCTTAAGCAGGAAGAGATAGAAGCATATCAAATGAATGAGGGAGTTGGGGATAGAGCCAACACAAAGAAAGCATGAATAAAAAAGCAATATGGAGGCCTACCATCTCACAACCCAATTAAAAATCCTAAGTTTTTAATAGTGGAATACAGGTTTTACTTCTCATAACTTATGCCCTAAATTTTAGTCTCAATAGTTTAGTTGATCCCCTAAGCCCTGTAAAATTTAAGTACAGTCACTTAAAATAATTCCTCAGATATTCCACTGCCAGCTATTTCGTCCACAAAACAATGTATAACGGTAATACACATGCATTGTAACTTTTGATGGTGACAAACCAAATCACCTTAAAAAGATCTCCCCAGACACCATTCCTGCAAAACTGCTATTCAGATCCTGTACAGAAAGCAAAGTTTAGTGACTTGTGTCTTAGTCATGTACCTGATTAGAAAAACGGGTAATCAGAATAGTATGGGTCAATAAAGAGGATAAAGTAGACAAATACCAAGTCATGACAATGCTGTAAATGAAATGTAAACATGTAAGTGAAGTAACAGAGAAAAACAACTGGCCCTGATGTAGCTCCTCTCATCATGAAAGAGAGTCTAGACAAACAGCAAGACAGACTTGGTATGGAAATTGACCTTGTGAAGAAGAAGAGAATGAAGCCCTGGGAGAAGTGATGATAAATTCTTCACACTGAAAAACCCATGAACATATCCTAAAGCTTTGAATACATGAAGTATGAATGCTGAAATGCTCTATGTTCCAAACATAGAGACTAACACAATTTGCTCATCTAAAGAACAGATGTTCACTCCACATTGCAATTTACAATGTAAGAAAAGTTGAAGATCATGAAACAATTAAATATTATCCCATTGGCTGTTAAAGGTGTCTTGGGATTACATGGCCATTTTACAGACCTGTGAAAAGGTAGATGCTGCTTATGATTGACTACAAAGCAGACAAACAAATAGAGAAAATGGCCAAGAAATACTAATTTTTAACTAGTCAAGTGATAGATTTCAAAACAAATCTATCAGTAGTCTCCCCCAAATATCAGAATTCTAACCTCTTAATTTAAAAGCATGTGTCTACTGAAAACAAGTAGCATGTAGCTTTGCTTTGTTGGTCAGGAGTATCCCAAAGACTCTCCAAACAGTATAGACTGTTGCTACTGCCCTTAATTGCCTCCCAGTACTTGAAAGTAAGACTGATGATCCAGCACATTTCAGACGCAGGACCTAGAAGAAGCATCTCCTCCATGAGAACTGGCTCCCATAGTACCAAAAGGTGCAGTGCAAGCTGCCAAGGGAGAAAAGCAATTAACAGTCCTGCTCAGATATAAATTCTATGAACCACCAAACAAAAAGCTTGATATCTCCAAGGATACAGTAGTGACACTTTAACATGGGGTTAACCAACAGCTGTGTCATTGGAGTTAAGACCTGCTCAATAGGAGAGAATCTATGCCTGGTGTTGTAAATCTGGTAAACCCAGTCAACTACCTGTAGCTGGACAAGTTATAAATGACAGAGGAAAACCCACCTTTGTCATTTTCCTAAATCGGTACCATTTATAGCTGTGGAATAAATTCTCCCCCTCAAAAAGAGACAACAAATTGAACCCAGGTCAAACAGGAAAGACATAAATGGTAAGATTAGCAGGAAATAAGATTGGAAAAAGGAAATAATTGAATAAAACAGATTAAAATAAAAACCAGTAGAAGGTTAGGAGAATCTGAAGGGGTTAGAAGAAAAGAAAAAAACACGATAAAAAATACATTGTATACTTTTTTCAATATAGAAAAAGTAAAAGCTAGTGCATGCAAAAGAGTAACAGTGTTGATCATCGTATAGTCTAGTGTTCAACCAACTACTATCCATTGGCAAAATCCAGCCCAATGTGTATTTAAGAAGTTTTATCAGAACATAACCATACCCATTTGTTTGTTAGGTTTTCAACTGCATGGAAGAGTATCTGAGATAACCACCAATGGCACATACAAAAACATGCCAAGTATGGCCCTTTACCAAAAAATTTGCCAAGTTCTCTCTTCATCTGAATCAAAGAATGAAGAAAGAAAAGAGAAGCTAAATAGATTTTCAATATAATGAATTTTGTAATAAAGGAACTCACTTCATATCCTATAGACATTAAAGTATAATGAAGGTATAAAATAAATAGCTTTGTATAAAAAAAACTCAACATTCTTAAAAGATACAAATAACAGAATTCCCCAAAGGAGGAAATAAATAAGCTGAATAACTATGATCCATTAAATAAATTCAGACTGTGACTCAAATCTTTCCCATCAAAGACATTTGCAGACCCTGATTGCTTCACGAGGGACCTATGCTGAACATTTAAGGAAAGAATGATATTATTTCTACATAAACTTTCACAGAAAACAGAGAAGGATAAAAACATTTACCAACACATTTTACGATGCCAGAGTTATCATGAGATTAAAATAGAGGCATGGCAAGAAAGCCACAGAATTCTGTTCTTCATGGTGCTGGGAAAAGTATCAGCCACAAGGATATTAGGAAATTGAATACAGCAAGATACAAACACATGATGCATTTTGGCCAAGGGAGTTTACTCCAGTGATAGAAATATGGTTCAACAGTAGAAAATCAAGCTAAGTCATTATATTAAAAAGGAAAAATGATGCAATCATCTCAATAAATGGACGGCAAACCTCTAGCAACATTTGACATCTATTAATGAGTAAAACTCTCAGCAAAATAAGAGAGCAAAAAACCTATTTCAGTGTGGGAAAGTTCATCTACAAGGTAACCCACAGCAAATAGCACACTGACCATGATGATGACTTTTTTCCTCATTATAAAAAAGGCAAAGGCATCATTGTCACCAGTCCAACAATGTCATCACTCTCACACTATTTCTGCTACTGTAAGAAGGAGGGGCTCTGGGTGGGAAATGTTCATAGACAGTTGCAAATAAAATCAAGTACTCTGCATTCACATGGTAACAACTAAATAGAAAATTCCAAGAGGTCTTCCAACCAACCTTCAAAGAAAAAAAAAAAAAACAAATTCAACAAATCCATAGGATAGAAGTTCAATAAAAAAAATCAATTCTATTTTACTACACTAAGATGAATAATTGAAATTAACTTAAACATGGTTTTTTTATAATAGTACTGAAAACCTAACATAAATCTAAGGAAAACATGTACACACAATTATTATCTTGGATGGCACAGACAGGAGGAGACTCAGGTAAGCCTAAACAAGCTTTAAGATGCTGTGCTCACTGAGCAGATGATTCAATGTTGTTAAAAGGTCAATTCCTCTGAAACTGATCTGTAGATTCAAGTAATTACAATCAAAACCCCAGCAAGAGCTTTCACTGAGATGTACAAGCACATTTTAAAATGTATACACAATGACAAAGTAACTATAAAATACAGGTTTTTTTCCCTTCTTCTTGCTCTATTCTGTATATTCTGTAGAGAGAAAAAGATATACAAGTAAATACATGACCTGATCTTCAGATTTCCAGCAGAAGTTTGTTAATTAAGACAGCATTATTCTAACATGTGAGTCATTCAACAGAGTAAAGAGCTGACAATGAGACCCAAACAAATGCAGTCACCTGATTTTTGACAATGATGCAAAACCAAATCAATGGATAACAAGTGATACTGATATGATATGAAACAAGAAATGGGTAGTACTTCACTGGGTGAAAAGCTTGTGGGACTGGCCTTTGATTCCCAGAATCCATGTAGAAAAGAAAAGTCATGTGTGGTTAGTATATGTTTGCAATTGAAGCATTGTAGAAATAGAGAAAAGTAGATGCCTGGGGCTCACTTGCACTTACCCTAGTTTTCTAGGTCAATGAAAGACTCTGTCTCAAAAAAGGTACAAGATGCCTGTTAAATGATATCCATGATAACTCTCTGAGCTCTGCACAAATGCCCACACCAAGGCATATTCACACACGCTCAAACACACACACACACACACACACACACACACACACACACACACACACACACACATACTCACACAGACAACAAAAATGGTTGGGATAGTAGACAGAAAAAAGAAAATGACTGAAAACATAAAGTCTCTGTAAGAAAACATCAGAGAAATCCTTTGTAACATTGAATTGCTGCATGGAATCTTAAATATAATACCAAAAAAAAAATGACTCAGAAAAGAAAAAAGAATGACAAGATGGACTGCATCAAAACTGTGCATGCTTGTTTTTCAGAATATGAAAAGATGAACCACAGACTGAAAGATTCTATGTTTACAAAATGCATGTTTGACAACAGACCTTTTTTTCAGAATATATGAAGAATTATCATGATCTAATAAAAGAACAGCATGTTTTTAAAAATGAATCAAAGATATTGAACAGGCATATCAAATATGATAAGCGAATGACATACTGCTGTGAGTAGCTGATAGGAGCAATGGAAAGGAGGGGGACCTGATTCTGCATCACAATTTCAGAGAGATTTGAATTCATCATGTTGGGGAAACCACAGTGGAACAGCTTCTTCCATGGCAGAGAACATGTGAGGTACCTTCAACTTGTACCATGCTCCTGTCAGCCAGTCTCTGTAGATAAACAGTCTTATTAAATAAGAAACACAGAGCCAATGCAGAGATGAAAGCCTAAGAGATCAGAGTAATAGCTAAGCGCTAAAAACCTTACCCTTCACTGCCGCTCCTGTCCTTCCCTCCACCAAGAGCCATTGGGATGAGGACACAGAAGCTTCCAGTCTGAGGAAACAGGACCATCTGAGGAACTGTTGAGGTGAGGAAGGTGTGGCTTGTTCTGCTTCTCTGATCTTCCAGCATTCACCCCAATAACTGGCCTCAGGTTTGATTTTATTAATAAGAACTTTTAAGATTCCTGCTACAAGTCTCCAACTCAGAAAACCCCACAGCCTTCAAATCAGCACCACAAGCTGGGATTTAAGTGAAGTGAAAACCATCAGTACATCTAACAGGGAGGGGAGAATCAGCATCTCTTCACTATTAGCTAAGGAAGATCACCCTGCTTACTTTTGGGACAATAGAAGTGGGAACCGTTTAGGTGTCTATTGGTAGACTGGGAGGAGGAGGCTTTAGATAGCTGCAGTTATTTCACACCAGGTAGTGGGGCTTCCTAGTAAAGGACTGCAGTGGATTAGAAATGCAGGGGGAGGGAAGGAAAACCCAGAGTGAACATTCAACTATTTCTATGATCTTGATCATAGCGATGACATCTCAGGTGTTTATGTATGCCAACATTCATCAAAAGGTCCACATTAAAACATGTACAATCTTTGCCTATAAATTATATCACTGTAAGTCTTTTTTTAACATCATGCCCATTTATTAATACAACGGTAGTAAGTTTCTCTTGAGAGCCAATGAGCTTGCCAGTTGTGGGATTTGACTGGGTTACAGTACTTGGTATGAGCATCTCCTGTAGAATAAGGATAAAATCCATTCAGAATACAGTTATTTTAGTTATTTTTTCAGTTGCTGTGATAAAATTCCACAACTAGAAGCAACACAAGGAGTTTATTTTGACTTCCACTCCATCATGATACCAAAAGCATGGCAATAGGCTGGGGAAACAAACCAGTGAAAGCAGGAAGCTGGCTGTTGTCCTTCACAGAAAGCAGAAACCAAGAACAGGAAGGAAGGCCAGAGTATAAAACCTCCAACCCACCCCCATGATGTTTTTCCTCCAACAGACTCCACCTCTTAAAGGTTACATAATCTTCCCAAGCAAAGGCATCAGCAGGGGACCAAGTGTTAAAACATGTGAACTCCTGGGGGACAATTTGAATTCAAACCACCATAGCACACTAGCAGGCACACCTTGTCTGGAAGGTTGGTCTTGTAGACACTCAGGGTTCGCAGTTCAGAAAGACAGAGGGTGGCTTTTCTCCCCAGCAGTCTTTGAAGTACCTTCCAGCAAGCACTGAGAAATCTATGAAAATGAGCATGAAGGAAAATTAAGTCTCTCTCTCTCTCTCTCTCTCTCTCTCTCTCTCTCTCTCTCACACACACACACACACACACACACACACACACACACACACACACAAACACACACACACACACACACACACACACACACACACACACACACACACAGACACACCCTAGATTTTCAGCCCCATAAGTCATATGAATTTCAGTATTATTTAGTAAGAGAAAAATAATGTATTTCAAATAAATTGGAGGAGAAAATCAACAATTTGAAAGAATTTTTGAAAGAATTGTAATAACAAAACTACTAATTTTTAAGCCCTGAAAATATACCCACCAGCAAAACAACTAATTTTGAGAAAATTAATTTTGACAGCCCATCTTGTGTAAGTTCGATATTCATCATGTTTCTTTAAATACCAAGACAAAAAAAAAACTATTATTAAACTGTCAAATTGGCAAATCTATTGAGATCTTGCTTGTATTTATGTTGAGTGCCTGCCATGAGCATCACAAGATAGTAAAGTCCAATTTCTGCTCTTAAGCAGCTCATGTCCTCAACAGAAAGACAAGTTAAGAAGTGTTGAACAATAAATATTCAATGGTTAAAAAAATGGACTTAAAAATAGCAGTGAATGTTCTAGCAAAAATGCCCAGTATGTGAATTGTGGATTATGAGGGTCACACAGTGAGATGACATCAGAGGTTGGGATCATGTGTGTGCTGGACTAGGCTTGGAAGGTTTCTTAGTGAATACAGGATGCAGTTTCAGTGCAATGAAGAGGGTGGCCCACATGAGTACATAATCTACATGGAAGATAGTTCTTCACCTTAACTCAAAGAGAAATTTCATCATTTCATTTGAGAAATAGAGCTTTGAGTGAGAATAGCCAAAATTAGCTAATTTTCCAAAACAGTATTATAAAGCCCCAGAAAAAAATTCTATAGCATTTTCTAGCCATAGATTCTTTTATTAAACTACAAAAACTGACTAGTATCTCATCCAGGAATTTTGCCTCCCTGGATATTCCTTCCTGGATAGAAGTGTCAGCCTACCACTACCTCTGATCTCAGATTTGTAAAGTCCACAAAGAACCTGGACAATGGTGACTAACATCATGGAATGAACCATAGCTGTTTGCACTGAAGCCCACTTTTCACTGAATGTTGTCCTGGATAAACAATCCTTGGACCATTGTCCAGGGTAGATAGATCAAAGCCATGTTCACTGTGGATTCTTTCATACAAAAACATTTTGGTTTGTACTGTGACTGAGGTATATATCTCTGATATAGCTTACCTTTGTATCATTATTTAATTCCTCCAAAACAAATGGAAAATGCCCTTTGGATTCAGATTGTCTATTGGCAACAATCTATTTGCCTACCTTTACAGAGACACCCAAGGGAACATCTTCTGGTACAAGGTTCTATTGTGACTGGTATTTTTAGAGCAACAGTCTGGGGCTCCAACAACTCACCAAAGCTAGGATGGGTCACCTGTCCTTAATGAGTAAAACACAGAAATAAGGAATCATAACAAATCAGAGAGGGGGTTTTATTCACTATGACCAGATTGTGAAACTTAACTGATAGAAGAGTCTAATGGCCCCCATCTTTGGGGCAGAACATAAGGTTTTTACTTAAATAAAGGTCATGAAGTATATATGATTAAGCAGTCCTGGTCAAGGTAGATCCTGCCCATCACTGCCTCTGTAGTGTTTACTGAAAGGTGGTCCAATAAACTGTTAATCTTTTAATAGCTGAAGTTGAATCTTACTCTCCTGGCTAATTATATCATTTTGGAAGATGACATTTCCTGGGAGCTTTTGATTTTCATGTGGTTCAAGATGACTCAAGAAGTGCTAAGAACAGTACCTCTATGCCTTTATCCAAAGTACAGCCACAGAATTAAGGCAGAGATCCCAGGCTTCCATCCTGTTGATGGTATCTTTATGAGTCCAAGGGAGGAGCCTTGTAGCAAACATCTCTTAGCAGCTTCTCAGTGTCTGTCTCACTGTTGGAAACCCCAGCTTCTCCCAGAAGGTAGTCAAGGTCTGGGCCTTAAAGCCAACAAATTACACCACACTATCCAAGGCCAGGTGAAACCAAGTTGAAGGACAGAGCTCACTAATTTGTGAGAAAGGATATCAAATCTCATCAGTAGGCTTAGTGGTACTGTTAATGGCAGTGGCTATAAATTTATCCTCATCTCTGCTTCAACAGGGCAAATGTCAGAAACTACCCCCATGGACTTCACACTCAGGGAGTATAAGAAATTGGTTGCAAAACTGCTAACATTGCTAAGAAATAAAAAAAAAGAACCTAAAGTAATATTAGTCACTATGAGAAGTAGTCAACAAACTCACTCAGAGAACATATGATCATTAGAAGGGTTCTCCCTCCTTTGTAACACTCTGTTTTGGGAACTGAAGCAGGGCCAGACAAGTGGGTTGGTATAGCACAGGCTGGACAAGACTCATTGTTAATGGTGTACACAGTTTGACTTTTTTTTTTTTCTGTATGTTATGTTACACTGATGTCTTAACCAAACAAAAACTTACAGACTGAGCAGACCCATTCTTAAAACTTAGAAATAAGAGATCAGCTTGAAAACATAGCTTCTATATGCAAACTAACCTCTACCCACATTTCCTCTATGCAGCCCTTGCAGCCCAGGAAGCAATATTCCTCTGTAGCCAGAAGTTTTCTTGTGTCTCACCCGGTTCGCAGCTGCTCAGACCCAAGTAAACACACAGAGGTATATATTAATTAAAACTGCTCGGCCATTAGCTCAGGCTTACTACTGACTAGTTCTTACACTTAAACTCAGTCCATTTTTGCTAATCTATATGTCGCCATGTTTTCCATGGCCTTACCTATGTGCCATTACATGCTGCTCCCTAGACAGCGGGCTGGCATCTCCTAATTCAGTCTTCCTCTTCCCGGAATTCTCCTTGTCTACTTATCCCACCTATACTTCCTGCCTGGCTCCTGGCCAATCAGCATTTTATAAACCAGTGTATAAAAGCATTACCCCACAGCATTCCTCCACCTGTATCTTTCAGGACCATGTATCTGGAAGCTTGTCCATATTACTCAAACTGGCCATTCTCAAACTGTTTTCCCGCCCTGACTTACTATTTCAGAAGAAAAGTAATAAAGGCTTCTTATCAGATTTCCCTTCGCTATGCTTCCTTTCTCTTGTGTATCTCCAGGCTTTGGTAAGGTACTGCATGGCTAGGTAGGCCTCTTGTAGATGTCTAGGAAATTGGTGTATTATAAACCTCATTTTTCTGAGGTTCTCCCAGGTCTTTTCATAATCCACAAATTAGGATTGTCATTAAAGATTTAAAAAAAAAAGAGTGTGAAAACCCTGGAGTCTATGGGTACCACTAAAAGGGAAGCAAGAAGAAGGATCCCCTCATCTCCTTCTTCCCATCCTGTTTCTAAGCTACCCTTTGCAAGAGCCCTTGGGAAGTATCAACGAAAGAAACACTTCTCTCCCCAGAGGAATAAATGATGTAAGAGATGGTGGGAGACTGTGTTTGCTTGCTTGTTTGTATGTTTATATCCAGCACAGCTTGGACTTATCCTACCCTCACGTCACTTTCTCAGGGGCTGCCTGTACAGATTCCAATCTGTCATAGTTTGTTTTCCTTTCTAGGCTTTCTTTTGAAATATGGTGGAAGAATCATAACCCAGTGGCTCTTACTTGGTATGTGTGTGTGTGATTACAAAGCCAACAGCATGTGAATGACACAAAGGTCTGCTGCCAGCTCAAGTGGTGCCCAATGCACCGTGGATATCACAGCCACACTGGCCACTGAGTGCCTACCTGGTTGAACACAATGAAACAAATCTGGGATGATAATTTCTTTAGGTGGTTCAGCACACACTGGTGCTGTTTGCTAAAGGAAAACCCTCTTAGGGTCTTAGAGCTTTACTTTATGGTTGTACCTTTGAGCCAGTGATGGTAGAATCTGGCCACTTCCAGAAATGTCCTCAAGGAATCTTTCCTATTGTCTTTACACAAAGTACTTAACTTCCTTTTAATGTCCCTAACCTCTTCAACAGAAACATTTCCTTGGGTCCCTAACAACACACAAGCATTGCTTTGCATGGAAAAGAACAAACCCGTCATGCCTTCAAATGCTTCTTCGTACTTCACATGCTCACTATAAACCTGGCTAAGAGCAGCTAGCAATGGATGTACCACAATCTGAATGCTGGATTGACTTGGAATTTCTTCTCCTATATTATTTAGTTGTTCACAATTAGAAAAAGCCTCCCTTTTCCTAGACGAAGCCTCACAAGCAGAGCTTTTACTTTCCATAGTCCTATCAGTGTTCGGAGTTCTCACCAAAGTGACCTACCAAAATAAGCTTACATCATTGCAAATCTTTTTAGTGCACATCTCCAAATTCTCAGATAGATTTAAGAACTTCATTGTTAGGTAGTGAGAGCAAAAACCCTACATTATCAGTACCAAGTTTTGCTTCTGTGATCCCATGATCCTATACTACATTAGCGACTACATTAAAAGAGCTATATTGTTCATGGCTTCAGATGTTTCAGGGCATCATGGTGGAGAGGGCAGGACAGAATGGCTTACGTAACAGCAGCCTGGAAGCACAATGCAAGAGTAATAGGAAGTGATGAGGCAAAACTACCTTCTAAAGTCACGTCCCTGACACCCTATCCCTCCAACTAAGCCATAATGCCACCATTCCACTACTTCTGGGTAATCTATTTAAATTCTGAATCCATCAATGGGTTACTCTTTGGTCATAGTCTCATGATCTAATAGTCTCTGGAAACATTCTCACAGACACATCCAGAGGTGTGATTTGGTTTCTCAGTTACATCTAGGTAATAGTTCTCTATCATGAGAAATCTCCACTCCTGACTCCTGCTGCCCCTAGGACAGTGCTTAGGAAGGTAGTAAGCCGCTTTTGAGTACATAAAAAGCTATGTGACTTCAAAAATACAGACACTGCTGTAAAACACTGCTAGCTCAGGGTTACTGAACAATTTCTATATCCCTCCAAACACGCTTACACACATAGCCTTGCTTTTTACTCAGCTATGGTACTTCTCCAAAAAAGATGGTGGAGGCTTAAGAATTGCGGTTCCCCTAGTCTCTGTGGAGAGAATTCGGTCCTTGCACTCACCTGCTATCTATTTCCACCCAAGAGAAATGCTGACCTGTCTGTATCTATAATGTATAGGATTCACCTTCCCCCTCTCTTATTTTAAAATTAAGGATTGTATTTTTTTGCCAGTCAACCTTCACTCTTCTGATTACAAAGATTCCTCCAAGGTTAGGGTTAATGGTTCTGAGATTTGGACAAGTTCTGTTAGCACCCTGGGATGGCATTCTTTTGCACTGGAAATTTATATTTCTTTAAACAGATAAAAGCGCCTTTACTACTCCCTCATATATCTTAAATAGTCAATTGCATTTTTAGATTTTTTTTTCCTGCTTTTAGCAGTGGAAAGCCCAGTTGAGCTGCAAAAAAAGTTCCAGAAGAAAGTAAGTTAGCAACGTATCTTTCTGTCTCTGACCACCTATTACAATTACATGCCCAGCCAGGAAATAGACCTAACACCTCTCCTTTAATGAAATCTTTAAAGGCCTTTGGTTAAGCTTAATATTTTTCTGTGTTTCCACTCACTCTAACCTTAAAATTCATGACATAAGAACTAGGGACCTATGTTTCTCATTCAGCCACATTTATGGCCTTATTCACAGCTTCACTGAAAAGGAAATTGTTCCTTTTAATAATCTATAACTACTAAAAAAAAACCCTGCAGGCTGCATAATGAAAATTATTCAAAAAGAATCATATAGAAATAATTTTCTTAAAAATAAGATAAATATTTCATATAAATGTACTCATAAAAAGTAAGCTGTTAATTTGAGGAAGATGGTAGTAGGTAGTAAAGATGTGTGATACCACATCAACCAGGGAGGAACGGATCTGTCTGTCATACTTTGTCTCTCCTCCCTCTGCCCTCTCTACACGTCCCTTCTCTAGATGTAGCAACTGGGCTGGGGAGCCTTTGGTGAGTTTCCCGGGCTGGCTAGGACTGTCCCAGCAAATACTTACTCAAGTGATGACTCCAAGCAGATGCAGTGGACTGTGAAAACTCATTTATCTTTTCAAAGAGAGAGGATACATAACGCCACATTTCAACAAAATTTCAAACATCTACTGTGTACAGGCTAAGAAAATTACAGAAGCAATTTTCTTACATTTCCTAATTAACTTCCCTGAGCTAAAAGAACTGATTATGCTGGTCTCAGAACTCTTTCTTATCCTTTCCTGGCTTTTAAAATCCTTCAGGGGCTCCCCAACTTGGCGAAAATAAAATCTATCCTTTCTGTTCTTTTCTCTTCCTACCAACACACACTTTCCCCCAGCGTCCTTCTAAGGTCCCCACTTCAGCTTTTATTTCTCTTCCATTGCTCTTTCTTACTTCCAGGATTTTGCACATCCTCACTGTTATCTGTCACCAAATGCCCTTGAACCTCCTTGACATCCCAGCAGTTCTGTATTCATTCCTAAAGATACAACCAGCTCTTATTCACCGGGAAGGTGTTTTTCTTTTTCTCCTCTTCTTTCTTCCCAAGTTAATTTTCTCTTCCCCTATCGCATCAGTCTCCCAGTCTTTACTATTGTGCTTACAACGCTGCATTTCTTCCTGGTAATCAAACAAAGTCTTGCTTATTTCCGATGGATGTGCTTCAACAAGGAGTTCGGTGTTGCTATTCATTAAGATCTGTTCACAGGCACAAAATGACCTCCTAAATTCTGTTTACTCTCTTGAATTATATTATGGTCTCTCATGATAGGAAAACCCACCATGGATCATCTATACTGCCTTGTATTTATTAGTGGTTTGCACATTTATTTCTCCGGCCAAAATGCTGCTGCTGGAGGGCAGGGGACTGGGCTGCTGTGCAACTGCATGTCTTTTGTCTCCAACTTCAGCAATTTCATATCTGCTCTCTTACCTCTTGACTGGCCTAAGCCAGCTGTTCTTCTGCTGACTCCTCTCCCATCCTGTGCTGAAATACACCTGAATTTCCTTCACTTCTATATCACTGATCGTGCTCCCTCAAGACTGTAAGCTCCAGAGGGCTAAGATGGTGTGTTTTTATCTTTGCAGTCTGGCATAGATCAGCCCCAATGAGTGCTTAGCAGCAGGTAAGCCTGATGGAGTTTCCCTCCAGTGGTCTGATCCTTGGTAAGCTGAGGTAGAGAATCAGACCTTTACTACTAACCCTTTCTTCTACTTCTACATTTATGTTAACAATTTAGTGAATTTAGCAAGACCAAGTCTCCAGTCTTCTTGACCATAAAAGAAACTTTCTAGGCTGTAGTGAATTTTGTCCATCTGAATGTGCTACTTCGTGCCACTTACATGACTTCACCACGAAATGGCCTCTGATTTGAATTTCAATCTTCTCGGTTCTCAGGAAGGAGAAACAATTTTCTGAGAATTCGTTCCTTTTATTGTAGCTGGCTGCAAACTCTGTTCTTCAGGCAGTCTTCCTCAGTTTAGGATCATTCAGAAACCCCTTTCAGGTCACTTAGATTCCATCTCATGGGCTCATTGTTCAAACCTTCCCACATCTCAAAGATGCTTTATTCTCTAACAGCCATGGCAGACAAACTGAGCCAGATGGGAACCGCTCCTGAATGCACAGGGTAATTCTGAGAAAGGCTTTTGTTTTAAACTGAAGCTTTAGTCATCTAACCATTATTATAGGATCATGTATCCAATTTTAGAATAGCTAACTCTTTTAATACTTCATCAAAAGAGCAATCATGGAACATCACAGCTCCTGAAACCCAAGACCAGTTAGCACTGTCATGTGCAAGCAGGTGTCTTCCCTATCTCCACTTTCCTGCTAAGGCTGTAAGATCCCAAGACTCAGACCCAAGCCTTCAGTTTTTCTTCTCAAAAAGCAGTAGTTTTCAAATATCCTTCCATAATAAGCCTTTGCTCTAAACAAATGTAATGTTGATTCTCAACATATATTTAAAGAGCTTATATGTCCAATATTGATGAATTTTACACTATGTATACAGTAATCACTCATTGGTTGAGTAATAAACTGGTAAGGACAAGACAAACTCCAATAAACCAACACAAAACTCAAATTAATTTTTGAGGGATTACATTAAGCATAACATTAAGCTTACTTCTGCATTTTGCTTTAGTTGTATAATCTTGATTCATAGACATGAGTTGTGGCAAACAATAACAGTTTGGGATTTGTCTTGTTTTATTGAGACGGGCTTTCATGTGAGCCAGGCTATCATTGAATTTGCTGTATGGCACAGCATGTCCTTAAACTCCTGCCTATTCTACCTCCCAAGTTCTAGAATTATACTGTGTGTCACTATATATATATATATATATATATATATATATATATATATATATGTATATATATATATATATATATATATATATATATAATTATTACCAAGTATTAAGAATACTTGGACAATTTGGTTCACATTTGATTTCCTTATGATATCACCCAAAGCTATCAAGATGCATCAGAAATAGAGAGGTTTAATTATATTTTCATGTTCTCATTTCCATCATTAGACAAAAGAATGGCCACAGTTTAGGGAAGGAAGGGAGAGATTTGTTACTCAGACACTAAAGGGTCCAATATATAATCTAGAGATAGGAAAATATTTATAGCTTTACAAAAGAAATTGTATTGGCAACATAAAGCACACACATACTCTACTAAATTGAAATTCCATGTATAATATGTTTGACAGCTTTAATAAATTGTAACCGATTTTTAATATTTTAGTAAAATTGTTAACATACCAGAGTTCCTATTTCTCTTATGCATATGGCAAATTTTGATAAGAATCCTCTATCTGGAGATGCAGTAAATGATTGAAGACCATTCTGCAAATGTATTTCTCTCATTTCTACCACCTCTATGTAGAGAACAAACATATTTCCGTGTCCGTTCCTCACCTCTTTTGTCTTCCAGTCCTGCTGAGATCCACCACATGATGCCTGCTTAAAAACCTTGTATAATATGGGTAAAAATCTGCTCATCTTTTCCCCCAAAACAGTGTTCACTGTTCTGACAGAACTTGGCATTGCTTCTGCCTTATCTCCCAAAACAGTTATTCATTGGAATAAAATTTTGGCAATTAATTAATTTCTGTTATATAAGTTCTATAAGTAATTTAAGTTTGCAAATTTATCTTTGAAACAATTTATGGAACCTTGTGGGCAGAAACTAGAGCCCATTTCTCTCCCATCCCCTGGCCACAGCAGCACCGTTAAGCTCAGAAGAGGCTTTTCCATATATGCTTTGAATTAAAAGTGGGTAAAACAAAACTTTACTTTTGATCCAGAAGCCTTCTTCCCAGTATGTATGGATTACGTTCCTAATATAAAAGACACCAGGGTCACAATAGCAGTTTCTCACTGAAATCTCTTCTCAGAGTATTTTCATGGTTTTGCCTTGTTTTTCTACAAAAGGTATGTGAGAGGAGGAAAAGGGAAGCCTCCTGGTACGCAGGGGCTGAAACATGCTACAGCTGTCGTCTTAGGCCCCTTTTACCTTTTGTAGTAGAGAATACTCCTTACCCTGCAATACCCGTAGAAAAGACACAATAGACAAAGAACCCTTGGGGCTCAGAAAGAGTAATATTCTCAGATATCCATGCCTCTCACAGAGTCCCTGTCAGCTGCCTGTGGGGACTTAGCAGTAGCAGACAAGGCTCCTTTCAAGTCAAAGGCAAAAGAAACATGCATCCAGATTTGCATCTTTCTCAATAAGTTGGGATTAATGCCTTGGCTCTGGGTGATTTGATAACTTTATGCCCATGGGCAAGTCATTTTGCCAAAGCGAGTTGTTGTTTCCTATCTATGTTTTGAAGTCAAATGCAATAAATGGTCACAAATTTGACCAAATGAGAGATACTTAGACCCAGAGCACCCTGAATAAGTAATCAGCTAAGTGAATCTCTCAAGGCTATACAGAAAGTAAAAGCTAAACCAAGTCATCTGTTATTGAACTCTTCCTGTATACCAGGCTACTGCCATTGATTCCTGGTTAATCCTTCAAACACCCTGCCATTGAGGTTAGTCAGTGCCCCTCCTTCTTTTTCCAATGAGAATGAATACCCTTCTCACAGGAAATACTGCTGTTAAATGGCAGTGTCTGAATGTGGCTTCCATTTTTGCAACTTCCATAGGTTCTTTCTCTCTTTGTGGTACAACATGTTAGTCTAGGAAAGAAAGAAAACAATTTTCATCTAAACTTTTCTAAATTCTCAGCTGGGCCCCTTGTAATGAAAGATGGATTAACAAGAGCTAATAGAGAGTTTATTAACATAAATAATCATGCATGCATAGGAGAAAACAAGAGGAAATGGGAAAACTGGAAGAAGCTTGTACCTCTCCCATAGGCATAGGCAGCTTCTTCTACAGACATTGAAGCATTTCAGAGAAAATGGAGAAGGACCTTGAGTCTCTCAGGTTGTTAAATCATAAGAAATAGATGGGAAACTCCTGGTAATGGAGGGAGAGTTAGTAAGAGTGCTTATGCAAATTCCCTTGATACTATCTCCAGGATGACAATAGTCTAAAGTCCTTTGCTAATTCACAGTAGAAAGGGGAGTGGGAACTTTGTAAATTTATGTTCTGCTTTGAGAAAAATAGGAGAAAGGCACCAAAGTCTCCTTGTATTTGCTTCATTGCAGTTGGCTTGAGTCAAACAGCCCTTCTGCAAGAATTGATATAGACTCATTCATAAGGAAGTTGCCCTTGACAAGCTTGGTAAAATGGTTCACCCAAAGTCTGAATGGTCCAGCAGTGCGGAAGTGCTGATCTTTGCTAGTCAATCAGACAAGAGAGGAAGTGGTTTGTCAACTCAGTTGGGTTTCTTTCTGAAACGACAACTAAGAAAGACCTCATTCATTCATTTTTGAGGTAGATAGCTGGCAGCATGGGCGATCTTGTCAAAAGAACTTGAGTTAATTTTAAAATAACTTTGAACATGATCTTAATTTCGTAAGTAAAGGAAATCAGTAGGAACTTATACAAGAAGAGCCTCAAATGGTCCAAGCACAGAGCCTGCCCACTTCTGTGTTCCTTCACCTTTCCTATTGTTTTGTGAACTGTTTGATTTTCCTTACAAAGTAGCAAGTAGATGGTGTTTTGAAGTACAGACTCTTAATCTTCAGCTGTTTTATTTTATATTCATTTTTCGTAGATATGTTTAACTTGATTCTTGTCTCCTAGTGGTAATTAATCCCAGAAGGCACAGACTTTATTAAGTAAGGGATATAATAAAATCAAATGACTGACTGGAAAGGTTAGGTAGTCATTATCTAGATTGTTTGAAAAGACCTGGCTTGATGAGGAGAACCTCCTCTTCTGGCATCAGACATATGTGGGAAGTCAACACCATACAAAAGGAAGGAGGCAGAACTTCAGGTTGTATACATGGGAATTTCATAAGATTAAACAAAAAAGTCATGGGTACACAATTCAACTTCAAATGAAGCTGAAATTATACAATTATTTAGGGTTGGCAGCCAGCTTAAATAATAAGCCCAAATATTGCTTTGGGTTTTGATATGGATCTAGGCATTTCAGGAAATACAAATCATTTTTAGGTAAGTGAAATTTCCCCACAGTGATCCTGCACTTCTTAGTAAGCTGAGAAAGATAGAATATTAGATTTATAAATTAACTTACAGGTATAAATCACAAGTAAGCAGACTCCAGAGTATTTACCATATGCAGAGAATTGCATGTGGGAACCCCAATGTGAGAGGGAACAATGCGACCAGCTACTGGAATACATGGAAATGTGGTACCAAATTTTCCTTCATGCCTTTAGCCCTACTTGTCTTCCATGACAATCTCAAAGATCACAGATTCTGAAGAGTCTTGCTCAAAAATGGGGGAAAGTCAGGAGACACCAGGGAATTTTCTTTATGACAAGAAATTAGTCTTTTCTATATTAAACAGTTGATAATTTTCTATTTTTCTATAGCAGCAAAACTTCTTACCTTGATTAACTTATTAGAAAAATGTACTGGAATCTTCAGATACTCTGAACTTAGTATAAGAGTTGGGTGAACATTGATTCCCTACTACCGATGGCGGGGGGGGGGGGGGGGGGGACAAGACATAGAAGAAATGAGAGAGATAAGAGCCATATTAGGAAATCCAGATAATCTAGTGGTTCTTAGACATGGAAATACAAACTCTGGATTGTTTACTTTTATGGACATTTAGCAGAACACTAAGAAGTCATTGCATTGACTGTCAACTTAACAGGATCTGGAATCACCTTGAATACAAATCTCTGGGCATGTCTATGAGGGTGTATCTAGATTAGGTTCATTGAGGTAGGAAGAGCCACCCTAAATGTGGGTGGTACCATTTCCTAGGCTGGAGACTGGGACTGCATAGGAAGAAGACTGGGATAGAAGGACAGCTGAGGACAAGCATCCATCACTCTCTGCTTCCTGAGTGTGTACGCAATGTGACCAACATACTCAAATTTCTGCCACAATGTCTTCCCCTCAAATTGTGAGCCACAATAAACCCTTTCTTTCTTAAATTGCTTTTGTTAGCTATCCTGTCCCAGACTTTGGAAAGTTACGGATAAAGTAGTAATGACCTGGAGATGATCAGGTTGTATCATAAAGTTGTTACTCTGGAAAGAAAACATGGTCTATCTCTACACCTCCAGCCTCTTGCTAGTAAGACACTTATCTCCATTCTTTATCCATGGCTGAAAATCATCCAAATACTCCAAATCATGCCTACATAGTGGTCTTGGTTTATCTCATAGCATTTTGTGACTGGCCCTCAGACAAGCAATTTATCCTCCCAGTGTCACCAGTGAATCACCAGGATCATGCATTGCTACAAACCCTGCCTGCCCACGTGCCAAGAATAAACCATGATGCTTCAACCCAGTGTGAAACACTCCCAGCAAAACTGGCTGACCTGTCAGAGGACGCTTAGACAGCTCTGAAAATACAGTGTTGGATACAGTGGGTGACCCATCAAAGACAGTGAAGATCGGTGTAAAAACATTGCTCAAGCTATTGATCTGCCATATTAGAGTCGCTTTGAAAAGAACTAAATTTCACATTTGCCCTTTAATTTCTCCATCTTAATCACATTCTGTCGGGAATGAAGCACACATATTATGCATAAAAAGGTCAAGAGTTCCCTTGTGTGTTGCCTGACCCAACACTGAGATGTGTTGCAGGCATTGACTGTATGCCTGCAAAAATTGCAGGCATAAGCCTCAGTGAACTGTATCAGTAACAAAAAAAAATAACTGGATGAGACATGGATCTCTAAGCAAGTTCACAACCCGAGGCATGAAAACAGTCATCAACAGAGATATTCCAGCTTTAATTAGTCTCTGTTTTACTCAGTTAGGTTCAAACTAGAGTAAAGTGTTTGTTAATACATGAAGACCATTTCCTGACTCACACTTTTTTCTTTTAATAGAAGTTACACATTTTATTTTCTACTAAAATCAGAATTTGACCCAATCATAAATGTCAGTTATGTCTTGATCTAGCTGACACTATTCAGGGAAATTTTGCTTTGTATTGTTTTCAGTGTTTATTGACTTTTGTCTTTAGATAACACTAAGGATTTGCACACAAGTGCTGTAACCAGGAAGACAGTTCCATAGCATTTCTTGATTCTTGTGTTCTCACTCTCTCTCTATAATAAAGACTTCTTGTGTGTGGAGGGGGTACAATAATCATCCCCTTCTCAAGGATCCAACATTATTAAATGCTTGACATGACAGTGACTTTGTGTTCTAAAATACCCTTTTGTGGTGGTTGTGTGAGTCTCATATGACTGCCTTCTTTTCCACCTTTCCTCTCTTGATTTCTGCCTGTACACACACACACACACACACACACACACACACACACACACACACACACACACACCCCTAGGGTCAGAGAGAGGGAGAGGCAGAGGACAGAAAGAGGGAGAGACTATGGTTGCTATACAAAAGTCATATTTCCTGAAAATTTATTCTTACAGATATAGGGTGCCTTTATTCCTTCAGGTAGTCACTGCCAGTCATTGATGTGGAAATAAAAACAGTCTAGCCAAATGAGACAAACTATGACCACTCATTCTGAAAATGCCGAAACTCGGCGGGGATCCTTTGTGTTCTGGCAGAAAGTCAAGAGCAGACACAGGAATGGGAAAGGTTTATGGAAGAAAAGAAGTGAAGTTCCAGGTATGCCTGAAAAGAGGCTGCTGTGCTCAGTGTGCAAACTGGCCAAGGAGAAGAAGCATTCTGTGTGATCGGTGCAGGATATGCGTTTGGATTTCTCTAGTCAACTCTGAAGTGAAAGCGGGAACAAAAATTAGAGAAGATGTTAGATATGAATCAAATCCAGGGCATTTGATTCCAATTGCTTCTAAAGTTATTGTTTAGCTTCCTCTAGTGTCGCTGTAAACATCAATCTGGCTTCTCAAAAGCTTGACTTACAGCAGTGTGCCTTCTGATAATATTTACTGCAGGAGATAAGGGATGAGTTTCCTGTATGGCTGCTATAGGTTATGGGTGAAAGTTCTGTATTTAAGTATGACGTGGCCATTTTCTATCATCTTTCATTGAGTGCTTGTTATGTGTCAGACATTGTTTTAAGTACAGGTTATTCCAGATGAGTGCAAATTAGACACAGATCAATGGACTTTATTCTCCAATGACAAAGTCACCAGAAAAGTTTCCTCTGGGTGGCTGACATCTGATGTGCATTCTTTTCTCTAATGTGTCCCCATGACTTATTGCTGCCACGAATAACCTCACAAAAATGACTAGTTCCCCATCTTATCATATCAGAGAGGTTCTATGAAAATATGTAAGGACCACAGAAACAGGGTCTATATATCCATTCTAGGTGTATTGTGTGGTGCTGGGAAAATCATACTTCCCTTAAGCTTCAGTTTTGCCATCCATGAAATGGAAATAAAAATGACTGCCCAACTGCTACAATGCAATCATCTTTTTAAAATCTTTAATTCTACAGTATAGCATCCTATTGATGTTGATAAATCTCAGCTGGCTTATCAACTATGCTGTGATCCTTTCTTGACTGCAGTAACATGGCACAAAGCCTTTGTGGTCCAAGGATCCATCCCTTTTTTTGATTATACTGTAAATAGATGTCAATTGCCTATAGAGTGACTGGCCACTTGAGTGTGATTCCCTCTATGGGGAAACAGCTGGTACAGCTTTACCCTTTGGAACACACTTATTTTGAGCATATTTCCAAAGCACTCAGACCTACAAAAATCATTAGTTGTTCTGAGAAGCTAACCTTCTTGGAAACTAATCTTTATCAGCTGTTTTTCTTCTACCAGAGCCCACACATTTACAGAGGATGGCAGCATACATAGTCAGTTATTGTTGGGTGAAAAGACCTTCACAGGTTTTTCAGAAATACCTTTCAGCTGAGGAATTAGGGCCATTGAAAACCATCTGCAATTGCCATCTCAGATAATCTCATAAACTTTTAACCATATTTTTTGAATTGTATCGGTTCCTGGGACTCTCTTGGTAAGTCAAAAGATTTTGTCTCCATGTATGCTGTGTCACAAAATGGCAATTATGAAATCATAACTCAGCAGTGTATCTCAATCCACATTATGCAAAATCATCACTTAAAGAGCATGTTGAAACACAGATTTCAGGGTGAAGATGAAGAACCTGCCTTTTTGACAACCTTCCAAAGGTGCTACTGTTGATCTACGGAACATGTTGTTACCAGTCCAGTGTACAGAGCACATGTATCCTCAAACAAAAAGCACAAACATCATGCTTCTTACAAAAGGCAATATAGAAAATGTACCCAGGACTGTGGAGCATTAAATTTTTAGCATATGCCATAGATTTGTGGACACATTAAGAATGTCTATTTAAAACTGGCACTGTCTTAGAATGTCTGTTTCCATGAACCACATGCCACCTTCCCAAATGGTCTAATTAATTCCATTTTGCAAAGGCAATGCAGAGAAATAAGAGTCCATCTTTTTTCTTTATTATCAGCATAACAAAGTACCCAAGAGAAAGGCAAATCATGAGCACAGAGCATTGCCATCGGCAGATATTAATAATATCTCACCCATCCGTCCCAATCTTGGTCCTGGACCCGGTAAGGATTTTTAAAGGTTGTGGTGCATTCAGAAGTAAAGGGCTTCCTGGTCTGCATCCCAAATAAAGCTGCAATCTAAAGGAAAGAAACCAGCTAGGTAGGAGGCAAAAGACTGTCTTCAATGGAATGTAGTGCCTGCCCTCTTTGTTTAACACATGTTATCATGCATTAATATTGCTAAGAAAATGTGAAGATACAAACTATTGTGTGCAGCCTGGCTGGCACAGTGGGGCTGTTTTCAAAGGTTCCAAACAGCAGGTAATAAAACTGGGGTGATTCCATCAGGAGCAGCTGTTCTGTTTCCTCTGAGGACTCAGGATTATCCCTTCATTGCTCTTAATTACTCAACGGTGCTAACTCAATCAATGAAATTAACAGCATTCAAATTACAGAGATACCATTGAGATGAAAATAATACATTTGCAACTCTCTTTTCTTGTATGCAGGTCTAATAGAGCCCTACAAAACCTAATTTGTTTGTTGTTGTTGTTGTTTGTTTGTTTCTTACCTAACTGCTGAGGTAGTTAGTGTCTCCACCCTGCAGGTGGCATTCTGGGGATTACAAAGTCTGAGGCACCATTTGTTGCCTCTGTCTCTTGCTTCCCTATGCAACGGTGGTAGGGTGCTCTCTCTTCTCCATTTCTATCTCTTTATGGATTTTTCTCACAGAATGTATTTTCTTTGATATTATAACTCAAGGGAGGTGGGAATCCTTGCTTTTGTGACAAAAAGACTTGAATTGGAAAAGTGGATTTTTATTTTAATTCTTGAAGTGTCAATAAGAGTGCTTTGTATTAAATTCTTGACTTACAAGTGTTTTTTTTTTCCTTTTTATCAACAAAATGGTCTAAAAATGTTTGTTAGATATTTTATTAAACTGGTAGAGAAGGATGTAGCATTGATTAGATGTTTATTGTTTTTGCTTTTATGTGTTCTAGGTGATATTAGTTGTTCATTCTGTGGGAATGATAAATTCTCTTATCTCTGAAGGGAGTCTTCACATGAATTTGCAAACTGTACTATATCCAATTTATTCATCAATTTATGCAAGCATTTGTTTCCTTGGTATTTTCACTATATTTGATATGGGAAGACATGGACAGAATCAAATATGAGCTCAATATTTACCTGTGGAATGAGAATAAAACATAGTTTAAAAATGTTCCTCTTCCCCACAGAGAGTTGTGTATAAGCCATATTCCATTTCCACCCTCCAAACTTCTAGTGACATCACATCATCATTTATTTAGATGAAATGAAAAGATAAACTATAAGGTAGGATATGAATGCACTTAAGGTTTGGCATAATTTTTGTGAGTTTGTAAAATATGTATGATTCTGGGGCAGTCATGGGACAACCCGAAGATTCACCCCCATGGTGTAGTCTTTTTCCATTTCTGGTGTTCTCACGAATCCCATTAGAATGTGATTTAAGAAGGGTAATCATGATGAAAGGGAAAAAAAAGGAAATAATAAATATACTTGGATATTATGGACAAGTTATTTCTAAGTTCACAAAGTTGGAAAAGTGCTGAGATCTTTTCAGAGATGTAGGAGAAAGATTAGAACAGTATCAGGTGTCTATAGGTCTTACACAAGAAGTTGAAGATGGACAATGCATGTCTTCAAAGATCAATACCTGTGTAAGAATAATAGCCTGTAGGAAAGACAAACTCTTTGTGAGTTTTCTGTTATTATATATGAGAGATGATTGAATATTACCAAGGAGCCACTTTTAAGAGTAGAAAGACTTAGAAAGGACACAGTGACTAGGATCAAATTTGTGAAGGGCTGTCAGAGACTTGAAGTGAAATGGGAAGAATGACCGAAGATGATGGGCTTATTTTATCTTAGTACAAGCAAAACAATTTTCATCAGTTACAACGGTTTTCTAAATAACTAAGCTGACGTGTGAGGTAATGATTTCTTTGTCAAAAGAGATGCTCAAGACAAGACCAGGTGTCAGTTTGGGGAGCAATTAAGATTCATGCACAATAAGAGAAGATTATAGTTTTAGCTTTGAAAAAAATCCCTAAATCTTGTTCTTCATTAAATTAGTGCAATGATATTTTATGCTTGTGAATTCTACTCCATCTCCCTCTGTCTTATTTATTTTGCTGCCTTGTAACACCCTGGTGTGCTCTCTTCTGTCCCCACAGGCATCTTCTCCTTATCACTATGTAAACTCTATTCAATTAAATTTAGTTCAATGAGCATTGGCTGAGCTCCTATTGTCCTTAAGTGTTGTGAGAAGTATAATAGAAAACACAAATAGGATGGGGAGATGGCTCTGTCTATAATGTGCTTGTAAAGCAGCTGAATTTCATCCCTAGCCTCCATGTAAAAGCTCCAGGCAGGTAATCCCAATGCTGGCAGGGGGAAGGCGGGGACAGAGGATCACTGGGAAAACCAGCCAATTTAGTCTTGTTAGCGAGCTTCAGGCCAGTGAGAACCTGCTTCCAAGTAAAGTGGCCAGTGTTCCCGGGAAACAGGAATGACACCCAAGGTTGTCTTCCAGCTTCTACAACACCCACGTGCAAACTTATGCACCATATGAGTATGTGTCACATGAAAATGCCCACATACATGTGTACACAACACATTAAAAATTAGGAAACACAAAGGTGACTAGCACGGACGATTGAACTTTAGGGGATCGTTAAGAATCTAGAAAAAAGTAGAAAATGTGCCCCCAAACAGCTTTTTCATAAGATAAATGGTACCCACAGCAAATGAAAAAGTGCGTGGAGATCACATCTGTGAAGGTCGTCTCAGGAGGTGGATGACATCTGAGAAGGGCCTTAAGATGATGAAAAATAGATCTCAGCATTCAAAGACAGAGAAAGATGGGCACTCCTGGCACAGTTAGCAACACGAGAAACACAGTGAAGTAGAAAAGCATTTAAAAGCATTTGGGACCAGGAACAGATCCCTGTGGGAGGCAGATATCACTGGCTTGACAAGATGAGGAAAGCTGGTTTGAAACAGGTAGAAGAGAACTTTGAAGGTACAGTGACAGAAGCTTTATTTATTTCTTATAATTCAAGATGTAGTTGCAGAGCATATGAGATGTAATAGATACTCTATGTAGTAAGAGTTTTCTTACAAGGAAGTTAACGTGCTAGTTTTATTTAGGAAGGATTGATGTGGATGGAGTCAAAAGTTGGAGAATCAACAAAATACTGTAATTGTTTGAAAAAAGAGCATGCTTTCAATGACAGAAGTGTCTGCCACAGAGCTAAGGAGGAACACAATCTAGGTTTTAGATTTTTAAAACATGTGTATTTATACTCGTTGAAGAGAAATTCAGAAAATACAAAGTACAATGAACAAAACTAAAATCACCAATTATTCCACATTTGATTGTAGAGATTAACATTTTTTTGTTTTTTTGTTTGTTTGTTTTTTTCGAGACAGGGTTTCTCTGTGTAGCTTTGTGCCTTTCCTGGAACTCTCTTTGTAGACCAGGCTGGCCTCGAACTCACAGAGATCCGCCTGGCTCTGCCTCCCGAGTGCTGGGATTAAAGGTGTGCGCGTAATCTGAATTTTATTTTTATTTATACCTTTCCTTATATATTTTGATATTACCATCCATACTGCCTTGTGAATTGGTTGCCTCTACCTAAAGGATTTCAATTATCTTTCCATGTCTGATATATAGCTTTATATGCCACAGTACTGGCTGGAACATATTTTATATAGGCATGTGTTTTAATTCATGGAGCCAGCCCCAAATTTGGGTTCTCATGTAGTTTCTAATTGCTCCTCTCTCACCACAGCACTTCCACAAACATCAGCGCACACTCATTTGTGAATCTCTTCCTGATTCCTTCCTGACATACATTTATAAAAGTGAAATGGGTCAGGGACTGCTGCTGAACTCTCCTCAGAATGTATTTCTCGCTTGTTTTTCAGTGTTCGAACTGCATTTTGGCTGAGTTTGTGGATACCTTGCATACAGCTACCTTTCCTCCTGCGGGTCTGCACTCTGAGATGGAGGTTGACAATTGCTACTCAATGACCAACTCTTGATCTTGACTTTTTTTGGTGATGCTGATCATACAGTTCAAAAGAAAGCATCCATCCAAGATCCGAGAAGCCTTTGCTGAGACCAACTAAGAAAGAAGGCAGAAGGTTTCTAGCCCAAGGCACATTGTAGGGTCAGGGTAGGGGTGGGGGATTATAAAGACTGGTTCCTGCCCAACCACAGGTTAAGGAAAACTACTTCTCTTCATTCAACTCATTTTAGACATTGGTTTCCAATCTCATACAGATTAAATAATCGTAACCAAAACAATGGTTTAGAAAGTTTGCATATATTTAAGGCTTTCAGCATACATTGCTAGAGTTGATCCAAGAAATCTGGGCTGATGAATATTCCCACCTGTAATGTGTAAATTAGAGTTCCATTCTCTATTTATCCTAGGTAACACTGGGTATTATTATTCTTTTTAAACCTTTGCCAACTTGGTACTTGATAAATGATATATCTTTGTTTTAATTCGTACCTCCAGGCTCATTCTTCTGCATTTTGTCTCTATTCTCTTCCAATTCCCTGGCATAACCTTCTTTCTGAGTGGAAATTCTGAGATATCTTCTGTGTAGGAATACAGTCCTGGGGATAAACCAGTTGGCTTGGCTGCTCTTCTGCAATTGTTCTGATTTCCATCCAAGGCAATGGGGCTTATGTTTCACTAAAAATGCATTCAGGCCTCTTTTATTGCCTTTTGTTGATGAAATTTTTTCCCCGTTTACCTAGTCTGCCCCAGTCCTGCATGTTCAGCTGTAATTTGAATGTCCTTGGACTGTATGTACAATAGCTGCAAGAGGAAGATGAAGGTACATATGTCAAGCACACTGGGCAAATCAGAAGTGTATAGAGTTGAAGCATGTAGGGCCATATTCATTTCTCTGGTGTCTTTCTGCTTCTCTCTCCTCACTTTCTCTCAGTTGTCTTCCTGACCAGCCCAAAGCCTGCTTTTCCTTATATCTTCTTGCAATGAGGAAGTGTGTTATTCTCTAACTGGCTTAAGAATTTCCTTCAGAAGTCACTCAAAACCTTTCCCTTGGTGTCCATGGAAAGAAATACTCCACAACCACCCTTGGCTTTTCCACTAAATGACTCTGGAGCCAGCTTCCTTTCTCTTTGAATAATGACCAAGTTCTTCTTTAAAACCTACTTAGAAGACAATAACTAAAAGCCAACAACTTCAATAACAAATGATAGTTAAGCATACTAAAATAAAGGTCTCAAACTAAACTTTAAAATCTTCATAGTATGTGTCAATCACCTCATCCAGCTGCCCCACCTTTTTGCTCCACCCATTTAGTCTTTCCTTAATGTCTAGTCTCATTACTTCTACTTTTCCTCAGAGCATCATATTGGAGGGAACATTGTTACAGACAACTACCTCTGTCTTATCTTCAAATGATTTTTCTAAATGGATATATGTATACAGAGAGTCATTTATTACTTGCATTACCAAAAGCGTTAACATCCAAAAGACACAACTGGGTTTTGAAGACCTCATTTCTGCCCAGTGTCTTTTAAATCCATTTATAAAGTTAAGGGGTAACAAAGAGTGGAATGCTGTTTTCTCTATGCTCATTCTCATTAAGGAACCAGGCCACTTAGGATTCCTATCCAATTGTCTCACCATTGCCAGTTACTGTGAGTCCATCCTGGCAATGATTTTCCACTCTCCACAACTGATCTGAATTTTCTACCATTTCACCGCTTTAACAGCCTCTTCTTATAAGAATGTGCTTAGAATTTATTATGAGTAAGGTTTACTTTCACACACTAACTGTTTTAATTGTCATGATAACTTCATGGGTTATGATTAGGTTCACTTGGAAGACCAGAATACCTAGTCTTACTGCCCCAGTGTTAGAAACAATGCCAATGGTTTTCTTCCCATCATGGATATGCTTTTGCCTCTTCTGATATTGCTTCCACTTTTTCCTCTGTGTTCCCATTACTCTTTATTCCCATATTTTTCTCTGTCATTTTGACATTTCTGCCCAAAGTCTTTCTGCCATCTGCGTATCAACTCGAGTTAGACTGAACTCTTGATTTTCCAAGGCCTATGAGCTTAACAATTAAGCTGTGACTGCACAGACTGTTCATTCTGGCTTAAGACTGGGATGAATGAATGGAATCTGAAATGGTATCAATTATGATGAAAATCAAAGCTGCAGTCATTAGGTTCTTGCAGTCTGCTGCTTTAATGACAATAGCTAACTATCATTTAGTGTTGATAATTCACAAGCATGATACTGATCTTTTAGGTATTTTGTTTGTTTTGTCTACTTTTTCCTAGAGAAAAGGTCTTACCAGGTTGTCCTCAAACTTAAAGGCAGACTTCCAAAGTCCTGGGATTATACGTATATGCCACCAGACCCATCTTAAAACTTTGGAGTGTGTGTGTGTGTGTGTGTGTGTGTGTGTGTGTGTGTGTGTGTGTGTGTATGTGTTACTGGGTATAGAACCCAGTACTTGCTAAACAAGTACTCTGGCATTGGGCAATGAACCCTAGTGCTAGGCTTTTGTAACACATCATTTAGTGTTCACATAAACTCCAAGGGATTACACTATTGCTATCCCCATTTTACAATCACGAAAATGAGAATAGCATTCTGCCTGTATATGTCCTATCTCATGGAACAAACAACTTGCACATTCAATAGTTGAATCCCTAACAGCTCACATTCAGAACTTCCCTTCTTAACTCCCACCCACTGCTTTGTCTTTTTAATAATAATGCTGCTATCATAAAACAGCAGAGGCCCAATGGGAAAAAGTCATTACTCAACTACGCATCCCTAATCCAATCAAACTTTAGCATCCATATCATCTAATACATAACCATGCACACATCCAATTTTACATATTTATAATAAGTAACATTATGAGTGGAATTAGATTTTTGGCATTTCTCCATTAACATTCCATAAGTATGCCATTTCTCTGGTCATAAATTAGAAAACCTGAATAAAACAGATGATTTTCTAGCGACATATCAGTTGACAAAACTGACCCAACATAAGTGGAAATTCTCAATATTCTAATTGTTAGAAAAGGGAAAATAAAAGGCAGTACAATAAGGTGAGTTTTCAGTTGAATTTATCTAACCTATAAATAGTAGGAAACTCCAAGGTCATTCAAACCAGATGCAGATAAAAATATGGGCAAGTTTCAAATCTGTATCTACTAGGTTAATTCTAATAGGTGAAAAAGAAGATACAGGGAAGGAAACATAACATATCCATTCCGTATCATTCCATATCAAGTGCACTATTAAAACAGCAGCCTTACAAAGCTATGAGAAGAGTAGTACTCTAGGACCACATAAGATTTATTCCAATAAAACCAGGACGGTCAATATCAGAAAATATATCTGCATGATATAATATGTTAAGAAAATAAAAGAATAAAGCATTTAAAATGCTGACTTTTTAAATAAAAAAAATTTACCAATATGCACTGCCCTTCCCATGTCAGGAATAGTGTAAGCCTTTTTTTAAAATTAGTTAATCCATTGGATTCTTATGATGACACTGTCATCTAAGGAAATCTCACTTTCATTTGCAATGGAGGCACAGAAAGGCTCTACAATCCTCCTTTGGATCATATACTCTCTCCCTGATGTTCAAACTTCATCCTCAAACTTCAGTTTCTGAATATTTACTCACTAATCATTCACTGCCAATCAATGCAAATGAAGAACAGAGACCAAGTAGATGTATGTATGATAAACTGATGCTTGACTTCAGTCTTGGGAAGATGTGGTGCAATGTCATGAGAAATTTACTGGGTTTCATGGAATGGATACCCTCTATACCTTTTATTTATATCACATACATTTTATTGAATAGATTTTCACAATTACTGTGAAATTGATTTTATGGGTTGCAGTTTTTTCAACTTCAGCTTTTCTTGAGATATGTTTAGGGATCAGTGCAATGAAATTAATCCCAAAGTTAACACATCAGGATGGATGGACAGAGAGAGAAGAGATGCATATCAATGGTAAAAAAGCTACAGGGGCCTCCATAGGAGGATGCTAGAAACTGAAGGAAGAGTGGGAAGTATGTGGGAACAACCTGGTCCTATAAACCATAGGGCTAACCCTCAAAACAGAGCAGGTCCACACCCAGAGAGGTCTTAAAGCCCCAAAGTACCCCTCAGCACTATTCCCATTTACATGAAATAGCATGAAATAAAGCTGAAATTTTCACCTAAGATTACATACAGGATGAATATATTATATTACATCATATTATTTCCACAGTTCTGGGAATTGAACTCAGAGACTTCCACATATTAGGCACGTATTCTACAAATGAGCTACATCCACTGCCCAACTTTTTTTAAATACCCCAAACATATTATTTTACGTTCGTGTAAAGCTCTCCTCCACCTTGCTTCATCTTTCTCAAATTTCTCTCTTTTAACTGTATCTCCCATCTATCTGAGGCCCTTTCCAATTAAGCAGCTTCTACTTTCTTCCATAATTCTAGAAACTTCTTTGCATCAAGTTTTTCATCATTTACACAAAGTGAACCTTTAGCACTGATGAGGGAAATATCATTTCATAAAGGTCTGATTTGATCTCTAAACAAAACAAAAGATCCCCGTTCCTTCCTATTTCATTCTACATAAAATTGGTAGAACAGCTTTGATTCTTCCTAAGCACAATATGTGTTTCTTTTTTGTCACATATATTATATCTAATTAAAATTCATTTATGTATGCTCAGTTGACAGAAAACTGAATCTCATGTGCCCAGACCTTGCATTCTAACTTCCATTTTTCTTAAAAAGTCCCATGTTCTGAAAGATGGAATCATCTCAAGAAAAGCATTAATTATATCAAGGCTCTCATGAGATGTAGCACTGATTGCTACCCAAACATAAAGTCTTAAAGCAATGAATCACATTTGTCTCCACCCAACTAATCATAGTACAAGTTTCATTTCCTTTTTTCTTGGGAAAATTGACCTAGTTTCAAAGAAAAGTTCCAAATATATTTTAAGCAATAACTACATTATTGCAATGAGTGTAGAGCCTTGGGCAAAGTCCTGACATACACAACACAAATTTGCAAGTAGAGGTTCCTTTGTGTTTCTTAATAGTGCAATCAGTTCTTCTAAAGCATGGTCACGTCTCATATGTTGCACAGTCCCCATGGGCAGTGAAATTAGAGGTAAACTACACAGCCATTTGCTGCTAAGAATTTACAAAGAAACAGAATATAGTGCATAAGTGCATGCATAATTATTGCCAGCAACAGAAAAAAATCATGGAAAACTTCACAACCAATTAGCCGTCTGCATACATGCTAATTGCTATCTACTAGAAGTGTGCCATCAAGAATGGCATGCTTGTCTATGTGAATGGGAAACTTGTGAATGAGTGAGAGTGTGCGTTCCTAGGTAGAAGAAATTCTTATCTCACAGGTTCAAATTCTCCAGGCTCATGAATATGACACATTAATATTCATTAAGTGGAACACATTATCATTTTAGGAGATTACTATTTTCATTCCATCACATTTTCCAATTAGGAGTCCCACTTTTGCAAATAATCAGCTTTCTGTTGCCAAGGGCTTTTCAGCTGCTTTCTGGTAAGGGGGTCTGGAGCCAAGTTCAGCATCCATTTAAGAAACAGGAGAACATTGAAGTACGATTCTATTTTATAATGACAGGTTAATCTCGCTGCCATGAACCTGATCAAAGAAGAGCCAAATACAAAAGCAAAATGGCAAGACTCCTTTTGAAAAGAGGCACTCAGACAGGAAAATTGGTGTTCACAGGTCTCCTGGTGGCCTGCAGTTATGAAGAAATAAATGCACTATGTGAAGGAGTTAAGAACTCTTGCAGAGCCAAGAGGCGAGGATGAGTAAAGGAGATCCCAGAGGATTAGAAATGAAGGCAAGGTTAAGACTGACAGCTGTCCCTAGATGCTGATAACAGAACACAGAATACAGAAAGAAAGAATTAACAAATATGCACATTTCTCCCAGATTAAAATTTAAGCTCTAAAACTTTGATGTTTTATCAAATTTTATGATCTTGTTAGTGAAAAAATATGAATTAAAGGCTGGTTTGCTTTTTAAAATGCCAAATACATTTGTGATGATGTATTTTGAAATATGACTGCTTACCAATTATTTGATTCTAATAAAAGCAGAATTTCTAAATAAAGTAACTTAATTTTATATAAAATATACATTAAAGAACTTAAATAAGAACACTTCACAGTTGCTTTTATGATAAAAAGTCTATTGTTTTACTTTTGTATATTGAATATATGGAGAAAATATAAAGAAATATATTTTCTCAGTTCTCTCTCTCTCTCTCTCTCTCTCTCTCTCACACACACACACACACACACACACACACACACACACACACACACACACACATCTATTCTCACACTGTTTTCAACACCAAACTGGGAGTTCTAACCAAACAAATGAAATAAGTAGCAAAATACAGATGTCCAAACTGTAAAGGAAGATTCAATATTCCTCTGAAACAGTAAGCCCAATTAAATACATTCTTTTATAAATTGCCTTGGCCAAGGGGTTTTAACACAGCAATAGACTGTTGTTTTGTCTTATTTATTGTGTCCTTTGCCTTACAGAAGCTTCTCAGTTTCAGGAGGTCCCATTTATTAATTGTTCTCAGTGTGTGTGCTACTGGTGCTATATTTAGGTAGTGGTCTCCTGTGCCAATGCGTTCAAGACTATTTCCTACTTTCTCTTCTATCAGGTTCAGTGTAACTGGTTTTATATTGAGGTCTTTGATCCACTTGGACTTGAGTTTTGTGCATGGCGATGGATACGTATCTATTTGCAATCTCCTACATGTTGACATGCAGTTATGCCAGCACCATTTGTTGAAGATGCTTTCTTTTTTTCCATTGTACAGTTATGGCTTCTTTGTCAAAAATCAGGTGTTCATAGGTGTATGGGTTAATGTCGTGGTCTTCAATTCAATTCCATTGGTCCACATGTCAGGTTTTATACCAATGACTGATGGAAGCAGGTGCAGAGATCCACAGCCAATCATTAGAAGTCCAAGAGCTCTAGGAGTCCAGTCAAAGAGAGAGAGAAGAGGGATTCTATGAGCAAGTGCATCAGGATCATGATGGGGAAACACACAGGGATAACCAAACCAAACTAGAGGGAACTCATGAAAGTTGGATCTATGGCTGTGGAGCCTACATGGGACTGGACTAGGTCCTTTGCATGGTGAGACAGTTGTGTAGCTTGACCTGCTTGGGATCCCCCCCGCCCCCCAGTGGTAGGATCAGAATCCATCTCTGGTGCATGAGTAAGCTTTGTGGAGCCCACTACCCGTGATGGGACACCTCATGCAGCCTTGAGGCAGGAGGAAGGGCTTGGACTTGCCTCTACTGAATGTGCCTCCACAGGGAGGCCTTGCCTTCTTGTGGGAGAGACTGGGGCATGGGTTGGGAGGGGAGGTTGGTGGGGCAGGAGGAGGGAAGAGGGGGATTTTTGATTGGTGTGTAAAATGAATGAAAAAAATTCTTAATAAAAAAACAAAACACAGCAATAGAAAAGTAACTTATATATATATATACATATATATATATATATATATATATATATATATATATATATATATATATATATGTATATACAGATAGCATTGAATTCCAAGTGTATATATGTGTGGTATTAAGAAATTCAAAGTTGTCTGTGGATATTGCTGATTAAGAATGTCCTTTTCTAACTGGTATGAGTCCCTATGTTCAATCCCCAGTTCAGAAAAAATAAATAAATAAATACAAAGGCATTTCTATGTCCAGGTTCTCCCCTCTTCTCCTCCGTCTTCTACACCTCCTCCTTTCTCTGTCTCTCTGTACCCCTATTTCCCCTCTCTTCTCCTCTCTCATATGTATACATGCATTTGTAGATAGTGAATATTTGTATAAAGAATGTTAAGAAATACATGAGAATATGTAAGAACTAATACAGATATTTAACAAGTTTGAAATATGCAATATACTAAACCCAAATCACTTCAGTAAAAATTTCTTTTTTTTTTTTTATAGAAAAGCAATGTATCCCATTACAAGCACTTACACAGCTAGTCATGGAGAATAAAAGGCCCTGATGCTGAGTCATGTCAACCAAAATGGAGATTGCACCCAACTGTAGTGGTCAAGGACTAATCCCTGAAAAAGCATCTCTTATCAAGGATTAATTTAAGTTTAAAAACAAATACAAATTAGCAATTCAATCTTTCTGAGCTTGACAGCTTACCAGTGGTATGACTGTCAGGTAAAAATGTACATCTTTACAACTTGATGGTCCCAAGTTTAAACATGCACACACACACACACACACACACACACACACACACACACACACACACACCAAAAAACATTCCACAGAAAGGAAAAGAATAATATAGAAACAGCTCAAGAAATGCATCAATGAGCAAAAATGTAAGAGGAGTCTGGTTTACACAGGAAAAGGAGCATTCTGGAAAGCCATGTGTGAGAACCTTACAGTAGATATCTATAACTTGAGTCTCTCCAAATTCCTGAATAAAAAAATGGCATCTTGCAATATTTATACTCAAGGCTCAGATACCTACCTCACTTGGCTCTATTCCTTATTCACTCTGGCCTCTTACTCCAGAATCTGAAAAACTTGCAGATATAGCTTAAGAAGAAGAATAATCCCACATAATATGGCCCATTTCTGAAGCTACCTTAGACCTGGTTTTGCTATTAGAAAATTCCTGAAGAAGATTTTAAATATAAGTCTGTGGCTTTGTTGAATTAAATCCCTCAGTCAGGATTTAGAAAACACCCATGACTTGGGATAATGGCGTTGTTGGTGGCACCTTTTGTAGACGGATGGCTGAACAAAGTCTGTGACAACCCAGTGTTCAATCCATCTAGGGTTCAGGGAAAACAAGGGGAGTCTAAACCACATGTGCGACATGTTTAGGATCCTTTTCCTTCTGGATCCACACTTTCTTCAGGGACTTCATCACTAAAAATGTTCTCTGCCACCTGCCACACTTGCATGATACTGTCTCCTGATACAGTACAAATCACCCAAGTTTCGTTGGCATTCCAGGAGAAATCAGATATCTTGGCAGTGTGACCACTATGAATAAATGACAGCTCTGGTGGGCCATCTTCTGCATCTTCTCGGGACTGTTCTCCATTTTTTCTTAAATCCCAGATATTGAGCTTATAATAGAAGCCAAAATAGTCTCATTGGGAGGTGAAACTGAACTTGGAATATTTCATCCTTTTGTGATTCAAAGGATGCAACTTGAGTTTCAGATTTCTCAGATCCCACAAGGCAACAGTCTTGCCCACTGATCCTGTGGCAAGAATGAACTCACTATGAAGGCTGAAAGACAGGCAGTTCACCTCAATGGCAGTGTGAGCATTGACTGAGTGGCTTGGCTTGGAAGTATTGTTTGGATGAGTATTCCAAATCATAAGTTTCTGATCATCAGCAACTGACCCAAACAGAGAATTTTGGAGCAGATGCCAGGAAACATCCTATACTACTGTACACCCTGTAAAAATGGTTTTTGCATAAACCGTTTCCCTTTTTTTGGACCTGAACTGATGATGTCCAATAGGCAGATGGTATGGTCATCTGAAGCACTAAGTGCCCACTGAGCTTCGGATTTCAAGAAAGACTATAACCTTCCTCCTGATGTCCATGGAGATACAAATCTGGGTTGCGCTCTCCAGAAGGCTCTGGATTAGAAGGATGCTTTGTGTAGTCGAGAACAAGCACATCACTGGATGGAATTTTTGTTGCAATGATGCAAGGGTTCTGGGGCAGGTACTGAGCCCTGTTTACTTCTCCTTCATGGTTGATCTTGATTTCATTCAGTTTTTCCACAGACAGAGCCCAAACCTCCAAATTCCATTTCACTCTCATAGTATGATGCATCAAACTGAGCATCATCATTAGGGAGTTTAACACTGGCTATCACCAGGAATTTTTTTTTTCATCCAATGTGTATATTCCCAGGACAAGCCAAGGAATGCTGAAATCTTTCCTTTCAGGCCTGGTTACATCTGGAAGCCACTGGAAAGTTAAACTGGGCCACTCCAGTGCCTGGGTCATCACCAAATCATAAGGTTAGGAGTGTTCTTTTGCCGTATTTTGTACTCCTCATTGATCACATGTTCTTCCATCACATTGTCAAAGGCACTTCCTTATCAGCCATGGCAGCAGGCAAGCCAGTGTGGGGTTGGGAAATCCTGGGGTCCTGTGCTGCAACGGGGGCAGGCAGGCTACAGGCCTCAGTACAATTTATCTATAAAAATATTTTTCTATATGATTTTAAAAAGAATCCTGAAATCAAATTAAGAGGATAATTCTGTCTATGATAATCAAAACAGAATTTAATTTTAAGGGCAAATATAATAAAATAAGTGTAAAATGTATAATCTGATGATCATAATATGTTTGTGAAATATGTTTAAAATTGTTAAATAAGTACAATGGTATTCTTTCTGTGGACAAAAAGACTGAACATTGTTCAGATTGTAATATTTCTGCATTGGTTTATGTATTGTGCACATTTTCTACCTGATTTCTATACAAGCTGACCTCCAAAATTTCTGTAAAACCCAAAGCCTCAAGTTAGCCAAAAAAAAGTCTTGACTAAAGGGAGTAAGAGAGAACTCACAATTTCTAACTTTAAAATTTAACTACAAACAATAGTTGAATATATTTATTCTGTAGCCAGGAAATAGGCCTCACCTATATCTCTATCAGCAGATGTCTTAATACTAAGGTTCTCACAATTCAGTAATAAATGCATTTATTAAATTTCATTAAGTCAGAGGATTGGTATGATTTTTGTTTTCTCAAATCTGAAACTCATGCCTTGTCATCATATTAACTACTGCTGGATGCATTTTAAGGAAAAATAATGGTGTGCACTTCTCCAACCCTTTTCAGTCACACACACACACACACACACACACACACACACACACACACACACACACCATGAAAAAAAGACAATATGGTATATGTATACAGCAGAATTTTATTCTGTGCTAAATCATAATGAAATCATGTAATCTGAAGGAGAATGGAGTTAACCAGAGACCGTGAGTGAAATAAGGCAGACTCAGAAAGACAACTATCACATTTAGGATACTTCTACCATACATGAAATCTGAATGTAAACATGATAGATTATAGATAGGTAGGTAAATATATAGATGATAGATGATAGTTACATAACTTGAGAGTGGAAGGGAGCTGTGCAGGGATCAAAAGGGGGAGGAGATGGAAAACAAGAAAGGGTAAATGGGAAAAAATCCCATGTTTTCTCTCATATTTAGAAATCTGACTGTACACACACACACACACACACACACACACACACACACACACACAGGACAAAAATGTCAGAATGGTGAGTATTCTCAGGGATGTACGAGACCAAGAGGAAGCAAGGAAGACCATGAGGGAACAATGGCAAGGTGCAGTGATGTACATACACAAAAATACTATACAATGAAACCCACTTGTTTACACTCAGTAAAATACTTTGCAGAAAAAATTAACGTTTTAAGTGTTTGTGGCATAAGAAAAGACATTAATCAATGAAATATACTGAAAGTTCAAAGGCAAATCCAGATAATATCTGTAAATTGAATTTCATTAATGAAGTAATGATGGTTTCATAGACCATTAAGACTAACTTTTGTAAATGCCATGGGACCCATAGGGCAGGCCAATGAAGAAGAAAGGCTTTGTACTTCTGCCTCACATTGTATACCAAAATTAATGCAAAGGAAATCCAAGATCAGGTTTCAGAGAGAAAAAAATTATGGTTTAGGTTGAAGCAAAGAGGAGAATATTAAAGACAATGGTCTTTACACCAGATGATTTCAAATGCCACTAAACAGGCACAAAACAGAGAAATAAGTAAATTTTACTTTCTCAAATTAAAAATGCTTTTACTTAAAATTTTTCAAAGAAATGAAAATCAACGTACTGCAGGGGAAGAATATTCACAAATAATATCATATATAAAATAAGAGGTCAGTGCAAAGACTATGTGAAGAAGACTATAAACTCAATTATAGAAAAGACAAACAACCCAATTAAAAATGTTCAAAGGTCTTTAGTAGGCATTTTTCCAGTGAAGATGAAAAGCAGCCCCAAAAACTACTTGTAAAGATACTAAACATCACTGGCTATGAGAAAAACGAAAATAAAAATAGCAAGTAGAAATCACTCCACATCCCCTCCACTAGGATAGATAAAATAAAAAAGAAGTTTGGGTACTGTATGTAGAAATTGAAAATCTTGTAATTGCTGTTGAAAATACAAATGGATAAAGGCATTGTGAAGGAAAAATGTCTGTAAGTACCTCAGAAAGTTAGGTCTAAAGCTTTTATCCATCCAGGAAATTCTACTCCCAGTGGATTTGCAAGAAATCAACTCATGCTGGTGAAGATGTAGAGTAAGAGGAGCATTCATCTATTGCTGGTGTGAGTGTAAACTTGTACAGCCACTATAGAAATCAATATTATGGTTTCTCAGAAAGATGGGAATTAATCTACCTAAAAGTCCAGCTATTCCACTCTTTGGCATATACCCAAAGGATGCTTCAACCCACCACAGAGACATTTGCTCAATTATGTTCATTGCTACTTTATTTATAGTAGACAGAAATTGGAAACAACCTAGATGCTTCTCAACAGAAGAATGGATAAAGAAAATGTGATACATTTACACAATGGAGTATTACTCAGCTGTTAAAAAATGATCATGAAGTTTGCAGGCAAATGGATGGAACTAGAAAAAAAAAATCATTCGTAGTGAGATAACCCAGACTCAGGAAGACAAAAAAATGGTACGTATTCTCTTATATGTGGATAACAGTTGTTAAGTCATATAACAATCCTTCTGTACACTGTTAAGATGTGATGCACTCATTGTTAATCAAAAGCTGATTCACTGATAGCTAGGCAGGATTTTTGGGCCAGACAGAATGCTGAGAAAAAGGAGGGCAGAGTCAGAGGAGTCTCAAGCCAGATGCAAAAAAAGGAACATGGGAAATTCATAGATGAGGTAAACAAGCCTTGGGGCAACACATAGATTAATAGAAATGAGTTAATTTAAGTTGTAAGAGCTGGCTGGAGACAAGCCTAGGCTACAGGCTGAGCATTGATAATTAATAATAATTCCCTGTGTGATTATTTGGGGAGCGGCTGATGGGACAGAGCTGATCAGAAGTCTAGACTGAAAACTCTGCCTATAGATAACAAAGCTAGAATTCATAGAACCACAGATGTAAGTATACACTAGAGGAAACAGATGTATCTTATTAGGAAAAATAAAATAATAGAGAGATATGGATGGATAAGGGGATGTAATGGAAGTATCAAGTGGAGAGGGGGAAATGGAGAGGATCATTGTGGTATATATTATGGAGAAAGACAGCTAAAATTAAAGGACATTTGAGGGGGAGTATGGAAAAATAATGCAGTAGAAACTTCTTAAAATATATAAATGGATGGAGGAGATCTAAATGAAATTGCCAAATAATCTGGGAGACAAAGTCCCAAATGACCATGCATTATCACTAAACAAAGCTTCCAATATCAGGTTTGGGTTACATCTAATTGAGTTGTTGGCCAAAAAGGCCCCATGGGAATCCCCAAATAAACAGCCTGTTTCTCTCCACAAGCTGACAGCAAGACCCTATTGCTGATGACAACACCTATACAGTTCACTGAAGATGGAGATGTTGAGCTGGTGCTTACATAGAGCCTTTACTACTGTGTTCCAGCATTTTGGGCATAGGAAGGTACTATGTCAAAGCTATCAAAACATAAACATAAACACCAAGCTCACAACAAAACCTTTATCTACAATGGTATACTACCTCCCAGATATGCTAGGACCATGTTTGCACAAAGTTTGTAGGAGTTAACAACCAATAACTTATTTGACTTAAGGCTCACTATGAAAAATGGAATTTATACCCAAAACTATTATTTGGATGACCAAGAATTTGAGATTAAATTACCTAGGGTAAAACCAAATAACACTAGCTTAAAAAAGGAAAAAAATACAGGAATAAAATGATCCCTAATGACATTCTGCTATACTTATAGATCAGTGCCTTATTCAGCCGTTATAAGAGAAACTTCCTCTTGCAGCAGATGGGAACAAATATAGAGACCCACAGCCTGCAATTACACAGAACGTGTGAGACCTTGAAGTACTCATCTTTCATGGGATGTCTCCTTCAAATCACTCCCCTCAGAGCTCAGGGAACCCTGTGGAAGAGGAGGTAGAAAGACTGTAAGAGCTGGAGTGGCTTGAGGAGACCCAGAAATCAAAGTTCTCTAAATTAACATGAGCAAAGCTCATATGAACTCACAGAGACTGAAGCAGCATGCACAGGGCTTGCATAGATCTGCACAAGGTCCTCTGTGTTAACATTATGGCCTCCAGTTTAGTTTTTTATGCGATTCCTGAATGTGCCAACAAGGGGGTTTCTGATTCTTGTTCTCTTTTCCTTCTGTTAGTTTGTCTTATTCAACTTTAATGTAATAGTTAACTGAACTGTCATTTATACCTGCTGGAAGAGGGAAAAATCTGTTTTCTCCAGTGGACTTGATACTGATTATATTAACCACTCCAGGGCAGGCCTCACCTCATGTTCATTATTAGCTGACCAACATATAATAGACTTCACACACACACAAAAATGTGAATATCAAAACGAGTATGTGAACATTTCATTCCATATTATTCATAACAGCCAAGTGAGAGAAGTAAATCACATGGCTGTCAACTCATGAATGGATTAAAAATTGCTTAACTGATGGAATAATGGTATATTCATACTAATGGTATATTCATAGTATTTGATACCATTTAAGCATAAAATGGTGACATCTTTATAAATGTTATAACTAGATGAACCATAATTTTATCCTTATACTCACAGAGAAGTGTATTCCTCACCCCTCTTAAAGGAAATTTCTCTTTGCAACAGAAAGGGATCACTATAGAAAAATACAACCAATCACAATGTGCAGTGCTGGAGCCCACTTTCAATGGAAACATCCACAATACAACTCCTGCTTGTAACATTCATGAATCATTGCAGAAGAGGGAGAAGAGAGATTGTAAGAATCCTCTCAGAGGATCAGGGAGTTTGCTGTGAGGTTGTGTCTTCTAGGAATGTCAAAACCTACACTCATTAAGTCTCATCAACATGACTACCCAATCATGAGCTGAACAGACACAACAACACTAGATATGCTAAAGTGGACAGGGGAAAGCCCACAAGGCCTCAACCCTACACAGAAATCTACAAGCAACCAAGAAATGCTGAAAGAGAAATAGTCTTCTCTAGTGACAAGCACACCAACTGGTTATCCAATACCAAATGGTCATTCCTGAAGACATACATAAAAGTAACATCATACAGTCTGATCAGGTTTTATATATGTGTGTGTGTGTGTGTGTGTGTATGTGTGTGTGTGTGTGTGTGTGTGTGTGTGTGTGTGTAAAACAACAATTAATTTAAAAAAAGGCCATGAATTTGAAAGAGAGCATGAAGGAGTATATGGAAGGGTTTGAAGAAAAGGGAAGGGGGAAATGAAAATATCACAATAAAATAAGAATTTAAATAATCCAAGTGACATTAGTCTGTCCAAAACAATCTTTTCAATTTTATTTATGCAAAATGTTTGGAATACATAAGTTTATTCTTGTTTGCTGAAGGTTAGGAAATTTGGTGTAGAATGGGGAAAGGGATGGACATGACTTCTAATGAGTGTGCAGTTTCCTGAAAGAAAATAAAATTGCTCTAAAATCACATGCAGTGGGTCTTACAGAGATGTCTGAGTGAGGCTAAAACCATTGGTTATGTAGTAAAATGATTTGAATTTATAGCATATTAATTGTATCTCAACAAATATGAGGTGTGTGTGTGTGTCTTAACTCTTCTCCACAGAATTTATCTCCTTTGATCTATGTTTCAATTTATAAGAGATGTGCAATAATCATTTTCCTAGGGGATATCAGTATTATTTTACCCAAACTTAGAAACCACCAGATTTCTCACCAAAAGTTTTAAAGCACAGAAGCTCTGATGCTGTTGATTTCCAAGACCAACACTCTGAATAAAGTTCTCTCTGGTAAATAAATCACCTTCTTTGTCATTCAGACCTCCACAGAAACAGCAAGCCAATGGAGGGCACAATTTCTAAATTAGGCAGCTGGTTATTTAGGAGAGAGCACAAGTGAGTAACGCACAGAAGAAGAATTGTAACTATTCACACAGACTCAAGTTCCGTTGATTCTTAAGGTGTTTGTTTGTTTTCAAGACAGTGTTTGTTTTGTTTTTTGTTTTTGTTTTGTTTTGTTTTTGTATAGCTTTGGCTGTTCTGGAACTGGCTTTGTAGACCAGGCTGGCCTCTAACTCACAGAGATCCACCTTTCTCCTGAGTTCTGAGATTAAAGGTGTGCACCACCACTGCCTTGCAATACCTAAGAGTTTGTCTATTCCATTGTGGAAAGTTGATAAATGGAATCACAGAAAATAAGAGCTGGGAAAGCACAGAGATAATCCATTCCGGATGATTAATTTTTAAATATGAGGATATCAAAAGCCAGGAAGAGGAAATATTCTGTTCAAGGTCATGTAGTCACACTTTTTTTCCCTAGGTGTCCTATATAGATATAGACAGGAAAAATTCAAAATTATGTTGATTTAAAAAAATACTCCTGCTCTGATATTACTACAGATAGTTGTAGTTGCCATGTGAATGTGGGGAACTGAATCCAGGTTCTCTTGAAAAAACAGCCAGTGCTCTTCATCATTGAGCCATCTCTTCAGCCCCATACAGAACATTTCAGTGAATGCTCATGCCGAGGAAACAGGCAGGAAAAGTCTCCTTGCCTTAGTGTGCTTGGCCTGGAACACAGCTGCAACCTAGGAAAACTCTGAATTTACACAAGAAACCCAAAGAGACCAGTCAGATCCTCATTCCAAATGTAATCTTTAGAATAGTTATCCTTGCATGCATTAAAATACTTTTGGGCCAGAAAGATGGTTCCATGGGTAAAAGTGTTTGCAGCTCAAAGAAGCTGATGACTTGAGTTTGGTACTGGAATCCATGGCTAAAGGAGAGACCTGACTCACCAAAGGTAGTTTTGACTTCCACATGTTCTCTATGGCATGTGTATATCTGCACAGGGACCCAGACAAGCACATACACATACACACACACATACACAGAGAGAGAGGGGGGGGAAATATGCAATAATAACACATTTAGTTAAATTAGTAAAATATTTTCCGCTTGAAACTTTAGGCTATTGCTCCTATCCTAGCTCTTTTCAGATCCACGTAAACTTAGTGTGGCTCTTCTTCCACTGAAAACACTTTTAATATTGAGACAAAATTTGCATATATTTCTATAATTGTCCTTTCTCTAAATAGGTCATGCCCAGGTCTGTCTGTCAATAAACCCTCAGGCAGAGAGGCTTTTGGAGCATCCACATCTCAGCCACCTCACTTGCTCTTACTCTTCAACACTGTGATGAATAATGCTTCTAAGAAACCATTGTCTCAACTCTTCTGCCCTCTAGCTTAAATTCAAAAGATAAACTCAAAATTGGTCATGATGTTGATAGGTTATGTAGTGTTGACTTTTCAAAAAGTTGACTTTTCCAAAAATGTGTGGGATAGTAACAACTAAAATTAAGAGTGCCATAGACTTATAATTCAAAGTCACATTACTTATCAACTGCTTATGTCATTCTCTGCTTGAAGAAGCAATGATCAGTTGAAAATATCCAGGAACAGAGGCCTGGAGTCATTATCTAGCTCCTATTTTTATAACAGCCCACTAAAACAGATAGCCGTAAGTCCCTCACATGATTAATGCGTGTGTGAGGAATAATAAGGACCCTGTAAGTTAGATAAGTTACTTTGAGAAGAACATGGTTGTGGCTCACAGGATGCATGTAGATTAGACATAGGAATTGCCACACCAGAAATGATAAATATTGGAGAAATAAGAAACCAAAAGAGGTCATACAGGTGTAGTGAGTCAGAGAGCTCTTGAGGGCAGGAACTTAGTCATTCTCCACAGTATCCTAAGAACTGATCATTATTCAGAGGGAATAAATAAGCCATGCCCACTTTAAATTGGATTTACAGGTGTATTATTGCCTTCCTCTCCCATAAGATAAATATAGTCCTTTTTACATATTACTTAATTGTTCAAGGATGCATATATTACAGAACGTAGAGTGATGCACAAAACTAGTTCTATCTAACCCCAATGGTGGTATTCATTTTCCTGAAGGCACAAATGATCCAAGTTTAGCCATTATCACTTTGGTTTTAAAAACAACCAAGATTCTTTGTCCTGTTGGGGTGAAGAGACCACAAAGGTTCCCACAGCTAAGGATGGAGATAACCCCGATCCCAGAATACAGTCTGCTCTACCACATTCTGCATTGCACAGAGCAGACTGCCTATTTGCCTAAGGTTATGGCAATCCCTTACAGCTACTTTAATTTCAAATATTGATTAAGAACAAATGGATCTGGGGAAAGATTGTTTTAGTCACCAGCAAATGAACATTAAGAGAACAAATTTCTTAGACAATTTGAGTTTCTTATTGATGTAGCATATACAAGTCACTTATTTTATGTAAATAAGGTTTGCTTTTATTATTGTTTTAACGAAATATGTGTGTGTGCGTGTGCGTGTGCGTGTGCGTGTGCGTGTGCGTGTGCGTGTGTGTGTGTGTGTGTGTGTGTGTGTGTGTGTGTGAAAAGAAACAAAGAAGAAAGAAAGGAAAGAAAGGATTGAAAGACTTTGGAAAGATGGCACAACAGCCAAGACTTCTGTCCTGAAAGTTCTCCCCATCCAAGATTCCTTGCAGCAGAGCCAATTTCCAGTCTCGGAGTCCACGATCACATTGTAATGTGTCTATAATTAATACATGTAGAGTACTACAGGGATTTTGAGTTTTCAAGGTATTTTCACATTATATGATCCTTGGGGACATTCTGTAACAGACAGTTGAGAGAATTATGATCCCTGCTTTTAGATGTGAATTAGTCATAGAAAGACCAGCTCCCTCCCTCCCTCTCTCTATCTCTTTGTATTTGTGTGTTTGTGTGTCTTTCTTGTCTCTGTCTGTCTTTTGCTCTCTCCTCTCCTTCCTCTCACATACACTTATATGTGCATGGGTATGTGTGCATGTACATACACACATCAATCCCATAAATACAGAAGGAGGAGGGCAACTTCAGCAGACTCTGACTCCAGATTTGCTGTTTTACTACCATATTGGGAAAGATTTCTGTGGTAAAGGATCAGTTATTCATTCAGCCCTGAACAAGTCTGTGTATGAAGGTTGGATGTTTCAAGGTTACTGCAGAGAAAGAGACGTGGGTGCTGTTCCATATGTACTCAGTAAGGAATTAGTAAGTGTTATGATGAAAAAGAAAGAAAAATGAAAGCTAAATAAGACAACCAGAACAGAGGGCTGGGAAAAGGTGCCTCTTTGTATATTTAGAAATAAAATTTTTTCTATGTATTATTGGGATACAATTCATTTAATATCAGTAGAAGAAGAAGTGTATAGTAAATGCTTTTCAAAGTATTACTTATGTAGTATAATAAAATATCACACACCAAATAGGGATTCTTACTTAAGATCTTTTCATCCTGGTCTATGCAAACTGAGCTATATACACAAAGTGAACTGTAGTTCTGATTCTAACCAGTTTCTAAATCAGAGCAACAGAAATATCTGTTCCCCATTCTGCACTTCATTTCTCAAATACAGAAGAGTACAGTAGAGATAAGAAATACCCCTGGAAACCATGGCAATGTCTAGACAGAACTTTTCAGAGAAAAAATAAATTGTACATAAAAGAAGTACTTGTTGTAAGAACAGTAGGCATGGGATTCTGGAACACACAGAGTTTGCATTACCACTGTGGCTCCATGCATCATCTGTCACTTTCCAGGGAAAGGCATGCATCGAGGAGATGACAGATTATGGGACTAGTGAAAACCCTCCAGTCGACCAGCATCATTACCTTCGGCCTGCCTCAGCTATCCGTCAGCAATTGGAAGCAGGCCCCTCAGAGCCTTTGTGACAGCTCATTCAGGCCCGCTTCCCTTGCCCATCCCACAGACTTTGAAGCCTTCATACTCTCAATAGGAGAGTAGAAAAGTGATTTATGAGCCCTATTGAAATATCACAAATAATTCAAGAGATTAAGGAATACAGAGAAAGGAAAAGGAAAATACCCAGTTTTAACATGCATCCATGATATACTTATCAAGTAACTCCTGAAGTCCAAAGTACCTTCTAAAGATTCGTATAGATATTTCCCATGAGGTTTCTGTTCTTTATCTTATGTTCCTTTAACACCAAAGCTTCCTCCTAAGTCAGTATGCATCAAGGCAGTTTGTCTTAGAAGAGAGATGGTGAACATCTTTAACTTGCCTGTTATCATTGATCAACGAGTCATGCCGACTTGGAGCACCAGTTAGTAGAGCATCAGGATGTATTCTACTCATGCAAACTAGGGCCTTGCTTGGTTGTCACCATGTTCATTTGTCTCAGGAGAAAGTAGATTCAGAACTGATGCTGTGATTTAGAAAAACAAAAATGTTAAAGGGAAAAGTGACGTTGCAGATATCCAGGCAGTTAAACTCTCAGAAACATAGCCATCTATTTAAAGACTCACAGGAATGGCCAGCTGAGATATGAAAAATCACAAGGCAATACCCATGTTTACTTATGTTAAGATTAAGTAATGTCATGAATATAAGGGAAGTGACAGACGGCACCTGGCAGAAAGCAAGAGACTCAGTAAAAGGCAAAGATTCTTACTCTTCATCATAGTTCAAGGTAAAATAATCACTCTTTTTCCTATGCTTTCACAAAAAAACAGAAACAACAACAGCAAAATTGATGTTGATTCTACAGTAAAGTGACTGTGCTGCAACACAGCTTTATTCTTTTCCTTTTGTCTTGGTTTATCTGGAGCTTTGTGGAAACTGGAACTGTGATGTCATTGTATTAGATCCCCTAGGTGGACAGCAGGACCTAAGTAAATAGTAGGCATCAATACAAGAGAGATGACAGGAAAAAAGATAGTGGTGGGGGGGGGATGGGAAGGAGGACTAGACGGTACAGTGAAAACATCAGTACAAGTACATTTTCTCCACTTTCTAGAGCATTCAATTGAAAACATAGCTCAGATAGCTGAAGCATTCCTTCCTAAGCTTGTTATTCTTTGGCCTATTCTATCTTTGCTGCAAAATAGATCAAGCCACAGAGGAAAGCTGAAGCAGAGACACATGCTTGAAGTTCCCTGTCCCTACATGCCATTATTGTCACATTGAACTATAAGCTATTCCTTACTTTGACCCAGTGTACCTCATTTTTTTCATATCAAGCCCAACTTTCAACTTATCATAATCTTTTCTAAGGAAAATTCACTCACCACACCTTAAAATCTGTTGTTTTTTTCATTTGAAATATACTATCATCATAGTCACAGGGAAAAGCTAATGGCCTAGGCCACCTGAATTGTCCCTGATGTTTAAAGCACAGAACACTCTGCCCTAAGGCATTGTGTCTTGAGCCTCAAAGTTCTATATCTTTTATATGTTTGGTGCTGAAAACAATACTTAGTTTTTTCCTTAAAATTTTCATTTTTGTATCTCCTTCAAGTTTTTAATTATTTCTAGTCATCCTTGCTCTCATTTGTATAATAATCTATTTCATTGTTTGGTCAATGGCTCCTTCTTTTGCTTTCTCCCTTATTATCACACTCATGGATTGACTAACTGTCTACTTAGATGCCTATCTAATTCCCTGGTGTCTCAGTTCTTTGAGATCTTCATCTCCCTTGTGCTGTGGGATGTTCTATATGTTAAATGTGTTGCTCTGATTGGTTAATAAATAAAACACTGATTGGCTAGTAGCCAAGCAGGCAGTATAGGCGGGACAAGGAGAGAGGAGAATTTGGAAAAGAGAAAGGCGGAGTGAAGAGAGACGCTACCAGCCACCGCCATGACAAGCGAGATGTAAGGTACCAGTAAGCCAGAAGCCACGTGGCAACTTATAGACTAATAAAAATGGGTTAATTTAAGATATAAGAACTAGGTAACAAAAAGCCTGCTGTGGCCATACAGTTTGTAAACAATATAAGTCTCTGTGTGTTTACTAGGTTGCGTCTGAGCGCCTGTGGGACTGGCAGGTGAGAGAGATTTGTCCTGACTGTGGACCAGGCAGGACTGGAGAAATCTCCAGCTACACCCTTGTAGTTCCTTTCTAGTTCCTACCAATTTCCAGCCATCTTCTTCACAATTGAAGCATGGTCCCTCCCTCTATTTCTTTATAATTCCATTCAGATACCCAAATCAGCACACTCTCCTTTCCGCTTGGATTTCTAATTCTCTACCTCTAAAGCATCCCACTCATTTGACAGACAGTTTCTGCTTTTGTTTACACAGAGAAAAAGTAATCCATGAAGAAGGAGTACGTGGAGGAGGAGGAGGAGGAGGAGGAGGAGGAAGAGGAAAAAGAGGAGGAAGAGGAGGGGGAGGAAGAAGAAGAAGCTTCTTTGTGAAATAAATCTAGCTGTGTTCTGAATCCTGTGGGTTGCATTTCTCAAACATTACTGGGCTTTTGACATAAAACATGAAATACGCCTGATAATAATCTCTCCCATCCAATAGACAAACCCCAATGAACTTGTTATTTTTTTTAACATCTCACCACTCTCATGCTCTTACTTTATTCTTATCTTGTCTTTCATTTACAGTTTATTAAAAAGAACTATGTAAAGTTTGTTTGTATTTCTGGCATTTCCCACTCACTGCATAATAAAGTATAATTTATTTCTCATTCTGACATCTCTACTTATGCTACCATCACCAAGATCACCTGTGGCCAATGTGTTGGTCCAGACTATTGCCAAAAGCTATACATGTGCTTATTTCCGGCTGGTGATGAACATGTTCATAGATGCTTCACACAGAAAAGTCCATTATTCCTTCTCTGCAATGATACTAGATTTTATTGGATTTCTATCCACTCTTCAAAGTATATCTGGAACCCTCAGCTCTTTGCAACCAGAAGTGTAAGAATGCTCACTCATATGGCAACCACACAGAGTATAAGTCCTCCTTTACTTTGTCTTTAAAAGTAGCTGTAGATAATTAAACCACATGATGATTAAGAACAATATCTGTGTGGACTGAATTATAATTTAATTATAATCGGAAGAAGTCAGTCTTGAAGAATTTGTAGATAACAGCATTCTAGAAGGTATGTATATAGACACAAAGTTAAGGCAAGAGGCAATTTGACATGGCAAGGAAGGAGAGTTGCCATTTGCCTAGACCACACAAAGTCTAGGGGAAAATAGGAAGCTATCTAGGAAGAAAGCAGGCATCAGATATTTATGAGCTCATAATAGCATAAAAGTTTTGGACTGTGTTTTATTAAAATACTACCACATGAAAGCCTACACAAATCATAATTAGACAGAAGGCATATTTGAATATGTACAGTTTTAATACTACTTAATGATTAAAAACAATATAAATATCCACAACCATGGGACTGATTGAGTTCCACGATGAAATAGGATGCTATAGTTGAAAGTGTAGGGGTGAAGTCATGGTGTTGTATGAGTTAATCCCAGGATTTGGGAGGCAGAGTCAGAGGCAGGAAGTCTGTGTGTTTAAAGTTGGTCTGGGCTGTTTAATGAATTCAAGCTGAAAAAGTACTACACAATGAGACTCAAGGGGAAAAAAAGGATAGATGGAAGGAAGGGGAAGGGAAAAGAATGGACGGGAAGGGAAGGAAGGGAAAGGCAAGGTAAGCCAGAAGGAGGAAACTATACATGGTAGCTCATGTCAGTAATCCCCAAAAGGAATCCAGGCTATTCATGGCCATCCTGAGCTATCTATTGATATCCTGTTTCTAAAACAAAAAGAAAAACAAAAATAAATCCTACTATATTATGAAAAAGTATCACTCAATGTTACTAAGTCACAATACATAATTCAGAGAAGCTTGAATCATACTTTTTTTTTTTTAATCAAGTATGAGCATGCACATGCTACTCTCTGAAAAATGACTTGGGAGGCAGGTTCTGCATTGTTATGTTGGTGACATGGTTTTTCTGGGTTTCAGGAGTTGAAGGGAGACTCTCCTTTTGTGTATTTGGCACTTTTGCATTGGAGAATGTGTTCATATATTAGTAAATAAGTTAAAGCTAAGCACAGTAGAAGAATGAATTACCATCCAAATACAACAAGAATCCAGAGCTGGTCTCTGACCTGCAGGCACATTGTCAGTCAGTGAGACTGCCAGTGGACCCCACATGGGAGAGTTCAGCAACTTTATTGTGACCAAAGTCAAAATTAGCATCTCCTTGTCACTCATCAGGTTATGTCTCAATTAGTGTCTGTTTAGAGTCTTCTTCTCTGGTCTTCCATGTGCTTCCTGGTAACCTCAGACCTTGTAATTCTCCTCTATTCATTCTATAGACTTTTCACTTGGCACAGGAATGCCTGCTTGTTAACAGTTGTGTCTCTGCTGCTTGAAAAAGATGAGTTTCAAGGAATATTTGTAATTTAATAAAGACAGTCTTTGCCAACAATTACCTCCCAAGGTGCCTACCTTATTATTAACGGAACTAAAATACCACTTAGAGGCACACTTCTACAGCTCTGTTACCTGTTGTGGAAAGTAATACAGTATTTCCTATCATTCACTCTCAAATTGCTTCTTTTGATTTCATGATCTGCTTCCTAGTTCTAGTCTCTGAGATTTTTAGGAACAAGCTATAATTACTGTTTCCATAATGTCAATTATTTTTATGGATTTTAAAGTGGAAGATTAATATTGAAGAGTGATATAATTTAAGACATAAGACATAGAGGATATATATATATATATGTAATATTTAATATGATTAAGAAGGAAATGTTTCCATAGTTTAAGCCATAAAACAATTAGCTAAGTTATTGTATGCAAGCATGCAAGCATACATAAATACATACATACCCACAGTGAGAGAGGGGGGGGGGGGGGAGAGAGAGAGAGAGAGAGAGAGAGAGAGAGAGAGAGAGAGAGAGAGAAGAGAGAAAGAGAGAGAGAGAGAGAGAAGTGAACAGGTGATACACAGACAGATGAACCAGTGCTTGAGAGAGGTGAAGTTCATAGTGTTTAGTCAAAGAAGCCTAGAGGAAACACAGTTGGAATCATGAAGAACTGTGAAGCCAGGTCCCCTGATGTCAAATAATTTCAGAATCACTTTGGGGATGAAAATATAGCAAGGGAGTTGCCATTACAAATGAGCATAAATCTGGCCTTACAGAGGACCCTGTCACAACTAAATTGAGGCTAAAAAACACAAGCATACACACACACACACACACACACACACACACACACAGAGGGGGGGGGGGGAGGTCATAATAGGTAACACAATTGAACATCTTTCAACAAATTTATGTGTTAAAAGATTTACCTGCAAAAAAATTTAGGGAGTTAAAGGTCTCAATTTTTGAGGCTTACATTTATATTTTCTTCCTAAGTCATAAACATTTAGCAGATACATCAACTTAAAAATTACCCTGGAGTTGGAAACTCAGGGTTTTCTTTATTTTGCCCACAAGTCCCTGTCCCAGAAGTGAGAGACTGCCTCAGAAAGCTAGTAAATCCAGGACTGAGCTTACATCCAAAAGCGCCACTGCCTTAAAGGAAAGCAAATATGGTAAAACCGGCCAAGGAACATGTTGTCTGCTCCAATAAGGAGGAAAGGGCTGTTGTGAAAAGGGCTGTTAAACAAGGTCTCCTGGGAGCATCTCATTATCTAAACACTGAAATTTATTTTATAAAGGAGAAAAATTGAAGGATACATATAGAATATAAAAGAAAGAGTTTATCTTTAAAATCTGAAAAATTCTACCAAAGAAAAATATAGATATCTTGAAAGCAAAGTTGAAACTGTCTAGGGAATGAAGGGAAGTGAGGAGAAGGGTGAAGCAGGGTGTAGGGGAGGTAGAGGGGGGCTGAGGTACATTTTCTAAGTACATTATATACGTCGTATATGAAAATGTCCTTGTGAAACCCAATTGCATGTGCAATAATTATATGCAGTTAAAAATTTTTCAAAAGAAATGTTTTGACGTTTAAAAAATGAAGTAAAGAAGTAAGTAGGTCTCTTTGAGTTCAAGGCCAACTTAGTTATATAGTGAATTCCAGGCTAGCTATGGTTACATAGTGATGCCCTGTCTCAAAAGAAAAAAATAAAATTTCAGTGCACAGTGTGAATATCAAATATGTTATAGCTGAATGAAGAAAGTATGGATTCATAGATTGATCTGAGAAAGTGACCCGGCAATTAAAGCATTCTTCTGTAAAACTTACTGAAAGTCAAATTTATTTCTGGTTCTAGTTTCCTCAATTGATAAAATTGCAATACTTTTTGTCTCTATACTTTTAATGTTTAAAATAGAAAATATTAACTTATGTCTTAAGTCTCTCTGAGCCACTATAAATCAATGAGATGATAGCTATGAAAAACTATTCAAAGTGCATGTATTTATACTTATTATAATTAGTATGATTTTGTTAATAAACAAACTGAAGACACCATTGCTCCAGGCCCTTCCTCTAGAAGTGCTGTCCTGTCCCTTATTTAATAATTAGAAAAATATTTAGAATTTATATATGATATTTTCAAGGTACCTTAGATTTTGCTTTTAGCAGGATTTTTTTCTATAATTGTAATAAATATTTTTGACACTCTTCGTTCAAGTTCAGAAAACATCCTAAACTGATCACCACCATTTCTGTCCCAACACTCTATCATTTTTAATTACACTCACTGTTTATGAGTAGCATGGAAGTGCAATGTCAAGTTGACTCTGTACAAACATATGAGACTGGAATGAAAAGAGTGGAGGGTAATTCCTACCTGGGGGTGGAGAATGGACTATTAATATGCACAATACTTGACAAAGGCAGCTTGAAAATTTAACACATATGTGTCAATCCTCAATATAAATTAGTTTATTAAATTTTCTGACATTTCAAGTCACTTTTCAAATTTCAATTCAGATTTCTGCAAACTAGCAAGCCACCAACCATTCTTGTTTACATTTCTTTCTTTCTTTCTTTCTATTTATTTATCTATTACACAGAATATATGAAAGTACATGTATGGGCATTGGTGGTGGTCAGAGGACACCTGTAGGGAGTCAGTTCTTTTCTTCCACTATGTGGTAATTAGCTTTAAACATGGGTAGTCTGGCTTGATAACAGGTGTTTTACCTCCCGGGCCAGGCACTGACCATCCAGTAAACATCTTCAGGGTTCATCCTGGAAAACTTTAACTTTGGGTTTCTTTCTCAATCTCTCCATATCTCAGTCAGTCCCGTATCTATTTTCTTATATCTGCTCTAAACTTCATGCATGCCTCTTCCTGAACTGTACTGTACTGTGGAGTGCAGACAGTAAGAAGCATTAAGACAAGGCTGCTTAGGTGAGAATTGAAGGCCATCTCCACATGCTCTAAGAACCTTTCATCTTTAAGTTCAAAATGTTAGACAGATTTGTAGAAAATTACCAGAGCACTTTAGCAAGAACTATCTCAGATTTTTGTTTGTTTGTTTGTTTGTTTTGTTTTGTTTGTGTATGTGTGTATTTCAATGGACTGGATGAGAGAAGTACTCAGCATATAACCACAAAGCAAGACTTTGTGTTGGTTATCCTGGCTCATGCCTCTCCCTAACCAAACAGCAAGGGCTCTGGCCTCCAGGAAGTCACTAAGTCCCAGACTCCTCCCTTAAAGGAGGAGGATGGCACTTCCCTTTCAGAGTTATTTGTGAGACTTGGATATGATACTATATTTCTGAACATGTGCTGGTTTTGATAAAGACAACTGTGTTAAAAAATAATATTTTTAAAAATACAAAAATAGATAAGATTTTGTATGAATGGTTAAATGCTTTATGACACCAATTACTTTTCCTTCTGACCTCAGGGGTTGTCACAGGGTCAAAAGTCCAGACAGCTTTGTGTAGCTCTTCTGAAAGTCTGCTGTCAAGGTGTTAGCCAGGTTGTGGTCTCCTTTAAAGACTGAACCGAGGAAGGCTCCTCCCCCAAGTTCTCATTATTGCTGACAGGAGTTGGTTTCTTTCTGCTTGTCATTAGAAAAGCTTCCCACGGCCCATTACCACATAGACCTCAGAGTTCAGCAACATTCTTCATGAAAGCCCCAAAAGGAGAGTCAACAGAGACACTCATTTAGGAAGAGAGAAGTTAGAGGTGACATCCCAACACTCTGCCATCTTCTGCTGTTTAGAGATAAGTCACAAGCACATGCACATGTCAAGGAGGAGATTATACAGGATATATACCCCCGCTAAGGTGAGAAATTGGAGTCATCCTGACAGGCTGTCTGTCATGGATAAGACCAAATCACATGTGCTGTACCTAATTCATATTTCCCTTTCGTACCATATTCCTCTCCCTTGCCCCTTCCTGATATCACTCTCACATGAGCCATTTGACATTCTCATTTATACAATATCATACCTATCTCTAGTCAAATACCAATAGGTAGACAGGTTAGATGCATGATACATATGCACATGAACAAATACATATGTATTTGAGAACACACACACACACACACACACACATATTAAGTGGATTGTAAATAAGATCATATTAACTGATTTTTCTACACAGTAATGCATCAGGGAAATTGTTCCAAGTCGAGTGATATAGTAAAGAATTGCATAATTTTCTGTATTATTGACAACAGCGAACCATCCCTGTACTAATCAGAATCCATTTAGCTACTAGGTTTATTTTTTTCAAAACAAACAATGCAATAATTATTACTGCCAGTGTATTCTTACCTACTGAAGCATTTGTTTCTTTGGGATAGGTTCCCTCAGTGGGACGTCTGGGTTAAAAGATGTTTTTAATTTAATAGGTGTTGCCAGATTGCATTCCAAAACAGGCCATAATGGCGCACATTTCCACGAGCAATATATTAAAATACTCCTTTCTTTGTAGCGTGCTAGCAATAGGTGCTATTGCTCTGCTTCATGTTTGCCAGTTGGATGAACATAAAGGGATATCTCATTTCTCTAATTTGCATTCACTGATGATTGGTGAGGTTGAGTATCTTAGCATTCGGTGGCTGTTGGGAAATGCCTTTGCACATCGTTCCTTCAAAGACATTGCTAATCTTTCTACTGGGATATTTGAAAGGGTTCTTTATATGAAATGGATGGAGCTCATAATATTTATATTAAACTTTGCTGCAGACTCACTATTGATTTATTCACTTTATGTACAGAATCTTTTTACATATGAAGTTTGTTTTTGAGAATAATTATTGTATTTATTTGTGTGTGTGTGTGTGCGTGTGCGTGTACGTGTGTGTGTGTGTGTGTGTGTGTGTGTGTGTGTGTGTGGCAATGTGTGGAAAGATATGTTATGGCACACATGTACAAGTTAGAGGATAACCTGTGGGAACCAGTTCTCCTCTTCCACCATGAAGGTCTGTTTTCAGGATCAAATCTATGTTATAAAGCTCAATGGTGAGTGCCTTTACATGCTCAGTCATCTCACTAGCCCACAAAGGTTTTGAAAATTTGTGGACAAAAGCACATGATTTTCCTGTATGATGACCTTAAATAATAAATGGAGTGTCCTAAATATTTATTTTTTTATTTTATATTTTCACTACTCTTTGAGCCCTCTAGTTTTATTAGATCTTTTATGTCAGCCAATTCCCTTTCTGTGCTTTCGCGTGCCTTTCTTGACATGTTTTTTCCATCCATATAAATACTTAGGCTAATCTTATCCAATTTTATAAATAAAGATTTAGGGATTATAATGGACATGTGAATTCTATGAACTACATTATCAATCAGCTAGGCGAGATGCACCCAGTGGTGCATTTGTGACATGCTGGCTATGGGGCAACAAGTCACTCCCTGTTCAGATTTGAGGCATGCTCCACAAGAGAGAATCAGTGTCTAGCAATGTAAAGCCATTTCAAACCTACAAATGAAGAGATATCCTAGGCCCTAGGGAGGGACCTAATATTGCTGCTTAGCTGAAGTGACACAGCATCAAACTACATTGTAAATGTCTGTGTTTATTCTTACAGACAGGTGACTAATAGATTGTGGGAAAAGGGAAGGCATAGTACACAGTCATGTACAGACTGGTGATCCCATTTATAGTTCCAAATGGTCCCAGGATAGTTCCAAACTCTTGGTCACACAGATGGTCCTTTAAATTCTGCAACAACAACAAAACCATGACTATTGGAAAGAGATTAGAAAAGAAAAGGAGGCTGGCAGACGTGGAAGGAATTAAGAGAGCAGCCAGATTATATGATATACATGCGTGTAACAGTTAAAGGACAAATTTTTTTTTAAAAATTTAAAAATGCAAAAATTTCCAATACATTGATTTCAGAACAACTGACATTTGCATTAACCTTATCAAATACTTCACATACTTCTCTTTGTTCAGATTTTAATTACATGTTTGAAGAGTTTATTAGGAAATGTATTTATTTATAAAGTGAGCATTATATTACTTTACTGTTATGTTTATTCCTAATAATAATATTGTTGAATTTACTGCATAGTTTTTACTGTTATTAATATAATTTTGATTCTGCTATAATTTTGAGTGTGTATTGTTATATCAGAAAAAGGCTTATTAAAGTTCCTATCAAATATCAGACCATTTACCAAGTTCTTGTTATCAATTGAAAAAGAACTATTTTTTTAAATTATAGGCTCTTTGGTTCTCTGGTTACAAATAACTGTAAGCAAAATAAAATAATTTACCACTGTTTCTCTTATTTTTATAGCTTTTTAATTATATTTCTTACATTTCTGTAGCTTTCAGAAAAATGTTGGGTGGTAGTAATATCCCTATTTTTCATTTAAATTAAAATGACTTTAGTGATTTGTTATTGAAAATAAAACTTGTTGATGACTGATAAAATTTAATTAATATTTAATCTTTATTTTGCTTTATAAGGTCTAGCTAATGATTTTTACCATTTGATTTCCTGGAAGAAATGCTGCTTTGTGGACTATATCCATTGTATTCATGAAATTTAATAATTCATTTATTTAGGCTTTCATAATTCTCACAAAACAGTCTTGGTTTTTCTTTGTCTGACATTCATTTATCTCTAAAAAATGAGCTTTATTGGCATGCAATTTACATACTCACCCAGTTTAATATACATTCCAAAAAGTTTTAGTAAGTGTGCAGTTACATCACCATCACAAAGGTGAAGTTCTGAGACATTTCCATGTTTCCAATGTAGCAAATTCTTACCTGACTCTTATCCATGGGCAACTGCAACTCCTTTGTCTGTCTGTAGATTTTCTTCCTGCTAATACTGAATATTAATAAACTGCACACTATATGATCTCTGTGTTTCCTTCACTAGTGTAATGTTTTGACACCATCGACTTGGTAGCAGGCATAATTATTTAATTCTATGTTTTAAGGGGCTCATTTCCTTTTAAAATACCCCTATTTGAAGTTAAAAATTAAAGAAAAAATTTTGAAATGATTTGTAAAAATATTTAACTTTTTGGTTAGCATTAAAGAGTTTAATAATGTTGAGATAATCTTTTAAAAAAAAATAAGCCAATATTTAGTTTTGAGCCCACTGATAACTTTACCATGTCATATATACAATTACTTTTCTATTGTTTCTATAACAATTGATCAATTTAAGTTTATTTTTCTTTCTGGATCAATTTCCATAATATATACCTGCTAAATGATAATCCATCTCTTTTCTAGCATTTCTGGTGTTGGACTTGTATTCTCTTATTTCAAATAAGTGTTTATTTCATCTGCCAAAAACTGAAAATATGAAACTCCTTTTTATAGTGCACTCAAATTTTTATGCACTGTTCAAATTTTTCCATATTCCATGTTCTTCTAGTGAATGCTGTGCTGTTCATATCAGCACTCTTCTACGTTGCATTCTTTATAAATATGCAATATTTTCAATGTTTTAACTGAAACAGTGTCACATCACTTGCTCCCTCCCTTTTCTCCCTCTAGTCTTTCCTAGCTACTCGCCTGTATTCCTCCCATGTGCCCCCTCAAGTAGATAACCTCTTTTTCTTTGAATATGTGTATGTGTTTGTGTGTATGTATTTATTTGCTGTGGATTTGTTTGTGTGTGTGTTTGTGTATGTGTGTATCTGTATTTATTTACTGTGGGTCTGGTGTGTGTGTGTGTGTTTTCAATATCACTTTCTTATTATTCCTTTGAATTTCCATAGTTATAGAGCATGGTATGATAGCTTGACACATGTGAATATTGTGTATTGTTCAGTTTGGGTTAAGTATATGTATCTCCTCATATATCATGTCATTATGTTGAGGGCATTAACAGTGCTTTCTTTTGCTACCCACCTCCAGGAAAGGAAAGGACTTCATGCATCTTCATCTATATACTAATACCTTATTCCCTTGAAACAGAGTCTTTCACAGACTCCAAAGCACACTATTTCAGTTAGACTGCCTAGCAAGAGGATTCTGTGGATCTACTTGCCTCTGCTTTCAATGCTGGCATTGCAGGTATGTGGGGTCATTCCCAGGTGTTATATGGTGTTGGAGATTTGAACTGAGGTTTATTTGCCTTCATAGCAAGCATTTTACCTACTGAGCCACCTCCCCAGTTCTCTCTCTCTCTCTCTCTCTCTCTCTCTCTCTCTCTCCCTCACCCCCTCTCTCCCTCTCTTCTCTCTCTCTCTCTCTCTCTCTCTCTCTCTCTCTCTCTCTCTCTCTCTCTCTCTCTCTCTCTCTCTGTCTCTCTCTCCCTACCTACGTCTCCCTCCCACCCTCCCTTCTTCCCCAACTCTCTCTCTTTCTTTCTCTTTCTCTTTCTTTTAAGCAAAGCATACAGTACATTTTCACCGTCTGGTCACAGTACTCTGCAGCTCTTGTTTTCGGGGGCCTATATGTAATTCAATACCTTTGATCTACTGTCTTGCCATTTCTGTCCACATGCTACTGAGCTGAGGACAACCATTGTCTACTTGCAACTTCTATGAAATCAGCATTTTTAAGTTCCACATGTGAAGGAGATCATGGAGAATTATGCATTTGTTTTCTTTTAAATTCTTTCTAGCTTATGTTTTATTTTGTTGATTGATGATTTGCTGATGTTGTTCTTCTAAAATCATGAGATGAATGGCATGAACTACTTTAGGCTTCATTATCTTTATAAATTCATCAAAGCTTAAATTATGCATTGTGTCAAATTTTATGGGTTTTGTTAATCTTTTTATTGATTTTGGGTAATTTGTAATAAGAAGTTTGATTCACTGTTGATTTAAGGAATATTTATTAGCTCACTTCCTGTGTTAGATTATACTAGTAATCTTTTAAATACTGTGTTTAATTTCTAGAATGTAAACTATCAAATATTCTTTATAATCAAGTTCAGAATAATTTATGCAAATGTTATATGAGCTTATAGAACATATATTTCTTTTAGTCATGGATAAGTCTATATTCTATTCTTTTTAATCACCAAGTTTCTTCATGTCCTTACTTATTGATGCCTGGTAGGTCTACCTAACTTCAGAATTAAAGTAATGAAATCCACTTTATTGGCTGATTATTAAATTCTTCTTAATTTTATGATATAATTTTAAATTTATATGTTATATGCATACAGGGCTGGTAGAGTAATTATCTTCTGTATTCACTAAATCTATTATCATTATATTATGTCCTATGTTTGGTGATTTTGATTTTAAATTTCATCTTGGTGTGGGATTTTCTTTCTGGACCATGGTTTTTGCTGTGAATATGTGTTGCTACCATTGGTTAATAAAGAAGCTGTTTTGGCCTATGGTAAGGCAGGATATAGTCAGGCAGGAAATCCAAGAGAGATACAGGGAGAAGAGGGCTGGGTCAGGACAGACACCATTCAGCCACCCAAGGAAGAAGATGCCAGCAGACCGATAAGGCCACAGCCACATGGCAAAATATAGATTAGTAAGAATAGGTTAATGTAAGATGTAACAGCTAGCTAGCAATAAGCCTGAGCCATAGAACAAACAGTTTGTAATTAATATTAAGCCTCTGTGTGTTTACTTAGGATTGAGCAGCTGCGGGGCACAGGAAAATATCTGACTATATCATCTTGGTTAAATTAGTAATGTCATTTCTCTCAGTTTTTCTTTCAACTAATTCATCTAATGCATCTTTCATTTCTTAGATTATAAAACAACTAAATTGCATCTTAAAAAATGAATGGCATAGAAAGTATTTAGTACCATATATGTGTATTAACTTTAGTCCTTTTTTATTTATACTTAAAGTTCTTGGTGCTTTCCTTTTTTCTTCTTTCCAATTGAACAAAGTTGACACCCATTCATTTTTCTGACTTTTTAATTTGGAAATACTATTATACTTTCCATTCTTCAAGTGACAACTTTCCCCTTCTGAAGCCTTACCACCAGTATTTTAATATGCTTATTTTATAATATGCTTCTGTGAGTTCATCCTAAACTCCATTAACAACACATTTCCCACAAGTTTTAGATGAATGCTTTCATTTTCTCTTACTCATTTTTTTTTCTTATCACCTTCAAACCATCCCAAGTTAGCATTAGATCACTCCTGTTTTTCTTTCTACCAGCTATAATTCCACAGAGCTAACTGTGGTCAGATGTGAATTACTCTAACTTTCCTTGCACATACCCCCTCTACCTTAGTAAGTCACGTTAGCATTGTGTTTGGCACCACAGGAAGATCTGTCATTATCCCCTTAAGATCTTCCCATCATCTACATGGGGAACCAAGGTTAATCGCTCTCTAATTGTTCTTTTCCTTCTCTATTTCTCCCTCCTTGAAATCTCTATCTAATGGATTTGCCATTTGACATTGGTTGTATAGCACTTTGGATGGAATGCAGCCATCAGAATGATAAGAAAACACATTTCTGTTGGTTAATTCACCAGCTTGAGGTATTCTGTTACAACAGTTTCTCTTTCTTTATACCTGAATGTGTATAAGATTGTCCCTGCAGAATTGGGGCTCCAGAATATTACAGGAATGGATCTAAATGTGTGCTTTTTCTTGTCCAATCTGACCACTACCGTAGCTAGAGTTTTCCTGCCTGGCCCACAGTCAGGACAAATCTCTCTCACCTGCCTGTCTCACAGCCTCTCAGACCCAACCAAGTAAACACAGAGACTTATATTGGTTACAAACTGTATGGCCATGCCAGGCTTCTTGCTAACTGTTCTTACAGCTTAAATTAATCCATTTCCATTAATCTATACATTGCCACATGGTTCGTGGCTTACCGGCATCTTCACATGCTGTTTGTCATCCTGGCGGCTGGCAATGTCTCTCTGACTCAGCCTTCCACTTCTCAGCTTTATTCTCCTCCTTGTCCCACCTATCTTTGTGCCTAGCCACTGGCCAATCAGTGATTTATTTATTGACCAATCAGCAACACATTCGCCATACAGACCATCCCACAGCACAGTACTAGTGTCATTTTCATTTATAGATATATTCAATAGCCCTATGTATCAGCAAACATTTTAATCATTTCTTTGATATTTGAAATTATAGTTACATCATTTCTCCCTTCCCTTTGCTCCTTCCAAACCCTCCAATGTATTACTTCTTAATGACTTTCAAATCTATAGCTTCTTTTCTCATTTTTTTTTTGTGTGTAACTTTAAATACATAAGTATAACCTTCTAAGTCTGTATAATGTCATTTGTATGTTCTTGTTTTTAGGGTCTACCAAATAGAGTGTTCTTTCCTGCAGAATACTATTTCTCCTGCTCTTGGTCAGGTAAATATTCTTAGTAGTCACTTGCTACCCAATATGCTTTTCCTTTTCACCTCCAGAAACTATAATTTGCATTTTTGGACAGCAGAGATATCTTCTCCAATCTTTTCTTATTGTCTCAAGTTTTCCGTCTTTTTCTTCTCACAAGCATCCCAGCAAATCCATCTGGGATGCAGCAAGGACTCATTATCTGACCAACTTCTCCCTCAATTGTTTTTCTTTATATACTATGATCACCACAATTTTCCTGAATATTGTACTAGAACCATGCCACTTGTTTTACTCCAGAAATTACAACTTTTCTGCCTTTATTAGTGTTTATCTGAACTTAACTGGCATCATACTACTTTTGCTTTCTCAAACAATGTGTTACATAACTATCACACCTGAGAACTAAGTTAAAGAAAACAATAGTTGCCTTGGCTTATCTTATAATCTAATGTGAAGACAGACAACATATAAATGCATAAACAAAGCCCTGAAAATTCATTTTAATATATCCCATGGGGGCAAATAAAAGACTGACATTTGAAAAAGCTACAGGGCAGTTGGGTGTTCAGGAAATACTTTTGAAAGAATCATCAATACCGAGAACTATAGTATGTCTATTCTTAAAGTTATTTATTCACATTCTTGGCTTAGTGTTAATCAGCCACCTTCCTGCCCAAGACAAAGAAAATTGCAGAGAGACAAGGAGTAACCTATGTTAGACAATTATCTTAATAGAAAAGATGGTTCAAATCCGCCTTAGCTGGCCTCCTTCATTAATATCTCATATTATCTTATCAATGGAGAGGGTATGTATATGATAGAGTTTAATTCCTCTTGTCTTGGAAATTATCAGTATACTTTTGGTTTCAAGAAATAGATATTTAAATAGATTCAATCTTATTCTTTTATCAGATATTTGATATGTAAGATATCTGTAATGACACCTCTAATTTTATTTTATTTTTTTTTTGGTTTTTCGAGACAGGGTTTCTCTGTGTAGCTTTGCTCCTTTCCTGGAACTCACTTGGTAGCCCAGGCTGGCCTCGAACTCACAGAGATCCGCCGGCCTCTGCCTCCCGAGTGCTGGGATTAAAGGCGTGCGCCACCACCGCCCGGCAAATTTTATAATATTTAACTGGTGAACATTTGGAAGGCTTATGAATATAGTAGCTTACACAATACTATTATGCTGGAGTGGATAGAAAAAATATGGTATATTTATTATCACTGTGTGGCAGACATGTTCCTGAATACCACACCCCCACAGATGAAAGGTGAGCAATAGATAGAACTGTGGAGGTCAATGGGTTTAAAGTAGGGATGACTTTCCCATCAGCAGCCCAGCAATAGATAGAACTGTGGAGGTCAATGGGTTTAAAGTAGGGATGACTTTCCCATCAGCAGCCCAGCAATAGATAGAACTGTGGAGGTCAATGGGTTTAAAGTAGGGATGACTTTCCCATCAGCAGCCCATCATGGCTACTCTGTTGGGAAGAACGATCTTTGCACACATTGTGGTGCCTCCTTGGAGAAGTGGTGAGCTTTGCTAAACTGGGCTTGAAACTGGAAAAGGCATTGCAGTGTTCATAAAAGTTTATGCCACATAAAACATCCTCACAATTTAGTTCTTTTTAGCTCAGCTTAAGATGTCATAGAAAGTACTCCGTGGGCAGTAGATCCTGTTGGGCTCTTTTGGTTGGGTTTCTCTTTGTTTTTGTCATACCTCTCTAGAGACTCTAAGGGTCATGGTCAGGAGTATTATTTTCTTTACTTAGGAGAAAAAAATCACTATCCCCTTGTTCCAGTTTAGCAGAGTTAACATAACTTAATTTTTTTCAAACTTTGGACAACTTTTGTGTTTCAAATTTAAAAGAAAAAAGGCAAGTGGATATTCACAGTAGAACAGTTGAAAATTAAAAAAAAAAAGATAAAATGAAACCACTTGCTGCTGTGGGATGTTCTGTATGGCAAATGTGTTGCTAAATAGTCAATAAATAAAACACTGATTGGCCATTGGCTAGGCAGGAAGTGTAGGCGGGACAAGGAGGAGAATAAAGCTGGGAAGTGAAAGGCTGAGTCAGAGAGACACTGCCAGCCACCACGATGAGAAACAGCATGTAAAGATGCTGGTAAGCCACGAGCCATGTGGCAAGGTATAGATTAATGGAAATGGATTAATTTAAGCTCTAAGAACAGTTAGCAAGAAGCCTGCCAAGGCCATACAGTTTGTAACCAATATAAGTCTCTGTGTTTACTTGGTTGGGTCTGACGGCTGTGGGACTGGCAGGTGATAGAGATTTATCCTGACTATGGGCCAGGCAGGAAAACTCCAGCTACAACTTGAATCCATACTGATAGCACAAAGTAAAGTCCGTGGGTTCAAGAGGAAAAGGTGGTGAGGAGAGGAGTGGAGAGAAGTAATGGGAAGTGGGCTTGATCAAAACATAGTTTATGCATGTGTGATGTTCTCCAACAAAACTCAAAACCATTCTGTAGACAGAACCAGTTTTCCACAAAATCAGAATCATGGCAAAAGGATTGCATTGTGATCTGTTATTTAAACTTCATAAAATAACTTACCTACGATACTGACATTTATTCAACATAATAAGTAGTTTTATGAAACTGGACTTTGCCAATTATAGCTTTTTAGACATGTTGTTTGACTCTAAGCTTTTACCATTTAAGTCATATTAAAAAGAATGTTTAATAAGAGTTATTTTTCTAAGTATTTCTCTTCTGTAATTACCAAAAGCACAAAGGGTAGAAATCTTTTGAAACTCATGACACACCTCTAAATTATTCTGTTACACTAATGATTATTTGCTCTGAGTGGTATAGGGATTAGTGGGTATTCTGTAATCTCCCCCAATTACTGAAAATCACCTTCAATGTTTTTAAATAAATGAGACGTGTTTGATGTGAATTTCTCCTGTCTGATTTTACACATTTTTTTGGTTTTTCAAATTTTCACCATTGGTTCTATTACTCAAATATGTTTGGTAGCATGTTTATTTTAGCATGGTATTAGACTTTTAATTGCCTAAAAAGTAGTTGTGGGCACAATTTTAAATTGTGTCAAATATTATCCGACATATATATGTGGTTTCTTGGATTTTTCAAACTGCATCAAATGATCTATTATTTACTCACTAAAACCTGTCTACAAACAGATTATTGTTACTTTCAGCAAGTACATTAGGACACAGAGGTGCTCAATGTTCTGACTAAGGTCAAATGCCAGCTGGTGAGTGACAGAACCCAGTTTTAAAATTTGACAATCTGCCTCTTGAACCCACTTTATTTTTAAGGCTTTTTCCTAGAAAAAACCCTATTCAAACTAATAAGTAATTTCCTTTTTCTTACACTCCTCCTTCTAAATATTATTATGTTTGCTATTTGTTGTACGTATGCATGTCGGCACCTGTGTATGTAGCTGTGTGTATTTGTGTGAATGTATGCAAGTTATAGCACTCAAGTGGAAGTCAAAGGATAGTTTTAAGTATTCTGTTCTTCCTGTTTACCATGTGGATCCTAGGGATTGAACTCTAGACATCAGACTCAGTAGAAAGTATCTTTACTCCCAAGCTCCTGCTTAATCACCACCATCCAACACCAGCACTCTGAGAGCAAGCAACAAATGTATTTCAGTATTATTCTAAAGTGATGAGCTTCAAAATATGGATGTGCTTTATTTATATATTGATGTTCGAACTTTTGGATAACAGATTTGGTGCCTGTACAAATCCTAACAGACTGTGCAGAGTTCCATGTTTCCATACTGTCGATGATCAAGACTCACTTTCTACATTTCCTAGCTCAGAATAGAATCCTACATAGCTTTAAGAAGACTTTACTTGGGACTACTTTACTAAATCATCATCACCCCTAAAACCATCTAAAATGTGTCCTTTTACTCACATGTAAATGTAGTCTTCATTGCTCAACAATGGCTCTTTGCAACAGGCAGAGATGCTTACAGAAAACCACAACCAAAGTACTGAATTGTGAAGCCCAGTCTGAATGGATACAGCTATAATAAAATTCCCACACACAAGGCTCTGGGATCATTGCAGAAGAGTGGGCTGAAAGATTATAAGAGCCAGAAGATGGGGGAATTCTCTGTGAGATTGTGTCTCCTAGCAATGTCAGAAGCTATACCCATAAATTCTTACCAACATAACTGCCTGAACATGAGCTGAACAAGGATCACACCAATAGAGAGGTATACCAGAGTGAATGGGGAAAAGCCCACAGTCTCAACCCTATACCTAGAACTATAGGCAACTAAGAAATACTGAGAATGGGAGATGTAGTCTTCCCCCGTTGGAGCACGCCAGTTGGTTGCTAGACACCAAATGGTCAGACCTGAAGACACACATGCAAATGGCATTGTACAGACTGAGCATGTTATTTTTATAAATAATAACTACAATAACCATTATTGAAAAGAGAGGCCATGGATTTGAAGGAGATGGGGGGCTTGAAGGGGGAGGTGAAATGTTGTAATTATATTATAATCCCAGAAATAAAAAAATAATAATTAAAAGGCTCTCTTCAAAATGATATTCCTGGTTAGGGCTGAAGAGATGGCTCTGCACTTAAGAGTATTTTTTGCTCATGCGAAGGACCCTGGTTAGGTTCCCAGCACTCATATGGTGGCTCACAACCATTAGTAACTTCGTACTTAGGGAATCTGATGCCTTTGGTGCACATACATACATTCAGAAAAAAACACTAACACACACAAAATAAATAAACCCATTGAAAATGAGAACTGATGGTTAATTATGAGATTAATTTTTGTCCATGAGTCCTCCAGCCCCAGTGGACAAAGAAAATTTTATGTAAGTTTTACAGTGGTGTTTCTTCTAAATGTGGGGTGATGTCCCTCATGTTTCCTTAGTCTCTTCTCTCTTAGACGAAGGTCTTGAACATTAGCACACTCATTTATTCTGTACATATACACACCTAACTGACTAGCAATAAATTACAATATATTTGCTTTATGTTTTAGCTCTTTTTATCTTTAGTATATAATCCATTAAGGGAATGCAATAAAATTGCTTTGTTTAGAAGTTATTTAGCTTTTTTTCTTCCTACTTAATTTTCCCAGCTACTCAATTTAAGGACTTATCTGCTCAGTTTACCTTAAGTAATTAGAAACTTATTTTAGCATAATTTATTTTTCTCTATCTTTGACAGCTTCATACAAATACATGTAATGTATTATGATTATATTCACCTACCATTACCCTCTCTCAAACTCCACAATATCCTTCTAAAAGCTTTTCTTTTCCAAATTAGTTGTCTTCCCAAACTTATGGATTTCTTTCTTTTCTTTTTGATATACTGCGTTTGGCTAGAGTTACATGCATGAGCATGAGTAGAGGGCTCATTTGCTAGAGCATAGAAAACTCACTAGTTTGCCAGAACCAAAACATCTCTCCTGTCCCTAGTAACCATCACCTCACACTAGCTCTTCAGGAAGGGGTGAAGCCCTATGGGTACCTTCCCCAGTCATGATGGAATGCCAAAGGACCCCATCTCCTGAAGGTCTGTGGAGTTCTATATACCTATAACACATTTCTGATCACAAATGTTCTGTCGTGTCCAGATGGCAGTATTTCACAGCACTCCTCCTCTCCTCCAGTTCCTCCATACTTCCCACCCTTTTTTTCTAGATATTTCTTGGTTATTGGATAGGGTGATACAAGTGTCTGGTTTATGGCTCAATTGACATTCATTTTCAGCATATTCACTAGATATAAGTATCTGTGTTAACTGCTACCCACTATGAAAAGAAGCATCTCTGCCTAAGATTGAGAGCAACACTAACCTCTGTGTACAAAAAGAAACATATAGAAGGAAGGCAGTTTGCCAACGTTTACATTCAGCAAAACAGTGGTAAAAGGTTCCTCTTTGCCCAGGGTACTGGACTGCCCCAACAGTAGCATTTTGGTGTGGTTTAGAGTACCAAATGTGTTTTTGCTCACATGGAACAGGCCTTTAATCAAATGAGTTGGTTTCTTACCAAACATTCATGGCATTGCTATACCAGTGAAATTATTATAGTGCACAAGGTGCAGACAGAGCTCAGTAAGACTACTGATGAGTTTTTCTCTCCCGGCATACTATATAGCAGCTTCTGGCATCATGAATGGTATCCCACAGGGGAGGATCCTCTAGCCAAGCACAATTTGATTAAATGTGTTGTAGACAAAGTATATAATATCTCCAGGAATATGATAGTATCATGCAATTCTAGTAGGCAGCCAAGAGCATTAGCAATAGCATGTCCTGTTTGGGATATCTACGACCTCAATGGCCAACAATTCATAGGGTGGTGGGCTGCTCCTGGCATAGGGATTCTTGTTTTAAAAATTCATGGATTCTGGGGTCAGTGCTAATTACCTATGCAGGGTACTTTCATCCCAAGCTCTTTTTATTTTTCATTTTATTTTTGGTTAGCTTACACATAAGTAGGTTTGCGGGGCCTGGGGAGATGGCTCACTTGGGAAAGTGCTGGCTGTGCAAGCATGAGACCTGAGTTCAGTCTCCAGGACCTACATAAAAAGCTGGTCTCAGTTGCAGGAAACCAGTCCTGCAAGGGTGGAGACAGGAGGGTCCCTGGGGCTTTTAAAAGAAAACAAAAGTAGTAGATTTCTGTATTGTCATATATCTTTTGGTTTTGTTACCTGCTTCTGTAGCTGGAGAATTTTTCTCCAGCTCCCACTACCAAGTCCCGCCAGTCCCAGAGCCCACTTATAAAACAAACACACAGACTCTTACATTATTTAAACTGTTTGGCCATAGCTCAGGCCTATCATTGTCTAGCTCTCACTCTTATATTCAGCCCATTTCTATTAATCTTTACTTTGCCACGTGGCTCATGGCTTACCGATACTTTACATCTTCCTTGTCTTGGTGGTGGCTCCAGCTGCTCTCCCTTTCCTTCCTCCTTCCTCAATTCTCCTCTCTCCTTGTCCCGCCTATACTTCCTGCCTGGTCACTGGCCAATCAGTGCTTTATTTATATCGAGTGATATCCACAGCATGCTTCCACATCTTACCCTCATCTTTCTGCTGTCATGCCCCATTTAAAACTTTTCATGTCTATCCCCCACCACATAACTATCCTGTGTATTTTACTATATCCTCCTCTTTCTTATTGTTATTATTAAATTTTTAAAATGTGTTTTACATACCAGCCAGTTTTCCTTCCCTTTTCTCCTCCTGTTCCCTCCTCCAACCTCCTTTCTACCCACCCCACCCACTCCTCAGAAAGGGTAAGGCCTCCCATGGGAGTCAACAATGCATGGCATAGCAAGTTGAGGCAGGACCAAGCTCCTCCCTCTGCATCAGGCTGAGTGGGGCATCCCACCATATGGAATAGGTTCCAAAAAGCCAGCTCATGCACCAGTGACAGATCCTGGTTCCAATACTAAGAGCCCTTCAAACAGACCAAGCTACACAACTGTCACCCTCATGCAGAGGGCCTAGGTCGGTCCCATGTAGGCTCCCTAACTGTCAATGCTGTTGGTCTAGAGTTCTTGAGCTCCCATGATCTCAGGTCAGCTGTCTCTATGGGTTTCTCTGTCATGATTTTGACCCACCCTTTGTTCATATAATCCTTCCTCCCTCTCTTCAACAGGACTCCAGGAATTCATCCCAGTGCTTGACTATGGATCTCTGCATCTGCTTCCATCAGCTACTGGATGAAGGTTCTATGATGACAATTAGGGTAGTCACCAATCTGATTACAAGAGAAGGCCAGTTCAGGTGCCATCTCTATTATTACTAGGAGTTTTAACTGGGGTCATCCTTGTGGATTCTTGGGGTTTTCCCTGGCACCAGGTTTCTCCATAAACCCACAATTCCCCTCGCCTCTATCAAGATAATAGCTGGAACTGGAGACTACTGAATGAGGTAATTCACACCTAGAAGAACAAATGTTGTCTGTTCGCTCTGATGTGTAGACCAAGCTTTGAATTTTAAGTTTCTGTGATTAAGTTGGAAAGACAGTCAATAGAGCCCAGAAAACAAGAAGGCAGAGGAGGGTAGGAGCAATTATCAAGAGAGGGATGCAGGTCTCATTCAAAAAATAGTTCCAGCTATTTTTCCTGGAAATTTAATAATTTCATTTTTTACAGCTCAACAAAATTCCATTGTGTGTTTGTGTTACATTTTCATTATCTATTCATCAGTTGATGAACAACTTAGTTGATTTCATTTCCTGGTTATGGTGAGCAGGGTAATTTACATCTCCCTGATGGATCATGATGTTGAACACTTCTTAAAGTGTTGCTTAGTCACTGATTTATTTTTTGCTTTTGATAACTCGATGTTCAGTTCTATATTCCATTTTATGTTCTACAAACTAATCATCTCTCAGATGTATGGCTGGCCAATTTTCTCCCAATTCTGTAGGCTGCCACTTAGCTCAACTGACAGTTTCCTTTGTTGCAATTTCTTTTAAAAGATTTTTAAGTATAATTTTTATTTCAAGAACACATCTATGTATATCATATTAAGATCAAATCTAAAGAACATGATATATTAGAAAAGTCTAATTTCTCTCTATCTTTTTCTGCCCCTATCTAAAAATCCCAAAATATAGTTTTCCTAAAGTTTTAAATAGAGGCTATGGCTATATATCTATATTTATATAGATAAAGTTATAGAATACATACATTACACTCATGCTGGTTAAATATTGACAAACTATACAAAAATTTCATTCCATTTTTATTTTCCTTGTTTAATTTAATAATTCCTATCTCCCCCATATACCAACATTATACAAATTAACTTTTAATTATACAGCCTTAAAGCTTTTCATCGTATATGTGTGTGTGTGTGTGTGTGTGTGTTTTAGTAAATTAGTCCCCTACTGATAGATACATGGCTATAAAGAACTATTTCCATTATTAATATGTGAAAGTCATATTTGTGAATATGACTCTGTAGTTTGCGAACACATACTTTGACAAACTAGTATAAATAAGCCTGCTTAATCAAAGAGTGTATATGCAAAGGATTTGTGCTGGATATTACCAAACTGGTTGTGAGGTGTTCTGTTTTCATTGGTAATGTATGAGTCATTGACATGGCAATCAATAGCTATTTGTCAACATTTTGAACCTGGACAATCTGAAAGAAGAGAAATGGTACATCTTGTTTCTATTTTCATTTTCTTATTATTATGTTAAAGAATATTTACTTTTTACTTTCCATAAATCTGTGCTTGTCTTTGAAGCTGATCATCTTCCTTACTTTTATTTTTAAATTTATTTTTGATAATTTTATAAGTGTTTACAGTTGTTTTTATTATTTGGAAATTTTTTATGGTCGGATTACTGACACTTTCAGCATGATTTATAAACAAACTGAAAGTTGTTTTGGTGCTTACAAAAAAACTATATATCTAAACAGCTGTAAGCAAACATGTCTCAATTTAAAGTCTACACTTTATGTTACCTATATATTATAGGTGTATTTAAAGATTCTATCATATATTATACTGTTATCATTATATTTACATGTATCAAATTTCCCCCATACAGAATTTGAATTTTTGAGTCAATGTTAGGTGAATTATCTCAGTTCTATCTATAAAATAATTGGTCCATTTTATGTTTCAATGAGTGTAAAGTTTTACTTTCACATTAAAACCTCTAATTCATTTTTAGCATTTAATAATAAACTATGATGAGCAAACCAATCGTTTTCATTTGGTTATTCATATATTCTGTTAAAATTCAAACAGACAAACATTTTTCACATGATGGAAAATGCGCAGAATTATAGGTTAAATTTGGTATGTGGGTGTGTTCTACTGTTTATACATTTTTTCACAATGGTTTTGCTCACAATTTTTTAGTCAAAGAAGAATTATTATTTATTCTTTGTTTTTTGCAAATGTACTTTACAATTTACTTTTCTAGCTTGAGGAAAAAATTTACAATATTTTAAAGTTCTTCTATAATTTTGGTATATTAACTTAGAAGTAATGTTTTAGTGATATTAAATATTTCATCCATAATATAGACTGTTATATTTTTCTATTTTCTCAACTGTACTTTTATGTTTTCAAGAGTATTTTATGAATTTTCTCATTAAATATTTTGTACATTTTTCTTAATATTTATTTAGTGTAAGAGTCAGTTCTCCTCTTTTTACTATTTCCCAGAAAACCTTGTTAAAATGTCTGAAGACCCATGCTTTTGTGCACATGAGTACAAATATTTCAATTTTATTTCTTTTTATGATAGGCAGGCATTGATTCTTTTTTGAATTTCCAGTTAATCATATTATCATCAAGTAAGAATAAATTTATCTCTTCCTTTTCAGCTCTCAAGCTTTAATTGCATTCTTATCTAATTTCATTAATAATAATTCCAACACAATGATGGAGAGGTCTGGGCCGAGTGTGTGCCTTAATTTTTCCCCAACTTCAGAGGAAAAACCTTTATGTTTAAGTTTAAAATTGTCTAAGCCTTGGGGTTGCTGTAACTACAGTTCATCCTATTAAGCACCTTAGAATTAAAATATTTTAGTTAAATAATTAAAAGTGAACTTAATTATGTAAATATAAATCTGTATTAGACAGGGTATAACTATGTATTCCCAGCTAGCCAGGACCTCACAACATAGTCCAGGCTTGCTATAAGGCCTGTCTTGGCATCTTGAGTGCTGAGATTAAAGGTTTGTGCTGCCATGACCAACTTTTAATAATATATTTTAACAATTTTCAAGTGAGTATGTTTTATTAGCTTATCAAATTCAAAAATCACAGTGAAATCATTCATACACATGCACACATGTGTCCTCACACACACATAGAGGAAAACAGGAATTTTGTATATAATTATAGTTTTCCTCTTTAAAAATGTATTATTTATCCCCTCCAATGGATTATTGTGAGGTTTTAAAATGTAAAATAAGATTATTAATGTTTCTCAGTTTATATACATCAAAGCCCTAGTCTGTGACCACACTAGTATAGATTTTCAACAAATGTTAAATTAACAGAAAGAAGTGATAGTTATACATGTACATCTCCTCTTTGCATATTTATAAACATTTACATCGTGACTTATTTTAATGAGATGTTTTTGTTAACCTTTTACATTTTTGCTTTATGTAATTGCATATATATATATATATATATGTATATGCTGTTGCTTTTTAAAACACATCATTATGGAAATGTAATTTACACATAATAAAATTTGTCTATATATGGTTTTACTGTATTTGTAGAACTGGGCAATCATGTTAAAAGTGTGGAACAGTTTTCTCCAGACAGTAAACTCACACCAGTTAGCAGCTACTCTCTGTTAGCCTCCAGTTCCTGGAAACAACTAATATTCCTTTGGTTTCTATAGATTTGTGTATTGTGGGCCTGTGATGTAAATGTAGTAATACAATATACAACCATTGTCCTTTCTTCCTGTGCTTAGCAACATGTTTTCAAGGCTCATCCATGTTCTTCCATGCATCAGCACTTCATTCTTTTTATTGCCAAATATCATTGCATTGTAAGAATAAAGTACATAGATGTGGCCATCCATCAAGCAACAGAAATGTGGTCTGTTTCCATATTTTGGTTATTAATTGCTTGTAGCTAGAGTTTTCCTGCCTGGCCCACAGTCAGGATAAATCTCTCTCACCTGCCAGTCCCACAGCCGCTCAGATCCGACCAAGTAAACACAGAGACTTATATTGGTTACAAACTGTATGGCCGTGGCAGGCTTCTTGCTAACTGTTCTTACAGCTTAAATTAATCCATTTCTATAAATCTATATCTTGCCACATGGCTCGTGGATTACTTCACATGCTGTTTCTCATCATGGCGGCTGGCAGTGTCTCTCTGACTCAGCCTCCCACTTCCCAGCTTTATTCTCCTCCTTGTCCCATCTACACTTCCTGCCTAGCCAATGGCCAATCAGTGTTTTATTTATTGACCAATCAGCAACACATTTGACATACAGACCATCCCACAGCAATTGCTAATAATGCTGTTAGAAATATTCATGTGTGAAGTTTGATTCATATTTTCAGTATTTAGAAATTATATCTCTATCCCTACATATCTATATTTAAAACTATATATATACATATAAATCATGTATATATACATATATCGTGTATGTGTATATTTGAGGAGAATTGCTAGGTTATATGGTCCCTCGATATTGGACACTCTAAGGAGCTGTGAAATGTTTTTCAAAGGGACACTATCATTTTCAGTACCACTTCAACACATAAGGGTTCTAGTTTCTTTTTATTCTACTGTCTTATTGGTATCAGAATGGTGTCTAACTGGGGTTTTAGTTTTCAACTCCCTTTCTGTTAATTATGTTTCTGATACGTTCATTTGACTTCTGACCACTTGTGCACATTCTTTGGAGAAAATATGAGGTTTTTCCCCTTCTTTAGTCTAGTGTTGTAAGAATCTTTCATACATTCAAGATCCCAATCCCTCATTACACAGATTATATTTCTCCCTGTTTATTTCTTGTGTTTTTGCTCCCATTTTCTTGAGAGAATCATTTACAAGTGATAATTTTTTAATTCATATGAAGTTTAATTCTCTATTCCTTATTACCTTGACCTTTGATGACTTAACTAGGAGAGGCTTGCATAATCCAAGGTCACAGAGATGTATATCTTTGTTGGGGCGTAGGCATGGTAACTCAGACCTGCAATCCTAACACCTGAGAGGTGTAAGGGCTCCATCAAATCGTACTTGAATTAAGAAAATAAAATTTAAAAGAAAGAAAAAAGATAGACTTCTTTCTAATGGTTTTACAGGTTTGGATTTTACATTTGGACCTATAATCTATGCCTTATTGAATGATTTGTATGGATAGGGAAAACATTCGACTTGGTTTTTCTCCTTTCTGTTGTTGCAGATTGAACTCAATCAGCGCTTTGCACATGCTGCTCAACCATCCTGACACCAAGCTACCGCATCCCCAGCCCACAGCTGCTTCTTCTTACTATTATTATTGCAATGAATTTTCAGTAATTTCAGCTTCTTTAGCAGTAAAACTTCCTATTCATTCCACAATGATCTGTCCTTGGCTACAGGAAAAAAAAAGAAAAAGAATAAATTGATTATTTCTAAGCTCTCAATTTTGTTGTTTCAATCTAGATTTATCTTAATACATGTATTTATTAAAGCTGTATAAAATAAATTTTAAAGTCAAAAGGTTTGAATTCTCTAACTTGGATTTTCTTTTTCAAATGTATTTTCTCTGATCTGACTCCTTTATACATCCAAAACTGTGGCTTTGCGTTCAGAATATAAAATGAATGCACATTCCTAATTCTCATGTTTGATTTGTTAGAACTTTTTCTTTGGTTCCTCTGAGTCTATTGAGAAACCATCATGAACTTTTGATCCTCCCTACTGCTTCTTAAAGCACTATCTTAATTTTCCCTCCCTCATTTGCATCACCAAAATCTCAGATCAATGCTAAACAATGGTTGTGAATGCATGAGTCTCTATAACACTCCTGACTTCAATGAGAATTACTTTAAAGGCGTGCTGCTAATTATGATGATAGCTATTAATTTTAAATGAGGCTCTTGATCAAACTCTTCCTGATTCATAAAGATCTTTTGATCAAGAATGCATATAGGGTTTGCTTAAATATCTTACTCTCTATTTCCTTAACCATGAAACTAGGGAATTGAGGCAAGATTGAATTAGTGTCCAGTTGAATCAATGCTGGCTTTGTGACTAAAGACAATTCATTTAATTTTCTTCTTCAGCTTTTCTAAGCTACTCTGGGATGCTGGATCTGTTCATTGATATTTTCAAACTCAAATTCCTTATTGATGAAACTTTATAGATAATTGTATTTACCTCATAGTGTTTTGGTATTAGAACTAATATGTGTAAATATCATTATAAAATAAGCAACCAAGGGGTAACAAATTTTTTTATTTTGATACCTACAATGTATTTCTCCCTCAAAAATATAATAGATTGTCCTGTGTTTATTGTCAGTCTTTACTTAATTATATAAGAAACTGTACTGATAAGCAATTATGTCCTAACTGGAAGGGAATGGAAGTTTAAAATTCAGCCTGTGTATGTCTACATGTGTTTATACATTTGTATTTTTTTTACAAATATGTGTATAGGTACATGAGAACACATTTGCAAAATAAAACTAAATCAATCTAAAGATGAGCTGGGAGCTTCCTCCCTCATATCTAGCTTTCAGAGGATCAGAAGTTACTGTGCAAAAGGATGAGGTAGAAAAGGCATTAATGGTCCTACCCATCTGTGAACCCTACCAACTACAATAATAACCTCTTAGGAAAAACATGTTTACTGATGCAATAGGAGCACAACTGTTATGGGGCTAAATAGCAGCTCTCTGATTGGATTTGTGGCCTACTTCACAAAAAATTTAATTCATGCCTGCTTCTATAATCCTGATTTAAAACTCACTGATGAACAGATCTTATGTCTAAAAGGGAAATTACTATGTTTGCTTAACTAAATTGATATGGTGTCAAACTGCCTTCTAGATATGTATGTTCATGACCCTTGCCTTAATTCTACTCTCCATCTAAATCAGAAAATCTTCTCTTTGCAATAGATTGCAGTGAATGCCAAGACTTATGGCTGCTCAAGGTGTTTAGAATAAGTGAAGGCTGAGTGCTCAGCCCTAACAGGTCATTTTTACCACTCTGTATAAGGCTCAAGGGACAACAAATACATAGAGAAGACATTTACAATGTCATTTTCCTGGTGGAACAAAGCCATTGCAGTCATGAAGTGATAGCATCTAAACTTAGTTCTCCTGAGAGCCTGAGATGTTTTGCACAAAGCAGCAAGCCTATCCTCAACCAACTTCAGGGACTCTTGTCTTACCATGTGATTGCCCCTACCACTCATGTACCTACCATCATTTTCCTACCCTGATGTCATGTGACTGATCTAAGGGAACCCTTAGCAGAGCCAAAGAGGTGTCTGAAGCATGTTCTGGAACCTCCAAAGTTGTGAGCTACATAAACCTCTCTTTTAATATAAATTATCCGGCTTCAAATGTTTTTGTTATAGTAGTTGAAAACAACTAATAAATCTTTCCATTTTAGTTCCAAAAATTTACTTATACCAAATAGATCTGTCATGCAACAATGAATATAACTTGACAATGAAACTGAGGCAAGTTTTTCTGTGCTATTCTCACACACCAATATCAATGTGAATTGACTATTCCACATAGATTCTGAGATTTTTAAAGTTGGTAGCTGTCATGTAGCGATTTCTTCTTTGGAGGGAGGGAAGATGGGTGCTCATCAAGAAGTAAACAGAATATATAAGGCTCAGGAAGGTAAGCGAGTGTCGGAAGTCACAGGAAACTCCTAAAATTTACAGGATCCACACAGCCCCACTGTAGATGAATTCCTAAATGGTCTTATCAAATAAAAAACACAGAGCCAGATATAGGGTTGAAAGCCTTAGAGAGATCAGTAAAATAGGGAAAGTCACAGCTAACCTTACCTCACCAACTCTGCAGCTTCCAAATGCTGTGACTTCCTGTTTATCCACATCTGCATGCCTTGCTGATCTGACATCTGATTTCCACCCAGCTACATCACTTCCTCTTCCTGCCTAGCTCTGTCACTTTCTGTCTGTCTACACAGACCTCCAGACCTCCATGGTTAACTAGTGTTGGAATTTAAGGCATGTGCCACCACACCTGGCTCTGTTTCCAGTATGGGCTTGAACACACAGAGATCCTGCCTGCCAAATGATAGGATTAAAGGCGTGTGCTAATAACATTATATGACTTCTGTGTTGTGGCTGGCTTTTTCCTCTGATTTCCAGGCAAGCTTTATTTATTAAAGCACAAATAAAATATCACCACATTTCAGCACAAATAAAATATCACCACACCCCACCCCAGTGTTACAAAGGCATTAACAATGTTGAAGAGAGGAGACTCTCTGAGCAGGTGAATTGTTTGCAAGTCATGTCAGGAGCCCAGGATATAGCTTCTGTGAGGTGTCCCCCATGCTGGGCTGGGCTTTTTGTAACACTGCTGCCCTTGTGTCATCCATGTTCCTGAAAGTAGCCCCTATCCCACAATATTGTAAATAACCCAATGAACTCACTGGTTCACGAAGCTACACTTAAGTGGGATCATTTCACTGGTCTGCTTTTGGTGCCCTACTTGGGGTGAGTAGACATTATTTGCCCATGCCTCTCTAGGGAAAGTTACAACAAAAGGAATAGTAGTGACAACTAATTCAATCTCAGGCAAAAATTATCTCTATCCAGTCTGTGACATCATTGTGACTTGTTTATCTGACTATTTTTTTATAGCTTTTCACATATTCAACACTTAAGGCAATTAATAACCATGTGCTATAAATGTAATGACCCATGAACATGTACCACGTCTCTCACTAGACAGAAACATCCTTGGGTCAAACACTGTGAGATATTCAAATTAGTATCCATTATATATGCATACTATGACATAGATATTAGGATGTTCATAAATAGTTCTGAGTCTGACTGAATGAAAAACCAAATGAACCAGCAAAATGATTAACAATTTCATAAAACACTTTCCTATTTGTATTGGTTGCTTTTGCATCACTGTGATCAATATACCTGTGAAAAACAAAGGAAGAAAAGCTTATCTGGGCTCATCTCATTTCTGAGAGTCTCAGCCCATCAAAGTGAGAAAGGCATTAAAAAGTTCACAAAAGGTGGAAATGTATGGCAGAGACCCCTTATGATACTGCAGACCAGAAAGCAGAGAGCCAGGCTGTAACCTTCAAAAGCTCTCTACCGACCTAATGCTGCCAATGAAGCTTCATCCTAAAGACTTCAAAACAATTGTCCAAGTTAGCCCCATCAACTGAGGAGAAAAACAATCAGAACATGAGTGCGGGGATTGAGGGGGGCATTTCATAATCGAGGTTTATATTCAAAACATAGCACTGCTTTTACTGGTGCATATCCATCCCTATGATTTAAATATGAAGGGGAAAAACTCACATGTGATTGTACATGTGAGTAGGTACTCAAAGAACCACATTGCCCAACAACATGCACCTCTAATCCCTTATCCTCTAATATGTATGCATTCTAAGCACTTCACTGTGAAATGGTTTTTCCAGGTCCATCTATTATGCTATGCTGAACAATCTGTACAAAGATTAAAACACTATGTGTTGTGGATCCACATATGTATATTTTGTTTATTCAAGATCGGTAACTTTTAGTCCTAGAATTTACAGCTTGAGTCCATCTTGAGTCTCTAGTTCACAGACAGATAGTGTGAAAGGCTCTTCAGGTGCCATAGGAGAACTGATTATTAGAGTTCTGCTGCTCATTTTTGTTTTCCCCAGACATCTAAGTGCCCTCAGATCCCACCACAGTTTATCCTAAAGCATGTTCATCAGTGCGTTTACAGAGGTTCTAATTAATTCTTTGTAATTGCATAGCGTTTTCTCCCTCCGTTTCTCACTGCTGTCCCTGCCATGGAAACAAGATGTTCCACCTCTGGAGACTGCCCTGGTAAAAGCCTATTAATAAATAATTAAGTTTGGAGGTTCCTGCAGTGGTGAATCATGACGAGAGATCACGTGGGAGCCATCTCCATGGCAACTTACCAACAGGCATTGAACTGTTATTTCTCTGCTTTGCCTGGCATCAGCAGGGCAAAAACACAAATTAAAGAGATTCATTTTTTGTGGGATTTTTCCCCCATTTTCCTTTCTTCTGAAATCATCTGCCATTGCCTTTAAAATTAAAAAAGACACTATGAGAGTGTGATGGATGGATGTCAACAGCAGCTGTGAAAAACCCTCAGCACCTCTCATCTCTGTTCCCAGCTCATTTCTTCTGGAGGGCTTTCTGTTCTCACCCAAGCCCTATCATACTTGCCTAGAATGTGATGGTTTAAATGAGAAATGTCCTCCATAGGCTCATGTATTTGAGCACTTTGTTCCTAGTTGGTAGCATTGTTTTGGGGGGACTTAATGGACCTTTTAGTATGTGGAGCCCGGCTGAAGTAGGTATGTCACCTGGAGTGGGCTTAGGATGTTTACAGCTTCACCCCACTTCCAGTTTGCTCTATTGGCTTTCTCTGTGTTCAGATATAATTTCTGAGCTTCAAACTCTGACCCCTCTGCTATGCTCCCCCCCTGCATTATCCACCTGGGCTCATAATCTCAAATGAACTCTTCCTTCTATAAGTTGCCTTTGGGAATGGTATTTTATCATAGCAACAAAAGGTAACAATATACATCCTTCTCTATGATGTCCTCACCAGGTACCTCTGCCTGCTGTGCCTCTGGCTACCACCTTATAGTTCCTCACCACCTTTTCTGATTCTCTCATATTAATTGCTGTACTCAAAGTAAAAATATTGAGAAAAAAGCACATGGATTTGAAAGGAAAGCAGATGTGGCCCATGAGAGAGATCAGGGAGGAGTAGAGAGTAAGAGAGCAGGCAGGAGGAAAAAGGATTTCTGCTCTCTCTGCTCTGTTGCTCTTGTATCTAGGTGGCTGTTGAAGGTAATGTTTCTTTTCATAGCTGTATTTTAGATTGTCATCCAGCTGTGCTATACACTTAGATGCCCTTGCCCTACTCCTTTGCTTTCTGAGCCCTGACCATTCCTACGTAGGGAGTGTCTTCACTGAAACCTCTTAATTTTAACCAAACTCTGTCTCCTACTGGATCTGTAACTCACACTATTCCCACCTTCATCCTGTTTACAGAACAATGGCTACACATTTCATGTTCTCTGTGATGGTTTCCTAGAATGAAGATTGAAATTACAGTTTGGGGGTTATCTCAAAGGTCAACTGAGTTCAGTCAGGATATGGACATAATTTCAGGCAGCCACAACTCCCGTTCTTGGCATTTTTCATCTTGCAATGCCAATCCTCATAACATTATTTTTAATGAAGCATTTTAATCATAACGGTTTATCACTTGACAACTATCCCAGAGTTTTCTCCATACTTTTCTAACATCTACAGTCATAATCATAGGCAGTGGTTGTTGGTATTCTAAGCAAATTACAAGGTAAATCTGCAGTAAGAAATAGCCATGTATGAATTTGAAAGTGCATCTATACCAGATATATTGGAAGATGTGTGGCAAGTTCCAAACAAATCGCTGCTTCTTGAGCAAGGACAATTGTCATAGTAGAAGTTCTTAGCTCCACCCTAAGAGGAGTAGAGCTGGCTCCTCGCAGCTGGATCCTCTTCGAACTCTTATTTTTTGCTCCTTCTGAGATATGGCTTTACAGACAGTTAATTTTCTGTCCTACCCTCTAGACATTGTTCTCACATTATTTGTATCATATCAGTGTGTGTAAATCCTACAGGATAGGACAACTCAGTGAAAAAGATTACCTTCCATAAGATCCAAGCTTATTGTTTCTTCCTTTCTATCTCCAAGAATATTTTATTCTCTGCTTTGGGAAGCAACCTGTCTCTCCCTGCCATCTGGTCATTATACTTTATCACTGGATCTTAGAAACTTATCAAGTGTGTGCTCTCTGCCAGACAGGACTTCATTCCAAGTGATCCTTCCTTTATTCACATGTCTACACTTCTGTCTAATTCATTCTCCCATCTTAGTGTTATCTGTGATTTCTGAGATCTTCTATTGGCTTCCCATCCTTGTTAGCCTCTGTGTGATCTAAAAACAGCTTGACTGATGGATTTCACTTAAAGTAATAGGCCTTCACCCCAGATAAGTACTTAGAAGTAGCAGATGAAAATTTGCTTCCCTGAAATGCAATAGATGTAAATCAGATTAATTGTTTCTGTGACCCTGGGAACATCCTGGATCTCATTTTCCTGCCTAAGTCATAGGGACTTGCAGGTTAACTTTTGGCAGTCAAAGTGACTGGGACCAGCCATTTGTCACCAATAACTGCATTGAAAACAGAGAAGGTGGAAAAATTTGACAAGTAGGTTATGCTTTGCTTTCCAGTAAAGAAAATTCCAGTAACTTGGCCCCTTTATCCAATTATTTTCTCCTCTACTATACAAAAGTTTCCATATGTGAGCACAGGGATACAGGGGCTCTTTTTCTTCTCCCATTCCAGCAGGAAAGAAGTAAGGTCATGAAACTTCAAGGTCTTCTCTTGTAAATTCTGCAATTTCAAACTAGAAATTTCATGAACAACCACCAGCCTTAACTTCTTTTAAACCTTAAACCTACTTTCACAACAGGTGAAATCATATTAGGAAGATTTTGTTAATAAAAGAAGAAAAGCATATATTAATATAAATAATTATAACTATTACTTATAGAAGCTTCATTGATAATAGCCCCAACTGGAAATGTTCACATATACATCAACAGGAGATTACAAAATTGTGATTGTATCCATATGAAATATCAAAGCATTTCAGCAATAAAGGCACCAACTATTCATGTGAAAAATTGAATAAATCCAAAAGTAATTATGCTAAGTGAAAGAAGCTAAATACAAAAGGGGCTATTGGTACAACTTCACGTGGATAGAATTCTATAATGTATGGATGGTTTGCTAGAGCCAGAGAGCTGATTGACCATAGCCTGGGACTTGAGCTGGCTTGAAGTGAAGCCATGCACATTGAGAGTAACAGGATAGGAAAGACAGGGTCTGGGGTAGGTGGATCCGTTATCTTAGTTGTGTTATTAGTTGTGCGGTTGGCTTCACAGCTGTGTACACTTGCCAAACTTAACCCTGCTGTGTGCTTCAGATATGTGCAATTTGCTGAAGATTAATTATGTCTCAATTAAGAGCAATTTCAAACAGATTTATAGTCAGAATACTTATATTAAAAAACCTCTAAAGTGTGTGATGCTGGCAATTTAAGAAACTTCCTTATTTATGTCTGGGTTTCTATGATGGTGATAGGGAAATAAAATAAATTTAAGGTGTAGAAGGTGTGTGAATCTGAACTTGTTGATAATGTGAACCGCTAGAAACAATAGCTAATGTGTAGTGAGTACTCCATGATGTCGGTTGCTTTCATACTTATTATATGTCTGGAATTTATAACTCACTTAACCTCTAAATAATCCAGTAATGTGCTTAATGTTCATCACATACCCCCAGAATTGACTTCTTCTGTCATAGAGTGAATGAAAAAGATGTGATTGCTTTTATAGATTGTCATGTTGTCTCCCCAGTAAACCACAATGCAGCCTAAGGCTGAGAATAGTCCTCATGTCCTTTCTGTAACAGAATCAAGTAGAAAGAGCAGGGGGCAAAGAAGGATCTAGCTGAGGCCAGTTCATGTGCTCTCCCTTTTCATACTCCCACTCCTGAATAGTTAGTCACTGCATTTCAGAGTGTGTGCATTTTCTGTAAAATCCATAATTTCTCTCATTTGGGTAACTCTCTATTTCCATATTGTGGGCTTACACTTCTTATAGCTTCTGCTTCCTATAGCAAGGGAGGATAACAAGGTTCCATGACGAAGCTAGAAGTTCAGAGAGGTCAAATATCATCTTTCAGTGATAGTAGATTATAGTATATAAGTATGGTGGAATGGTAGTCCTCTGCTCTAGAGTCCTTACCACTGCCTTTGTTTCATGACCTGGGAGCCCTAAATTGGCCAGGCTTCACTCCTTGTCCCCATTGTGACTCTGCCACTGTGTCTAAATCTTGACCGGTCCAGGGCCTAAAGAAGACCCTGGAGGTGCTCAACAGCCTCATCAACCTCAATGACTTCATCTATGAGCTCTGTAGAGACAGTAGCTTAGAGAGTATGAGCCTGCAGAGCATGGATGCTCAAGTCTCCTTGGTACAGTACACCCTGAGCTCCAAAGTCTCTGATAGGTACCACTGCTATGGAAGACTAGCTGTGAATGTGTTCTTTACAAGAATGTGAAAAATACTAAAATGTGGTGGTAATTATACCTCATTGCACTAAAGGATTAAGATAATGGGATTCTTCAGTGCTAATATTTGACACACCAAACCAAGGAACAGTGGCAGGGCATGAAATGAAGTTAATGAATTTAGATGTTGAGCATCTTGGAATCCCAGAAAAGAGTACACAGCTGTCTAGTAAAGATGCATTCTGGTGAATCTGCACATACGTGCTGAGACCTTCATCTTAGTGGAGATGCTCTTATAATATCCTGTGCAAAAGTTGGGTGAAGTTTTCTGCAAGTGAAGAACTTGGAAATAGGAACATTAAATTTTCTCTAGCAAGTAATGTTGATAAAGAGGAGAAAATGGTTACCATAGAGATTAAGGAGCAAGTTCCACTAGCTTTTTTCACATAAGCTACTCCACTGTATGCTACAGTAACACCCAGTGTGTCTGCAGGGGTACCCTTGCTGTAGAGTATAAAATTGCTGAAATATGTCACTTAAAGTGCCATTTGGCCTCCAAGATCAAAGATGAAGAAGAGCCTTAAGTGTTGAGAGAATCTGAGAACATGAAGCCCTTGAGGACTGCTTTTGAGATGCCAGCATGTTCTGAAGTCTTTTCTGTTAGCAGATTTGTACCTTAGTACATATGTAGATATCTTCTGTAAATAACTTATTTTTTTCCTCTCTCTGTTCTCTAAAATTTGTTTAAAAAATCCTAAGTTAAAACTGGTCTTGTTAACATAAACATTTAAGCCTTAGAAATACTGGTGAGTTTTATTTTATTTTAACATTTTACTGATTCTTTGTGGATTTCACATCATGCATCCCAATTCCTTCTACCTCCCTGTCCCTTTGTATCCACCCTCTGCCCTTGTAACCTCATGCTCTCCCCCAATAAAACAAAGTAAAAGTTAAAAAAAAATCTCATCATGGGAGCTGTAGTGTGACACAGTGAGTCACACAGTATATCTTTTTGTTCATACATCTTTACTTGCAAGTGTTAATTGCAATGAGTCATTGGTCTGGTTCAAGGCCTCTAGCTTCCACTACACTATCGATACTGGGTCCTCAATGGGATTCCTCTTGAATATCCTATTATTGCCCTGTCTCGTGGAGATCCTGCAGCTTTGAGTATGCAGGACTAGCCCCTTTACGAGTTCCAGGAGTTCATAGATGGGGTGGATGTTGAGGTGGACCAATTCACATCCCTGGTTCTGGGCCTGGGTTTTAGCTGGGTTGGTCATCCTGCCAGATCTCCCTCATCCTCGCCACCAGGGAGAGCTCTCCAGCACTGCCCCACTAGCTCATCCAATGCAGCAGGCAGCAGCAAGGGATTGGGCTAGTTTGCCTGCTCTCATGCCCTCAGGGCTGGCTCATCTGCATCCACACTAACTGGTGAGTTTTTAGAACCAAAGGATCTTGATGCTAAATACAGTTTCAAGAAATATTTTTCAATTTGAATAAAGTTAACTGAATTTGTGAGGGGAAAATGAATAAACCTTGTTAGTATTTAAAACATTGACTAAAGCTCAGCCCACAAGGCCGCCTGCCTCACAGAACTAATGTGAGAATAAAGAGAGGCATCGAAGACACAGAGCACTGAAAACTGCAAACACCATCCAATGAGACATTTTAGGGGTCACTACAGTATTAATCCAGACACCACTGGCTTTGGAACTGAGAGTCTCAACGTCTGAATCCAGCTTGGTCACCAGACAGTTGAGTGCTTTTGAAGAAAATGTATGATGTCTACAGGGCCCAGTTTCTTTATTTAGAGAAGAAATGATTTGTCTCCTGAGGGAATCCTGGTATATAATGATGTTTTGAAGGAGTCAAACTCTATTCTTAAGGCCCCTCGAACTGCCCCAATCTCATTAAGTTCAGTAGATTCTCAAGAAACAAGTTGGAAAGGAAAAAAAAAACAGTAGATGAGGGAATAGGAAGGAGACCATTGGGATAAATGCTCTCAGAGGGCGTTAGGACTATATAATAGCTAATGGTCTTTTCAAGGCTGCATGTTCTCTTTTCTAAGCCGAATCACTGTAATTACTAGGAGGACTCTTCACAAGTCTTATTCTCCAGAGATTTACTCATTCCCATTGCTTTGTTCTAGCCTTTCTGAACTCTGTCAAGCATGCTCTATTGGAAAAAGAATATGAAACCGGCTTGAAGAAGAGTATGGTAGTGATGATCCACCAGTCCAAGTTCAGTCTCAGAGACTCTGCAGAACCCTGGAGCAGTGGCTTGAGAGGACAAGCCAGGTGATGGGATCCCTGTGAATGCACAAACCTAACACTCACTACAGGTTTCATTGTAGCCTTCATCTGCCCATCTACCTTTGTGAATGAAACCATTTACACACTTTTCTAACCAGGTAGGGCTCATTTCAAAGTTCTTCATCCCAGGAACTAGTATAAGGAGAGATGACCCCATCACTTCCTTGATTTATTCAGAGGAAATTCAATGCATGAAGAATAATATGATTTCAGAATTACTCCAACAGTGCTTGTCCACAGACTGTAGCCTATCGCACAAACAAAACTGCCACCTGAATTCAAGAGTACATTTTTTATCAAAACACATTCATGCCTATTTCTTCACCATAATGTCATACATGAATACTTGCAACAACCACCATATACCCTGCCAAGCCTATGATATTTACTAATTGACCCTGTCCAAGTAAAGCTCATCAACCTCCAGTCTAGGAGGAGAAGAGAATCATTCTGATGGTCAACTTTAATGCAAATGTGAAAATATTCAAGGGTTTGCAAAAGAACAGTTAAGTTTATTCCTGATGTTCTTAGCTAATCTGGGATGTATTTGCCCTCTTCAAATCAAACTGAAGAAAAAAGCCCAGGTATGTAGCTACAGCACCTTGGACCAGCAAATGCAACTAATCACTTGTGATTTCTACAGTATATCTTTGTATTGGAGAAATGCTTCTGCCTTTGTGGTCATTAAATTCTGACCCAAGCTCTCTCAAGAAGACATTAAATAACAAGATACTATCAATATTTTCTGCCTTTCACAAACATGATACAGGGGGTGCTCTGAGGAGATGAGTGACAGATCATCACGATCTAATGGCTCTTATAAGAGCCTTTTTATACCAATAGGTTTTAGCTTCTTGATCCATTAAATCTTCAACATTTTATATGTCAGCAATTATTGTGCCCATTAAGCAGATGAATATGAAGACTTAAATAAACTACAAGGGTTACTGAAACCTAAACCACTATAAAACTGATAGCTTTCTCTTCGTGTGGTAAGTGCATGGCTTTAATTGCAGGTATTTGAGAGAGTGGAGGAGGTTTGTAATTTCAAGAACAATTTAGCAATACCCTATGGGTAGTGTGTCAGTGGAAGAGCATTTGCCTGTGTTATACAAGTTTCCTGGGTTTAGTACCTTGTCTCAAAAAAAAATTAAGAAATGTTTGCTAAATCAATAAGCCAAACACTTATTTCATAATTCATTCTGTTTTCAGACCGAAAGAGTTAACATATCTATTCTTTCTCATCATGTACATGTAGAATTTTAGGAAGAGCTAGAATGCAAAGGACATTGGAAATAAGAGTGGTATGTTGCTAAATATTTATTTGAGTCATATCTGGAAGTCTAAGAACAGGAATAAAGCTGAAATTATAAAACAAAATGACAAAATCCAGACATTTGGTAATGCTCAAAGGCGTATTTCATTTGTTTGAGGTCCCCTACCTGCTCCCATTCTCCTCTTTTGGGCTGAGGAAGATAGACCTATAAAATTATACTTATAGGTATAGGGATTAGCATTCTCACCAGCAGGCAGCTGGTATGTCTGCAGGATCCTAACACTGTCCTATTTAGTCATTGCAGATCACCAACACAGCCACAAGGCATCAACAGTGAATACTGTTGTTTTCTCCCTGTGGGTCACTGTCTCAGGTTTACCTTGAGGAGAACTTCATCAGCAGATTGGAAAATACTTCATGACTAAAATCCTGACCACATATCTTGAAACAAATAAAACAAATACAGGAACCAATATTATTGACATTGTTTCACATGATTTAACCAACAGGCTAAACAGTGGTTGATAGAAACTGGGACAGAAAGGTATTGGGATGTGAAAGAGAGTAGAGAAGGCATGCCATAGTTTTTAATTGGTGTAGAGATGAAAAGGGGTAAATCAAAGTCTTCTGTAATCTATGTGGAATAATCAAGTTTTGAATGTCTTGAGAAGCCAGGAAACTAAGCACCATTGGGTTAATTAGACTAGATTAATTAAACAAAACTTGTACACACACACACACACACACACACACACACATATATATGTACATATGTGTAAATGTATATATGTATGTATGCATGTATATGTATATATAAGTTAGAAATTAATCCTGTGGAAAGACATTCTCAAGCCTGATGGAAATTCCTGCTCAGCTATAGATGAAGAAATCAGGGGCAGCTGCATTTTAACTCAAACAGATCAGAGGAAGCCATATAGAGAGGAACAACCAGTGATGGGTTAAATGTCCAATGATGTAAAAAGAATGATGTGTATAGCCAAGACACAGAGCAGTTTGAGTAAGGTCCATGGAAACTGAGATCCGGCTAGCTTAATCTCAGTGGAGATATATTCTCTTTCTGAAGCTTTACCAGAGTCACAACTTCTGGCCTTAGGGAAAGCATAAGGAGTATTGTTCCATGCCCCCTTTGGGAAAAGAAAAAATATCTCTGTTTCCCTAAATGTGCACTAGTTCTGATTTTGAGATCCCTGACTGTTTCTCATGGTGTGGCTTATTTCTCTCAGAATGCACTATTTGCATTTTTCCAAACTATTTTTCTTCTTTCTATTTCCTCACCATGTTTCTAAACCCTCCAGGTTCACTCTGCTAAGCAGTTCAGCATCCTTGTCAAATTTAATTAATACACTGTGTGTTTTCCCCTCCACATCATTAGGAAACATGCTGAATAATATAGGGTCCATGTGATTGTCCTTCCAAAAGGCTGTCACTTCTGCTCCCTTCCCTCTGCATGTAGCCAGCCAATTCTCAGCCACTGAAATTTCTCACCATCAAGTCCATTTAGTTACCCCAATGGTCTATCTATTGTGAAGTGCTGTATGTAATGCATTAATAAAGTCAAGACTGGGGACATTCACTGTATTATAATTGTCCTCTCATTTGCTAATTAAACCCAATAATGAAGCTGAAATTTTTCTGGCAAGGTGACTTCATTACTAATGCTACAATTGGTTTTATAATTTTTATTCTTCTTATTTAGATGTACAGAGAGAGAGAGAGAGAGAGAGAGAGAGAGAGAGAGAGAGAGAGAGAGAGAGAGATTTGTTATAGCCTGAATATTTTTAAGTTGCTGTTAAGAAAATTAAAGTTTAACTGTGAGGTTGCTGATTATGACCATACTGTAAAAGAATTATTCAGAATTACAGTAATTACTAAAGCCCAATGATAGTTAAAGCAGAGGCTGTACAGTATTGAGAGCTTGGCTCTCTGTTGGGTTTTATAGGGCTGTATTAAGAGAGAATTCCTATTGAATATCACTCCAATTGCCAAGGCCAGCCCAAAATCTCTTGTGAACGATCAATGGCTTAAATGAAAGCATAGAGAAAGGCAACTATCACAGAGAGCTTTACAGAGGTGAAATGGGTTTTAGGAAGAGGCTGGACAAAGATTTTAGAGTGATTGCCTTGAGTTCTGGCTCACTATATTATTGTAAGATTCTAACATATCACCACCTGGTGATTGCTAATGACATTTAAAGAGAGATAATGATGTCTGGTCATTTCCAAGTTACTCAATGAGCAATTAAGTGCTGAACATCCTCATCTTTGGAAGCTTCAGCCAAATAAAATGATAAAAATGGAGATGCATTCCATAGAAACCACACTTCAAATTTTGAATTTTGATCTTTTCCTTATATACAGTACAATATTTTCTCCATTCTCCATCACTGCAATGAACCACTGCTCCCAATAAGTCCTATGATCACATAGGTAAGCCACTGATCATCTTCAAAAACTGTGCTGCTGAGCAGGGATGTTCTGCAGGTGAGGCACATTTGTTGTTTTTGTTACTTGCTGTTTTTAATTCACAATGGGTTCTTGGCAAAATGCTTCACCATGACGTGTAAAGGAGCATCTACATTTTTAACATGGAATAGGAGAATCTAGAACCAAGGGGATTCTTGAAATAATCAGCATCTCCTGGGAGGTCACATAACATTGCCACCTGCTTTCACAGTGAGAGTTTTCCATGGAGAGCATTCTGGGAAGAAGGGCACAACCAAAGAGCTGAAAGGGAGTCCAAACTGAGGCTGCACAAAGTGCAGGGAGGGTGTCAAGATGAGACTTGAATAGGGAAGCAAATGCCAAGGGAACAAGATTTATTTATGTACTATATGAAAAGCCTTATAAAGTAATGCAAGAACAACTGGAAACCAAGAAGGGGTTTTGGGCAAGGCCCGAAGTGTAGCTGAAGTTTTTCTGTGTCCCACCTGGCCCGCAGTTGAGACAAATCTTTCCCACTCATGTCTCCCAAGTAAACACACAGAGGCTTATATTAATTAAAACTGTCCAGTCATTAGCTCGGGCCTACCATTGATTAGCTCTTACACTTAAACTCAGCCCATTTCTGTTAATCTATATGTCCCCACATTTTCTGTGGCTTTACCTGTGTGCCATTACATGCTAGTCCCTGGACTGTGGGCTAGCATTTCATGGCTCAGCCTTCCTTTCCCAGAATTCTCCTTGTCTGTTTATCCCTCCTATACTTCCTGCCTGGCTACTGGCCAATCAGCTTCTTTTTTATCAACCAACCAGAGCAACACATTCACAGCATACAGAACTTCCCACAGCAAGAAAGCCTTCTTCTGTACCACTGAGATGACTCTGGAGGCAGGACATGCTCTGGGAAAACTGGCTTAGGACTGGCATCAGGAAAACCAGAAGAAACTACTTATAAAGGGGTAGGGAGGTAGCTCAGTGTAGAACACACTTGCTATGGAAGCCTGAGTACCAGATTTTGGATCCCCAGCACCCACATAAGTTTTGACCAGATGTGGCAACTGTTGGTAATCTCAGACCTCAGGAATGTAGCTAGGATCACCAGATCAAACTTGCTAGACTTGCTAACCAGCTAGCTCTTTTCAAGTGGAAGACCCTAGGCAGAAAGACACTTGACATCAACCTCTGGCCTCCACATGCACACACACACACACACACACACACACACACACACACACACACACACACGCATGCATACACATGTGCTCCCACACATATATACACACAAGTATATGCAGGTACAGCAATACGTACACATGACCTACCAAACCAAAATAGCTCTTAGTAGTTTGTCCTTCTGTGTTTTCTCTTGCTGTTATAAAACACTGACCAGAAACAACTTGGGGAAGGAAAATGTTTATTCTACTTAAAGACTCCCAGTTACAATCATCACTGAGGGAACCTAAGGCAAGAAACTCAAGCAGTAGGCAAGAACTGAAGCCGAAAACCAGAAGCAATGCTGCTTCCTGGCTTGTTCCTCCTGGCTTAGTCAATTTGCATTTTTATCACTTGCTTGAGGATGACACTGCCCACAGTGAGGTCACTCTCACATCAGTCATTAATCAAGAACTACCCTCACCCCCAACAGGCCAATCTGATGGAGGCATCTTTTTTAAGTGTGGCTCCCTTTTCTTTTTGCCAGATGACTCTAGCTTGTGTTGTGATGACAAAAAACTAACCAGCACATAGTTCAAAAGAAAGTCAAATATGGCCTAAACTGACTGGTGTGGGAAAACATCACTCTTAGCCTTTTAAATGAAGAGTGAGGATGAAGGGAGCAGGCAATGGAGGCTCCTTTCCCCCCTTCTGCCCCCCCCCAGCTGCTCCATCTGGGCAATTGGGGCTGCTGCTGCCTCTCACCACATAGAAAACATCTGAGGAAATGGATCTGGGGAACATTTATTAAATTGGATCTCAAATAAAAGTTAACCAGAACTTTTTAGGTTTCCTTGTTCCTACCACTTATATAAATATCTCCAAATATTGTTCTCAGAGACGTTCACCCAGATTCTAATGAGGTAACAGGAAAATTGTACCTTGCTGGCAAAATCCAGGTAGACTAATTCTAAAGTACGGTGTTCAGTTAATTCTACATCGTGCATGTGTGGAAAGGTTCCACACATCTGAAACTCAGGAGACAGTTCCAGAATAGCTGCAGGAGATGACAGTTTTCAGTATTTGAAGTCCCAAGGGATTTTACTCCTGGATTTAATTTAAAGCCATCAGCAATCTCACCAGCTATGAAGCCTGTAAGTTACAATAACGACTGGCCTTCCAAGATATACCCATGGGTGCTATAGTGGCATAGACATTATGAGGATAATAAACTGTTTTATTTATAGATGTAAGGGCAACTGTACAGGAGGAAGCACATGCCTGGTACTGTAAATCTAGCTAAGAACTCATGGTTGGGGAGCTCCCAGGCTGCAGGATGAACCTAGTACTATTATTCTGCCTAAGTAGATATAGTATCAAACTGCCCTCTAAATGTCTTTCTCTTTATCCCTAGAATAGTGCAGGTCTCAGACCTCATCAGAAAAGTTTGTTTTTATAATGGATGGTGGTTAATGCATGTCTTAGGGTTTCTATTGCTGTGTAGAGACACCATGACCATGGCAATACATACAAAGAAAAAGCATTTAATTGGGGTGACTTACATTTTCAGAGGGTGAGTCTATTATCATCATGATGGACATGGCAGCATGCAGGCAGACATGGTGCTGGAGAAGTGGCTGAGAGTCCTATGTCTCATAGGCAATAGGAATTGTCCTCTGACATGAGGCAGTATCTTGAGAATATATGAGATCTCAGAGCCTACCTTCACAGTAACACACTTCCTCCAACAAGACCACACCTACTCCAGCAAAGCCATACCTTCTTATAGTGACAATCCCTTTGGGAGCCATTTTCTTTCAAACCACCACAATGCAGAAACTCACAACTAGTCAAATAAATAAATAAATGAGAGAATACATAGAGAATAAATGTCCATGGAATGCTCATGCACAAATGGGACATCTGTATTGACCTCACCTCAAGTCTGAGGTACCATTGTAGAAGAAGTGGCAGAAAGACTGTAACAGCTAGAGGTCTGTGCCAGAACAGAATAATATCATCTGGACATGTCCAAACATCTGCACTCATGGATTCACCACAGCTGTGGTTGCCTCCACAAGATCTGCACAAGATCAGGCCAGTCTACATTGTACAATGGAGGGAGATGGAACTCATGAGGCCCACTCCCCATGAAGGACCTATTGGCAGCTAATGACTGACTTCTGAGAAAGAAGGAGTCAATTTTCTTTAAATATGTATCCCCAGTAAGTCAACCATGCTCCAATAGAAGGCCCCTATCCCCTAAGTATATGGACAACACAATTGGACCAATTGGGTTCCTTATGAAAAAAAATAACAGAAATTCCAATGAAGAGGAGTGAAGAAGTGAGGGATGGATCTGTGAGGGTTTATTGGCATGAATAGGGGGTGAATATCAAAATATATAGTGTGAAATTGTCAAATAATTAACTATTACATTTTAAATTTTTATGATATTGTTTACTTGTATGTTTATTTGTGTGTGTGTGTGTGTGTGTGTGTGTGTGTGTGTGTGTGTGTGTGTGCCATAGTGTGTATGGAGGTAAAAGGACAGCTTGCTAAAGTTGGTTCTCTTTCATGTCAGTCCTTTGGGTTGAACTCTGGTTACCAGCACTTGTGACAGATTCTTTTGCCCACTGTTGCTCCTGAATTTAAAACACATAAACCTGCTATATGGACTAGAAGCATATCTTAGTGCTAGGAGGTGTGCTTAGTATTCATAGAGTCTTGTGATCTGATCTCCAGTACACACACACACACACACACACACACACACACACACCGTTATTGACAAAAATCAGTTACTATGGCACAACTTGATACTGTAGGGACAAGAAAGAGAGAATTCTTCAGAGAATTCTCACCTGCCTCCTTAGTTGTATATTTTCCAGCACAACCTGTTGCTCTTGCTCCAGTGAATATCATCAGAACACTGAGGAGACACACAACAACTCTCTTTTTCCTTCTCAGCTTTGAAATAGTCCCTGACTCCCATTAACCTTGAATTTCCATCACAATCACCCACACAGCATTTGAAAAATAAAGGTATTTACTTTTTTGCAACTGTCTGGGGTAAACTGGCAATAAATTAGGGGTGAAAAGAAGGGAGACACTGAGGCAGGGAAGATGGGGTGCAGTCTGCTGAGAGTCTGCTGAGAGAAAGAGCTCCAGAAAAATGCCTGGCACTGTCCAGTACCACAGCATGGGGCATCCCTGGACACGCCTAATCCTCACTTGTGAGATTCCTCTGGGAAGATGCCATTACTCAGGTGCCAAATTATTCTCTGAGCAAGAAAAAAAAAACTGTTTATGAGTCATCATTTCAGGGAGCAAGACAGAGAGCAGATTTCATGCAAGATTTTGATGAGTGTGCACTGTGGACTTCAAGCAGCAGTGGTGTGTAGAGAGATTGAACTTTAGAGGCAGGATCTTGGTCATGCAAATAAGGCTGATTCTGATTGGCTGACTCACAAAGACGGCCTTCAAGTGAAGATACTGCCAAGAGGCTATTTCCAGAAACAGCTCCGCCATTGATTGTCTAGGTTTCAAAAGTTTGATTGCTTGAGCTCATTGTCATTGATCAATGAAACATGTTTACCACCAGTTCCTAAGGTTCCTATTGCCTTGGTCATGGAATCAATTTTCCCTAAGATGGTAGAAATATTCACCCTAAGAGTTAATTAGAACATGATGCTCGAAGATCCCCTGGTCATGAGGCACATGAAGGGATTTGGACTCTTCATTGATATTTCCTGGGATTGGGCTAGAAGTAAGAAGATATTGGCAGAGGTGAAGTGTACACAAGAGATCATCTCTAATCAGCATGTCATGTAAGGACATTATTAGGCTATGCGGCTGATCATTCTAATTAAATACATATTGATAAAAGTAAGTCACACTTAAAAAATACTCAATCACATTGTCTGATTTTTTTAAAGCCCTTTATGCTTAGATTCTTTAAACACTTGGTGCTCCTTACTATTGCTTGCTTAGCTGTTTTAATAATGTGATATGTCTTGTTTGTAAAATTATATTACCAAATGAGAAGCGCTTCTAACATTGTTGGTTAGCATGCCAAGGGCATGCACATGGCCGTGTGGATTGTGAGGTCATAAGCAAGTCCTCAGTGGTTTCATGGTGGCTGCTCTGAGAAAGTAACCGAAGTAGAATGAGGGACTCTCAGGCGTGTGTTGCCGTCATCGCTGAGCTAAACTTCTGTGGTGACCCTGTCCTCAGAGCACCCTATTCTCTTCAGGGAAGCCTCTTCAGCCCCTCTCTGTCCTCCATCCATCATTATCCAAAAGAAAAAGAAAATCACAATTTCTGCATGAGACTTATTTCTACATATGTGGGAAATGAAGACAAATGCCCTGACATTTGAACCACTTTCTCACAGTCCTTGAACAATGGGTTTAGACTTCCACTTCAGCCACAACCCAAAATGATATCCATTTGCTCAGAACTCGGCAAATCATATTAACAGTTTATTTTTGCGTGTCTTTATTTTTAACTTTTCAGTTGGCTGCTTCTATGCTAATGCAAAGACACAAACTTTATTACTTCTCATTCGTTCCGATTGGGTTGCAGTCCCTGAAACCATCTCAGCAACTCCAGCAATGGGACTGTTGTTTTAGTCAATTTGATTCTCTGCCAGGAGGCCAAACTGGCACAGAACTGCTTGGTAACCACTCAGCTTGCCTAGGTTGCTAGGATGGTGCCACTAAGAGTGGCCCTTCTGTTGAGTGAAATGTCAAGTATTCAGAAGCACCCATTTGCAAAGGTACATTGAAGTTTTGGCCATCATGCCTCTCTGTTTCAGTTTCTCCTTTTGTATAACTATGGCATAATCTTAGGGGTGTGACAATGTGTCATAAAGGAGTTTATTCAAATAACTAGCTTTAGTTCTTTTGGTTTATGATAACAAACCAGGTAATTTACAAACTATAAAAGTGTGTCTCATCATCCTAAGACTAGGAAGTCCAATAGCAAGGTACCAAGAATCAGAAGATTCAGGGTCTGGTGTGGGTTTCCTCTCTGCCTTAAAGGTGATGGCTTCTGTGTCCTCCCATGGCAAAGAAGACAAAGATGTTCTCTCAGCTACCCACCCCCTCTCACTCTCACACTTTCTCTCCTCTCACGATGGAGCCCAGGCTGGCCCCAAACTTCTGATACATCTTCCTGCTTCAGTTTCTGAAATTCTTGGATTACAGGCATGAGTCACCATGCCCAGACTTTTTTGCAAGACAACTAAATCCTTTAATAAGGACAGAACACTTAAGACTGACTTTCCAAGACCTACCTCTTAAGACCATCATACTGGGGACACAAGTTTGAACTTATAAATTTGATGATAAAGAGGACACAAATAATAGCAACACATTATGAATGAAAATGAAAGAAAAGCTTGATAAAAATCCCTAATGGCTTCCTAATATGTATCTCCTCTCCATGGTCAGCTCCTTCCATGGTTCTCATAATCCCAGTTAATTTAACTTTATTTGAACCTCCTGCTCTTCCATTCACTCTTCATTCATCTTGTTCCTTTTTACTGACTCTTTATTTTCCTAAGGCTGTTCTGTGAACCCTCATAATTTATGCATGCATTCACACACAATTTTTTTTCTTCTTCCCTTTTGGAATCTCCTAGACATACTTCTACTCACATATTTTCTTCAGCAAATACATTCTAAAGCCCCATGCCAAACACAACTCACATGCCTTCATATTAGTATCCCCCCACCTATCCACCCCAACCTTCTCTCAACCTCAACAACCTTCCTATGGCTTCTCTTCTTGCCATTCTGACTCCCCTGGTCCCTCTCTGCTTCTCGTGCTGGCACTAAATATTCATGAGCCCAACTTATCAGACTGAAAAGTCCCATCTAAACCCTATGCTAGTCTTACAGTGGTTTATCTCATTTGTGAATCTCAAACCTTTGGTTCCAATGCAACCTCTCTCTTGAGCAAGAGGGCAACATGTTGAACTGTAGGCTGGACATCTTTTGAGACCTATCCAGAAATTAGGACAATTTTAAATATTTCAGGTCAAACTTCACTTCTGACCAACATTCAAAGTCAGTTTCCCCTATTCTATTCCGTGCTATATTGTGTGAAGCAGTTTCTCAGCGATGGTTCCAAAATTCCCCTAGTCATTAATTCAGAAATGTGATAGATATGTGATGTCTCCCTCTGATTTTGATCCCAATGTCATATTGACTTCTAAATCCAGAAACTGTTCCTATATAAACAGGTCTCTTTTCTTGACAGATGTCACCATGGTTCAGACCTAACTATCCTACTGGATTGTTATCTTAAACTTGTAAGTAGAGGCCATAACCCTGAGGTCTTTCCTCTCAATCCCAGTACAGTGGGCTAAATCTTATCACTGACTCACATTAAAATTCTTTGGTGTCTTCTATTTTTTTCCTACCCCAGGAGTAATAAGCTGTTTTTAATAGTGTGACCCTTCTCTCCAAATATATTCTTACATAGATCTCCACTGTGTGAAGTAACTCATTCTTTACACTTTGGATGAGATGGACTGGGGGAGACCAGATCCTCCCTGATATCTGGTGAACACGAGTCACACTCATCATCTCAGCACTCTGAAGGACTGATTGCAAAGAACTAATGCCATGGACTCCGAGCAACATGAACAGATGTATGAAAGTGGTGACATGAGTGACCAATACTAAGGTTTCCCCACCACTGTCACCTTAATGGCTAGTGTCAGTCTTCTGTTTATGGAACGCACTGGCTTTGAGAAAGTGTCCCTTAAGTCCACGTTGAAGAGGTGCAACCTGGGCTCCAGCTATCGCCAAGCTTTCAGAGCAGATAAATCCAAACTCCCTGAAGGATGGGGAAAGACTCCTTTCAAGAAGGAAAGAATTGATGAGGGGAAAGAAGTTAAAAAGCGAGATGCCAGAGAGAAGTATGGAAGGGGAAGAAGATACATTTAATAATAATTTTACTAAATCTCTGAGATGTCATTCAATGTATTTGAATCGAATTTCCTCTCCTCCCAACTCTCATATCCACCCTTACCTCCACACCCACCTGAGTTTTCTTTATTTTTTTTTTCTTCACTGAGTCTCCAGTTAGTGTTTTCTCACTACTCTCTGGATTGAAGCTTGCTCTGGATTAGACCTACCAGTAAAAATTCCTTTTAAAAATAAAATCATGGCAGCAGAGTGTCTGGAAGACAGTTTGGGGATCAAGGATATCCGAGATGATGTTCTTAAGGATTTAGCGGATCTTGTCTGTCAGGCTTCTTAAGTGGTGCATGGTGAAAACTCTTCCCTTGACCCAATTGCTGAATAAACCTGCTTTAGAAGGACTTTCCTGTAGGTGAATTACCTTTGGAAAGTGTAAAGGGTTCAGTTTCGTATCCAGACAAGGGAAGGAGGTGGGAGGACATTAGTCCTGGAGTGTCCTCTTGCAAATGATGAGTTTGGTTCCCAGCACCCATGTTCGATTGCTCATCACTGCCTGTAATAGCAGCTCCAGGGAAAAATCCACTCCCTCTGCCTTCTGTGGGCACCTGCACACGGGAGCACAGACCCACAACCAGACATACATACACACACACACACACACACACACACACACACACACACACGTTAAATTATATTAAAAACTAGTCTTAAAAGAATTGTAAGTCCTACATATTTGCAGAAAATAAAGTGAAGGATTAAGTGATCCTGAAGTCATTGTTTGAGAGTTTCCTCAAGTAGATTAATTTCTAAGGCCTAGGAGCCTCCAGCTGAAAAACATTGATTATATTTTTATTTTATTAGTAGTACCTGTATATGAATGACAAAACTCAACTTCCTTCCTGGGAGGGTCAGTATGAACAAGGTTCTACATAAAGGATTCTCAGTGTTCCTTAAATTACACAAGGCAGCAAACTCCTTTATGACTATCACAGCAGAAAGTTCATCATGAACTTTCATCATATATTGAAATTTTTGCATTGAAGTAGAGTTGGGATCATATAAGTACTGAAGACTTACAAGCAGGAACTTTCCCAGCCCCATGGATACTAGATGTCATATCTTTGAGCATCCTTTCCAAATCCCTGTACATTAACTCCATTTTCTTATTAAGGTGTATATAATTGACAATAGCTACAAGTTACAAGTCCCCTTTTGATTCCAGTAGCCACTATGGATGAGTTTTTTTTATGCCATTTGAATCAAATTCAATAAAGGGGGAATGTACATGAATTGACTGGAGTGGGGTCTATACCTAGGCTATTATACTCAATCCAAAAAAAACAGAGTCAATTACAAACAGGACCGGTTTGGATGTTGACATTTTTTTAGTAGGAAGAACAAACAGGAATGCAATAATCTGTACATAATCTATGTCTAATTGCCAAGTCCCTCGATTCTTTTGTCTGTGTTGGCTGAAACATGTATATGTGGTTTGTGGAAGTACACGAAGATATTTCCAGAAGATGGCAGTTCAGCTTCTCTTAGTGTGGTGATGCAAGAGGAAACTGGAGAGAGAGTCTTCAGTTTTACATAAGTGGTCTGTTTCACTTATAGCAGTGACTTTGGGGAACTCATGGATTTTATAATAGAATCTCAAATCTGTGACAGTTTTCCCACTGAGAATTTGTGTCATTGACATCATTCTCTGCAATGAAAAGCATGTCATCTTTTCCATAATGCATGCATGCCTAAAAGGTTGTGTGTGAATCAAATTTTTATATTGGGAGACAGTTCTAATCTCAGTTTCTTCACTTATACAATAGAGGTGGGGGGAATCAAATTCTATTTCAAACTCACCAGGGAAGAATCATTTTACTTAAAGAGCCATGCTGTGAATTTTTTCTATAATTGTAATACTGGTCCACTAATTGATCTGTTTTGGAAATTTGGATTTTCATCCATCAGGCTGCACTGAATCCACCTTTGAAAGTCAAACAGTGGCTTTAGAGAGAGTCTAAGTGCTAGAAACATAAAGGTAGTTATAAGCTAAATGCAAAACCTAGAACGCTAAGTTCCACTTAGCAATTTAAGTAAATTACATCAATTCAGGATGATCATCAGTGATCCAAAGTGACTAAGTTCTCTTTTTCTTCAAGTTCTTTGCCTTTTAATGGTCCCTGCCTCTGTAAGTAACAAGCAAGAGACTGATAACTCATTTCAAACCTCTGCTTAAAAGCCCCACTCTTCACCTTTGAAGGAATCGGTCTCATGAAGTTAAGTAAACAAATTGCAGATGGCAGACTACATTCATTCAGAAAACACGCTGATTAGTCAGCAAAATGGCATTTAACACCACAAAGAAGCCTAGAGCTGAGCTGCTATATCAAATCTTCAATGGAATCCAATATCCCCACCTGTGGGATGTCTGGAAATAACTAGCAATTGTGCCCCAAAATGCAATTACCAAAGGGAAGAATAAAAGATTCAGTCTCTTTTGTAAGGAATGGAATCATGGAAAGAGAATTTCACCATAACCTAAGCACACTTGCAATGTAGTTTATCCTGTTTTAATGCCCAGTAATGGTCTAATTCTCTCCATTGTGCATGTGCTAAGGGCAAGAGGTCCTTATCGTTTGCATTGAGAGATACATCACATCCATTTCTCCTAGGCACCCCACACACATTGTTGACCAGTACTAATACAGTGATTGCAAGTAAATATGACTAATGTTTGTTTGCTCTGAACAGTGAGCTTTTCAGTACTCTCCTTCACTATTACATATTAAAGAGTTATTACAATAATAAAAATAACCTTTGTGAAAGAGAAATAATAATTGAGCAATAGCAGTCTAAACTTATGAGGAGTGGGAATACAGTTCTCAATAAAAGTATAAACATTTCATTGAATATCTTTGCATATCTGCATAGATAGAATTATTGCCCCTAGCATATTGCTGAAGGATAGGAAACTGGGCCTCCATTAAAGGCAACTTTCCAATTCCTAAATCACTTCTTACAAATAACCTTCAGCAAACGGACTTTTCTGATGAACATTGACATGGTTAAACGACTCTCTCCCCCACTGGTTCTCTAATAGGCAGGGTATTAAAAGACATGGAGACTGTTTTTGAAGTCAACTAGGGACTTCTCATACTGATAAAAGGACACAATGAACTTTAGGGGAATGAATTTGTTCCATTGCCTCCAACCCTTGCACAGAGTCACTTAAGGTCATCACAAGCTAATGCATATACACTCAGAGGCCTTCTGCCTTCTTTTACACACAAGATAGAAGAACTAATGAATTAGGCTGAAACAACCTAAGCAGATTCCAGAAAAGATGGTGTCTCCAATGCACAGAAATTGTGGCAGATAAGAAATTTAAAAGGGTTCCAAAATACAAAACTCACTTATGCCTAAGATAGAGGCCAGTATAGGTGGCAATGAGGTGAGATGCAGAAAAGAGAGACATAGGTAGCCTCATTTCTACTTCCCCAATTCTATGGCCTTGGGAAGATCCTGTCATGTTTCAGACATTAAACTTTTCCTATACATACAATGTTTTAAATATGACTGCCAAGTTATCCTCTTGAACCAAAATGAAATGAATCCTGAGAAATAAGCCCCAATCAACTACTAACTTATAGATACCATGGAGGATATTAAAAAAAATCTTCACCATTTTCATAAACATAGGAATACTCTCTACCTACAGAAAGATAGCATCTGGTAAATAAGTATGTATTACATTTCTACTATATATTTATTTGCATGTATGTATGGATTTGTTACCTCTGTTCTAGCTAGATACAGAATTCTATCCCTGTAATCAACAGCAGACCTCTAAAGAGGACTCAAAATCTGTATTTCTCCACTCTGCCTGGCAGATCTCAGAAGGTCAAGGTTTTGTGTTGCCCTAGCAACCGCAGATAGCATCACTACTACCTGAAGCTGCCCAGGGGGCTCTGCAGCACTGTAAGTGGTTATGATATTATTCTAGTTGCTGGGGGAAACATGCAATCCTGCATCAAGGCAGATGGATAACCATGAAGTCAGTTTTCCAACCATCTTGCCTCTGACAGTCTATACTAAAAAAGGCCTTCATGGCTAGATTACATAAATTCTATGAACGACTGGAATCTTGAAGAGTGATTAGTAGTGGCTTTCCTTTTCAAAAATCTCTTAAACAATTCACCTTTACCTCCTTAAATACAGTGCTTATCTACTTTATATATAGATATAGATATAGATTATTGTTTCATTTTAAGTGGAATTGTCACCCATACCAAAATATGCCTGAGTAACTCTTCTAATTCTTCCTCAGAGACTCCCACCCCCTAATCAAGCCTACAGATATTTTAGGTTGTTCTCTGTTGTATGTGCAAGAGGGGAAAAGAAGGAAATGCCTTAAGATACTATTGGATATTTAAAAGCAGATTCATAAAATCAGAATTCCTGTTCTCCATCTGAGTCATCCTTGACTGGTTCTCTTTTAAAATGCATCCTCTGTCTTTCTTATAACCAAGGGTTTTAAAATTCAAATGTTCGTGAACATCAGCTTTATTAAAATTAGGGCTTGGGGAAATGGCTTGGAAAGGGAGAAGAGAATATTACCCAACCATTTAAAAGATGCTAATTAATGAAGTTCTAAAGCCCAGAGAGGGCATTTGATACAGTGCGGCTTTCTCTACCAAAGAGGAATGGAACTCATCTAAAAACAAAAAGGGAACCCAGAATAAAATAAAATTGAAGAAGATTAACCCAAATCTTTCCCCAGGTGCTGGAATGGACCTCAGGAGTTTTGTTATAATACCAGAACTTGTTTTTATCTGCTTGTGAACTGAACACATTAACCTTTTCTGGTCCCAACTCCATGTTGGCCTTTAAACCATTAAGGAACTGCCTGGAATGTGCAAAAGTAGGGATTTTGCCCACTGGGCATAAATCACCTGTGTGTCCTCCTCAATAATCACATACTTAGCCCTGGTTAAAACAGGTAATGAGGAGAAGGTACCCAGACAGATGACTCCAGTCTGCCTCCTGTCCAGAAACTCTGCCCACTTTAAGTACGAGAGGAGAGTCTATTCTCCTTTCTAACCTTTCTTGTCCCGTGCATCTACTGCTTCATAGGATTTGGAGCTGGTGACAATATATCTCTTTCTGTGTGTTAAACATCAGTAGACCCTTTCAAAAAGCCTGTGGTTAATCTTGTATCAACCTTGCCAGTGTTTCCCATGATAAACAGAATATATTATGTTTGATTTTATCTTTTTATGACTGCACATTGATGGTGCTTTCTCCAATATTCTATACAAATCTCAATATCTCTCTCTCTCTCTCTCTCTCTCTCTCTCTCTCTCTCTCTCTCTCTCTCTCTCTCTCTCTCTCTCTCAATATTGCTGTGAGCCAAAAATTGAAAATCTCTACAGAGTGAAAAAAAAATAGATTCCTTGGCACAGAACTAAATAAGTACCTCCAGCTTTGTAACAGAAAATCATTTTCTGGAACCTAATAATGATTTCAAAATACTGAGATAGCAATCGGATGATCCATTTGTAGTCTAAGGAAAGTGTTCTGATAGAAGAAGGCTTAGTTTTTGAAGGACATGGTCCAATGAGGAAGTGAGGAAAAGATATCTCAGTTTGGAGGTCAATGTCAGGACTGTAAAAATGGGGTTTCGAAGAGCAGGTGTGATAAGTCTGCTGTTTTGTAAATAACCAAACAGTCTCCCTCTCATACTGTGCCTGCTCAGATCTTAGATCTTGCAGCTATGAAAGTCCAGGGATAGCATGAATATAATTGTCCCTAATGCCCTTGTATGTGGCATTCTATATTCTAGGATGTTCTTCCTTTTTTCTCTCACTCATTTGTCCTTTGGTGATAAAATAACATTATTGAAAAAAAGCTAACCTTGTGTCAGGCAACTTGCTAAAGTGCTTTATATACCTCTTTCATATCATTCTTGTTCATGCCAATCATGAGAAGTATGTTTTCTGTTTCCTGCTTTTAGATGAAGGTCTGAGTCTTGGAGAAGTCAAATTACAGGCACAAGGGCATATAGGTTATGAACAGTAGAGAAGGGATGTATCCATTCAAAGCTAATGTTCTTGCTCACCACAGCAGCTGCTGTTCAAAGGTTAGTTCTGTTATTAAAAAAAAAAAAAAAACCCTACCTCACCAGAAAGGATGGATATCTTCTCACTCAAATATCTGGAGAAGCTGGAGAAGCTTCTCACAAAGTATGTGTCATGAAATACTGCAATTAGTGGAAATACTTTAAGTGTTTACCTCTCCATCAAAGTGCCTTATGCATGGCAGCAATGATTAAAGTAAGGTTTTATATACCTGCCACTGAAATTTCCTGGAATCTAGCAATTCCTTATAAGGAGGTCTAAATGAGTAAATAAATGCCAAAGCCAGGCAGCAAAGCCCTTGGGTTCTCTGGATGCAGAGTTCTAGACCTTCCTTTTCAGCTGATGGAATGAAGATAAGGTTCTTTCCCTTCATTGAGTGAGAAAAGAAAGTGTGCTAGAATTGGAGTCAGGGAGAGCCCAGGGGAGCTGTCTCCCGTACCCAACTTAGCACTTCACTACACCTTCATGGCCAAAGGGGGAGAGGCAGGCTGGGTTGACACCTGTACTCCTAAGGATGGACTATATCTGAGAGACAATAAGTTCTTAAAATTTCCATCTCAAACGCACCGTAGAAAGGTGAGTGTTGTATTATGCTGCAGCAGAAGTCTTCTCTACATTGGGAAAACTGTAAATCTTAAAATCTCTGTTGTGGCTTGTATCTAAATGTCCCTCACAGGCTCATCTTTTCAGTACTTAGTTCTCAGCTCATGGAACCATTCAGAAGTCTGGTGAGCCTACAGAAGGAGATACTGGCTAGCTGAAATAGGTCAGGAGGAATGGCCTTTGAAGGTTTAACCTGGCCCTCCTTTGTGTCTTTCTCTCTCTGATCCCCTGCCCACAGTGTGGACAGATACTGTAGAACTCTCCACTAGTAACTGAGCTACAACTCCCCGGGGACAGAGCCCTCTGAAACCATGATTCAGAATGAACCCATTCTCCCTTAAGTTGTTTCTGTCAAGAAAATTTGCTCACAGCATCACAAAAGTAGCTAACATACCTTTCTAGTTTAGTCAGTAATCTAGAAGGGAGAGATGGTGACAGAGAGGAGTTGGGTAGTGAGCAGAACAGTCACCATCTTCATACTGCTGTGTAGTATAGGCATAACAGTACCATTTGTGACTATCTTCTCTTATGAGCACAAGTGAATATTCAACAACTCACAGACATCTAAGGATCATGCAGGACAGTCTCTGTGCTGATTAAAGGGGCATTAACATAGTTATCTCCTCAGAGGCAAGTGATGTTTCTTTGTCATGTACTTCCATAAGCTACAGCACAACGGAAACGAGAAAAAGTAAGAAGAATGTGGTATGTGAGTTAATGTGAAGATACTTGAAAGCAATGCTAAGTATACCCAGGAACCCTAAGATTGTTTAGTGATACTCACTCTCTTGTACCCGGAAACTCTTGCACATGCATAGGAAGCACTATTCATGTTGGAATGATGCATCTGATAGTCCCCGTTAAAGATTAAAAGGATGATCTGACAGATAAGCACAAAACACAATGGAGTTAGTAGATGCTAAAATGCTTAGAGTGAAGAAAATGATTACATATCCCTTACTGGGAACATTAGAATCTGTGGTCCTTGGTGAAATGATGAGCCTGTTCTTCTGAAGTATCAGAACAAAGTCAGCTTCTCCACAGCTTCTTCCTGCAAGGGTTAGAAAGGTTACCATCAAGTTCCAGAATCCAGAAGGCAATTAACAGAAATACAGGCTAACCCTCATGTTTCATGAAGCCCAAAGAGGCCAATGCAACACTTTCTCTAAAAGGATCTGCACTAAGCCCACCACTCTAATCACTGATGATAAAAGCAAACTAAATTAGGCAAATTCAACATCAGAGAGTATCTCTAGAACTGAGTAATAAGAGCAAACCTATAGAGGATGGTTTTAACTTTAGCATCTGTTCAAGCATCACACTTATATGACAGGCAAATGCAATGTTTGCATTTGGGTGTCCAGAGTTTTTCTCCAGGCTGTGGGCAGTGTCATCATAGCTGAACATAATCCTTCTGAGTCTGGCACAAGCTGGAGAAGAGAGAGCAAGAGAAAGCAATTTCAAAAGAAGACAACACTTGAAAGAAGTAACGATCTCTGGGATTATACATGATAAATGACACCCTAGGGTGAATGTGTCCCAACCATTGCAGATTTCAATTCCTGGACTAAAAGGCATATGTTGTCAGTAACTTCAGATGCATTAAGAAAGTCACAAAACTTTCTGATCTCTAGTTCCATTACTATGTAAAATAGGTATACTACTATAAATACACTGTGAGATAAGAAAAACTGGAAACTGAAAATAAAGTATGAGAACTGTAAAAGGACATCAAAATATTAAGGCTCATGAGGAAAAGGAAGCAAAGATGAAGAAAAGAGCAACAGAGGGAGAATTGGCCTTCTGTGTGATGTGGTCACTGTTTCTTAAGGTACTAGAGAAGTGTGAATTATGGAAGCCTGGGGAAATGCGTTTACTATAGTCAGTGATGGACTTAATTATACAGATTTCATTGTGTGTGCATAATACGTTCAATATTATATAACTACACTGTAATTATGTTATTGGGTAATGTCAATGTTAACTGAAATGTTACTGTCACCTTTGGTGTTTTGAGCTGTCGTATTCTATACTTAAAAAAAATGGTTCAGGAGAAATAATGATAAAGAGCCCACACTGATATGTGGGGAAAAGTCACTTGGATGGCATTACCTTTTTACAATAAAATACTTTAGGGAAAGATGAATGTGTGAATGGATTGAAGCATGACAAGATAGATTAAAAACAGAAAGACTGATACAGAGATAGATTCCATTGAATTAGATAAATAGATAGATAGATAGATAGATAGATAGATGGGTGGGTAGGTAGAGTGTCAAGTACTTGCGTTCTGGTTCTGTTTTCTTAAGTACTTTTAATAGAAAAGCTTCTTTGTTTAATTTAGTTTTGGGAATGTATATGTTTGTACAAAATGAGTGAATGTGCATACTCATGTATGTGGGTAAAAGTGTACAAGTATCACAGCACAGGTATGAAGGTCAGAGAACAACTTTTGGGTTATCAGTTGTCATTTTTCTACCTTGTTTGTGACAAGGTTTCTTCACCACCAACCTAGCTGGTGTGGGAGTTTCTGACATCCTCCTCTCTCTGTCTCCAATTTCCCAAAGGCACCCTAGGATTGCAAGTGCTTGTGGATACTGTATTATTGCCTACTAATCAAACTCAAGACATACATGGCAGGGTGAGACCAAGGAATTTCTGAAAGGAGATATCTCCTCAAAGGTAAGGTTTTTAAAATTATGCCTGGTAAAGAATGACTTGAGGATAAGCTTTTGGTTATCTAGGTTTAAATGGCTCGTACAAAGTTACTGATTCTGCTAGCCAAATTGAGACTTGTGTGCAGATCTGTTAGATCCCAAAGTCTAACGTCTTCTACTAAAAAATGCTTTCTTATGATAGTCCTAAAATTGAGAAGAAATGTAGACTTTATAAATTTAGTGAGAATTTTTTAACTGTCCATACTACTGAACATGAACTCTAGGTTTCAAGAAAAAGGAGAAATAAAAAGAAATAGAGAATATTATTAAATTTCCTGTGTCAGCAAAGTCCAATTTCCATTCATACTTAGGAAAATTATTGATTGTGTTCATGTTCTATCTTAAAATACATCCAATTTCATCTTGTGGGCTAGGTAGTTTATAGTACAACTAGGAGTTGTAGGCTTAATACTCCTAAAGTATGTTTAGGTGTGTGTGTACATACATACATGTATATGTGTATGCTTTTTAATTGAGTGTGGTACTGGAGAGAGTGTTCATTGAATAAAAGGTTTGCCATTTGAGAATGGGTACCAGAGCTCAGATCTCAGTAACTATGTACGGGACCCATCTATAGTACAAAACTTGGAAAGTACGAATAAGGGGTCCTCCTCTAGGAGGCTTGCTAGCTAGACTAGATAAATCAGAGACTCTGCCTCACTGAATAAGGTAAAGAATGATCAAGAAAGGCTTCTAGTACAAGCCTCATGCTTCTGCATGCCCAGACACACAGGCACACCACCTCATGTGCAAACATTCATATACACAAGCACGTAGGCACTTTGTACGCATGTGTTTGTCAATTTTACGATAACTTGACACAAACTAGAGTTATTTTAGAAGGAACCTCTAGTGAGGAAATGTCTCCACTAGAATAGCCTGTGGTGCGTTTTCTTGACAGATTTATGTTGAAGAGCCCAGGTCACTGTGGGTGGTACCACCCCTGAGCTGGTGGTCCCAGTTGCTATATGAAAGCCAGCTGGTTAAGAGGAACAGGCCACTAAGCAGCACTCCTCCATGACCTGCCTCAGTTCTTGCTTCCAGGTTTATGCTTGAATCCCTGCCCTGACTTCCCTCAGTGATGGGCTGTGATGTGGACCCCGAGCTAAAATGAACTCTGTCCTCCTCGCAATGACTTTGACTATCATTTGACTTTTATCACAGTAATAGAAACCCTAAGATAATGCACCTACACAGCCCTTCTCCTAAGTTACTAAAAAGGTAGCATTCTCCGTTTCAGCTCATACCGTCTGTGAACATGGCGGCTCCTGATATCTATCTGCTCATATGTCCTCTCCAGGCTCTCCCTATCTTCCCCCATCTACTCATCGCTTCTTACATAAGTGACAAGGGGAAGAAGCAGTACAGTTGTGGATAGCACCATGACAATAAAGATAAACAACTGCATTGCACAATCTACCATAAATTCTGTTTGCCTGTAGCTGGTTTCATTCAGAGCTATGTGCCTGGATTGACGAGGTTATTGGCTGTGCTGATTCGGGGTTTGTCCAGTCCTGAACAAACTAAAACCAGCCAGTTGGTTTGCCTGGATCTTGTTTCCCTGACTATCAGCCTTCATTCTGCACAAAGCATCCCTTGCCTTGTTCCATTTTCATGTTTAAATGCCTTTTTTAAATTTTCTCATCCTGGAAGTTAAAACCGCAATTTCACAGCATGCACTATACAATATTCATGATCTAACAGGAGGGTGAGCACAGGATGGAGTTCTAGTCACCACTTGGATGCTAAGTAACTGTGAACTTGACTTGGGTATTAACTGCTCAGAACCTCAGCTCCTCCGGTCCAAATGCAAAGTTGGAAGGAATTAGTTAAGAAGCTTTACGATATTCATAAGTAACTCAGGAGTTACCCTGTTTCTCCTTCTCTTATCTAAACACAACTTGATCTCTATTGCACAGAATATTTATTAATTCCTGTTTTATTTTCAGCCCAGGGGCTTTCCACACTAAGAATTCTTCCTTCCTTTACCTTTATTGCTTCAGTGGTAATTACATTGAGCACCTTCCTCTGAGCAAAAGCACCCTGGCCATCTCATCGAACAGGAGAAACAGCAGTGCCAGACTGTACCCAAACCTCTCTGTGTTCACACTGGTCCAGTCAGATGGAGAGTTTCCTGTTGCTCAATTAAACTAACGAAGCTAATCCAAGAGTGAGTCCCTCTTATTGTATTCGTTTAAAACCTTTAGCTTTTTTTTTTATTTCAGTCAACAAAGCAGTGGGCTTCATTGTGACATGTTCATACATGTAAATAGTTATATTTTGTTCCCATTTGTCCTTCCATGACCCCCTGTCTGAGCTATTCTTCCCCCAAATCACCTCCTTTCTGCTTTCTTTTCACATATATTCCGTTATTCCTGGTGTCCTACTGTCTTCTCCCTTTAGACTTCTTCTCTCCTTCCTAAAATCCCCTTTCTACTTTGATGTTATAAACACACACACACACACACACACACACACACACACGTAAGTATATGTGTGTATGTATATTATACACACATACGTATATGTGTACATACCCATATATACATATATATGTAAGTTTAAATTGGCTCCACATTCGTGAAAAAGGATGCAATACTCATCTTTCTGAGTCTGTTTTCTTCACTTAACATAGGGATCTCTAGTTTCTTCCATTATTCTGCATATATTATAATATTCTTTTTCTTTGTGACTGAAGAAAAACTCCACTGTGTGTTGTAGGACATTTTCTTTGTCCATTCATCTATTATGAACTTCTCGGTTTATTCCACATCCTGGCTATTGTAATTACTGGAGCCATAAACATAGACACGCCACCTCTCTGTGAGCTGGTCCTTTCCCGGTGCTCTTCTAGCACATATCTCCAGCCGTACATCTCGCATGCAATGTGTTCCAGTCATATAGCCAACATGCTACTTAATTTCTCTACTTGAGTAAAAGATGTCTAGAACCTGTACACTGACCACATCTCCCCCCAAATGGCTCCTCTTGAGATATTTTCAAATGTACCAGCAATATTTTAATCTCTGTGATAACTCAGGCACCTGTATTCCACTTTTGCCTCTTAGAATATAATAAAAAAGCTCATTATTCTGGCAGACCTTAAAAGAAAACATAGCAGAGATGGTCATTTCACTTCTTTGCAGTTACCACCTGAGTCCAAAGCCCCGAAAGCCACCCTTTGTGGTACTGAGTGTAGACAGGATATGCTGGAGGTCAACAGGAGGGTCATGAGTTGAAGGCCACCCAGGGTTACATATATGCAGGGCCAGGTGGCATATGCCTGTAGTTCCAGCTACTTGGGAGACTGAAGTAGGAGGATCACTTGAGTCTAGGAGCTCTGGTCTATAGTATGCTATGCTAATCAGGTGTCTGTACTAAATTCAGCAGCAATATGGTGATCTACGGCTACTGGGGGACTACCAGACTGTCTAAAGAGAGATGGATGGACTCAGACCAGAAATGGAACAGGCCAAAGTCCAGAAGCTCTTACCAGGAGTTGAATTTCCTTGCATCTGTTTTGTGTCATGACAGCCCAATTTCCACATGGCAGAAAAATGTTGATAAATCCTAATCATCACCTCCAAAAGTTCTTCCTAAAAGCTCTGTGCTCCTGCCTTGTGTCTAACCACCCCTTTCAGATGAGCGGTATTCCATGGGTACCTCCTTCATCTTGCTCCTCAAGAACCTTAGGTGAACCACGGCCTGGTGGAAATTACACTTTCTTGATCTAAGCTGACATGAGGCCCTCTGCCTCATTTACATACTCCCCCTCACCATTCAAGTCTCCAAATGTGGTCTTCTTTAAGATTGCCTTTCCTAATGGCCTCAAGTGCTTCCTGAGTCTCTTGGTGACCTTATCCTGTTTTATTTCTCGAATGAATTTGTTAATCCCTGGACTTCAGGTTGTTGTTCATTGTTTTTCCTCTTTCTTTTCATAAAAACTCTGTGAAGACCAATATCTGTTCTATTCTGTTCATTCTTTTTTCAGTGTTTAACAAATATCTGGCACCTAGAAGGCTTTATATGTTTGTTCAATGAATGCATAAATGAATGAATGAGTGAGTGAGTGAATGAGTATAATTCAGTGGAATGTGCTTGAGCTTTAGCAAAACTATCTGATCACTCCTGTCCCGACACCTTCCCTAAAAGCTGAATATAGATTGTTGTTTAAATCATAAGTAAAAATTCCCTATGCAGATTCTTTTCAACCTCTCCTAAGGTATTGCTTAGATCGCTTAACTTTACATTCTTTTACTGTGTTCTGAGGTGCAAAGTAAACTCAAGACTCTAAAAACCCCACTTCTAACTTAATCATTCCTTTTCTTGTTTCACCAGCAGAGAGCCTTAGAGGAGAAGGGAGGTGAGGGAGTTGGAAGAGAGTGCCCTGCTTTGCATCCTGTTCCTAGGTAGCTTTCTCCAGCAATGGTTCTTCACTCTTGTAGACACAAGTAATCCCATGTGCAGTGCCCTCTGCCCCACATACTGTTTTCACACACACACACGCACACCCACCTCCACATATATGAACACATACCTTCATACACACAACAACACACACAACACACCCACCTCTGTACACACTCAAACCTCCACACATATGAAAACCTACCTTCATTCACATACCTACACACATACATATACTCCTTCCATACACACTCAAGCCTTCACACACATGTACACCCACCTACACACACACACACACATACAGAGAGAGAGAGAGAGAGAGAGAGAGAGAGAGAGAGAGAGAGAGAGAGAGAGAGAGAGAACACCTATCTTTAAGCTTCCATGGCAAACTTCTTATAATTTTCAGTTTCAGCTACTAGGTTCTAATGCTCCCTCCTTCTTCCTTTGTGTCTCCTACCTGGTAGCATCTGCTTTCTCATGTTAGTGTATCCATGTAATCTCACGGAGCACTTTTGTCTTTTCACTCATCCAATACCTGTCTCCCCAAGTCTACATTATGTTCTGAATGTTAAAATAACTAGAGTGGTTTTTGTTTGTTCTAATGGAGCACAGCTGATACAGAAATGTACAATTTATTGCTTTGTACGTTGTCTCTCAGGGCATCTTTTATTGGCATGAAAAGCCAGGAAGCTTGTTTAGATTAGGAATTACCCCTCACTTAGTCTTCTGCCTACTGGAAGTGGTGCCCCTGTGTTGCAAGTAGTCAGTGCATGTTTGATGATTGATGGTTATAAATCAAGAGATAAAGTTACTTCATCTCCTTATTTTAAGAAGCAGCATTTTTAAACCTTTAATCTTCAAGCCCTCCAGGAGAGGAAATTCCTCAAGTGTTTATTTTAATTGTAATATGTCTGCTTGTTAACTTGTGCCAGAATCAGCTTTCTGTCAAGAAGTGCTTCCCACATAGACCCGATGGCAAGGATTTGCACAAAGAAGAAATGCTTGAATCTGAGAAAAAAAAAATGATGTATTTGAAAATATGCGATAGAACTTTTCTCCCAAATAAGTTCCTGCTGTTTTCAAATAATTCAATTATTTGGCTCATCTCAAGTTTAGTCCTTTATCTCTTTTTTTAACCCCAGGTGTGTGTGTGTGTGTGTGTGTGTGTGTGTGTGTGTGTGTGTGTGTATACACATGCACGCGTGCATAGGGATAAAGCTCTGTTTTACAACACATATGAAAAATTTCCCACAAATACAAGTGGCGGAACCTATACCTTCCCACCATATTTAAGGTTTAAAACGTAAACAAATATAACACTTCGGAGCTCAATGGGGTGTCATCCTTGCCTGTCTTAAAAATGGACAGACAGAGTTCCCTAGCACTGATGTTCAATCCCTCTGATGGGAAAAGGAAGCACCTCAGAAGTACCCGAAAGCATAGACTTTCAGATGATGGTTCTCTACCCAGAATCCAAAGCACCAGTATGTACCAATTCATGGAGCCTTTTCCCAGTGTGCAATGGTCCAGCCTCCGTGTCTAAATTATTTTCCTCTGTTAGCATTTTCTTGATCTGTTATAGAGCTACTCCAAACATATGCCTGCTTTTACCTTTCTTAATTATTATAATTCTCTGTTATCTCTAATTCCAAGTAAGTATACAACAGTTCGATTCTGATACAGACTACCGAGGTTTGATGCAGACTTTATCAATGAAGGGCTTCGTCTCACATCACCTGACAGTAACTAGCCACAAACCCTGGTGCCCACTTGTACTTCTAACTCAATCTGAGTTGAGGGTTCCAAGTACTCCTCTCTCAGGTTATATAATTCATTAGAACTATCATGAGCCTTGTGTTTATGCTTGTCATAAAAGATAGTTCAGTAAGAGCCAAATAGAAGATACACTATACAGAGTTCTCTGCCCTCTCCAGCCCACATTGTCTTCTCAGCAGCAGAGGGCTGCAAGGATATCTAAACACTCACTCTCTCAACAACCCCATCCTGGTGACCCCAGCAGTGGTTCAGCTCATTAGCATACACAAGGTACCCAATTCAGAATCAGGAACCAAACCCAAAACCCAAATATGTGTTTTACTTATTATACTTTAATTACAAAAGAGGCAGAAAAGCATGTATCTTGGAGATACATATTTAGTAGTCTCCACGTGATGGAACGGAAGCACGAAGCACATTGAAAGTTTCCAAACAAATGGAGATTTGTTCCTATTTTCCCCTTATATACATGCAGGACTGCTTCATTTCCTTACTTTACGAGTCACATCAGACACAGGGAATATGTCAGCGCCTTGTTTCATATCTTGGCACATGGGATACGGTGTGACAAAACTGGCTATCATTCCCCCCTTCACAAGGTCACCAGTGATTTTTCTGTATTCATAAAATTAAAATCAGTTGTGGGCCTTTACAGAACTACACTGCATGGAGCCTACTGTGCTGGTGGCTAGAGACTACCATCAATGATTCAGGATTTGTAAACAAACATTTAAGAACCTGGAACCTAACCTTCTAGAAAAGTAAATTTATCTGTCACTCATTTCCCAAATAGCCCAATATTCTGTACTAGATGGATAGGAAATGGGGATTCATAGAAATACATAGGTATCCCCTTCTTGATGTGGCTCACTCAAATGGCTGTCTGTCTTTCCATCTACCCATGTGTCTGTCTGGTCTCAGTATTTTACCTCACCTCCACTGTCTTCTACCATACATATCTTGGAAGTTTGTGCGCTTAATGCTGAGACCTTGCAGGTCAGCCCTGGGCCTCCAGCAGCTCTCTCACTGATTCCTTCATATATTATTTAGCCACCTGCAGTGAGTCTCCTTCCATCTGTACCCAACTGTATCTAGCTTTCTGCCTCTCTGAACTCCTTTAACTCTGGAACAGCTTCTTTAACCCCTTCTCAGTATATATATATATATATATATATATATATATATATATATATATATATATATATATATATATATATCACATGTATAGTATATACATGGTGACACGGGGATATATGATTCATTTGATGTGTAATGTGTGGCCTAAGAGTTAATATTCATAATTGAGATGAAAATAAAATACCAGCATTTGCCAACAGCCGGCTATCAAGGTAAAGTGGGAGTACTTGGTGAATAATAGTCAAAACAACAACAAAAAACAAAACAAAACAAAAATAACCCCAGAGCTTGTGAGTTTGATATTTTTCAATGAGTTCTGACATTGTGGAAAGAGAAATGTCTTTCTATATTTCTGGTATAGGGTATTTACAAAGGACTCAGGACACACAGACCAGCAGCAACCAGCTTGTACTTCTGTGCTCTTGTGAACTTAGCAGGCTCTATTCCAGAGCCAGAAGGGAAGAGGACAAGCCTTCCCTGGGAGTTTCACTCCTCCCACAATGGAGGTCTGCTATGAGTTTGACTGCTGAGTGACACATGTTCTGAGAGCAGCCATTTGAAATGGCCCTGAACTTCTGCTTGGCAGAAGGGGGAACGAAGCATGGCTATCTTTAGGGAGAATCAACTAGACCACCTTAGCTCAGTTGCCTTAATGCTCTGGCTCTCCATCTTTCCATGTCTCTTGATTCCTCTGTACTTTTCCACTTACTGTTACCTCTCTTTTACTTTCTGTGTTTTTTCTGCCACCCCGTCTTTCATTTCCAGCCCATTTTTCTTTATCTCTTGCCTCTGTCCATCTTCATTTCTCTCCCCTCCCACAACACTGAATGAAAAACAGCAAACTCTTCATGTTTGACCCTTTCTTTTTCTAGAGTCCATTAATTCTCCCAAGACACCCTTTCTTCTGTTATGCTAATATAATTGATTGGGCTCCAGACTTCTATTCCATCAATCATGGTCCAGCTGGGCCTTTGTAATATGATGCTTCAGCCAGCCTGATTGGACTGGGTGTTTCCCAAGACTTCACGGTCTCACAGAAGGCACCCATCATCGGAGAGCCTAATTCCACAGATGGTTAATCTCATTTTTTATGTGTTGATTTTTCCTAGTTTCTCTCATGGAGGGTAATTTATTCTAAGATCCAGGAGCACTTCATTGTAACCTCTCATTTACCAACTATACTAATAATACTCATCATTTATTGGGTGCTTATTATGTATCAATCACTGTGTTAAGTGCTTTGTGTAAGTTCATTGATTTAATTTTCACAGTAACCCTGTGAGAAGCAAGAATTTATTGGGGTTTTATTTTTATTTTTTTAATTGCTTACCTTACTTTGCAGAGAAGAAAAATAAAAAGTTTGGAGACCAACACAATTCCCAAAGGCCCTGGCATGAATTCAAGCCTGAATAATCTCTCCTTATACCATTCACCCTTTGCATGTATTCAGCTGAACACGTTTACCCTAAAAGGTCAGTCCTCTTCCTAACACAAGTCCTCATTCCCAGCTGTTTCTCTTCTCATGTCCTGCCCCATAAGAGGCAAGCACCACCACACTTCCAGAGACAGACTTTACGGGGATTCGTACAGAAACAGAGGTGCTTTTGTGATGCAGATGTTCTAGTCTCATTTTAGTTGCTATGATAAAATATCCTGACAAACATGATGAAGAAAGAGGGTTTGTTTAGCTTATATATGTGTGTGTGTGTGTGTGTGTGTGTGTGTGTGTGTATGTGTGTGTGTGTGTATGTGTGTGTGTGTGTGTGTGTGTGTGTGTGTGTGCGTGTGTGTGCGTGTGTGTGTGTGTGTGTATGACCTAGCATTCTAGGTTATAGTCTGTTATTGTGGAAGTCAAGACAGGGTTTTAGCATATCACATCTATAGTTGAGAGCAGAGAGAAGATAAATGCATGGGTCTTTGCAGGCTTTCTTGTTCCCAGGTAGCTTTTCCCTCTCTTTTACTGTTCAGGAACCTCCCTCACCACCAACTAGGGAATGGTGCTGCCATTAATGGATAGGTCTTTCTATATCAATTAACAACCAAGACACAGATGTCTCCACTGGCCAACCTGATCTAAAATGACCCAATAAAGACTCTCTTCTCAGGTGATTCTAGGCTGTGTTGAGCTGATAGGAAAAACTAACAAGACAGCAACCTAGATTATATGGCAACAAAGTGATACAGACAATGCATTGAAACAGCACATAGGGAATTCTGAAATGATGTGAACATGAAACACTCAGAGCCCTTCTAGCATAGGCGATGATTCCCAGATGAACTCAAATGAGAAACTATAACTGAGACATGGAAAAGAGTTATAAAGGCTTGGGAATTAATTGTCCTGAGCCAAGTATCTGCAACAGAAATAGACTTCACCTTTATAAGAACCATGTGAACCGTGTTTTCGTAGAGGAATACAGGGGAGTTGTTCCTTGAAGAAGAGTACCATGAGATTGTACAGGTGTGTGGAATGCCAATATAAGAAATCTGATGTGCAAGATCTATTCAGAAGTTCATATATGACCAAGGAGATTTTCACATATAAAAATATATTACTTTGACAAATAGAAACCTAGGAACTTCAGGCATGGTTTATAGTTTCTCTACTGTCACACAGACATCAATCACATAATAATAAGAGGAAGACAATTCTCTTCCTAAAAGTTGTCTGAGCTGTACAATATATTGATATATTTAATTAAGAGTATATTTATTTCAAAATGGTACTTGTTGATAGATAATCCAATCCCCTAATCTTCATACGCAATCCATCAATTTATGAGTACTATTTTAACTCATTGTCATCCCCATGCACACACCATTTTTTCAGTTAACTTTCTGTCAGTCATGATATATTAGTAGTAAATAGCTATATGATTATCATTAAGTTGCCCCCACAAGTTACTGAAGGTGAAGGCCATATGTAAAAATTTTGTGCATACAGCCTTATGTTGTTGCCAGAGTGACCACTGTAGTATGCAATGAATTAAGCCACCCTCTATTTTGTTGAATACTCCAGAGAAAGAGAGAGATTTATTATGAGCAAATGGGTCATGTAATCATGAAGATAGGGAAGGCTTGGGAATATCATTTATGTAATTCAGGCCTGGGAACCAATGAGGGAATCCCAGCAGAAGGTAAGAGGAGATGAAGAGATGTCCCCCACTCAGCAGGTAGGAAACAAAGGCACAAATTCCTCCTGCCTCTGCCTTTTGTCATACTTACGGCCTAAGCTGAACAGGAGAATCACACCTCATAGGGGTAACCCACCCACCTTACTAAATCCAATGATGCAAATATTAATCTCCTCGAGAAATACTACCCAGGAACACTCAGAAACAACGTATAACCTGGGAATCTTGAGGCCCACTTTGGTTGACATGCAAAATTAACCATCGCACATTGCTTCTATGTCTGTCCAAAACAAACTTTAAAATGCCAAGTCCTCTTGTGTAATATTAGTTGAAGATGTGTTACATTCTTTTATACTGTGGAATATTTGTTTAATAATGCAAATATGTGTTGCATTTTTTTTATGTTGCATTTGTTTAACTCTGTGAAGCTGTGTTACTTTGCCTACTAAAAACACCTGATTGATCTAATAAACAGACAATAGCTAGACAGGAGAGAGAAGTAAGCAGGGCTGCTAGGCAGAGAGTATAAATAGAAGGAGAAGAATGTGGGAAGGGGAATGAGAAAAGAAGGAGAGAGGACACCAGGGGCCAGCCACCCAGCTACAGAGTAAGGTACAGAGTAAGAAGTAAAGAAACAAGTAAAGACATAGAAAAAGGTAAAAGCCCCGAGGCAAAAGGTGAATGGGATAATTTAAGTTAAGAAAAGGTGGCTAAAAAAAAGCCAAGCTAAGGCTGGGCTTTCATTAAAAAAAAAGTCTCTGTGTGATTATTTGCGAGCTTAGTGCTAGGCCCCTTAAAGAGCAAAGAGTAAAAAAATAAATGAGACCCATCTTCATTGGCTCTTTCCAGTCAACCATCTTTATTGGAATATGCCATTACCTCTGCCTTAAAAATACGTCAGTGTTGGATTGGGATGTAGCTCAAAATTGTGAGGTGGTGGGAAAACCTCGAGTTCTTCCTCAGCACTGAAAAACACCATGAAAACAAAGGTAAATGTTTATAAAGACTCTATATGATTTATTTATTATCTAATTTCTTAAAATTTATTACAATACTTTCTGGACGTGCATTTTATTTTCAACCCTAGGTCTTGTGAGGCTGTTTAGGGAAGTTTTTATAATCATCCTTATTTTATAGATAAGTAAACTAAGACTCAGATATTAGAACCAAGGTGAGAATGTGTTTCAAAACCCCTACACCACACTTTCTATGGTGTAAGCATTGGAGTTCTCAGGTGTGGGCAAGTATATTACTGCTGAAGGCTGACTCTACCAACACCTGGGGACATGAAATAAGGATCAAGGTATATATGGGGAAAATAAGTCTAGGAAAAAAATTGACTCCCTAGGGAAGTTGTCACTGTATTTTCTCACCTAATAATTTCCTTCTCTGGTCCCTATAGCAAAGTGCCTTTTATGAGGTGAGTTCAGCTACAAGCATGGGTTTGCCATGCCCCATAGGTCTAGCTGAATATTTGGCCATTTACCTGAGATAGAATAGGTTCATAGATTTCCTTTTCTCCTTTCTGTCTCCTGGGAATGGATCCATTCATAAAATAGTCTGCCCCATCTCCTCCTGCCTCAGTGTTTATAATGGAGACGCCAATATCACTGCACAGAAGCTCACAGGTCTCCAGGGTAGTGACCATCCCATCTGTAATGTGTTCTTTATATTAAGGGGACTGAATGGCTGGGGTGCAATGTATCAGAGTAAATGAAATAAAGCTCAAAGTGAAGTTGTTGTTTAAAATAGTGCGTTCCTGATGGCTTCCACAAAAAGATGCTGTAAGATGCTCTGGGGGAAAAATGGGGTAAATGGAGTACTGTGATAGGGATACAAAAAGGGGACTAATTAGGTGAATAAAGAGAACCAACTTGGGGAGAGGGGGAACAGATAGATAGGAGGAGAGAAACACGTGAGAGTAGAGAATAACGACACAGGGATGACGAGTATGTGTGCTTAGCCTAAAATATTCATTTTAAAATTAAAAACATAATAACTGACCAAAAAAACAAACAAAAAATGTTCTGGGGGAAAGATAGTTATTGATACATCACAAATTAAGTTTTTTTTTATAAATATTGCCCACTACACCCCTATATTAGTGATTCATACTCTGTATCAGAATACTAAAGCCTCTGAAAAGTTCTGCAGCAGGAACTTTTATAAACAATTTTTAATATTTCCACATAGAACAATTCCTTCCTTAACTTTGATTTTCTTGAGATATGTTAACAGCTCATAGACCTAGCACTTCCTGAGCAGACTGATTTAAAGCACCAGTGTAATAGCCTACTTTTAGACTGTCAGGTAATATCTAGAATTGCACCACTAGGAAGAAGAGAAAGTTAACTCACAAGTACCTCACAGTCATAAAATAATTAGTGGAAGCTGGCTCTGTTTCTTTTGAAACACTTCTTGAATTGCCCCCTAGCTACTAGAATTGACTGTTCGATAACCAGGAAGGCAAAGACTGCCCTTAGCAGAGTCCTGGCTACCATCAATCGTCCCATAAGAAGCTTTTCACTCTTGACTATGCCTTTCTTTCACTAGCCCTCTTCGAACTCTTCCTAGGAGTGTTTCAGTGTTGACATAACCAGTCTCCTGTCCTCAAAGTCATACTGCTCCAGTCCAGATGGAATACCAGCAACAGGCCAATTTGTTCTCTTCAAGCAATATTTTGAGTCAAGTAGTTAATGAATTTTCTTATTGTTTGATCACTTTTGGGATCTAGATCTGGGTGGCTGCAGTGTCTCTTCATGGTTCCCATGTGACTTCTGATGCTCCAGGCAACACCAAAGCTAAAAAGATTGCTTGTTGCATGAAGACTAAATGGTGATCCTCAAAATTTTTAGGGTGAAGCTCTAGTCCCAGTACCTCAGATGGGAGCTTTATAAGAGTAATCAAGGGGTGAGGAAGTGGGTCAGCAGATTAAACTCTTGTTGAATAAATGTAACAACCTGAGTCCACATTTCTAGAATTCATGTAAAGCTAAACTGGGTAACTCACATCTATAATCCCAACATTCCTTTAGCAAGATGGGAAGTAGAGACAAGAGGATTGTTGGAAGGTTACTACTAGCCAGTTATCATGGTGCATACAGTGGCAAACAATAGAGCCACCCCTCCCCCAAGGGGGGGGGGAGAGAGAGAGAGAGAGAGAGAGAGTGAGAGAGAGAAATAACCATACTACTTGCTTTGGCACAAACATGCCCCCTACACACTCACTCACAAACACTTTATACACAAGCATATAGACAAAAGAAAGTAATCATGCTAAAATGAGGTCCTAAGTGTCCCCTTATATAAAGGAGAAATTTCAGTATAGATAGCAGGCATCTCGGGAAGCACATGAATAGGAATATTGCTGTCTTGAAACAAAGGAGAGAAATTACAGGCCTCAGAAGAAACCAACAGTACCAATACCATGACTTTGGACTTGAAGCGCCTGGGGCTTGGAAACCTTTCTGTTGTGTAAGCCACTTTGTAGTAGTTTGTAACAGCCATTGTAGAAAACCAACATATTTCCACATTTTATTTGGAAAAAAATCTTAGAAGTTGTACTTCTAGTTCTCACAATTGAATTATGAATCCCTGCTTAAGTCACTCAGAAGAAAGAAAAAGGTTGGCTTAAACAGATCCATACTCAGAATTAGAAAGGGTCATTTTCCCTTCATGCATGCCCCCCAACACACACACACACACACACACACACACACACACACACACACACACACACACACACACACACAGTTAAATCATAAAGAATCCATAATCCTGGATATGTCAATAAGATGCAAGAAGAATGCTATCACATATTAGTTACAGATACTGAGTGAGACACAAGGACTTCAACGGTGGCCCATGATGGAAAAAAAAAAAATCTCGATTTTGACAATTCTCAAAGAAAAAAGAAGGAGGGGGAGAAGCAGCAGCAGCAGCTGGGAAAAGAAACAACCAGAGAAAGAGAAACAGCAGCCAGGGAAGAGAGTAAGAAGTGAGGTGTCGAGCAATGTGGAGAGCATGGGTGGGAGGAGGAAGGGGAAGACGTGAGGCGCAGCAGTTCAGGAATCAGCAGGGCTCGGTGAAGGACAGTTTTAGTGGTGAAGCAATGGAAATGAAGTGTGTGCTCCTGTAGGCTGGTGTGCAAACGGAAGGTAAAGAATTAAAGTTACGTTGTCAGGAGCCACCCCTCACCCAACTCTCAAGTCCCCCTGAAGGAAGAGAGCACAGGTGGAAGGCAGATGCTGAAAGAGGACGCTGCATTCAGAAAGGCGTTGGCATGACTGCCTCTGTCACTGCTCCCTCTTTAAGTGGAAGCCATGCTACAGAATGTGCAGGACAAAGAAAGAGACTCTGGAAGAGGGTCGTGGAAAAGGTATTTGAAAAGGTTGAGGACAGCAACGTGCTGTTGATTCACACCAATCAAGCAGAGCTCTCTCCCATTCCTTTTGTGTCCTGCTTTGTGAAGGGAGCAAGTTTGTCCATCAGCAGTAGCCTTTTCCCATTTGCCACCTTAGTCTACTTCAGGAAGAGTACGTACTCTGAGCAGTGTGTGCTGTATCTGCTCTTCCTGCCAATTAGGAACAAATTGGCTGATGCAAACACAGAGGCTTCTAGTGTTCTGCAGGCACCCCCCTTATGTACCAGATCTTCTACAGTTCACTACACTTTACCTAAGTCTTTCACTGTTGATTTGAGCTCTATCACTGCGTGGTTGAACTATCACATTAATCCATGTCTTCCAGTTTGGCCATTTTTCTGAAAACAAAGTGAAGGTTGATCCCTAACTATGTTACATCTTGACATATTTCTTAATTACTTAAAAAAAATTAGTTACTTGAGGTACTATTTAGTGGGCTCATTGTTGTCCTGACTATTCCCAGAGCCACAGAGGCTGGTTTGCCTCTGAGAACAATCTTCCACAAATACTAGCTTTTCCACAAAGTACAACAATCCTAGCACCAAAAAACACATCTCACACTGACTTTTCCCAGTTCCTGAAAAAACCTGATTAACATATGGGTACCCTTTTTATTCTTGTCTTTCCTCCATGTCTGCAGTGTATATAGTTACTGCTATGCCTGCAATTAATGGTGATTGAATTAGTAATTCTTGTAAAATTTTGGAAAGTCAATTTATTTACCAATGTGGACCTCCTTTCTACAATATTTATCACCATATGTATTTTCCAATACTTCAAACTTGAGTGGTGGTCCTTGTTGTCTTATTTACTGTCAGTCACACAATAAATAAAAGTTGGCCACATGAACGAAACAATGAATACATAAATGACTTAAGATTTGCTGAAGAAACTCAGCTGAACTTAAGAGTCTTCAGTGTCTTAACCATGAAATCATGAACGCATGTTCTTGCCAAGAACCCACTTCACTCAAATTGAAGTCTCGTGCTAGGTGCTTTTGCAGAATTCACATGTTTCTCCCTGAGCATTTCAAAGTTCTAGCCTCCTGTCTGGCTTCCCAGACAGCAGACATTGAAAGCAATTGTGACAAATTGGAGACTATACAGATTCCTAAGCTGAGTGGTCTTTATAGGAACATGTAGTCATTCTAACCAAAACTCAATCAAAACTGCTCAAGGGCTAAGCCCAACATGTGAGGCACACCATTGTTCAAATGAGCATCAGTCGGGATTTCTCACAGATGGGGTCAACATGAGTGACGGAGATTAAAACTTTTTAGAAATTATGTCTTCAACTATTTGGAAACTGGCCACCTGGCTGGGGTCTCAGAAAAGAAAAGTGAATGTATAACACTAAGAAAAACTGGAACCCACCAATTTGGATGGTAATCCAAAGGAAAAACAATAACACACAGTGTTTTGCTCCTGAAATCTAGAGTTCATGTCTCCTGTGTACTGGAGAAACTTCTGCCTCTTGCCTTGAACTTGCAGGCTCTGTAGTTCAGTGTAGCTTAAGTTTTCCTGCCTGGCCCACAGTCAGGACAAATCTATCACCTGCCAGTCCCACAGCCATTCAGACCCGACCAAGTAAACACAGAGACTTATATTGGTTACAAACTGTATGGCCGTGGCAGGCTTCTTGCTAACTGTTCTTACAGCTTAAATTAATCCATTTCCATTAATCTATACCTTGCCACATGGCTCGTGGCTTACCGGCATCTTCACATGCTGTTTCTCATCGTGGCGGCTGGCAGTGTCTCTCTGACTCAGCCTTCCACTTCCCAGCTTTATTCTCCTCCTTGTCCCGCCTATACTTCCTGCCTGGCCACTGGCCAATCAGTGTTTTATTTATTGACTAATTAGCAACACATTTGCCATACAGAACATCCCACAGCAGTTCAGAGCTGGAAAAAGCTAATGAAAAAGATTCAGTGAGAGTTCTCACTGTAGCTTACAGACTGCTCCACACTACATTGGATCAGCAACAATGTGCATGCATCATATACCACATCTTTTGCCAATCTTCAGAGGTAGGAATATGTATTTTCCATATTACTTTCAAATCTCTTTTGTGACCAGTATTAACTCCAGACTAGGGGAGGAAGCCTATGGAAAATAATTTCTGGATAGATTACTATAAATAAATCTCTCCCAAATTTGCTTTGTCTCACAGTGTGTAAGGTCAAAGATTTGAGGGATTTGGGGTGGATGTTTATTGTTTGAGATTTCTCTAGAAGTTGCTATAAAGCAGTGGATAGTTCTGGAAGAGCAAGAAGGCAGACTTGCGAGGGACTTCAGCTCAGGGCCCGGGTGGTCTTCCTGTGTGGCATTCTCATGAGATGTGGGCTGTTAACACCCTAGCTGAAAGCTTCAAGAGGAAGTCTTCAGTGAGCAAAGCAGAACGGCACAACCTTTTAAAATTGAGCCCCAGAAGTCAACACAGCATCACTTCCATTTTGATGTATTGTTTTAAAAGTCAGAACAGTCCCCCCAGGTTCAGAGGAGGGTGAATTAGAGCCCGCCTCTTCATTGTGGAAGAGCAGAAGGAAAGGCAATGGGACACTTCTTTCTTTCCACAGGTGCAACCACAACATTCAAGACAAGACCAGCTCTTGAACTCTTCTACCTTCTTAATTCCTGAAGCCAAAGAACAACAATAAACATGGATTTAATGATAATCTGGTGTGTAGTTCTTGACATAATTGGGATAGATCTCAAAGTGTAGTCTCAATAATCCCCACCATAAATATTTTGCCTAACATCGAGGCAATTAATATTGAGAGAATGAATCAGAGAAAGAAATGAAGCCCACACAAAAAGCCATCACACAGTAATTACTGTTTGAGCCTCTTAGCTTTGGTTGACTCATCTGTGAAATGAAGGCACCGTATTCCAAATGACCTTACTTGATCTTTTGCATTATTTATTGAGTCTAAAACAAATATGATCATATCAAACCCTCTTTTGAAAATGCAGAACTGCTAGCTATTTTCTTAGAGCACAGCAGAGCAAACTGTTGTCTTATAAAAATGATAGATATGGTTGCTTTTCCCCAGATTGGATGCTTGTATGAAAGAAGTAAGGAGCAATATTAAGACACATAACTCTGAACTCTCCCAATTTTTTTGATTTTCAGACATGTACTGTGCTTTTTATCTAAAGCAAAGTAATACATGACTCAAAGATAAACCAATTTCAAGAAATGGAGATGGATTAATGAAATATTTACTATTCAAAAGAGAAAAGAAAGCTGTGATAGTTCCCTGCATTTCTCTTCATTATAGTCCTCCAGAATGTTTGTGCATATGGATCACAAATGAATCCTGGGAAGAACCTAGCAGAAGGTTTTGATTAAATGGTATGTTGAATAAACAATTCTGAGACATTTTAATGAGGTCAGATAAAAGGCTGTGCTGAAAAGAAATATTAAAAATTTTACTTTGGGGCCTCTATCCTTAAACGAATTCCTGCAGATCTGAACTCTGTGTCTCCTCACTGTGCCATTATCTGAAGTCATCTTCTTGTTGATTTTACTGCCTTGAGTGACCCATGATTCCTTAGCACGGAGAATTCCATTGCAAGATTTCTGAAAATTATTGACATTGTATTAATGAAATATAAAAAAACAAACAAAAACTTTTTATAGTATTTTTATTTTATAATTAACTTAATTTCACATATCAGCCACGGATTCCCCCGTCCTCCCTCCTCCCACCCCCAAGCCCTTCCCCCAAAATCCACCCCCCATTCTGGCCTCCTCCAAGTCAAGGTCTCCCCTGGGGAGTCGGCCCAGCCTGGTAGACTCAGCCCCGAGGCAGGTCCAGTCCACTCCTCCCTAAACCAAGGCTAAGCAAAGTGTTCCAGCGTAGGCCCGAGGTTCCAAAAAGCCAGCCCATGCACCAAGGACAGGTCCTGGCTCCACTGCCTGGGGGCCTCCCAAACAATTCAAGCTAATCAACTGTCTCACTTATCCAGAGGGACTGATCCAGTTTCAGGGGGGTTCCTCTGCCAGTGGTTCACAGTTCATGCGTTTCCACTAGTTTGGCTATTTGTCCCTTTGGTTTTTCCAATCATGGTCTCAATATCTCTTGCTCATACAGTCCCTCCTCTCTCTTGCCGATTGGACTCCCGGAGCTCCACCTGGAGCTCGGCCATGGATCTCTGCATCCACTTCCATCAGACACTGGATGAGAGTTCTATCATGACAGCCAGGGTATTCGGCCATCTGATCACCAGAGCAGGTCAGCTCAGGCACTCTCTCAATCATTACCAATAGTCTACAGTGGAGGTATCTTTTCCACTCTTGGGCATATACCCAAGGAATGCTCAATCATACCATAAGGACACATGCTCATCTATGTTCATAGCAGCATTATTTGTAATAGCCACAACCTGGAAACAACCTAGATGGCTTTCAACTGAAGAATGGATAAACAAAATGTGGTCCATATACACAGTGGAGTTTTACTCAGCAGAGAAAAACAATGACATCATGAGGTTTGCAGGCAAATGGATGGAACGAGAAAAAAATCATCCTGAGTGAGGTAACCCAGACTCAGAAAGACAAACATGGAAGGTACTCATAAGTGGATACTAGATATAAAGCAAAGGATAACCAGACTGCCACTCACAACTCCAGGGAGGCTACCTAGTAAAGAAGACCCTAAGAAAGACACAGGGATCGCCCAATAACAAAGAAATAGATGAAATCTACATGAGAAAACTGGGGGTGGGGGTTAATGGAGGGCAAGGGTTAGGGGGAAAGAGAGCTTAGGGGACAGGGAGGTCCCAGCTGGATCAGGAGCAGAGTGGGAGAAGAGAGAGGGAGATACCATGATGAATGAAGACCCCAGGGGAATAGGAAGAAGCAGAGTGCTTGAGAGGTCCCCAGAAATCCACAAAAACTTTTTATTACATTTAATCCTTTTAATTGCATTTAGTCTTTTCTTTATATAGCTTTGAAAAATAGAGTTAAATAATATGCCTATAGCTCTTTATGACATACTAATCAAAATACTACTTTTTGGTCATGATGTTACCTAGTAGTACAGAAACATGTGAATTACAAAAGTCAACTCAGGATTTTTGGTGCCCAAATTAAATACTATGTAAGTGAAATGTACTGACCAAATTAATATGATCAACATTCAACATTTCCCAAGTTTGACCTTGCTAGAATTAGCTTGGAAATGAAATGTAGTATATGGGAGGAAGGACCTTTGTCTCTGTAAATTATAGAAAGAAAAGGAAAGAGTCAGAAGCAGCAAGCCAAAATGATACAGTCAGTATGGTAAGCTCTGGGCATTGTGGGCCTAAAAGGTAGAGTATTTGGAATTGATGTAAAGGTCTAGGGTTAAACCACGGAAATAGGTGATCTGAGTGGAATGAGGTCCAGACACTTAAAAAAGAAAGATGTTGAGACATTATAATATATTCTCCACAAAGTGGAGAGAAAGGGGAATTTTCAAATTAGCTATTGACTTAGGGTGGGGCTCAATAACAAGAATATAAGCTGCTTGGGACAGTGAGAGGCTAAGTATAGAATAGCCAGAAGCAATGGGTCTCAAGAGACAAGGATTTTTACCATGGGGCTGGAGACAGAATGGATTAAAATGTCAGAATATTGAAATAGACCACATTCTTCCTCTAAGACCTTTGCTTTTTGGGGAAATCTAATACTATGTAAAGGGAGCAAGATTCAGTAAAAGCAACAGGGTACAATGAACATGCATGGAAAAGATGAAAATTCAAATGGACATTTGCCATAAGAAGGGTGGAGTAATGTCTGAGAGAGAGAGAGGTTATTGCAGATACATAGACAGAAAGCAGAAGCTATGTGGGAATGTTACTGTCACTTACCAAAAAAACATGATATGTGGATACTTCCATAAAGAAAATCATCTATTTGACTAAATTGTCTTGGCAAATGGAACTAATTAAGTTTGCTAGCTAATTGAGCTAAATTAAATATAAAATATCAGATTCATAATCTATTTATATGCATGTCTTCTTATATAGGAATAATACCCAAATTTACTTTTAAATTGTGTTTGCTAAGTTGTATCATCTTGATTGCAAGCTTCTGTGAAGGACTGGAAGACTCTTCAGTGTGACCATCATTGATTTGTGTGAACCTCAGATGGACCAAACCAAGGTAAAACCATCTGAGATGCTGACCCCATCTTTTCTCTATTTTCATTTTCTTCTATTAAAAAATAATATCTACTCTAATGCAAGACTCCTACAGATCTGTCAGTGTGACCCAGCATGCCAACAGACAAAGCTAGAGACATCCAGGACATAATTTAGTAATGATCCATGTCTTTTCTCATTTAACCTGTGGAAACTTCATACCTCATTTCAGACTGGGATCCACCTATGAAGCTTCTGCTTCCACATCACAGCTTCTGCCAGCCTATGATGTTTCAAAAGCTTATCTCTTGCTAATCGCATCTACATTCTGCCAACATGCCAGCCCTCTGCAACCTGAAAAGGCCACAGAGTGAAACTTGTGAGACAATTCAGGAAAGCATGTCTTAGGTTTCCAGTAAAGCACCAGACAACCATTGCTATCCAATGCAGAACGATACTTTAAAAAATGTCTCATGTTCATTTGTGTATCTGCCATATGTAGACTGTATGTATAGTGTATGTGTGTACCTGAGAGTGTATACATGTGCATGAGAGTACATGTGGAGATAAAAGAACTTTGTCACCCATCACTTTCCACCTCATTTTTAGGACATGGTCTCCCATGGAACCAGAAGTCACTGATTAGTTAGACTCTCTAGCCAGGAATCTCTGAGGATCTGTCTGTCTGCTTCCTCCTCTCACCCTCTGACCCTAGCCCTAGCACTAGTGTTACAGACACATTGCTGGACATGTGGCCTACACATGGGTGATGGAGATCTGAACTCAAATCCTTCTGCTTTTGCTGCGGGTATCTCCACAGCCCCGAGCTACTTTGTAAACCTAGGATTACTTGGATTCAGTGCAAACATGTCATTCATTCTAACAGGAGTTCATTGTGGTGGAAACTGTGAGATGACTTCATCTCTGTCATTGATTACCAGTCAAAACTAGGAAAGGCACTTGTTATCTGTCCCACAGAAAAGACAGAACTCAACAAACCACGGGTTTACTTATGGTAAGCCACCGTCCCCACCTGAGCTCCAGAAGATGACGAGGATAGAGCAGACAGTCCATGGGAAGTTTGTTGGTCTATTTTTGGCTTCTCTAAATGTTCTAAGAGAAAAAGATGCCTTGAAGAAATTACTTGTGTTCTGTGCTATTCAGATCTCTAAATTTGTCAGTTGACCTTGTTCTTCTCATTTTTGTCCTCGGTGTTTATCTCCAGCAAAAGGAGTGTCTAATTCTTGTCTGTACCTGTAGCTCTGGAGAGTCATTCTGTTCTGTGTTCCAGTCAGCCACAGAGCTGGAAACTAAAATATAATTGCTTTAATTTACTTGTTTTCTGTTTTGCATCAAAGCGCGTAAAACACAACAATAGAGTCTTTGGCTCCTAGGATTACTATATCATATGGAACTCTTTCTTTCTGGTCACACTTAGTTGATGAGCCATATGGCACCGATGTATTGAGAAAAGTCTGAGCAAGCTTTTCCAAATACGAAATATTATTCAGATTTCCCTAATTTATGCAAATGAGGCCATTCATTTTCCTACCTAATCCTCTCTGGAGATGCTCCAACGTTTGAAATGAAAGAAATTCTTCTTTCACTGTATGTAATCCGAATTAATTGCTTTTGACAGCAAAGGGTGGGATGGTGGATACTGCAGAGGTTAGCCCTTTAATCATATCACCTCTGTAGCTAACTCAGCCATGCAGTTCTCTGGAGAGTGGCCAGGCCTGCGTGCCCTGCTGCCTCCTGGCATCTGAAAAACAGTAACTCACACGTATCACCAACTGCATCTTATGGAAAGTGAGCCTACTGCAGGAGAAAAAAAGTGGACCCAAACTGAGAAAGAAAGAAAGTGGGAACACAAAGCCTGTCTAACGTCTCTGGGGACAGACACCCTGATCTACCCTTTAGAACTGTCCACTGGGATAAAGGTCATGTTCATGAGCATGGCAGAAAGATCTTCTAGAAACTAGTCCACCTTCTCCCACTTCCAGTGCACACTGTCTACAGCCCTGTTGGTTTTCTGTCACTTTGACACAAGCTAGACCCCTGTTTAGAAAAGGGAACCTTAATTGAGACTACAGCCTCACCCTCGTGGGCTGTGGACAAGCCTGTGGTGCACTTTCTTGATTGATGATTGGTATAGGAGGGCCCAGATTACTGTCGGTGGTGTCACCCCTGGACTGGTCATCCTGAGTGCTGCAAGAAAGCAGGCTGGCTGTGGATCTGTGGATCTCTGCATCTGCTTCCATCAGCTCCTGGAGAAAGGCTCTGTGATGACAGGGTAGTCACCAATCTGGGGTGGGGGTGGGGCGGCTTACCTTCTTGTAGGAGGGAATGAGGGGTGGATTGGGAGGGGGAGGCTGGAGGGGTAGGAGGAGGGAAGAGGGAGATCTTTGGTATGTAAAATATATAAAAATTATTCTTAATAAAAAATGCACAGGAAAAAAAAAAAAGAAAAAGAAAGAAAGCAGGCTAGGGGAGCCACAAGGAGCAAGCCAGTAAGCAGCGCTCTTTCATGACCTCTAGCATCACTTCCTGCTCAGCTCCAGTTTCTGCCTTGACTTCCCTGGATAATGGATTATCTGTTGAAGGATAAGATTAACCTTTTCCTCCCCAAGTGCCTTTGGTCATGGTGTTTCATCACAGCAATAGCAACCTTAATTAAGACACCTGTCTTATTCTTCTAATTCTCCAAACCCTGGTCATCACCCCAGACTCCCCATTTTTTTAATGTGTTTGCTATTAATCATTCAAGACTTAACTCCAGTATCACCATATTCATAGATTTTTTTCCCCTTCTTTACCCAGGCAGAAACCATCCCCCTGTTTTCTGTAATGTTATAACGCACTCAACCTCTTCCACAGCAGGAATGCTTGCATACCTGATAATTTATTGAACACTCATTTCTTATCTTCCTGAGACTTATGTTCAAAGGAAACAAAAAGGTTAGCTTCATGAAAGCAAAATCAAAAATTTTTAAATAGTAAATATTAGTAAAGTCACATCTTAGAAACATGGGGCTTAATTAAGGAGAGCATTAATGAATGAAAATCTGTCTGAAAATTATAAGCTACCTCAAGGAGAAGACTATGTTTTCTGGTTGTAGGTGGTACTTTCTAAACTAATGCCATAAAATTTCTAGCAAGGCTTTTTGTTTATGATAGTTTTTTTTTACCCTGAATTTGAACCTAGAGATTTGAGGATATGAGGTAAATACTCTTATCACTGAACTATAAATCCAACCCTTCACCATAGATCTCAATAATTACAAGTGGAAATTTAATTCAACTAGGATGGATTTATGGGTGGTTGTGAGATAGATTAGAGGGACCCATGTCTCTTTGAGCACTGGGGCAGGCATTAAGCATTGTTAGAGGACTGTGAAATACTGTTAAATGACTTTTGATGACTTGTATTTATTGTACACACCCATTTTAAGCTTTGTTTTTCCTGAAAAACAACTAAGATGTTGAGTGCTAGCATTATTTGATTCCTTAGCAACCAGCCCTATTTGGCCTCATGGTAACTGGCTATTTCAAACTCAACAATCACTCTGAAGGTACTCCAGAAGCTACAGAGGACCCTCTACAATCATAGCTGAAGACATGTTTCAGTTAGGACCACTCCAGATAGCCTGAACCAGCCCTATATGGTAATCCTCTAAGAAAGTTAAGCTTATGTGAACTCTAGAGGATGCTGAAGTCACTTTTACTCAGGCCAAAGCAGGGGACAGGAGCAGAAGGTCAGTAATTGATAAAGTCTTTCATTTTTTTTGAGAGAGAAACTGTGTTGTGGTTGGTGCAAACAGTCTTAGATCTGCATGAAGGTCTGATGCGGTTTGTACGACATACTTGCAACACCCACTTTGTGTCTACAGTTAGCCATGAGACCCTCATCTGTGGTGCCAAAGATGCCAGTACCTGAATCCTATATGAAAACTGTAACTCTACTGGCTGTTGCCTGCTGCTGCCTTCTGTTGAAGCTCACTTCTTCTGGAAGCCATTACAATAGTATGAAAAAAATCTATTTTCAATAAATGAAAGAAAGCATGAATAGCTGACCAGTTCCAAAGTCATAAGCATCCAACTCAAAAGCTTAGAAGCCATGAAGTCCCTAGCTTCTAAAGCCTGGAACAGTAGTCCTCTTGTTCCCAAGGCTTGGATCTCTAAGACTATAGACCTGCCAAAGCACACCCTAGAGCTCAGGCATGCAATGGCCTGAGACTGCTAACGATGGAAGGAAGTACTTGTCCTTGCTTACCCACAATTCCTAGTAAATAGAGCAAAGGAATTCAGCTGACTGGTTGGTAACAATCACCATGGTGGGTCAGATGTGACAGGAAATAATGACAGTGGACGTTAGACTCTATTGCTCTGAATTCAATGAAAATAGTTTGACTCGGGGTAGGGGAGGAATGTAGCAGCTAACTGGGCTAGAACTAAGATCAAACATCTTCTTTATTGAAACACATACTTTTTAATTCAAATGTTATTGTGCTTCTTGAGGTATGAAATTATTCTCCAAAGAAAATCAGCAACAAAGGTTAATAAAAGTAAGCAGTCATGAATTTTATTTAAATTATTCATAAAAAGAAGAAGTGATTACAGTGCAGTTAAGAGGAATGGAAAATTTTACTTCATAAGGCAAATTAATCTGTTTGTTTGCAATTTCTTTTAATTTCTTCCAGTGGATGCAAGACAACCCCATCTTTAGGTAAAGCAATTAAATACAGTGGTATATAACTCTCCCTAATAAGGTGCCAAATAAATTTCCATTGTAGGTATTCCATAGTCAGCATGAATTCAGGAACAATGAACTACGAAAGTAATGCTAAAATGTTCATAGAGAAAGGGAGAATATGTGCATTTCTGAAGGGCATATTTATTGCAATGAAATATATTAGAATCATATACAACTCCCTCACCATCTATGCACAATTTTCAACCATAATGCTTATTACAACTCCCTTCTGCCTTGTTGGCCTTTATATTTACTGTTGAGATAAAATACCCTGATAAAAAGCAAGCTAACACACAAAGGGTTTATTCCTTTCAATGCAAAATCGGTCATGATGGGGAAGTTGAGGGAGCAGGGGGTTGAAGCATCTGCTCACATCATATCCACAGCCTGTAAGCAGAGAGAGAGACAAATCCATTCTTGTTAGTATTTAGTTTGCTTTTTCAATTCTGTACAATCCCGGATCCCCTGCCCAGGGATTATCCTACCTAGAAATAAGATAGGTCTTCCAATGTCAATTAACACAATCAAGATAATCCCTCACAGGTGATCTCAGAGATTAGCCTTAATCTAAATAGTCCCTAGTGTGTTTCCCCTGAAGTTCACCTCCTTGGTGATTATAAGTTCTGTCAAGTTGGCAATTAGTACTACTCACCATCTCCCTTCAATGCTTAAGAGTATACTTTACTTGGAAGAACTTAAGAACTGTAACACTTAAATCCTACAAGTCATTGTACAATAGCCATTAATATTCCCTTGTGACTGGGACCACAGTACACCCCCAAAAGAACTCTCTGAAGTCATGGGACACTTGGCAGTTTCCTTCATACATTGCTGTGGTTTTCCTCCACCCCAGTTTCTATAACAACAGGGTAGGCAGGCCAATCAGAGGATTGATTTTTCTGGTGTTAGTGAGCTTCTTGAATGATTTCCCCTGAGCTCAGCCAGCTCTTTATGAAAACTATCAGCACTAAATACATCTGCCCACTTTTCCAGAAGTTCTGGGACTATAAATAGGATAACAACTGTACAATAGATTGATGGTAGAAAGATAATTTAAAAATTTGATGATATCATGATTTGCTTACATAACCTAGGTGCCAATTTACAATTTTTAGAACATAAATATTTTAGTGTCAATTGTAATTAGTGAATAGACTTTAACTGTGGTGCTGTGACAAGTCTCGTCAATCTAATATGATGGACATTTAGGCTGTATTTACCTCTCTAATAGTCTAGGGCTGAGTCAAAGGTTATCTCCTCCCACCATTAAGAGGACAAATGCTTCAAGACTCCTTAATGAAGGTGTTATAGTGCTGCACAGCTAAGCTCCAAACTTGCAAAAACATCTTGCCAAAAGTGACCCTCAGCCTTCTGTGAATTATTATTTCCCCAAAGTAAAAAGCATCTAAGAAAACTGCTGCACAAACTGATGATTCTTCCATCATTTCCCAAAGTTTGTTTTATCTCCCATGCACCTGTAATGTAAATTGCCTAAAATATTTCTTTATATCCTATTCAACACTATCCATGAAACCAGGTTTGATGTGCTAGGAGTAATTTCATACATAATGAATTAAGTCCATTGCTATAAAATTTTTATAGTACTATTGGAATTTATCTTATATAACTCCAGGACTACAGATGCCATGTTAAGGGAATATTGTTGAATATATTAGTGGAAAACAAAGCACTTGAAAATCTGCATAGGTTAATTGTCATGCTTATGCTCACAGGAATCTGACGGTGTCCAAGATACTTTTTTTTATTGTTTATTTAATTTTTTTATTTTTATTTTGCAATACAATTCAGTTCTACATATCAGCCACAGATTCCCTTGTTCTTCCCCCTCCCACCCTCCTCACCTTCCCCCCAGCCCACCCCCCATTCCCACCTCCTCCAGGGCAAAGCCTTCCCTGCGGACTGAGATCAACCTGGTAGGACTGAGATCAACCTGGTAGACTCAGTCCAGGTAGGTCCAGTCCCCTCCTCCCAGGCCGAGCCAAGCGATCCTGCATAGGCCCCAGGTTTCAAACAGCCAACTCATGCAATGAGCACAGGACCCGGTTCCACTGCCTGGATGCCTCCCAAACAGATCAAGCCAATCAACTGTCTCATCCATTCAGAGGGCCTGATCCAGTTGGTGACCCCTCAGCCATGGGTTCATAGTTCATGTGTTTCCATTTGTTTGGCTATTTGTCCCTGTGCTTTATCCAAACTTGGTCTCAACAATTCTCGCTCATATAAACCCTCCTCATTCTCGCTAATTGGACTCCCAGAGATCCACTCAGGGCCTAGCAGTGGATCTCTGCATCCAGATCCCTTAGTAGTTGGATGGGGTTTCTAGCACGACAATTAGGGTATTTGGCCATCCCATCACCAGAGTAGGTCAGTTCTGGCTGTATCTCAATCATTGCCAGCAGTCTGTTGTGGGGGTATCTTTGTGGATTTCTGTGGGCCTCTCTAGCACTTTGCTTCTTCCTATTCTCATGTGGTCTTCATTTACCATGGTCTCCTATTCCTTGTTCTCCCTCTCTGTTTTTGATCCAGCTGGGATCTCCCGCTCCCCCAAGCTCTCTTTCCCTCGACCCTCGCCTTTCACTACCCCCACTCATGTCCAGGCTATTCATGTAGATCTCTTCCATTTCTCTGTCATTGGGCGATCCCTGTGTCTTTCTTGGGGTCCTGTTTTCCAGGTAGCCTCCCTAGTGATGTGAGTAGCAGTCCAGTCATCCTTGTTCCACATCTAGTATCCTGCTACGAGTGAGTACATACCATGTTTGTCTTTCTGAGTCTGGGTTACCTCACTCAGGATGATTTTTTCTAGATCCATCCATTTGTCTGCAAACCTCATGATGTCATTGTTTTTATCTGCTGAGTAGTATTCCATTGTGTATATGTACCACATTTTGTTTATCCATTCTTAAGTTGAAGGGCATCTAGGTTGTTTCCATGTTCTGGCTATTACAAACAATGCTGATATGAGCATAGCTGAACAAGTGCTCTTGTGGTGTGGTTGAGCATTCCTTGGATATATGCCCATTAGTGGTATAGCTGGATCTTGGGGGAGATGGATTCCCAATTTTCTAAGAAAGTGCCATATTGATTTCCAAAGTGGTTGTACAAGATTGCATTCCCACCAGCAGTGGAGGAGAGTTCCCCTAGCTCCACATCCTCTCCAGCATAAGGTGTCTTCAGTGTTTTTGATCTTAGCCATTCTGACAGGCATAAGGTGGTATCTCAGAGTTGTTTTGATTTGCATTTCCCTGATGATTAGGGATGTTGAGCAATTCCTTAAATGTCTTTCAGCCATTTGAGTTTCCTCTGTTGAGAATTCTCTGTTTAGCTCTATAGCCCATTTCTTAATTGAACTGTTGGGCATTTTGATGTCTAATTTCTTGAGTTCCTTATATATTCTGAATATCAGTCCTCTGTCAGATGTGGGGTTGGTGAAGATCTTTTCCCATTCTGTAGGCTGTCGCTTTGCCTTGTTGACCGTATCCTTTGCTCTACAAAAGCTTCTCAGTTTCAAGAGGTCCCATTGATTGATTGTTTCTCTCAGTGTCTGTGCTACTGGTGTTCTATTTAGGAAGTGGTCTCCTATGCCAATGCGTTCAAGACTACTTCCTACTTTCTCTTCTAGCAGATTCAGAGTAGCTGGATTTATGTTGAGGTCCTTGATCCACTTGGACTTAAGTTTTGTGCATGGTGATAGATATGGATCTATTTGCAGCCTTCTACATGTTGATATCCAGTTATGTCAGCACCATTTGTTGAAGATGCTGTCTTTTTTTTATTGTGCACTTTTGGCTTCTTTGTCAAAAATTGTATGTTCATAGGTGTGTGGATTAATGTCAGGGTCTTCAATTCGATTCCATTGGTCCACATGTCAGTTTTTATGCCAGTACCAAGCTGTTTTTATTACTGTAGCTCTATAGTAGAGCTTGAAGTCAGGGATCGTGATGCCTCCAGAGATTGTGTTATTGTACAGGATTCTTTTGGCTATCCTGAGTTTTTTGTTTTTCCATATGAAGTTGAGTATTATTCTTTCCAGGTCTGTGAAGAATTGTGTTGGTATTTTGATGGGGATTGCACTGAATCTGTAGATTGCTTTTGGTAAGATTGCCATTTTTACTATGTTAGTCCTGCCTATCCATGAGCATGGGAGATCTTTCCATTTTCTGACATCTTCTCAAATTTCTTTTTTCAGGGACTTAAAGTTCTTGTCATATAGGTCCTTCACTTGCTTGGTTAGTGTTACCCCAAGGTATTTTATGTCATTTGTGGCTATAGTAAAGGGTGATGTATCTCTGATTTCCTTCTCTGCTTCTTTGTCCATTGTATATAGGAGGGCTACTGATTTTTTTGAGTTGAACTTGTATCCTGCTATGTTGCTGAAGGTGTTTATAAGCTATATCAGTTCCTTGGTTGAATCTTTGGGGTCATTCAAGTATATTATCATGTCATCTGCAAATAGAGAAAGCTTGACTTCTTCCTTTCCAATTTGTATCCCCTTAATCTCCTTATGTTGTCTTATTGCTCTGGTTAGAACTTCAAGTACTATATTGAATAAGTATGGGGAGAGCGGACAGCCTTGCCTCGTTCCTGATTTTAGTGGAATTGCTTTGAGTTTCTCTCCATTTAATTTGATGTTGGCTGTTGGCTTGCTGTAAATTGCCTTTATTATGTTTAGGTATGTTCCCTGTATTCCAGATCGCTCCAAGACCTTTATTATGAAGGGGTGTTGGATTTTGTCAAATGCCTTTTCTGCATCTAGTGAGATGATCGTGTGGTTTTTTTCTTTGAGTTTGTTTATATGGTGTATTACATTGACGGACTTTCATATGTTGAACCACCCTTGCATCCCTGGAATGAAGCCTACTTGATCATGGTGGGTAATTGTTTTGATGTGTTCTTGGAGTCTGTTTGCCAGTATTTTATTGAGTATTTTTGCATCGATGTTCATGAGGCAGATCGGTCTGTAGTTCTCTTTCTTTGTTGTATCCTTGTTTGGTTTAGGAATCAGGGTAATTGTAGCCTCATAGAAGGAGTTTGGTAATGTTTCTTCTGTTTCTATTGTGTGGAACAATTTAGAGAGTATTGGTATTAACTCTTCTTTGAAGATCTGGTAGAATTCTGCGCTGAAACCATCTGGTCCTGGGCTTTTTTTGGCTGGGAGACTTTTAATGACTGTTTCTATTTCCTTAGGGGTTATTGGACTATTTAAATAGTTTATCTGGTCTTGATTTAACTTAGGTATGTGGTACCTATCCAGAAAGTTATCCATTTCTTTTAGGTTTTCCAGTTTTGTGGAATAGAGGTTTTTGAAGTATGACCTGATGATTCTCTGGATTTCCTCAATGTCTGTTGTTATGTCCCCCTTTTCATTTCTGATTTTGTTGATTTGGATGCTCTCTCTGTGTCTTTTGGTTAGTTTGGATAAGGGCTTGTCTATCTTGTTGATTTTCTCAAAGAACCAACTCTTTGTTTCATTAATTTTTTGTATTGTTCTCTTTGTTTCTATTTTATTGATTTCAGCTCTCACTTTGATAATTTCCTGGCATCTGTTTTTCCTGGGAAACTTTGCTTCTTCTTGTTCTAGAGCTTTCAGGTGTGCTGTTAAGTCACTAGTGTGAGATTTCTCCAACTTATTTATGTGGGCATTTAGTGCTATGAATTTCCCTCTTAGTACTGCTTTCATAGTGTCCCATAGGTTTGGATATGTGGTGTCTTCATTTTCGTTGATCTCTAGGAAGTCTTTAATTTCTTTCTTTATTTCTTCCTTAACCCATTGGTGATTCAGTTGGGTATTATTCAGTTTCCATGAGATTGTAGGTTTTCTGTAGTTTTTGTTGTTGTTGAAATCCAACTTTAGACCATGGTGGTCTGATAGAACACAGGAGGTTATTCCAATGGTTTTGTATCTGTTGAGATTTGTTTTGTGGCCAAGTATATGGTCGATTTTAGAGAAGGTTCCATGGGGGTACTGAGAAGAAGGTATATTCTTTTTTGTTAGGATGGAATGTTCTGTAGATATCGATTAAGTCCATTTGAGTCATGACATCAGTTAAGTCCTTTATTTCTCTGTTAAGTTTTGATTTGGGAGATCTGTCCAGTGGTGAAAGTGGGGTGTTGAGGTCTCCCACTATTAATGTGTGGGGTTTTATATGTGATTTAAGCTTTAGTAATGTTTCTTTTACATATGTGGGTGCCCTTGGTGTTTGGGGCATAAATGTTCAGAATTGAGACTTCATCTTGGTGGATCTTTCCTGTGATGAGAATGTAATGCCCTTCTTGATCTCTTTTGATTGATTTTAGTTTGAAGTCTATTTTGCTGGATATCAGGATGGCTACACCCGCTTGTTTCTTAAGACCATTTGATTGGAAAGTCTTTTCCCAGCCTTTTATTTTTAGGTAGTGTCTATCTTTGAATTTGAGATGTGTTTCTTGTATGCAGCAGAAAGATGGGTCCTGCTTTCGTATCCATTCTGTAAGCCTATGTCTTTTTATAGGTGAATTAAGTCCATTGATATTGAGGGATATTAATGACCAGTGATTGTTCATTCCTGTTATTTTTTGGTGGTGATGTGTGTGTACTTCTCTTCATTGGGGTTTACTGCTGTGGCTTTATCTATTGCCTGTGTTTTCGAGGGTGTATCTGACTTCCTTAGGTTGGAATTTTCCTTCTAGTGCTTTCTGTAGGGCTGGGTTTGTGGATAAGTATTGTTTAAATCTGGCTTTGTCATGGAATGTCTTGTTCACTCAATCTATGATGATTGAAAGTTTTGCTGGGTATATTAGTCTAGCCTGGCATCCATGGTCTCTTAGTGTCTGCATTACATCTGTCCAGGTCCTTCTGGCTTTTAAAGTCTCCATTGCGAAATCGGATGTTATTCTGATTTGTTTGCCTTTATACGTCACTTTGCCTTTTTCCTTTGCTGCTCTTAATATTCTTTCTTTATTCTGTACATTTAGTTGTCTAATTATTATGTGGCAAGGGGACTTTTTTTGGGGGTCTAGTCTGTTTGGTGTTCTATAGGCTTCTTGTATCTTCATAGGCATTTCCTTCTTTAAGTTGGGAAAGTTTTCTTCTATGCTATTGTTGAATATATTTTCTGTGCCCTTGAGTTGGTATTCTCCTTCTTCTACCCCTATTATTCGTAGGTTTGGTCTTTTCATGGTGTCCCAAATTTCTTGGACATTTTGGTTCATGACTTTGTTGGCTTTAGTATTTTCTTTGACTGATGAATCTATTTCTTCTACTGTATCTTCAACGCCAGAGATCCTCTCTTCCATCTCTTGCATTCTGTTGATTATACTTGCATCTGAAGTTCCCAAACGTTTACTCAGATTTTCTATTTCCAGCATTCCCTGTGTTTGTGTCCACTTCATTTTTTCTATTTCCCTTTTCAGGTCTTGGACTGTTTCCTTCATTTGTTTCATTGATTTTTCTTGATTTTCTTTCAGTACTTTATTGCTTTCTTCCAGGACTTTATTGATTTCTTCTAATTTGTTTGCCCTTTCCTTTAGTTGTTTACAGTGTTCTTCCCATTGTTTTGTCTTTTCCTCTACACAAGCCTCTAGCTTCTTCATGATGTCATTCATAAGGCTGTTTTCTTCTGCTTCTTCCAATTTCTGATGTTCAGGTCTAGGTGTTGGAGGAGAGCTAGGTCCTGGTGATGCTGTATTGCTATTCATTTTGCTGTAAGTGTTTCTGCCTTGACGTCTGCCCATCTCCTTGTGGTTCGTTCTTGGCCTTATCCGCACACTTGGTTCAGACAGAGCTGACAGATTCAGGAAGTCTCTCTCTCTTGTCCAGATGGGAGCTCTCTTGTCCAAATTGGAAGTCCGGGGCAGGATGGGAGTTCTTGTCCAGAAGGGAAGTCCGGGGCAGGATGGGAGCTATTGTCCAGAAGGGAAGTCCAGAGCAGGATGGGAACTCTTCTCTCTCTCTCTCTCTCTCTCTCTCTCTCTCTCTCTCTCTGTGTGTGTGTGTGTGTGTGTGTGTGTGTGTGTGTGTGTGTGTGTGTGCTCCAGAAGGGAAGTCCAGGGCGAGATGGGAGCTGGGGGCCGGCCTCTAAGTCTCAGGAAGAGGCTGGGGGCTCGGGCAGATGGGCGTGGGGGCAGGGTGTGGAGATTGCAGGGTCTGCCGGGGGTCTTGGAGAAGGGGATCCTTCCCGGTGGGGCTAGAAGGGAACCTGCCTGGTGTCCAGAACCTGGGGCCAAGTTGGGCAGGCCTTCCCCAGAGTGGCTGGTGCCCAGGGATGGGGTCCAGGCCCAACTAGGGCACTCACCTGTGCTCCAGAAGGGAAGTCTGGGGCAAGATGGGAGCTGGGGGCCAGCCTCTAAGTCTCAAGAAGAGGCTGGGGGCTTGGGCAGATGGGCGTAGGGGCAGGGTGTGGAGATTGCAGGGTCTGCTGGGGGTCTTGGAGAAGGAGATCCTTCCCGGTGGGGCTAGAAGGGATCCTGCCCAGTGGCCAGAACCTGGAGCCAAATTGGGCAGGTCTTCCCCGGAGTGGCTGGTGCCCAGGGATGGGGTCTGGGCCCAGCTAGGGCACTCACCTGTGCTCCAGAAGGGAAGTCCTGTCCAAGATACTTTTCTTGAGCACATAGTGCTTAATACCAGCCCAATAAATAAATACATATACTTGTTTTGTAACTGTATTGCCACTGAAACATTCTCTTTTAGTTCCATAATTACTAATTCTTATTTTTGTCTATTCTTTCTTTACACATGAAAGTCAATCTTCATCCAAAATATTCTTTATAAAACATACAGAAGTCTTGACTCAGACACTTTTAGAAGAAAACAAAACCAAAACACCAACCTGAGTGGGGAAATGTGTCTAAACTGTAGTTCCTATTTTTTCTATTAAAGAGTTTAGTTCGGATCTGCTGTTGCATGCCTATATGTAACTTGAAATCACATCTGTTTATCTCCTAGGTAGACTAAGGTGACAATCACAGGTCCTCATGATATTGTGAATTAAGATAGACTTTTAGATGATGATTTTTTTCTGAAAATTTTAAATAAAAAATAACATGTGTTTAATAAATAAAACATATTTGATGAATAAGGTTTGTAAATTCCTAAAATCTACTCAGATTTACAATAACTGATTTAAAGACATACATCTAGCCCCTTTGTCTCTGCTAACTTGACCAAGCTTTAACTATTTGGATAAACTGAGTAATATAAGAAATTATAATGTTCTGTAATGTCATATTATAAAATAAAAATAAATAAAATATATAATCTCAAAAAAAAGAGTTTAGTTCTGTTTTGTAGTATCAGTTTCTAGGCACAGTTCAATCTATGTCTTTGTGTTTGTGTTAAGCATTTTTTGTCTCAACTTTAGTTTTCCAAACAGCAAAATAATGCTTTTAAACTAAGTATAATCATCATGGTCTTTTTAGCTGTTTTTCTTTTCCTATGTTTTACCCTAAGAATCTGATGCCAAGGAATATTACAGTATACCATTATCCAAGTGCTACATAAACCAACTTTCAGTTTTAGGGGACATATATGACATTTTTGTATTAATAAAATATGTATTTCCATAATCATACAATGAAATTTCTATTCCAAAATATTATTAATACTTGGCTTTAAGGAAAACAGTTGTGCTCCCCCATCTCCTGGACAAACACAATGGGGATTTATCTAAAATGCAGAAGCTGTGGCTCCTCATCTTTTGCTGAGATGGTAAAACACACACTCAGGCCTTGTCAGCTGCAGCAGAGGAGTTCTGCCCAAAGTGCAATAAGGCATCAACATCAGCACCCCCGATCCATCCTGTGCAGTCATTCTTTCTTTACTGTTTGTCCTTTCTTTTGGCTTATATTACATACACACTTTCAAAAGCTATCAAATCCTTATTTTCAGTGTCTTCTGTCACTTGTAAGCTTCAGCATTTGTTTTCACAAACCTCAAACAATTTTTGAGTTAATGATACCACGAATATTTTTTTCTTCATTTTCTCATGGAACAAGCTGGAAGTCCTTCTAAATATCTTTGGGTCTCTATTATCCTTCCATGTAGTCATCAGGCACCTCTCCAACCCCTGAAAGCATGAGAACAGAGTCCTGTGATGAGCACTATCATTGTCGTTGCTAGAGGGAAGTTCTTGGAGAAAGTTACTGTTTTCCTGGTAGATTGTGTAGCCAGGAGTACTGTACACCAAAAGAGATATTAGAAAAAGACCTGATAAAGAAAAGGCTATTCAATTTTGCAAACACATTCGTGAGATCTAATAGTTTTGTATATTTTTATGTGAATAACTTTGTCTTTCTTTTCTAGTTTTAGAACATAGTTTTAACTTAATCAAAACTACATTCTGTACATGATTTTGTATTTTATCTTATATAATAGGACTTCTTAAAATTTCTACACCCACAACCCCTGAGAAAATTTTATGCAAATATTTAAGTTATAAAGTCAACATGCAAGCATTTACTGATAATCATTATATACTTTATAATAAGCTTTGGAATACATAAAATTTTATCATTCATAAAGACAAGCAAACTTCTTCTACTACTACTGAGAGAAATGAGCTTGTTCAGTTTTACATAGTTGGTTAAATCTTGTCTGAGGATTTCATACTGTAGGACATGGAGCATCTTTGATGTTTTTCTGAACTGTGGGTTATTTTGATTTTATAGTCATCAATGTGAAAGATGCCACTTTGTAGAAGTATTTGGTTAATAGTAATTCATGTATCCAATTAACTATAATGTAGTCACTAAAAGATGTAGAAAGAACTCAAAGTATCACATGCCATCATCATATTGCAGGACATGGTTTTGTAAACTGTGGTTCATGGCTCTATTTGGCATCATATAACTGAATGTTGAGGGTTGAAAAAAATTGACAACAATAAGTGGCCTTTGACTAAGTAGTAATGAAATAGGACAAAATAGTAGAAGTGTATTTCAGACCATTTCAGAGGTTGTTGGAAATTCTGTCCAAATCTCAATGAAAATGTCATTTCATATTTTTATGAAAATGAAGTCAACAAAGGTGTAGAATCAAATGTTCTAACACTATAAAACAAAAATGTACTATTAATAATTTGATATTCAGGTGTTGAGACATGACTATATTGAAAGCTTTTGCTTTTAATAATGGAATCATTGTTTCTCTAAAAGAACAGGAATCTTTGGATAGTGAAAGCACTGTGGTTTCTGACATAGGAAAGCCTCAAGTCTGCACTGGGATGTTTCAGGAAGTTGGCACTGTGTAGTCAGTGTAGATAGCATGCACAATGCAAAGTACACAGGTTGTAATGTATAGAACTAAGGCTGCAGTGAATCTGAAACTTGATTGATTGTTGTCAGAAACACCTTGGATTCATTGCACATTTGGTTTTGAATGAATATTTAGTTATTCTTATTCAGAGACCACTTACTGTTGCCAATTTTTTCAACCTTCCCCAACATTCAGTTACACAACCCCACATAGGCTCACTAGAAAACTATGTCCTAAAATGTGATGGCATATAGTATTTTGAGCAGTTTCTGTATCCTTTAGTGGCTGCATTATAGTTCATTGGATACATGAATTACTATTAACCAAACATCTATCTTTAGCTTTTAACTTTTCCCCAGTTTTTTACTGTTTGTTTTCTGACATTTTCACACATATATAAAATGCATTCTGATTACTCTCAATTCCAACCCTGTCATTTGGCCTCCACCCTACCAAATCTTTTCCCTATATTCATGCCATTTTGTTTTGTTTTGTGACCAGTTGAATTTAACCAATGGTATCTGTGTGACTGACTATGTGTTTGTAACTATCATTGGAGCTTGATAATCTAACCAGTAGCCACAACACCAAAGATGACTTCCACCTACTCAGACAGAATGTTTCAGCAGCAATATTTCAACAGTCAGAGATAAGTCTACATAAGTCCCTCTTTCATTCATAACCAATTGATGACAAGGCCCATTTTGTGTAAGCCATGTGCAAGTAACCCCAATTATTGTGAGTTCAAAGTAGTAATAACTGTGTCATGCCTAGAAGATGACTTTTCATGTCATAGCCCATTTCCATATTTTTAACTCTTATATTTGTTCTCTCTCTCTTCCTTGATATTGTCCAAGTCTTGGATGGGGTGGTCTATATATCTTGCTTAGGCTGAGCCCTCAACTCTCACTTATTCTCATCACCCAAAGACACCCTGTGTCTTTGCATTTGTCATGTCCAAAAGCACCTTGGGATAAATGTCTATTTGTGTTGCCTATTAGCATACTAAAGGCTACAGACTCACTCCTTCAGTGTCACAGGCCTCTGGCTCTTCTTACCTGCCCCCTAACCTAAACTTCTCCAGCTCATGGGCTCTCCCACCCTTGATTTCTCATATCCTTATAACCCTATGATTTTTGGCTGTGCTCTGTCTCTGCCTTGGTTTTCTGTGCCTGTACTCTGTCTTCCTCTCTTGCTCTCCCCACTCTCTCTTCTCTCATGGCCCTGACTAGCCTATTGGCCATTTTCAATTGACTACTTTCTCTCTTTCTTGTGGACTCTTCCAGATGCCTCTGGCTGTACTCTCCCTCATATCTACAGTAAAACCATCCCACTCAACCATAACTTGGAGTGATCATGCCTTAGCATTCACCACTGTTCACTGCAAAGAGAGGATTTTCCCATTAAGACTAAGAGTAACCTTTGCCTATGGGTATAAATATAGACATTTAAATCCAATTGGAGCAATTGGTTGCCTACATAACAGTTGTGCCAGTATTGCTCAAGTAGGCATATCTTGTCTAACAGTTTGATGGTGAAGTTTGCACTTGGTAAAACAGTTGATATCTTTTTACCTCAACAGCTTCCAGAGCAACTTCTAGCACCATGAAAGCTAGATAACAAGGAGGAAGTTTCCAGTTCTGTTCTATTTGTTTTCTTTATACCTTACAACTAAGATGTATGGTGTCTTCAGCAATATCATCTAGTTCTGGTGGGTAGCTAAGAGGAATGGACAGAACCTATAATGTTTGGGGGGACCCTGGGTTCTTCTAGACTGACAACTCATATGGAGGTAGGCTACACATGATTTGGGGAATTTTATTTAGTAACTTGGGCCTCTAAGCCTGCTGGGAGTCATGCCTTGCAGTAGACAGGTCCCAGCAGAAGATGTAAGGAGTTGGCAGGGGATGGAGGTGAACCAGGCCATGGTGGTGAGAATCTTGCAGCCTGACTGACTAGCAGCCAGAGTGCTTCTTTATTTATACAGAATTAGTAAGCAGGGATAGATTCATGTTGTTCCAAAATATAGATCATTTTTGGTTTTGGACATGTCTTTCACTTCCTCTTGCTCATCTTTTAGTCATTATTTTTTTTTTCATATTAAACTTGTAGTTTTATTCAGGTTTGATTTTTAACAAATGTGTCAGGGAGAGAGCCGCAGGAAAGGGTGAAGCCCATGGGGGCAAGGCCCTCCCAGATGCCTGAGGAGGGATCGTGTCTGCTTCCCCCCTGCCCTTCTCACCACCGCTAAAGGGGCTTGGGGAAGAGACACAGGCAGGGAAGGGGGCTGGTCCCCAGTCTGTACAAGTGGTGCTTGGGGGGTGAAGGACTATGGAGAACAGGGGACCAGACAAGGGAAAGTGGGATAAAGGGCACAAGACCATTTGCCAGAATCCACAGCTTTCTGATTCCAAATTGAATTAAAAAGAAAAAAAGGAGAGGTGGGGGACCTAAACCACAAGCAATACCCAATTCCCTTTCCCCCACCAGGGCTGTGAGGGAAGAGGCAGGTAGTAGCTTCACCAAGGCCATGGCTCCCTCATTCCTGGCCAAGGGAGCTAGGTGAAGGGCAGGGTCTCCCCGACAGTTTGAAGGGGTGAGGAAAACCAAAATAAAACGTCTAATAAATTGTATAGGAGTCCAGCCAAGGGCCCAGCCAGAGTGGAACCCAGCTGGGGGAGGGGCCTCTGTAGGCTCAAGGATCGCTGCTGCCACCACCGCCACCTTGAGAGCCAGTTATTTTGCCATGGCCTTGATTGCAACAGCTGCCTCCTCTGTCATGGCAGACAGCACCGTGATCAGGATCTCTTCTCCACAGTCATACTTCTGCTCAATCTCCTTGCCAAGGTCTCCCTCAGGCAGACGAAGGTCCTCTCGTACCTCCCCACTGTCCTGGAGCAGGGATAGGTACCCATCCTGGATGCCAATCAGCTGGAAATCATTCCTTTTAATGTTGGGGACATCCATATTATGAGTTGACGGGCAGATATCTTCATATTTCTTCCCAGTAAAAATGTCAATACCAACCAGGTGGACCTTGGCATGGCCATGCTTGCCAGTCTTCGAAGTAGACATCTCGACGATCTTACATGGCCGGCCTTTGAGCACCACAAAACCATTCTTACGTAATGCTGAGCACTGCATTGGGAAGGTGGCTGAGGCCCCTGCATCTCCAGTCTCGAAGTCCAAATCATCTGCCATTTTAAGAGGCTTCGATTCCAACTCGCGCGAACGCACTGACTCGACCCCGTCCGCTCGCCGCGAGCCCAACCGCTGCCTCCGAACCCGCTGCTGCTGCCGCCGCCGCCGCCTCTAGCGCCGCCGCCGCTGCTGCTGCACACGGGTCTTAGTACGCAGGCGCCGACTCCCCACTGACCAACCAAGCAGCCCTATGACAGCCGCGCAAGCTTGCTAGGTCGCTCCTCCACCTTCCACCCCCGCACTGCGCAAGCGCGTGGACGCTCCCCGGTCTCCACCCCTTTTAGTCATTATTAATAAACTATGACAGAACAGAGTTATCATTTCAAATCATTTTCCCTCAAGTTTTGACATCATTAATAAACAGAGTTACCATTGTTATTCATTGACCTCATAACCAAATTTTTAAGAATCTAGAGGCATATGATAGCCTGTTACCAGGCTGGTAGCTTTTGTGGCTACAAGGACACTAGACCAAAACAAAAATCTTCAACCCAGCCCTGGCACATTGCTATGCCCCAAGCAGTGTATTATTAACTCTTAATGGTCAAAGTGCCCCCCAAAAATCCTCAGGCCAAAACTGTTACGCTTATTATTCAAATTCTGGCACAATACAATGTTTACATTTTATATCTTTATAGAATTTGTTTATATGTCTAATCCTGGCATTTTGTTGTTCCTTGGTCATATGACACCACAGTGGCTCTGTATATGCTAACTTTTCTAAGAAAGAGAGATCCTGACATTTCATTCTTATATCATCTTTCCACTCAGTTTTTTGCTCATCAATGTAAGTCTCTGTTTAGGGCAGAGGTATCTTCAGCTAGTCTAACTTTGTTGTTGTATATGACATATAATTGCCTGAATGAATAATGAAAAAAGGCTTGCAATTTGATCTGTGGCCAACTTGTTGACCTTTTTGAGTTTATTTTGTTTTGAAAAACAAAAGAGACCTCTGGCTTCTTTATGTGCATCCCAAACTCCAAGGTTTAAGGAAGATCTTAAGTAGATAAGAATATCTCCCTAAAAGTGGGAGGAAGAGTATGTTTAGGACTTTCCTGGGCAAGTTTAGAAGCAATACTCCTTGGAGAAAGCATAAATGATTCAAAAGAAATTTTCTATTAATCCAATATCCCCAAATTGTGCAAATATTAAAAGCCTCCCAAGAATACAACAGGTGGAGATAAAAACCAAAGGTGGCACGGCAGCCATCATGTGGCTCAGTTTTGCTGGATCTTTGTCAAGCAGCTCTACTGGCTTTATGACTTTTGCTGTTCCCATCAGATATGGCTGTGCCATGAGACCAGAATTTTTCAGCCATAAAGATATCTCCTTTCTTTTTCTTAAACAATATTATTTAATTGGGTCACAAGATGGTTGATTTTCATATGATGTTTTCATATACCATTCATTATGGATATTCTACATCTGTTCCTGCTTAAACCTTTCCATTCCAGTTATTCTGCCTCTATATTTTCATGTTACCTTTATTGTATTATCCCTCTCTCTAAAAGTACCCTTCACCTCAGTGACCCCTTTCTAGTTTCCTGGATTTCAGGAATTCCAAGTTAAACATACATAGCTAAAGATTTGAAGCTAAGATTCACAAATGAGAGAGAACTCATAAGTGTTCTGGAAATAGCATAACTCAGTACACTTTTTTTGTAGTTTCAACCATCTATTTACCTATCATTTTCATTTCTTTTTACTGATGAGAACAATTCCATTGCGTAAATTTTCCACGTTTTCATTATCCATGCATCAGCTGATGGAATTTAGGCTAATATCATTTACTTCTTATTATGAACAGAGCAGCACTGAATGTGAGTGTGTAAGTATCTCTATGGTAGGGCATGGGGTGTTTTGAGCACGTGCTCAGGAGTGGTATAGCTGGGTTATATGATAGTTTTATTACTGATTTTTTTTGAGAAACTTCCAGACTACATTCCAAAGAGCCTGCATTGGTTTACTTTCCCATCAACAGTATATAAGGATTTCCTTCCCCCACAAAAACATCAGAATTTATTGTCATTTATATGGTTGATGATGCCCATTCATTCTGACTGGGTTAAGAAGGAATCCTTTTTTTTAAAAAAAATATTTTATTTAAATAACTTTTTTTCATTTATTTTATATACCAACCTCCTCTCCTCCCTTCTGTCTCCCCCCTCCATCTCCCTTTAGAAAGGTGCAGACCTGCCATGGACTTGAACAAAAGCATGTCATATCAAGTTGAGGGAGGACCAAGCTCCTCCCCTTGTGTCAAAGCTAGGCAAGGTAATCCAGCATGGGGAATAGGTTCCCAAAAGCCAGCTAAGTGCCAGGGACAGGTCCTGATCTCACTGCTAGGAGCCTTACAAAGAGACCAAGGTACACAACTGTCACACACATGCAAAAATCCTAGGTTTTTCCCATGGAGACTCCCTACTGTTGGTCCAGAGACTCCCACAAGCTCAGGTCATCTGTCTCTGTGGATTTCCCCATCATCACTCCCCCTGACTGATACAATCCCTCCTCCCTTTCTTCAATGAGACTTCCAGAGCTCAGGCCAGTGCTTGTCTGTGGATCTCTGCATCTGTTTCCATCAGCTACTGGGTAGAACATCTCTGATAACAATTGGAGTAGTCACCAATCTGATTACAGTAGATGGCCAGTTTAGGTATCCTCTCCACTATTGCTAGGAATCTTTAGCTGGGGTCACCCTTGTGGATTCCTGGGAGTTTCCCTGGTGACAGGTGTCTCACTAATCCAAAAATGCACTCCCCCATCAATATATCTCTTTAGTTACTCTCCCCCTCTGTCCCACCCCCAACCAGCCTCTAGCACCCAGGCTGCCCAACCTGGCCCCTCAAGTTCCCATCCCTCCATCCCTCACCTCCACCCCCAGTTTACCCAGGAGATACCTTCTATTTCCCCTTCCCCAGGAAACCCATGCATCCCTCTTTCTTAAAGCAATTTATGTATTTCCCTGGTAGGAAAGTGCTCAGTAACTTTTACAAAAAATACATTTTCTCATAAATCTATGAATTTCATGTCTAATTTTCATCCATAATTTTCTCTTACTTCTTTTTAAATTTTATCACTGTCCAGAAAAAGAAATATCAAGTTAATAGATCTGCTCATTTTCATATCTCTTGATAAATTGCAATAGTATTTTTGTGTGTAATATTTGTGTAAATTTACCATCCCAGAAACATCATTTAAGGTGATTTTAGCCTTATGAAGGATATTATTATTGTATTTGAATACTTAATTTTCTTTCTTTGAGAAGAGAAAATGTAATCTTATTTTTAATTTGTCTTTTTGTTTATTTGTATATAATTTGCATTCATCCCTTGAACATATTTTCTCTTATGAATTAACTGTATTCTCTATTGACTGTTTATTTATAAGATGCCTCCTTTTATGACAATTTGCATAGTGTTTTTACCTGTAAATTATTCACTCTTTGTGCAATATATTCTGTGACTATTTTCCCTTCTTTGTTATTTGAGCTTTATTTTATGCTTATTTGCTAATGTTCTTATATATGGATCTCAGTGGGTTCTATTATTGCTTGAATGGTAAATGTCTCTACTGGAGCACTGTCAAGTGTTAGTTTTCAAGGACTAGCAAGATGGCTTAACTGCTAAAGGCCCTTGTCACCAAGTCTGATGACAGGAGTTCGGTCTCCAGGACCCACATGGTGGAAGGAGGAAGCAGATTCCCCTATGCTGTCTTCTGACTTTCACATAAATGCTATGGCATGCATACACACAAAGTAATTGATTACTGATTAAAATATTATTTTTATTTGTTTCTATTTTCTTGTTTTTCATATATTTCCTTTATTTCTGAGATTTTTACTCCTTGAAAATGGCAAGACCTTGCATGGAATAGTCAAAATTGCTGAAGAAGAAGGAGGAGGAGGAGGAGGAGGAGGAGGAGGAGGAGGAGGAGGAGGAGAAGAAGAAGAAGAAGAAGAAGAAGAAGAAGAAGAAGAAGAAGAAGAAGAAGACGGAGAAGAAGAAAAACCAGTTGCTAGGTAGAGGGCTTAAGCATCTGTATCAGAAGTGATCCCAGATGTTTTGGAAGCCTTGAAATCATCATGTTCTGCCAGAGTGAACATCAACCTACAAATGTTTTTGTATTGCTCCAAGTTACTATTCATTATGTGAAGCTCTGCACCAGGCAATTCAGGAGGAGTATGACCTCATGGAAGAAAGGAACATTACCACATGTAATAAACCCTGGTCCTAACATGCAACATTTTCTGTCTATCAGCAACAAACATGTCATGGTAACTGGTTCTGAGGTAGAAGTCATGAAGGATCTGGAGACAGGTCTGTTATATGTGACTAAGATTTGAAGTCATGAATTGGGCTATATATAGTGTGTGCTATGTGATGTTATATACTAGCCCCAAGCCAGTTTTAGTTTATGGTGGTTTAAAAATGTTGCTTTCTCTGGCGACCAACCATAATTAGCTCAATAATCCATCTTCTGAATGGTCAGTTTGAATAACACCAGGATCAATTTCATCACTCTTGGGTGATAGAGGAGATTTGCTTAAAATTCATTTAACAGACTTGCACTGAGCACTTCTTCATGGCAGAGCCTCTGCTAGGGATTAAGGATCTACAATATAGGCAGCTATTGGCCCAGCCTTCTAGAACAGTGATTCTTAAACCTGATGAACAGCTTCTTAAAAAGATGCATCCCTAGGCTCTACTTCAGCTTTTACTTAATTATCATTTTGTTTGTTTCAGAATTTAAGTGTTCTTTTTAAAGTTCTTTTATTTTCTGAGATTATAATATATCTTGTGAATCTGATCATTCAGCAGAATGGAGGGTCCTCTTTTAGAATCAAGGCTGGAGTATCTGTGCTTTTCTGTGTGTTAATGTCTACAGTTCATATTTTTCCAAGTACATTCACAAACTTAGGGTATATTGCTTCCTCAATTGGCTTGCTGATTGGCTCCTCCAAGAAACTTGTAAGAACCAAATAAAATGTTATCATCACTTTTCACCTATGCCTGTCTTTCGTGAGGAGGAACGCTTTGTGGCATTAAACAACAACAATAACTAGAAAAGATCATAAGGAAAATGTAAGGGTAGTAGCTGCCTCATTGCTAGGGAATGGCAGTCAGAAGTTAATGCTCCCTCAGAAGACCTGCATTGTCTGCTCTTTGGAAAAGCAATGTTCCCCTGGAACTTGCACAACCAAAGGCATTTACTTTTTAGAATGTGTTTCTCTATATTACACTTATCTTCAACCTCTATGCAATCTACTGTGCCTGCACACTGTTTTAGAATGTCAGAGCAAGGAACTTAGAAACCAACCATAGTAACCAGGCTCATGTAACATGAAAATGGAGGTTTGGAGACAGAAGGGTTCAAAAAGAGTACATCAGGAAAAACACAGTCATCTGCAAATTTTATTGAGCAAAGGTGATGCATAAGATGCTCTTTTAGCTACTGTGAGAGATATGAACAAAACACAACAGAAATGATGAACAAATATCTCCTTTGATCTGAATGCAGAGAGACATTGCTGTTCAAAGTGTTGAGAATAAGTGACTATGAGTGCTCAGCCATAGGAAAGACATCTATATTGACACCTGCACTCCCACATATGCTCAGGAAACATCATGGAAGAAGGGGCAGAAAGAATCTAAGGACCAGAGGATGAGGAGGGCTGTGAAATTGTTTCCCCTGGACACGATGTATCTATTACACACAGGAACTATCAGAGCAGCTTTGTTTATGTCTACCAAACCTGCACAAGGTCAAGCCAGTTAAAAATTCCAACACTGAGTGGAGAGGGGATCCCAAGACCCCACCCCTAGCTAAGGAGCTATGGGATTGTTGCTGTGGCTACAGAAGTTGGGAGTGTCCCTTTAGGAATATGGACACTGGGTAGGTTTTCCATGCCTCAATGAGTGTCATGTAACTTCCAAGTCAACCTGTGCCATATAATGGGTTTGTCTCAAAAAATAATTTAATGTCTAGTTACTTTGTTCAAAATATTCTGCTTTCAATTGAAACACTAGTAAGGGCCATCGAGAAATGCTGTTCCTGCCATAATAATGTGCCCCACCACTCTCTATCACTTTTTAGAAAAACCTCCTATCTCACAGCATCACCCAGATCACTTGGCATAAGCATATTCTTCATATGCACAGATGAACTCCAAACTGTTGTAAACAGTCATACAAACTTACAAACTTACATGGACCATGAAATCCTGAGGAGTTGACCATGTATTTGCTGGTCATTCAGATGGCCCAGCATACATTTCAATCAGTTTTAGACAATTATTAAGGTAAGCCCCCTGAAATGTTCCCTACTTACGCTAACCCAACAACAATAAAGTAAATATAACCTTAGAGATTATACCATCAGACACCCATGGGTGATCATGTAGAGTCAATCAATCCTAGAAGTCCTGAACCAAACTCAAGACAACACATCATCTTTAGGAAGAACAAGAGTCAAGAGAACCAATCCCTGCCTCAAATGCAGAGCAGAAAAACAGGTTGTGATGTTGCTTTGCTATTTAGGCAGTGGAGTGTTACAGCACAACATGAGTGATAATCTGCTAGCTAAACACCCAAAGGGTGTGAGGAAGACCAGAGAGGCAAGAACCTTCCAGACATGCTTAGAGATGATGAGTGTATACCTAGCTGGAATATTCTAAATGTAGCATCATGAATTAAGTCAGTATAAAAAGTTGTTCATCTCAAATTGTAGTAATTCTAAATAATATTTAATAGAACTTAAGCTTGATATTATTATGATACCAAATTCAATGAGACCACCCAGCCTGGAGGACTTGTGCTGTCCTGCCACTTGAAAATATTATAGATAGATAGATAGATAGATAGATAGATAGATAGATAGATAGATAGATTATAAATAATATATTATTTATGTCCATATATGCTTAACTCCTTAATCTGTAGAAAATTTTATTGCCCCCCCCCACACAAACACAACACATATACACTCCAGACTTACACTTTTAAGTGACTTATTGTGCTGGCTAGTTTTGTGTCAACTTTACACAAGTTAGGGTCATTTGGGAAGAAGAAACCTCAATTGAAAGAACAACCCCACCTGACTGGACTGTGGAAAAGCCTGTGGTACATTTTCTTTCTTTCTTTCTTTCTTTCTTTCTTTCTTTCTTTCTTTCTTTCTTTCTTTCTTTCTTATTTATTTTACAAGAGGTTTTTTTTTTTCATTTTACATACCAATCCCAGTTCCCCCTCTCTCCCTTTCTCCCACCCCCTACCTCCCTTCATCCCACCTCCCAATCCACTTCTCAGGGAGGGTAAGGCCTCCCTTGGGTAGTCAACAAAGTCTGGCATACAAAGTTGATGCAGGACCAAGGCCCTCTCCCCTGTGTCAAGGCTGAGAAAGGTATCCCACCCTAGGGAATGTGTTCTAAAAAGCCATTGCATGCAGCCAAGATAAGTCTTGGCCCCACTGCCAGGGGCTCCCCAAACAGATCTAGCCACATAACTGTCACCCACATTCAGAGAACCTATTAGTGATTGATGTGGGAGGCCCAGATTATTGTGGGTGCCACCCCTGTGCAGGTGGTAGAGTATACAGAAGGGAAACTAAGCAAGCCTTTGAAAGCATGCCAGTAAGCTCCCTCCAGGTTCCTGATTTGAGCTTCCATCTTGCCCTTCCTTTCATAGTGGACTGTTAATTGAAGTGTTAAGGTCAATTACACCTGTTTCTCTACAAGTTGCTTTTGGTCATGGTATTTGATCACAGAGATAGAAACACTAAGACACTTAGTCTACTATAATTTACTGTTTTCTGCCTTTCCTTAACATGTTTTATGAGTAAGCAGAGAGACAGGGATCCCTCCTTATTACTCCTGTATCTCATATCTTTTCTTGTGCCATCTTTGTGCTCTGGTAGTCTAACACACATAACTGTTGGCTGAGGGGGCTTTGTTACTCAGGACAAGGATACAAGTAAAACACAGACAAGAGTCAAGCACTCTTTGATCAGAATGAGATTCAGTCCTTTAGTGGTTACTTTTGTGGAAGAGGGCAGGGAATTGATCTATTTTCAGAATGATTTGGCTACCACCATAATCAAAGTCTGTATGAATTAAAGACCAGGGAGGGAGGACTTAAGGGGTAGGGGGAAGAAGAAGAGAACACTCAGAGGCATGAGTCATCAGCCTGGTGTGTTCACATGTCCCTCTGCTGTGGTGAAAGCTCAAATTTCTTTCAGCAGCAACAAGAAAAGTGAGCCTACCATCTGGACAGTAAATTGTAGATGTTGGGTAGATTATATTAGTGATAAAAGGAAGGAAAATGACCTCTTATTTGTTTATTTCTGCTTATGTAGAGGGCTTGATAATTTTTCTCTCAACTTAATTGAATAGGAACACAAAATAAATATAAAATAGGTAGAAAATAGGAACAAAGGATATATAAATGCCATATGAGGAAGTCTGAACTAAGCTGTAACCAATAATGCTGTGCAAATCACTAAGGGTTGTGTAGACTTCCTGAGAAGAAGCTGAGAAATCAGGGTATGGGGGAGAAGCAGGGACAGTTTGAAACTGAGACAGATCTTATGCATACTACGAGCAAGCCAGCATTCATACACCTACATCATTTGAGAAAGAGCTACAAGGATATCACCAAGTTCCATGGGGTCATTTCATTCCTCTCTCAGTTCCCTCTTCCTCATTTACATCACAAGATCTTGAAGTGATAAAAATGATAGGTACCTATGGGATCTGTTGTCATGAGGTAATAGACAGATTCAACATGAGAGAAATAAGTACAAAAAATAGAAACAATTCATATTGGCAAGTCATCATATTCAGACATCAATAAAGCCCAAGAAAATCAATTAAAGAATTATAAAATTCTATTTCAATGAGTTTTGGATAAAAAAATTTAAGAGTCAAAGGATCTGGGTTTGAATTTTATTTCTCTCATTTACTAATTCAATGTTGTTGCTAGACAAATTATATCAATATTAATCTATATACAACATTTTTTTAATTTTAATAATTCCAGACAATATATTTTGATAATATTCACCTTCTACCACACACCTCCCCCGATTCCTCCCAGATCCACTTCCTCATCTGGATCCCCTATTTTTTCTTCTTTCCCCATACATATTATATATATATATATATATATATATATATATATATATATATATATACCACATACATAGTATATATGTATATATAGGGCTACATATACTATATATGGTTATATATAATATATACTATATATTATATATGGTTATTGTTGTCGCTCCTATGTGTATGTTTTTAGGGCTAACCAACTGATATTGGATAACCAACCAGGATCTTAATTCCTGGGAAGACTGATTCTCCCTCTCTCAGCAACCATGAATTATTTGTAGCATTTCATCTAGGTGTGGGGCCTTGTGACATTCCCCTCATCCTAGTGTCACCCAGTGTTAATCATTGCACAGGTCTTGTTTGGACTACCAGATTTCTAACATTTCATGAGTACAGCACTGTATCAAGTTAGAAAACCCTATGATATATAAAATGTCCTGGTCTTCTACTTCTTTTTTATCTTTCCACGCCCTCTTCCATGATGTTCCCTGAGTCTTAGGTGCAGTAGCTATGTTGTAGATGTCTCAGCTGGGGTTGGGTATTCCAAAGACAATTATTTTTTTTGCATTTTGCCCAATTGTTTATCTCAGTAGTAGCTCAATCTGCTGGGGGAAAAAGTATCTTTGATGAGGGATGATAGCTACACTTATCTGTAAGAATAAGGTTAAGTATTAGAATGCAGTTAGAAATTACACTGGTTAAAGGAAGTGGTAGTAGTTGACTCTTCTCTATATTCAATGACCTAACCAGCCATGGGTATACTTGGCAGGATTTACAGTATCAGGCATGAATTTCCTCCTATTGAGTGTACTTTGTCTAATTGTTGTTGATTGTTTTACTTTTTTCACTCTTTTGTTCTTTGGGGGCCTTCCACCTAACTCCCAAATAAATTACATGGAGACTTTTTCTTACTTATAAATGCCTAGCCTTAGCTCTGCTTGTTTCTTGCCAGCTTTTCTTAAATTATCCTATCTACCTTTTGCTTCTGGGCTTTTTCATTTTCTTACTTTCACTCTTACTGCATGGCTGGCTGTGTGGTTGGGTGGCTGGCCCCTTCTTTTCATGCTCCATGATCTCTCAGCTTCCCCATCCCTCTTTTTCTCCTTCTATATATTCTCTCTACCTGCCAGCCCCACCTATCCTTTATCCTACCTTGCTATTGGACATTCAGCTTTTTATTAGACCAATCAGGTGTTTTAGACAGGCATAGTAACACAGCTTCACAGAGTTAAACAAATGCAACTTAAAAAAATGCAACACAGCCGGGCGGTGGTGGCGCACGCCTTTAATCCCAGCACTCGGGAGGCAGAGCCAGGCGGATCTCTGTGAGTTCAAGGCCAGCCTGGACTACCAAGTGAGTTCCAGGAAAGGCGCAAAGCTACACAGAGAAACCCTGTCTCGAAAAACCAAAAAAAAAACCAAAAAAAAAAAATGCAACACATACTTGCATCATTAAACAAATATTTCACAGCATAAATAAATGTAACACATCTTATAATAATATTCCACAACATCTAATTAGACAGCTGTTGGTTATCACCCAGTGCCACTATTTTACTTTTGTGGATATATTGCAGTGCTACTTAATATTGTTATTCTTAGGAGCCATAGCTGGATAGGACTGTTGATTGCTTTCCTACCTTGGCAGCTTACAGAGCTCCTTCTAATACTGTGAGAGCCAGTCCTCAAGAAGACATCCAAGTCAACTCCAGTTCCATTCTGCCAAGTCCTGTGTCCAAAGACCATTTTATCTTCAACAATAGGGAAGTGAAGGTCCAGCATGGCAACCAAGAGGAACAGCAATAGCTTATAGAAGAGCAATAGCCTTTACTGTTTGGGAGGATCCTCTAGGATGGCCCTGATCAACAATTCAAAGGGAGATTTCTCAAATGTGGTACCTGGTACTATCTATTGTTAGATAGTCAATTTTATATCATATGTAATTTTAGGTAAATATAAGATAATGTAACAATAATATTAATTTTTATATATATAATTGAAATATAAGTATTAACCTTAGAGGTTATTCAGGGACTATAAAAATACCTGACAGAGGTTCTAAGACTTGGCTTCTTCTTCTCAGATTTTTCATTTACTTTTTCCTAAACAAGTACAATATTGCAAATGTATACAATGTTATAATCTGTGACATATAAGTTTGTGTTTTGTTAATTTGCTTCATGGCTTAGAGCTTTACATATATTGAAAGTGTTGTATATTGCCATTTACTGTGTTGACAGTTTGCTTAGCTACTTCCCTTGGTGGGGAATTTGGATGTTTTCCAAGACGTAGTTCCCGTCAATAAAAACTGTGAGTTTTGTTAACATCAAGCAACAAGAACAACAACAAAATCACTCTAACATATACCCCATTCCCAGAGGGAAACTGGTTTAGGCAGGCACTACTACCTGGGGATGCCATTCCCTAAATGGAATTAGGAGTTGGGGAGTCTATCAATAGATATTTTCATTGAAATCTCTTGAAAACACTCTAGAATACCTAGACTTCTAATTAAAACAAAACAAACAACAAGCACCTTCCTTTTGACGTAGGCATCTTAATTTTTCTCTGGAGACCCCTGTTATACTTAATTTTGCCTAGCTGAGGAAATCTCCCTGTGGGTTCTCACTGGGATTTCCCAACACCCTTTCCAATTTAGACTCAGGATTAAATGGCCTGTAATAATTTCATGCCAGAGTATACAGAACACTCTGATTATTTCAATTGGCCTCTTTGAAACTCTCATTTCAGCTTTCTACTTCCCAACAGGCTAGAATGTAGTTTCTTTATCTTTCCCAAGACTGCATTGTAGAAATCTCTTCCTCCTATTTGCCATCTGCTTTAACACCCTATTTGGTCCCCAACCTCAGTTCCTTCTGGTTCTAATTATTATCAATTCTGCCCATTCAGATAGTTGAACATCTTTTGACTAAACTACACGTTAATGTATTTGAAACAAAAATATATTAAAAATTAGTCATCGTACATTGCATTCAAAGAAGTGGCAAGAGCCTTTGCCTTATTTCTGATCATGGGAAGAAAGCTCCCAGCCTTTAGCCGCTGAGCTGACTCTGACTGTGGATAGTCTATAAGTGACTTTTACCAAGCTGAAGGTATTCACATTCATTCCTAGTTTATGAGTTTATTTTTAGATATTTGGTAAATATTTTTATGTATCTATTGTGATATGTGTGTGATTTTATCCTTATTCTGTCAATGTAGTATATTACAATAGTTGATTTTCACACACACACACACACACACACACACACACACACACACACACACACCACTGGGCCAATGGTTCAGCAGCTAAATTCCTTGCAGTGCAATATTGAAAAGCTGACTTCAACTCCCAGGAGCCACATAAATGTGGAAGGAAGGTTCTAGGAAGTTATATTCTGACATCCACATGCACATGTTCCATATACACATATCATGAGTACATAATAATAGTATTTTTAAGTTTAAAAAAATCATGAAAATTCAGTATGTCCCTGTAGCTAGAATTTTCCTGCCTGGCCCACAGTCAGGACAAATCTCTCTCACCTGCCAGTCCCACAGCTGCTCAGACCCGACCAAGTAAACACAGAGACTTATATTGGTTACAAACTGTATGGCCGTGGCAGGCTTCTTGTTAACTGTTCTTACAGCTTAAATTAATCCATTTCTATAAATCTATACCTTGCCACATGGCTCGTGGCTTACTGGCATCTTCACATGCTGTTTCTCATCATGGTGGCTGGCAGTGTCTCTCTGACTCAGCCTTCCACTTCCCAGCTTTATTCTCCTCCTTGTCCCGCCTATACTTCCTGCCTGGTCACGGGCCAATCAGTGATTTATTTACCAACCAATCAGAGCAACACATTTGCCATACAGAACATCCCACAGCATGTCCCCATCATGAGAAGGCAGTCTTGGGTTAACAAAACAAATGCTGGGTTGCTGTGATTCTTTGTTTTATTAAGACAAAATTCATACAGCATTAAATTCACCTCTTGAAACTGTAGCACTGTGGTGCTTATCATCTTCACTACATTGTACACTCAGCATCACCCCCTTACCAACATGTTTTCATCATGCTAAAAAATGAAAATCTCTCAGGGACTGGAGAGACAGCCTGGCAGTTCAGAGCACTTCTAGTTGAGTACCCATGTTTGATTCCCAGCAACCTTCTGGAACTGCAGTTCCAGGGTAGTCAGTGCTCTGTGCTGGACTATACAGGAACCAGACAGTGCCATATATACATGCTGGCAAAAAACTCATACAGCGGAAACACAAACAGAAATCAGTGTCTTTATCTATTTACAGTAACTCTCATTGGCCTCTTCTCATGGTCCTTGTGGACTACTGCTTATATATTCTGATTTCTGTACAGTCACAAATTCTGTACCGTCCATAAAAATCATAAAGTATGTGCCCTCTTGCATCAGGCCTTTTTCACTTAGCAGATGATTTTCAAGTTCTCTACATGTTGGTACGTGAATCATAGTTTCATTTAAGTTCTGCCTGAATAATATACCATTTTGTATGTTCATAACACTTTTTTACAATATCTATTCCTGAGCTCATGGGTATTTGTGTTCTTTCTACTTTGGACTCATGTGAAGTTTTTTGCTAACATTAGTGTGTAAGGTCATCATGTGGATATATGTTTTCATTTGTTTTAGGCACACACATTTGCATGATGTTTCTGGGTTAAAAGTCATTCTATATTTAACCTTTGGAGAACTGATAGGATGTTTCTTGTAGCAGCTACCATTTTATACTCTCACCAACAACAGGTGAGCACTCCTGCTTCTCTCTATCTTACAAACACCTATTATGGTCTTCTATCCTGTTGAGCATTTTTTTCATACGTGATTATAGATTTGTAGTTTCCTCTATCAAGAAAATTTAGCAGAATTATTTGCTCTTTTAATTGAATTGTCTTTTTATACTTAATATGTGTATATATAGATATGTATATGGTGATATACCCCAATAAAACTTATCTGGAGATCAGAGAACAGAGTCAGCCACCAAATTAGATATAGAGTCAAGCATGGTGGCACACATCTTTAATCCTATCACTTGGGATGCAGAGATTCATCTGGATCTCTGTGAGTTCAAGGCCATACTGGGAACAGAGCCAATTAAACACCTTTAATTTCAGCACTTGAGATCTCTGTCTTTGCTTGGGAAGGACACATGCCTTTAATCCCAGGAAGTAATATGGCAGGACACAGAAAGGTGTTTAAGGAGTGAGGAAACAGGAACTCATGTTCTAGAGGCTAAGGAGTTGGTAAAGTCAGGTTGGCTGTGGCTTATTCTGTTTCTCTGATCTTTCAGCATTCATCCCAATATCTGGCTCTGGGTTTTCTATTAATAAGACCATTTAGCAATTCATGTTACATGTGTATATATACATACACACACATATAGACACATCTCTTGCCAAATATGTAATTTCCAAATGTTGTTTTCTATCTCCCTGCTGGGTAGTGTTTTCATCATGCTCTTAAGTGCTATGGAGGCTCATGATGGAGAAAAGACATCTGTGCTGGACCCTACTTTGCTGGCCACAATACTGTCTGATCAGCCAAGATATGTCATTGATGTGGTAAGCAAGGCTGATCACAGAGTTAATCAAGTACTCTCTTGATTGGATCACAGGCTTGCTCCACAGGAAAGAAGGCATGCCTGACTCAGTAAACATGGTTAAAATAATGGCAATGGAGGTCCTAGATACTAGGGAGAACCAACTGTTATTGTTTTTGTTTTTTGTTTTGTTTTTGCTAAATAATCATGTTACCAAACAGTTTTCTAAATACTGCCATTTCTGTCAGTAGATTTGTGTCCCTCTTAATCTTGGTAAGAGAAGCTTTTTATGTAGTGGGTAGTAGTTGCAGCAGAGGCTCTGAACTGATCAGGGTGCTGAGAACCAGCAACTGGCAGTGATCAGCTGTAAACAAGACATATAGACACATACCCTTGCCAAATATTTAATTTCCAAATGTTGTTTTTATCATATTAACCTGCTTCCTACTCCCAAGACTCAGGGAACATTGGGAAAGAGGAGGAAAGAGAGCATGTAAGAACTGGAGGATGTGAGGAATGATATGAATGATGTCTTCTGGCCATGTTTTGACTAGTGTATCCATGAGCTCAAAGCAGCTTTGGTTACCCCCACAAGATTTATGCATGATCAAGCCAGTTAAAAATGCCAGCATAGATGGTAGAATATTAATAATGGCCTTCAAAAAACAACACTTTAAATTCCTATTAATCCCTTTTCTCTATTTTTTGTTTAATTGTTTTATTTTATGTACTGTTTCAGAAACTATATTCAAAGATATATACATCTAAGTTTTCTTCTATGAGTCTCATAGTTTTAAGTTTTTAACATTTGATTCATTTTTCACTAATAACTGTATTGAGTCTGAGAAACATTTAAAAATTTGGGTATATGTCCAATTGCCCCTATATCATGTATGAAAAGATCTGACACCCTTAGAGAAAAATCTTAACACTCTTAATGAAAATCAGATGATTATTAATATGTGGTTTTATTTACAGACATTCCATTTGTTAGAAATTAATTACTTTTGTTTATGGTAGCTTTGTACTGATTTTTAAAATGAGTGATCCAGCTTTGATCATGTTTTTCAAGATGACTTTTTAATATTCTGGACAACCTGCATTGTAATATGTATTGATTTATCAGATTTTCAATCTTTAGAAAGAGAAGTTAGAGACATCTAGACTACTTTGGACATATTGCCTGCTTAACAATATTCTAACTCCAATGGAAGATTAATCAGAGCCTTTCAATCCAAGATAACACTTGCAATCCTATTTATTTAAGCCTTGTCTAATTAATTGTCTTGTCCTTCTTTTGTTAAATATATTCTTAAATATTTTATTACAATAATATTTTAAGTGAAATTGTTATCTTCATTTTATTTTGAATAATTTATTGGTAATGTATGAATACACTGTTTTATACTGATCTTTTATCAGTCTTCCAGAATTCATTTATTAGCTTCAATTTACCTGTAGATATGTGTGTGTGTGTGTGTGTGTGTGTGTGTGTGTGTGTGTGTGTGTGTGTATGTCTTTTTATATTTACCTATACAGTTATTTTGCTGGTATTCCTGTTTGTTCATGTTGACTCACAGTTCTGTCTGGTATCCTTTTATTCCATCCTGAAATATTCCCTTTAGTACTTCTTATTTTAAAAAGATTTATTTTATTTTTAATTCTGTGTAGGCCTTGTATCTCGCTGGCGTTGCAGGCAGGTGTGAGATGCTCAAAATGACCTGTATATACTCCTAACTACTGAGCCATGTTTCCAGCTCCTAATATTTTTATTTAAAAATATTTATTATTTCACTTACTCACTCATTCATTCAATCATTTCTGTGTATTTCTGTAGCTGTCAGAAGACAATTTATAAGAGTCTGGGTTTTTTGTTTGTTGTTTGTTTGGTTTTGGTTTTTCCTACCATGTGGATCCTGGGGATCAAATTCTCCTAGTGATACTTGATGGCAAGTGCCTTTACTTCCTGAGTTCTTTTGCCAGCTCTCCTTCAGTAGTTTCTGTAACACTGTGTTTTATTTCTATTTGTTCTACAATCTGCTTAGTCACTCCTTCATTCTGATGGATATCTTTGCTGGTTAAAGAGTTATGGTTGAGAATACATAGAATATGACATCCCACAGCATCCTGAACTCCATAGCTCTTCACCAGAAACTTTTCTTAACAATCATGAGATATCCTTGGATATGCTGAGGGTTTTTTTTTTTTCTCTGAATGTTTTTGGCTCTTTTCTTTGGCTTGACAGTTTGATGATGATGTGTCTAGGTGTAGACAATTTAGAATTTTGCATAGTTACGAGTGTATTGAGGTTTTTGGATGTGTAGATTTATGTTTTATCAAATTTCTGACATTTCAATCATAATTCATTCACTATTCTATCTGCTCCCTTCTCTTGTGCACATCTCTTTATAATGGAACTCTTACTTTATTATGGCTGTGTTGGTGTGCTTGATGGTGTCTCAGCCTCTGAGGCTCTGGTTATTTTCTTCATCTTTCTTCTCTATGACTAGGCAACTTTGTTTTTAATCTAGAGACATCCAAACTTGCTGATTCCACCAGGTCACATCTGCTGTTGACCTTTTTTTTTAAATTGTTATCATCCAGTGATTTGTGATCAATACATTAAACTTCAAAATTTATTATCTTTTCTTTTAAAATAATCTCTGGCTCTTGTTGACATACTCTTCATGTAATATGGTTCTCCATGTTCTTATTTCTTAGACATAGTTTCTCTTTTTCAAAAGTTATCAATTAGTGTATAATAAATATTACTCTGTGTGTCTACATGACATTAGGACCCAGACACCCCAGCATCCCTGCTGAAGAATTCACCCTTCACAATATCACATTGCTAAGGGATCTTCCTCTTCTCCAAGGCTTACAGTGAGTCAACTATATCCTAACAATGGTGTGAGTAGTTCAGTTTCCTTTACTTCTCTGGGCATGTTTGACGCATCTTTGTCTAGTAAACCAGCATCCAGCATGCTGGTCACTGTTCTCCTTACTGTGATCAAATATCAGACAGAAGCAACCTGAGCGACCATAGTTTAACTGCAGTGGAAGTTCCACTCAGGGTCGCAGGACAATTGGTGAGCAACTCTTCACATTTTAGCAAACTGGGAAGTAGAGATCTCAGACTGAAACCAGAGGTAGGTATCACTTTCAATATCTGATACTTATGACATACTTTTGACATCCAAGACCTGTGTCTCAAAGATTCTGTAACTCCTAAAGCAGTAACACCATTTGGGGTCTAGACTTCAAATGCATGAACCTGTGGAGGTGTTTCACATCCAACTAGAACACTGGAATTCCTCAAGGACATTTCCTCTTTATCAATAACTAATAAGTTGTACCATCTTTTGTCAATTATCTTTGTACAAGTGCCTATGCTTCAGAACTCACTAAGTAGTCTACAGCTCTACTCAGACAATCTCATTTTGTGTTTTCTCCAATTCTCATGGTTGACAAAATGTGAAATTTTTTTCTCAATTTTTTCACGAGCATATGTCCAGTAACAAGTCTAAACACAGTACCATATGCATTCATGTGGTCTTATTGTTTCCCAGATTTATACAAGAGCCTGTCAGTGCTCCTAAGGACTTATTATTATCCAGATTTTCCTTTTGAAATTTTTAGTAACCCTACTCTGTTACCTCAATTGATACACATCCTGTCAGTAACCATGATGTTAAGTATTGCCTCTGAATATTCTGAGTAAATGCACTGTGGGTAAAAACCATTTATATATACCAAGCAAATTCTGAGTTGGGTTAATTTAAGATGCCTTTGTGAGAGATTTTTTTTCTTGGAAGTAGCAAGCCTTGGAAACTCTTTGGGAATGGGGCTTTGAAGGATCTCCAACTCTGTTCTTCCTCCACCAGAGGCAGCCAGGCTTTGGATTTTCATTGTCTTCAGAGCTGCCTTAAAGCTGTGCGGATGAGGACATGTGTTGTGGAATATTATTTTACCTGTGTAAAGTATGTTACATTTGTTTCGGCTGCTTTTGTTACCATTGTAAAGATGTGTTACATTCATCTGATTAAATAAAATTGACTGGGAGTCAGGAGACTGTAGATATAACCATCTTGTTAAATAAGAAACACAGAGCCAATGCAAAGATGAAAGCCCAAGAGGTCAGAGCAATAGCTAAGAGCTAAAAACCTTACCCTTCACTGCCGCTGCTGTCCTCCTCAGCAAGAGAGCTACTTCCTGTCAGTTTGTCTTTTTTATAGACTTTCTATTCTGCCTTCTCATTGGTTGTAAACCCAACCACATGACCTCCTCGTCATTGCCTGTCTGTACAGACCTCCGGGTCTTCTATGCTTGGTATTGAGATTAAAGGCATGTGTCTCCATGCTGGCTGTATCCTTGAACACCCAGAGATCGGCCTAGCTCTGCCTCCCAAGAGCTGGAATTAAAGGCGTGTACCACCACCACCCAGCTTCTGCTATGGCTTGCTATTAGCTCTGACCGCCAGGCAACTTGTTTATTAATATACGAATAAAATTACATTTCAGTACAAATAAAATATCACCATAGGAGACTGAGTCAGCAACTAGCTGACAGGAGTGGTAGGGAGGAACTAAGTGTAGCAAGGGTACTTTAGTGGGGCTTTAGCAGAAGGACAGCCAGTTTTTATGAGAGACACTAGCAAGGAGAGGTTAGCTATTTCCTATTCAGCCACTCTGAGAGAGCAAAATTTCACCTCAACCTTTGAATCTTGAACTCTATAGAAGAATAGAGATTTAGACAAAGTTTTCTTTAGCAGCCATGACAGAGACAGTGCCTAAGGGAACAGAACCCTTGCCTTGCAGCAGCCTATAAATAGGAACTACTGCTGGAAGCTTCAGAGTAGCAATTGCAGGTTTGGACAGCAGTTGCTTAAGATGCAACCACTATATTGAATGCAAAACAATAGATATGTTCTTACACATTTGGCATGTTTGTCTACATTGACCATTGCAAGATTGCAGTAAGCTTTTGGTTCACTTATAGAACTGTGAAAATATTTGTGCTAGGCATTTGGGTCAATTTTCCTATTGCTGTCATGGAGGAGAGGATCACTGAAAGTCTTCAATATTTCCACATTTGCTAACATCATTTCTGTTAGAAGGTTAGCAAGCACGTTCTGGATGTAAGTCTTGTCTCCCATCCACTATAGACCACATCATCATTTAAGAGTCCTTTGCTGGACTCCTGCCTCCTTGATTTCATGCATACAACTCTATAGCACAACAATACTCTGTCTCTCCCAAATTATGGCTAGCACAATTTCCCTCGTCCTGAGATTGCTGTAGCCCAGCAGAATAGCCTTCCATCATTTCCAGGCATGGCTTTCTCATAACTTCCCTCCTGTTGGGAGAAGACTGGCTTCCAGGCAGCGTGCAGCTTGTTTCAGTGAACCGGTAGCTTATGTCATTTATATGTACAAAGATTGACTGGCTAATAGGTTGGAGTTTGAGGAAGGCATAAGGAATGCCCACCTGCACTGTTTGAGAGGCCAGCTGTCATTGCTAATTTATCCTTGCTGATCCTGTGGACTTTGCTGAGTCACCATTTGAGAGATCATGTGTGATTAACATCAAGCCTGGCACTCTCCATTTGAATTTTATGAAATTTCAGTTTTTAAGTTCTGGTATAAAATTGTAACATTGTTGCATAAGAATTTTGTGAAAGTGAGAAGTGTATGTAGTTACCTCTGGCCACTCTATGATAGACACTGTACTTCACTTTTGGTTAGTCTGAAAGTAATAAACAATTTGGAGCTTGACCTTAAGGAATTTGTAACAATAACAGAATATTACACCGAAAAATCTTACTACATGCCAGTACAGAAATTAGCAATGTGTATTATGTTAATGTTTGACAATAACCAGAGGAGAAAGATATTAGAAGGAAGTGTTTTAAAGGCTTGAGGAGCCTGAAAAACAAAACAACAACAACAAACAAAAGCCTTTCAGAATAGGACATAGAAAAGGGCCATTATACTTATGTATGCAGTGCAAGAGTCCAGTTATGTTCAGATTCTGGGTTGTACTATCAGTGAGTCAGAGTTAATGAAACATCAACAGGACCCAGGAATCCAAGTGTTGATTAGTTCTTTACACATCTCCAGGACACTGGGTTAAGCTGTGACAAGAAACTGAGGCAGAAATGTGCATGTGATATTCAGAACCCAAATAAATGTCCCTTTTCATCTTGATTAAAGCATAAGTTTAAAAGGAAGCAGTTGTGATTATTAATTGTAAGTGGCTGAGAAATCTCATAATTAATTTCACTTTATTAGACTTCCACTTGATTACATCAATCTTAACATTTGGGGCCTAATATTTGTATATTTTGGAGGGCTGTCTTATGCATCATAGGATACAATATCTTTGACCCCTACTCACTACAGTAGAGTATCACTCCTTCTACTAGTGTGACAGCCAAAATTACCTCCAGATATTTCATGTCATTTGGGGAGCAAAACTATTCTCAATGGAAGATCATCCTCCACATCCTTATGAATTTCAACATTTTATCTTTATGGCTCTCAATTTTGTGGGTTGACTGAACTCAACAGTGGAAGGTTCATATCAATTCCTTAGCAAAAAAAATCTAAATGTAGAAATGTCAAATTTGATGAAACATACCACAGAATTTATTTTAGGGTTGGGGAAATAAGCATTTGGGACTAGAGCAGGGCAGGTGGAAGGTGAGGTAAACGATCTAAGAAATGACTGTCATCCTCAAAATTTGAACAAGCTTCTGGTGGTAGACTTTGTGATGGATAATTTTGATTATCAATTTAAGGGGATCTGGAATCAACGAAAAGACAGATCTCTGTGAAGGTGTTCCCAGAAAGAAATGACTTCCTTCCTAAGAGCAGCAAGCATCTTCCAATGGGTAACCCAGATATAGAATTCTAAAGCTAAAGCCAGGCCACCTGCCTACCTTCACTCTTGCTAGCTAGTGCCTCTGCTGTTTCTGCCATCCTCCACTCATATTCTCCAGCTCTTCAGTTTCCAACATTCACTCAGGTGCAGCAGTTCTCAAAGAATCTTCCAGGTCCCATCACCAGCTTGTGACTGTTGAGGCATCCAACTTCATTGTGTGAGCAGCTACCATATTCTCAGCCTCCCTAGCACACACAGCCATTGTTAGGCTACCCATCTCCTACTGCATAAACCATTCTAATGGATGCTCTTTAAGAATCTGTACATGCAGCCGGGCGGTGGTGGCGCACGCCTTTAATCCCAGCACTCGGGAGGCAGAGCCAGGCGGATCTCTGTGAGTTCGAGGCCGGCTTGGGCTACCAAGTGAGTTCCAGGAGAGGCGCAAAGCTACACAGAGAAACCCTGTCTCGAAACCCCCCCCCCCCCCAAAAAAAAAGAATCTGTACATGCATTCTGTCCATTCTGTTCCTGTAGAGAGTGTTGACCGAAACAGGTATGAGTAGATAAAGGAGACACATCTAGCATTCACCTGAGTTGATGAGATTGTTTCACTGCTAACCTTCAAGGTAGACAAAAATCTGCTTCAAGAGACACAATAAAGAATTGCAAAAGCCTGACTTGTGACTCTTTAAATAAATAACATTTTTCTAACAAAAACCAAGCTAATATACATGTGTGCCATATTTTTTTTATTAATGTGTCACCTGCTGCTTTTATTTACCTGCTGGACCTTTTAAGTTATTAAATTTATTGTATTGCTATTTTACAAATATTTATGTGAAAATGCTTTCATTTTTCTCTGTGGGGTTTAGAAGAACCAAGGTGAACAAGTCTTGAATCTTAACCATTTACTACCAACTCCTATGTCCTCCTAAGTATGTCGGAGTACTTGTCCTTATTTAGCAGGGTCTTAGTCCCAAAATATATCATATTCTATTTTTATTATATCTTCACTAAAGAGTCCTTAGTGTGTCCACAGTGCCTCTGCCATGGAATGCATCCCATACCTGGGGTTTTCACTTTGTTTTGTTTTGTAAATCTACCATAGAAATTGCCTGATCAGCTATCATTTTCCTAGACATCCATGTAGTAAATGATTATGAGTCTTTGTGTCCAGTACTGAAAGTGTGAACTGAAAAGAACAATAGGTTGAGAGTAGATGCATGAATTTCTGTTCTAACTCTGGCTGAATGCACTCAAGAAACTCTATTGTCTGATTACCATTTTCTGTGTTTGTATTTTTTTAAAGATGATATCGTTATATATTCAGCATACAGTGCTGTGGAATGTCATTCTGTATGCTGTGAGTGTGTCTTGCTCTGAATGGTTAATAAATAAAATGCTGAGTCGCCAGTGGCCAGGCAGGAAGTATAGGCAGGATAAGCAGACAAGGGGAATTCTAGGAAGAGGAAGGCTGAGTCAGGAGTCACTAGACAGACACAGAGGAAGCAAGATGACAAGGCAGAACTGAGAAAAGGTACCAAGTCACATGGCTAAACATAAATAAGAATTATGGGTTAAATTAAATGTAAGAGCTAGTCAGTAATAAGCCTAAGCTAATGGCCAAGCAGATATAAATAATATTAAGCCTCTGAATGATTATTCTATAAGCTGCTGCAGGACAGCAGGTGAGAGAGATTTGTGTGGACCACGTGGGGCCAGGCAGGACACTGGAAAACTTCCAGCTACATTTGGCATCCAATGTGGGGCTCCCAAATTTCCATAAGGCCTAAAAGAGTTTTAAAAGGGCTTCTAAACACATAAAAATGAAGCTAAAAACATCTTCCTAGTTGTGTCTCTCAGGCAATTTGTGAGCTACAATATGGCAGGTTGGCAACTGCGTGTGTGCTTGACCTGCAACATGGCAGATTCCTGCCACAGTACACAGAGGCATCTCCAAGCTGTGCAATACACTGCATGGTGTATTTAGCTTTTGCTAATACAGACAAAAAAAAGTTTCTGGGCTACACGCTGTTGGATGGAGGCGCGGACCCACTGCCTCCCAGAGTCAGTAGAGAACATTGCTCCCAGACCTGGAGGTGAATTACCTCTACCATTTTGAAAAGTTAAAATGGGCAGAGTCGGCAGCCAAGGCTGCCACTTCAGTCCTAAAAACACAGTTTAGCAGTTTAAAATCTCTCCTGGTCAGAGAAGGAATATAGATTCACAGTAAGTCAGATTCAAATGGAATAAGACTTTAAATAATTTACAATATGTACAAAAATATACATAGGCTTGGAAGAGAGAGGAAAAGGAATATAGACAGTTACATAAAAGAAATAGAAAGTTTTAAAAAATAGTAGAAATAGAAAGTTTTAAAGAAAAAGTAAAAGCAATATAAAAATAAGCCACATTAACATGAAAATCATACAAAGAGTCTGGATTATATTGTCTTTGGGATTTTTAACTACAGAGAGACATTTGATTGTAAAAGCTGCTAAGTTAAATCAATATGTATATTTTAAAGATATCTTGATTTCAAAATTTATGTCTAAGGGTATGTTGCTTTGGAAAAGTGGTTCTGCTTTTGTTTCCACGGAATATGAGAACCTGTGGATTGCTTCCAGGCTCATGTGGTTTGATCAAGGAAGACTCCCTGAGAGGTCTCCAGATGTTGCAACATCCAGATTAGCTTCAAGGCAACTGGCTTAGAGAATACAGCATCACAGGCTATTACAGTTAGGACTTGACCAAATTCTTAATTTTCTCAGGATTCCCATAAGAATACAGCAACCTCAGTCAATGGAAAGAAGTCTAAAACACTATGCCCACATTCCCAAAGAAATGGATTATGGATATTTATCTTTGTTAGAGATTGGTTACAAATTGTTATTGGTCATAGTCAATATCTTTTTAAAAGAAGGAAGGGAGATATGATGTCGAAATATAGGATAAATGTTTTACATTGCTATAGATTTTAGTTTATCGATACAAATTTAAAGTTAATTTTATTATATATAAGTCATTTAAATTGTAATGAATAATTAAAAAATACAGATTAATAATCATCTAGGATATCAAATTTATAGTCATGTTAGTTAAAGTTTTTAGGTATTTAAAGGTATATTTCAAGTAGGTAAGTAATCTTCAAACACTTCAAAGACCTACAGAATATGACATTTAAAATGTTTTAAAAACTTAAACTATCTGGTCAATGAGACACATCTGCTCCTGGCAGCACCAATTTACTTCAGAGAGGAGGATGGGCTTTGAAGACACTCCATAAAGAGTTTATCTTCTTCTTAGCAAAAATAGCCATTTGGGCAAGAAACTGTTCTTGCCCAGACTGCTGATAAAATGTTGTATGAACTGGACATGCAGGACTCATAGGAAGATGACCACTAAATTTTCCAAAACAAGGTGAAATGGTCTTTCAGGTTCCTGCTTCACAGAGGAGACTGCCAGACATTCTACAGAACACAGGAAAAAGTGACTGAGAGACTAGGCCTATGGGCTGAAGATAGATGCCCCAATGTTGCAGAGGAATTTTGGATGACTGTCCAGGCAGGCAGCTGTCTCTGTTGCTTCCAGAATTTTGGAAGTTGCTTACTTGTTTACTTAGGTAATATTATATCCTTCTGAGGTCTTTGATGTAGTTTAAGACTAAATAGTTATAATTTTCCATGGTTATGATAAAAGATAAATTAGATATGAAACTTTATATTCACAAATACAGGATAGATAGAACATTTTCTTTAATTTTACCAAATACAAATAGACTAGATATTGTAACTGTAATTCTTGCTTGATAACTGTTCTATTTTATGTAATTTTACTATGTTAAAGTTAAAACCTTCCTTTTTGATTAGACAGAAAAGGGGAAGTGCTGTGGAATGTTGTTCTGTATGCTATGAGTGTGTTATAAATAATATTAAGCCTCTGAATGATTATTCTGTAAGTCGCTGCAGGACTGCGGGTGAGAGAGATTTGTCTGGACTGTGTGGGGCTGGGCAGGACACTAGAAAACTTCCAGCTACAACACAAGTTATACTTCAATCATGCCTTCATCCTGGAATATACCCAAAACTGATTGTTTAAAGGAATTACTTAGTAAGTGGTCATACTACTTGATTTCTGAAGGCCTCGTCAGATCAATCATCCTGCACTCCTACAAACATACACTGTCCACAACTAGCTGCTGCTGTGGACACTTATTAAGAAATGTGCTGGTGTAGCTAGATACTTACTTCAACTTCTCGGACATTCCATACGCAAATTTGTTTTATATCACCTACCTTGACACACACCAAACCAAGTCAGGCTAAGCAATCTTTGTCTGCAGCTCCTTTAGCCTATATTTCCTCTTTTGAGTCACGGAATACATTCTTCTGTCACTATTTATCTGTCCAGTGAACCTTTCCAACCAAACCTTTCTCACAATCACTGCACTGAACCTGGGCAGCTACAGGCTTCCTTTCTGCTTCTTTCTTTCCCTGCCCCCTTTTTTGAGTGCTGGGGTTAAAGGCATATATCACTACGCATGACCAGGCTCACTTTTCAGTCTTAATTTTTCTGAACAGTTTTGTAGCATATGAGGAGAGGTTGAACTCCTGTTTTGAAATAGCTACTTCTCTTATATCATATAACACTTCATATTATTCTAGTCTTCCTTCTTCCTAATGGGCTGTTTTGCTGATCATATGTCCTTTGTTCAGACTTGAAATGTTTCAGTAGTCCTTTGTGCTCAAAGATATCAACTGTCCCCTGAGTAAAGCCTTCCCCAAGGTCAACTCACCTATTGCATGACTATAATGTCCATGATTTCCCAACCATGTATGCAGTTGTAAAGTCCCCAATAGAGTGTCAAGATGTATATACTTAACTGTATCCTCAACCTGTGTATTAATAGTTTCTCCCAAGGTCATATCTATGTTTTAGAATAGCATAACTTTTACATAGATGTATTGCTCTTTGTCTTTTTCATGTGGTGGCTCAACTCAGATATCCAATATTTGATCATCAGTCCTTCTTGATTCATTACTGTAATTAATCACATGATGGATCCTATCCAGAAATTTCTACAAGTTTTTTAAGTGAGTGAATGAATGGTCTCCTTTGCCTTTATATTTTATCCTAAGGTTGATCAAGAAAATTTATAGCTGTTAGAATTTGCAGCTCAGTTGAACTTAAAGTTGGCAAGGAATGGATTCAGTGAAAACAGAGCCTGCAGTTCACTGTGTCTGATGTAACATCAAAGGTTAATACTCCAGCACTGTGTAGGAGATAGCATGGTACATGATTGTGAGCCTCAGTTTAGACAGAAATTCAATTCTTATAGATGGCCTTTCTATTCTGAGATTTAATGACTGCAAATTAGATATGACAAAATATTGAAGGTGCTACATTTCACCAATGGTTACCAATATTAAAACCAATAATAGCCATCTCTTTTTCTGTCATTCTAGGATTGTATAATTACCATGACTATTTAGTCAACAGTTAGCTGATAGTTGATTTGGCAATTATAACCAAGCCATAAACCACAGTTTTCCTAGCAGATTCCTCGAGGACAGATGTAATTCCAATCATCTGTGCATTCTGGTGCAAGAGCAGGATTCAGCAAAATACTTGCCATGGAGTAATGCTTCCTTGCATGTTAGATACTTACAAGTTTAGGCTTGTGTTTTCCAGCTTGTGTTCCCTTTTAATAAATATCATGCATGCCTGTAGGCAGTGGCACTTTTAAACTACAATCGTGAGAGTAATCCTATTCCTTGCATCTTATTTTACACTTAACACTTAGCTTAGAAAGAAATTATACCATAAACAAAAGTTGAAGATAATGACATAGAGGAGATAGCTTCAGATGTGGAAAATGGAATCGAATCGTGTCCAAGTGTCTCCTTTCCCAACACAGCTGACAGATTCCACAATGTGTGTCTGTCAGTCAATACACCTTGAACTGAGTCAGAGTACTGCCTCTAGGAATTGGATTCCATTTATTTTTAATGAGTGTAATTGTCTCAAGGGTCACTGGAGTTGCTTTTCTTCTTCTCCCATTATATACGTTAGCTTGGTTGTTAATGGGGGAGCAGGCAAAGGGTTAACCAAAAGCTAACAATAGTTAGCCACAAATTGAAAGGCAGCAGAGTTGGGAGTGGAGTGGAGAGATGAACTTCTGACAGAGCAGGGATTAATAAAGTCCAACCATTTATTTGCTTCAAAATTCATTGCAAAGGGCAATAATTGTTTTAAATAGAAAGGCTGTTGAATTATAATTGGGAGTAATTGAAACTCACCGAAATATTGAATAAAACATTAGCTATTTTAACCGGTGTTATCTTTATAATTATCTTGAGGAGCAATGGGGACGTGGATCATGATTGGCTATGAGCCTCACCCATTCCCTGCTGTCTGTAGCAGTCCATTATGGCATATGTTTATTAACAAGAACTGTGGCTAAGTGGACATCAGGTCCCTCTGCTCTTCCCTGCATGGCTCTTTCTAGATGCACTACTGGATAAGGACCAGAACAGATTCTGTTTCCAAAAGAGTGAGATTTAGCCATGTGACAAAGACATACACAGGCTGGGTATTCTGTGACAGCATCAGTGGGCTCTGAGCAATAGCATTTCCACAAGCCATTATGATGTCACTCAGCATGCCTCTCCCAAGTACAGCCTAGGCAGGGACTATTAACTGCTATTTTCCAGCTGTCCCCCTCACCGTGTCTGCTGTCACATCGTTTGTCCGACAGATTCCAGCTCTGTGGCACATGTCCTCCTTCCTCTTATTGCCCTGCACCCACAGACAGCTTCTTTGTATATTCCATCTACCTACGACATAGAACTGACAGAGCAGAATGAAGGCGGCAGGCTTAGGTGACTGAGATTAGAATGTATGAATCAGAGATGGAGGACAGCATCAGATGACACAGCAGTGACAGCCGTGGAGCACAATGGGAAGTAGGCTTTCTATATCCTCATTACACTGTGAGGCTTGACCACGGGCATTGTGCCTTACTGTTCAATCTCTCTGGGTTCTAGACTTAGCCCAGGGTCTAAAAGGTGCAAAATAGTCTTTTTCTTTTTTCTGAATGAAAAAGTGATAGATGACTGTGGTGAACAGCATTCAGGAGTCAAACTAAGCTGGGTTCAAATCTTGCCCCCCTTTGTACCCCAGATAAAGCAATGAGACAGTCTAAATAAGTATGGACAGGTACTAATAGCTACATGCTCTCCATTCACCACATGTGGAATGAAACTGATAGGAGCCACTAACTCAAGCACAAATTCATTAAACAGCAGAACAGAGAACCTGAACACGGCCTCCGTCCAAAACTCAGAAATACGGCTGCCATCTTAAATGGACATGCTGGTTTCTCCAAGGACAACTACAGTAATTGAAATGGCTCTATCGTGCCACACTTAGAGTAAACCTGAAAACATTCCTGTGCCTAGCTCAGACATTCATTCTCTCTCTGTCATAAGCTCTGTTTGCCAAGGAGAACCTTTTTCAGATTGTGTCTCAAAGAAGAGGAAAGGTACCGGACTGGTTTTCAAGCACCCTTTCCCGAAGTCTCCAGAGTGATCATAGGTGTGAGGAGGAATGAGCAGTAATAGAGGAGAGAAAATGGCTTAGTTTTCAAGTCAATGGCTATCTGACAAGCTAACTGCTTGGTTCTTCCCTTTTACCAGACAGTATCATTTCATACAGCTTTCCAGAATCCATCAGCTGGGTAGAAGAGAGATAAACCTTTGTGTTTATGATTAGCCTCGAGGTTATAGATATACTTTTGTTTCCTCTATTACTCCAGATACCATTACAGTAGTCAAATATGTGAGACCTACAGTTTTTCTTTTCTCATTATAATATTCTTCCTACCAGATACATGAAGGTGATTAGTAAGTGCATGTGGTAGAGGTAATAAAGCTGGGAGAAACACAGCTAAATCTGATATTAGGAAGACCTAGGGTTGCTTCTAGGGTAAATGCTTAAGAGTGTAAACTTAGAGGGAGGCACAGTCAGATGGCTGTATTATGATAGAAAAAAAAATAATGGAAAGAATGAAATGTCCAAAGCCAAAGTCAAAAGAGCAAGACTTGATTTGGAGATAGAGCACATGTGTAAGAACTGGCAACAGCTTGGTGCAGAAATGGTTATATGCCTTGGAAGACTAAAGCCTGTGACTTTTATCACACAGCTTTTGCTAAACAATGTGGGCAGAGTAGAATAATGCTTCAAGTGTAATTCTACAGGAGTAATTTTTTTTTTAAAGGATGATCTGGTCACTGCACATCTGGAGACATCATCCCCAAGAAAGAAGAAATGCTAACAGAATAAGAAACATTAACGTTATTGCCATTTTTTTCCTAAGAGGAGAATGAAGTTTCATCCACTAGCCAACTTGCCACAGGATGAAGTATTTTGTCTCAGACTCTTTTACATTCTGTTACTCTCTCCAACAACAACAACAAAAAAAAATGGAATTTGATGAATCAATATTATTCTTAGAGACCTTTTAGAATGGACAACTCTTGACTGTAACCTCCTCCTCATTAACAGATGATAATCACAGAATGAAAAGGAGAGTTCACCCCTTTTGCCTGTTGCTTTTCCCTGCCCAGCTTCATGTGTGGTACCTCTTGAACCATTATTAGGGGAATTGTTTGCCCAGAATCCAGAAATGTGTGGAGGAGCTCTGGATCCATGGGGGATTTCTGTGCTCTCAGAAAGCTCAGTCAATCTGCATTTCTGGGAGTAGAGGGTGAGGAGGGATGGGGGTGGCTCCTGAATAAGGCAGAATATGTGACCATCTGGAGGAAAACTGTATAGGCAGGGTAGCAGTCACTGCAGTGTCATGAGCTGTGTGGTCTAAACATCGTCACTCTGCCTTATCTAGAAAAAGCTGAAGGATTTAGTTCTTACTTGTTTTTAAGTATATTTCAGTGACTATCTGGTACTAGCTCAGACTTGAAGGAGTAAAAGCATCTCAGATTGGCCACTGGGGTCAGCGTTGTCCTGTGAACTCTGCTTGCTTGCTGAATACATCAAACACAGGCTGGAAGTCACACAGGGCCGAATGGCTCTGCAAAGCCTGGGCACAGCCTGGTTCCCTCAACAGGGCTGGAATGGACTTTGTGGCAGGCTCACTTCAAGCTGCTGGCTATGAAAAATAAACAAAAACAAAGTATGCTTTCATTCCCAACCCCTCCTTCAGCTGAAAGGCAAGTTGCTCTTCTGCAAGAACACACATCACCCAGATGTGGAGTCTCTCTGTAAACTGCAGTGACTGGTTCAGCAAACAGCAGGAAACCAAGGAAAGCTGGAAGACTTCACTGCAGGGAGGGGCAAGAATGCTGTGTAGAGAGAGATGTAGGTCAGGGTTCAGAACAAGGACACACATAAGGTCAACAAGGACTATTCAGTAGTCACCTCCCTCCCCCCTTTTTTATTAAACATAGTTCCTTTTTCTCATACATTACAGTCTGAATACACTCCCCTCCCCCTCTGCTACTCCCAGTTCCCCCCCTACCTTCTTTCCCATCCAGATCCACTCCTTTTCTGTCTCTCATTTGAAATGAGCAGGTTTCTAAGAGATAACAACAAAACATAACAAGATAAAATATAGTAAGATAAAACAGAAACTATCATATTAAAGTTGGACAAGCCAAGCCAACAGAAATATCGGAGTCCCAAAAGAAGGTATGAGAATCAGAGACCCACACATTCAGGAGTCCTGTAAAAGTGCTAAAATGAAAGCTTACATGCAGTGTACATGCCCAGTGTAGACCCATGTAAACCCTGTGATTGCTGCTTCGGTCTCTGTGAGTTCATATGAGATTTGATCAGTTGTTTTAGAGGGCCTTGTTCTCCTGGGGTTCTTCTTTCCCTTTATCTACCCCACCTCTTCTGCATCCCCTTCTGTGGGGTCCTGTGAAGGACTACAGAAGGACTATTCCATAGCTTGATCTTGCTTCTGCAGAAAACATCAGAGCTGGTAAGACATTGTGTGCTTCTGCTACTCACCACACTAAAGTCCTGGCAAGCATCAATACTGCCTTTAAGCCCTTTAAGAGATTTAGATGAGTATGAACTTAAACAGAGGTTGTGCCAGAACCAACAGGTGAGAAACAGAAGACAAGGATTTGAGTTCAGCCAAGGTAACTTATTTGCCCATCAAAGTGCTGATCTTGGAGCCTTATTGGTTACTTAGATGCAAGGAGCCATTATCTTGGATCTGGGTGTAATAAAAATTTCCAATTATTCTGTTGAGTTTATCTGTTTTTGAGAACACTGGGCTGCAAAAATGGATGCTGAGAGAAAGAAAGATGGGATGATTCTCATGAAGAGGCCAGTGCTTTCTGGGAGATGAGGATCCATTTTTCCAGAATTGGCTAATTAGATTTGAAGTAAAAGTTTACACTAGAGTGGACCATACAGAGAATGTATAGAGGACACCAAAGTTAAAATACCAGCTAAGAAAGACAGCCCAAGCTGGCAAACTTTATTTAAAAAAAATGCTTAGGACACACACGAAAGACTTTGCTGGTAGCTTGTCACTACTTATGATGGTTAATCATCAGTGTCAACTTGACTGGGTTTACAATCAGCCCATCTGTGCCTGAGTGAGCTGGTTTCTAGAACTGTTTAACTCACAAGGAAAAATCCACATGAATCCAAGTGGTACCATCCTTTGGGTTAGGATCTTAGACTTGTTCAAAAAAATGAAAATGCATCAGGTACTAGCATTCATCTCCCTCTCTCTCTGCTCTCTGGGTGCAAAGATGACAGAATCGGTTGCCTCATGCTCCTGTCGACATGCTGTGTCCACCATGATAGACTCTTCCTCACAATATGAGGCAAAATAAGCCCTTCTTCCCTTCCATTTGTCTGATATGTTGTCACAGAAGACTAGTGAAGTCACTAAACCTGGAAGTTATGAGACAGTCCATCCGAGGCACAACTCTGTGTTGTGAAATCTGGGTATTGATACATTTGACATGAAAAGATATTAGGTGAAGAGTGCTCTAGAAAAAGCACGGTCTTCCCAAACATCACATAGGACGGCAGAGGAGAGCCAGATGCAACCGCAGCAGCACAGGCTCTGAGGAAAACAAGTCCAGGATGCATAATTGAGCCGGCCAAGCCCCTTTGCAAATCAGGCCCCCGCCCCACCCCCCAAAAAAAACCCTCCTGTGGTGCTGAGTCTGCCTCTGCGATTTTGGTGAAAGGAAAAAATCTAAGATTTTCCATGAAATCTTTGTGATACACAGTTCTGAATGCAAGATGACTTTCAGATTTCTATCAATGATCTAGACATGACTATGTCAGAGCAGCGTCAATGTTAAGTGCTGACACCTTTTGAGCTGTCCCCACAATGGGTAGCATAGTTTGCAGGACCTAACGAAGAAGGAAAATACAGTGCCTTTTCTCCAGACGTAAGTAAGAATTTCAAGACACGTCACAGAGTGTGAAGTGAAAACAGTGTCCCTTCTGCACCGCTGACTCTGCTTCAGGCTCCACTCCAAGTGATTCGCACGTGCTAACACGACTTCCCACAACATCCCTAGGCAGTGGGAATCGTTCATTGTTATCTGCAACACGGGTGAAGACCTGGGAAGGGCTCCCATGAGATGCCAGTCAGTTAGGGTTAAGATCTAGCTTCTTTCTCCAAAGATCTCTCTGCCAGCCCTGCCTTCTGTCTACTGCCTCTCAGGGATAGAAGACTTCATGAGCAGAGTACCTGAGGATGAGTCTGCCTATCTTCTGCTTCTTGAAGAAGTAAGGGAGAGTGAGAAATTAATATGTTTTCTGAGCAACAAGCAACATCAGAAGACATGAGTATTTACTGAATGGACTTTACCAGGAACTCAGACCTCACTGCACAGCAGGTCATGGGTTAAGTGCCCCTCCCCCATAATATGGATTCTTCCTGGAGAGAGGCCCAAGAATCTGACATTTTAGCAGCTGCTGGTTTTAATATGGTCGGCCAATGGGTCAGGCTTAGCATCACCTCTAAGCAAGTTGTTTCTTAGTTTTGTTTAATTTTTCAATTCTAAGTCTTTTATTTGGTTTTAATTCTGCGAAATGATTATATTAGTATCTCTCTCTTTGCTGGTCCCTCTCTCTCATGCCTTTTGTATAGATCACCTCACAGAGGCATCTGCCTCCCACTCATTATTACCTTATGAAGCCTTAGACTTCTATAACTGAAAACTATGGGTAAGTGCCTTGAACAACAATGTATTTCTCTCATTCCTGGATCCTAGATCAAGGTGTTCACAGACACATTGATAGCAAGGGTATCTTCCGTATTCATACCTGGCTGTCTTCTTGCTGTGTTCTCAATGATGAGGAACAGGGAGAATACTCTCCTATCAATTTTTATAAAGAACTAACCCTGTTTGTGAAAGCCTCACTCTCACAATCCATTTTTATTATAATACCTCATTTCCTAATGTCACTCCATTATGAGTTATCAGTATAGGAAATGGCATTACATATGACACAGTGCATTACACACTCCCTCTTTCATCCTTATTTTTTGGTTCATCTTAAAGTGTCTATTATTTTATTTCAACTTCTAATTATCTCTTTACAAAATAATGGACTCCTCTCTTTTCCCTTGGGCACCTAACATGTTACATCTTTAGCACCAATGTCTGTGAGTGATATCATTCCAATACATTCACTGGATTCCCTCAGCCTTCAATATTTATCTTCAGAATGGCATCATATCTCTAGAGCAAGGATAATGTAGGGACTGAAACCTCACTATGGCAACGTCGCTGGGAGGATAGAATTCCATTTGCCTGGTCCGCTGTCCGAGAAGTATCTTTGCACAACGCAGTGATGAAATCTTTCCAGGACCCTTGCTCCTCTGTATGAAGTGCATGTAGCAGACTTCAACTGTGTTTCTAAATTTCTGCCACAGTTGTCTGCTGAAGGCTCCCATTAGATTATGACTCTTCTGGACTCCGAGCATGCCTTCCTCCCTTAGTAAAACCCATGGGTATTTACAAGCTGACTGGACTCTGAGACTGGCTAGGCTTCACCTTTGTATCATTTTCCTTTCTCTTCGCTCTTGGACTTTTTTTCTCCTTGTATCTTTATCTTCTGGTGACACCTGCAAAGCAAAGGAGTTCTCAGCTAAGTAGTTTACAATTGCTCCTGTTTGTACACCTTTCTCGAGGTGTGGCTCTCAAAGACTGGACCCAGACCAGCAGCAACAGCTTCTGAGGCAGCTTAGAACTGCTAAAAATGCAGATTGCCCAGCTCATCCCAGGGTCCTGAGTCAGGAACTGGACCAGAGTTCAGTGTTTTGTGTGTTAACAAGCTCTCCAGGTGATTCCTGGGTAAGCAAAGCTTGAGAACCACTGGTGCAGGGACATTTAGCTATAAAACACGCACTGCCAGGTGCCATTTGCGATTCTGGTTCTAGAGTCCCTGTAGTTTTACTGGGAGAGGCCTGGCAGCCTGCACTAGAATTTGGCTGCTTGTGTGCTTTACTTTCATTTAGTGGGCTACAGGTTACCAAGTGGTTTTGCAGGTGTGAAGTTAAAATTACTCCTCTTCATGGGACTTGAGAACAGTTGCAGGTGGGTATTTTGTTACCACATCCCAGCTGGCTTTTCAGTCAGTACTTGTCTGCCAATGATGGAGGGATTTTAATATGCTTTGGCACCTTTGTCATGTTCTGAACACCAGGAGTCTAGAGATCTCATTTCCATCAGTTCTGTGTGTCTCTGGTTGTAACCCATGCTCTACTTATGAAAGAGGGTAAGTAACTCGTAGAATCTCAGCCATGAACACAGCAGGACATCATTAGTCAACCAGGTAGGATAAGTAGCCAAGTGAGCCCCAGCTTCTAAGCATTCTCATGAGCAAGTCTGGCTGTGTGACCTTCAGATCTACCACTAAGGCAGTGTCTATGAACTTAGAGTGAAAGAAGGAGAAGAGAATTAGTTCCACTGATAATTAAGCTCTGAAATACACATACATCAATTATTCAGTTTCCTCAATCCTCATTAATATAGGCTTCTCCAGTGCAGACAGGATGATAATTCAAGTGAGAACTAGCCCCAAGTTTATCTTTGTGTGCTTATTCAGAAGAAGAATGTGTGTGGGGGTAGAGAGAGATTGGTGGAGTCACCTAAAAGAGAAAGCAAAGTCATGCATAACTGAGTAGTTTCAACTCCAGGAATGTCCACAAAGGAAAACCTCCATCCACAAATGACCTCCCTTTAATTTCTTGATTGTATTTATGGTTCACATATCTCCAAAATGCAAAAGGGTTAAGAGAGTTGAGACCTAACAACTTGTAGTTTATATCCATTTGTCCTTGGGTCATATTGCCACATTCAAAAACTAGACTTCTTAATTTTTTTCATGAATTTGTACATTTTTAAAGGATAGCTCAGTAAATGAGGTTTCATTATAGTCTTAGAACATGCATGAGAGGCACCTGTATTACTTAAATTCACATCTATCCCATTCCCTCACTTGGTGACTTGACCACTGAAGCCTGGATCCCTGTTTGAATACTTTATGGAAGGAATGGTCCACAATTCACTCCTAGCCCTGCTTCAGTTGGATAATAATCCATTGTTGTTGGAAATCTATACAAATCGGCAAATACAAAGCTTTAGTGTTGACACTGGAAAACCTAACCCATTCATCTCTACATCTTGCTACAAGAACTGAACAAGGAACTCTGAAGATGTTTGCTCAAATCTAAATCCAAGTCCTCAGAGCCTAAGATTCCGCAGTTTCTCCCCCAAGTGTTTACCCAGGAGGAGCCCTTGCAGGTGTGTGTACAGGGGGATGCCCATGGCCGCTAGAGCTTTTTATTTGAACAGGTAAACTTAGGCAACAACTCAAAGGACCCGGTCAGGGCAATGCCTTGCACAGATGAAGGACAGCTCTGCAGGGAAGAACTTAATCTAAACCAGGGAAAAGGAAAAGGGATTGAATTTGAAAACAAAATATTAGACATAAAAGGATAATTGAAGAGATAATAGCATAAAGTGACAGGTGGGGGACACTTTAACAGTATACATGAAACAGGTTAGAAAACAAATCAGGAAGTAATACCACATGTGTCTTATGTGTACATGTTAAGAGGAGGTAAATCTCTCCTAGCATACGACAAAGGAATATTGCACATTTGTACCAAAGAAGGAATTGCTGCAGGAGGTGAGGAGAAAAAGGAGGCCCTTCGATATCTGTAATGCTTTATTTCTGAAAATTAACAGATAAATAAACAGTGGCTCCTTCTGCTCTGTAATGAAGAAAGTAATCCTCTGAAACTCTGAAAGCTATTTGAGTTTCCTAATTAGACCGAGACTGCGGGTGTGGGAAACTCTCCATGAAGCCCACTTGTCTCAGCTCATTGTTGGAGCTTGGCAGCTGAGATTGGCCACTCATACAGGGCTTCAGAGAGCTGATGTTGGAGCACTTTTGGTTTAGGACAGAGATCTAGGGATGCAGCTGAGAGCGAAGGATGAGAGAGACTTAAGTTTTGGGGGAAAGTTGGGGTGAAATAAGTGCTGATTGAATTCTTCTTTGAAAAAGTAATTTAAGGTGTTTAGAGAAATTATCTAATTGAGTAACTGCAAAATGGATAAAACTTCAGCTGAAATACATGAGCACAAGAGATACACACACAGACATCTATAACTGTGTCCAAAATCACCAAGAAGCAGTCTCCCAAAGGAGCAGAAGAAAACATTGCTTCTGTCTTTTCATAGTGGCCACTGAAGCCTCTCTTCAGAGATCAACCCTTGTCTGTCCTGATCCCCAAACTAGCGTCTAGCTATATAGCACCAAGTCAGAGGCACATAAGAGTGTGTTGAAAGAACCAGAAGAGATGGCCAACTCAATGAATCACATGCCTCCTACATTTGAAGACCTTAGTTTTGAGCTACAGAATCTATGTAAAAAGCAGAGAGTGCGGCCGGGCAGTGGTGGCACATGCCTTTAATCCCAGCACTAAGGAGGCAGAGTCAGGCGGATCTCTGTGAGTTCGAGGCCAGCCTGGACTACCAAGTGAGTCCCAGGAAAGGCGCAAAGCTACACAGAGAAACCCTGTCTCGAAAAACCAAAAAAAAAAAAAAAAAAAAAAAAAAAAAAAAAAAATTCTAAAAAGCAGAGAGTGTTGCATTATTCTCCTTTAAGCCTCTATTACCACTGAGCTGTATCTCCCCTCCCTTGAAACCCTCCATGTGCCACCATGAGCCTTTACTTATTACCTGACCTATGTGGGTATTCTAAATGAAACACACAAATCTGGAGATTCAAAACTAGGATCTGTAAATGATAGAAAACATGTCTGTTGGATTTCTGATTTCTGGATTATCTCACTCAGAATGATTCTAGTTCCATTCATTGATCTGCAATTTTCATAATTTCATTTATTCTTACTATGTAATATTACATTGTGTAACTGCTCCACATTTTCACTATCCACTCATCAGTTGGTGGAAATCTAGGCTTTTTCTATTTCCTGGCTGTTGTACATAGAATAGCAATGAGCATGAATGAGCAGATATCTCTATAGTTGGATATGGAGTCCTTTTAGGTATACGCCCAAGATTGTTATCACTGGATCATGTGGTAGATCAGTTTCTAGATTTTTGTGGAACGGCCACACTGATGTCCATAGTGGCCACACAATTTGCATCTCCACCAAAACTGAATGTGTGTCCCCTTTAACCACTTCGGGCATCTGTCATCATTTGTCATTTTTATCTTAGCCATTTCGAGTGGGGTAAGATGAAATATCAAAGTAGTTTTAATTTGCATTTTCCTAAGGGAAGGCAGGATTAAGGAGGAAACACAGGAGGGATAAATAACATAAGCTTTGGAAAAGGACATATTGAAATCTATTATTGTAGAGGCTTTTTAAAATTTTTAACACAAATACAAAAAGTGTTAAAATTGAGTTATCCTATAGCAGAGCACCAATGCCCCTACTGTGTTTCAAAGAAAAACAAATTAAAAACCCTGTGCCAAGAATGGGTTGCTATCTCTTTTGGAGTTGTTGGCCAATGGAATTCCATATACTCCTAAACATAAAAGCTATGTCCAATGCTCTTGGTTACCTTCCAAATTGGACAGTGAGATACTATTCCTGAAGACATCACATGCTTGAGTCTGAGAACATGGAGAAATCTCATTCACACTCATTTGCAGGCTTCCTCCCTTCTGGCTAGCAGTCATATAGAAAATTACTATGCATCTTACTGGAGAAAAAAATTCATGATCAGTCTTACTTACCTGTCAGTCATGAGAGCTACAATATTGACAAGCCTGGCAAGACATGTCACTGACATAATATTGGCAGGAACAATCATGGTAGTAACCAGCCACGTTCTAATTGGGTTTAAGGCCCACTCTACAAGATGAAATCTATACCTGGACACCATTATCAGGGCCAAGTATCTATGGCTAGACAGGTGTTATACCCTATAGGATAATATAAAATAATATCATTAATAATAATGATATTATTATTAACATTATCATTCTGCTAAGTTGATTAAGTGTCAAACCAATTCATGACTTACTGTTATAGCCATAGAGCAATATATCTCTCAACTGTCATCAGAGAAGCTTCTATTTGCTGTAAGTGGTGATTAACACAAACAACCACAACAGATCATGGTAGAGATAATAAGGGGCTGAAATCCTCATCTTCAAATAGGACATCAATGTCCTAGCACCTCCTCCCAAAACTCAGGGATCATTGTGGAAGAGGGAGTAGAAGGATGATAAGATCCAGAGAGGGCAGTTGTACATATGAATTCACAGTGGTTGTGACAGAATGAATAAGACTTATGAAACCACAAGCCAGACAAAAACCCAAGCATGAAGAAAGGAGGTGGGCATAAAGTTCCACTCTTAGCTAAGGAGCTACCGGTCAATGATATCTGCTGGAAGAGTTATATTCAGTTTTTCTTTAATAATATAATCCCTGGAAGATGAACCACACTCCAGTTAAAGGCCACAATCTGAGACTAAATATGGATAGCACACATTGGCCTCAATGTGTTAAACAAAAAAGAGGATGCCATTTTGTAGTTAGAAGGGGGGGTAGGTATGGATGGAGTAGGGGAAATTGGATATATATGGTCAAAATGAATTGTAAGAAATTCTCAAATAACTAATAAAATGATGAAGAAAAATAAAGTTAGGTAGCTGGGCAGTGGTGGTGCCCTCCTTTAATCCCAGCACTCAAGATGCAGAGGCAGATGGATCTCTGTGAGCTCGAAGCCTGGTCTACACAGCGAGTTCAAGGCCAGTCTGTTATACAGAGAAACATTGTCTCAAAAAAAAAAAAAGTTTGGCATGGAGTCATATGCTTGTAATGCTTATGATGGTGACAGGAGGAGGAAATATAAATGGATGCCTAGGGCTTGCTGCCAACCAACTTAGTCTTATATGGCAAAGTTCTAGGTCAATGAGAGACCCTGCCTCAAACAAAATGTGGAAATCACCTGAGGTAGAAACCTGACACTACACACACACACACACACACACACACACACCTGTGTTGATTGTACTCCAGCTTCTGAGGGGAGACACCTGGTGGACAAGTCTAAAGCGGTACCTGCCATTTGGCAATTAAACCCAATAGGAAGATGAAATCACTGTAACTCCCACAATACAATCCATTGGGGATGGTCAACAGGCGGATTTCAAAGGCCACCTCAGAATTCCTAAGATAGTCTTTGCATTCAGGGAGGCTGGGCACTCACTCATGTGACAAGCTCTGCACTGATGCTGGTGTTCACCACAACACCACTACAAGTGTGCAGAGTGTCTGTTGAGAGGCACTGCATCCCCAAATGAACCTGTGATGTCTCTTTAATGAAGGCTGGAGTCGGAGACTCACGATGAATTCCGAATGTGTGACATTTCCACAGGGACTTTCATCACAGAAGAAGAGGGCACAGCAACTCCAGGTGTGTTCTCTGTGGGTGTTTCTTAGAGAGTTTGCTTCATCAAACAATACTGGACTAGGTAGGGCTGGGAGGACATAAAAACAAACCTTGGGCTAGTTCTAGTGGAAAGGAAAATGAAATTCTCACTATGTTTGAATGCTGGTCAGAAAGCAGGCTGAACTACATCATGTGTTCAGAATGAAGAGAGCCTCACCCTGCCTTCCCCCAGCCCCCTGGCATTCCTTGAAAGGTTTCCCTGCACAGCAGTCCCTCAGTCTGAGCCCTGGGACTTAAGAAGCTACAAAGTGATAAATCAATTATGAAATGGAAACCTCGATTACAGCCTGTCTGCTTAATTGTTTGACAAGTTAATTAATCTCTCAAGCAACTGGGCTCCGTTCTCCCTGTAAATTGTGGGGAAATAGCCATAGTGGGTCCCTGAGGTCTTGACGATACAGTATCAATGAGGCTCCTGGAAAACTATGAATAATAAGCATTTAGTGGGGTCAGCGCCTCACCATAGGAATGGGGAGATCTGCTCCAGTGCCTGCCCAGAGGTGGTTTGTCACTAATTATTTTGATACTAACTAATTAGTCTGTACTTGACTGTGCACTTATTTGTTTGTTTTTATTTCTCTTCCTAGGCATACATTTCTTTCCTTGCAAATAAGAACCTGTTGTGCAAACAGCCATTGTTTCCAGGCCATTAAAATGAACCAATGTGACACCGTGGTCCTTCATGACAGAACACAGTTATTCTAGCTGCCACAAGAGCTTGCCTAGGCCTCCTGAAGGAAGGAGGAGGATTACCTTAGCCATTCATCCTACTGCAAATTGACTACTTCTGTTGGCCTTGTGGTGAGGCCACACTAACCTGCCATCCATAGCCTTTAGGACATCCAAGGGTAGAGAGAGTGGAAACAAAACTATCTGAAAAGCAAAGGGAACAGGATCAAATACATAGTGGATGGGGTGGTGGGAGAAGGCAGGACGGAGGGGATATGAGAGAAGGTGGAAGGTAGTGGGGTGGGAAGGAAGACGGTCATACTACATTATATGATTGTATGAAAAAGCCAAGTGTAAACCCACATAATAAAAGTAAAAAGAAAATTGCAGACTCCCTAGTTTACCCCAACAAACCCCCAACTCATCTGGAGAGGAAGGACTTTTCAAAAGCCAACCTAACCTTATCTAAATCAGAATTACTAGGATGGAACTCAGAAACTTTAAAAAATTCCCTAGGCAGACTGAGACCCCCCCCATGGGAAGTACTTGCTGGTGGTTGGAACAAAAGATGAGAAATGCATGTGTCTATACCCTGTATCCCGAGTCTTTTACTCTACATCATTGTGTATATTCAGTATTCTGCAGGTATGGATGTGTGTATGCATACACATATGTGTGTATATGTGTATGAATTTGTACTCCTGAGCTACAGCATCATCTTTGTATGTACTTTAAAGATCCTTCTTAGAAGACCAAGTATAGCCTGATTCCTCACTCAGGTTCCTACCAGTGAGACCGCCCCCGCAAATCTTTCTTAACTTTTCCCACTGGAAGAACACTAATGCTGAATACTTTCTCCTGGCACATATCACCTGCAGGTGTAATTTCATTCTTTGTTTATTATCTGCCTCCCCCTGAAAACTCAAGCTTCCAAGGGGAAAGGATTCCCATTAGCTATTTGAGGGGGTTGAAAAATGCCTGCACCACAATAAATATTTACTAAGTGAACAATTATAAACTTGTCACAGGGGAGAGACAACTCAGCCAGTAAAATACCTTCTATGTACACACAAGAACCTGAGCTTGGACCCCAAGAACTAAATAAAAAGGTGGGAGTGTTTTCTTGCACCTGGAATATATCTCTGGGGAGATAGAAACAGAAGTGTCCCTGAAGCTTGGTGTCTAGCCAGTCTAGCCAAATTAGTGAGCTCTAGTTTAAATGAGAGTCTTAGTCTAAAAACAGATGGAAATCAATAGAAGACACTTGACATGAACCTCTGGCTGCCACATGCATGCACATCCCATTGTACCCACATATACATGTGTATATGCACATGCATAAACTATGCCCAAAATAATTAATTTGTTAATAATAAATAAATTCACTATAAGAATTAATAAGCATGGGGAAACCTAGTTACAAACTTCACTTAAAGTAGCATTTAAAATCTGGTAACAGTATGAAATGCCAGTTTTGATATCGACATAGAGCACAAACATGGAAGTATACTATAACAAACATTGGAGGCAACCCAAAGCAGTGGTTACAGAGAAATCTGTAGCATTGAATGCACAAATGAGAAAAAAAAAAAGAGAGAATTGGGTCAAGTCAATAATCTAAACTTTCACCTTAAGAAAAAAAAAAAAAAAGATGAGCCGGGTGGTGGTGGTATACACCTTTAATCCCAGCACAGGCAGATCTCTGTGAGTTCAAGACCAACCTGGTCCACAAAGGGAGATCAAGGACAGGCACCAAAACTACACAGAGAAACCCTGTCTCAAAAAAAAAAACAAGATAAAGGAAAGAAATAATATAACTCCATTTTAATTAAATAAACAAGAAACAAGACAAAGATGAGCTAAGTCCAAGCAAGCAGAAGAAAAAGAAATACTAAACACAGAAAAAAAGAGAACCAATGAAGATGAAAGTATAACGCAACACAAAAATAGAACCAAATGCTGGCTCTCATTTCAAGTCAATAGAATTGATAGAATTATAAGAAGACAGATAAAAGCATATATTACCAATATTGGGAATGGGATTTCTATGGATCTAGACTGTGTATATATTAAGGGAACAACAAAGGAAGTTCATACTCAGTCCAAACTCACACTAAGATGAAATGAACCAACTACATAAACCATCAGAAAGTGAAACTCAAAACTCACCCAAGATGAAAAGTCTTATACTACTTAGTCAGTATAGCTGAAAGTTTTCCTGTGCCTGCCCAGCTCCCATGGCCTAGTGGTCCCTCAGCCACTCAGACCCAAATGAACACACAGGGGCTTATATTAATTAATACTGCTCAGCCATTAGCTCAGGCTAACTACTGACTACCTCTTACACTTAAACTAAGCCCATTTCTGTTAATCTATATGTCACCACATGTTCTGTGGCTTTACCTGTGTGCCATTACATGCTATTCCCTGGATGGCGGCCTGGTGTCTCCTTCTTCAGCTTTCCTCTTCCCAGAATTCTCCTTGTCTGCTTATCCCACCTATACTTCCTGCCTGGCTACTGGCCAATCAGGATTTTATTAAACCAGCATACAAAAGGATTATCCCACAGCATTTCTCCTTTTCTGTTTAATTAAAATGAACGTTTTAACTTTAACATAGTAAAATTACATATAATAGAACAGTTATCAAGCAAGAATTATAGTTAAAATATCTCGTCTATTTGTATTTGGCAAAATCAAAGAAAATATTCTATTTATCCTATATTTGTGAGTCTAAAGTTTCACATCTAATTTATCTTTTATCATAATCAAGGAAAATTATAACTATCTAGTCTTCAACTACATCAAAGGCCCCAGAAGGATATACTATTACTTAAACAAACAGGAAGAGTACTGTAAACAACTTCCAAAAATCGAGAATGATGGTGACAGCTGGCTGCCTGGACAGTCACCCAAAGTTTCTCTGTAACTTTGGGGCATCCATTCTTCAGCCTACAGGCCTAGAGTCTCTCAGTCGCTTCTCAGATGGTACCTATCAACAAAGGTTACAGCTGGTCTTCCCAGGACTTGACTATTATCTCGAATTTTCTCAAGAGCCCAGCTAGCTCAGTCAGTAGAGCATGAGACTCTTAATCTCAGGGTCATGAGTTCATGCCCCATGTTGGGTGCCAATTGTAGCCAGAAGTTTTCTCTAGTCCTGCAGAATCTCTCCTACCCATGTCCTGCAGCTGCTTGGTCCCAAATAAACATACACAAGCTTATAATATTTTTAAACAATGGCCATGGTAAGCTTCTTGCTATCTAGTTCTTATATCTTAAATTAACCCATTTCTATAAATAAATTTGAGTTTATAAACTAAAATCTTCATTAAAAGGAAGTTCCAGAACAAGATAATTTTATTAATTAATACCACCAAATTTTAACAACTGTATTGCAGTTAGTAGACAATCCAAAAGTGGCAAGAAGTAAGTAGAATGTAAAACCTGAGATTACATAGGTCATAGACTTAGGGAAAAACCTTCTGCTAAATAAAAATAGCAATCAAATGACCCTTGATAACATATTGCTATACCCATAGATCAACATTGCTCAAATATCATCAGAGAAGCTTCCTCTTGCAATACATGGAGATTAACACAGAAAACCACAACTGAACAATGTCCAGAGAATGAGAGACTTTGGAGTAGCTGGGCCTAAATAGGATATCTTTATCAAACCCTACCACTCAAGGCTCAGAGATCTATGCAGAAGAGGGGAATGAAGGATTATAAGAGCCAGAAGTGATGGATGACTCCAAGGGAACAGTATCATTCAGATACAACAAGGCTGATGCTCCTATGAACTCATAGAAACAGTGAAATCATGCACAACCTGCTCAGATTTTAACCAGACAGAATTCCACCCTAAAGACAGGGAAGCAGACACAAGATCCCACCACTCACCAAGAAGCTCTTTGCAATTGATAACCTACTAAGAAAGGGAAACACAGTTGTTTTATTTTTTCCCCCAGTTGAGTATCACTGGATATATCAACTACACTCCAGGTTAGACTTCATGTCAAGAAGTAGGTGACAAACACAAAACATACTTCAAGTGTTTCTTTGCTTGTTTGTTTTTGTGAGCTTTTTGTTTTGTTACAGATTAAGAGACAATGCCTACATTGCCTGAAGGTCAGAACGGAGAATGCAGCATTCTACAAGTTCAGTTAAAAGGGGTTAAAGGGTAAAACAAAATAAGTGGAAAAAATCAAGGAAGAAGCACACACACAAGACTTAGCAATGATTATTATAAGATAATATAACATAGGGATGTTTACAGAATATTGAGGTATTAGGAAACTGTCAGTTATAATAATGACATAATTCCCTACACCCCTGTTAGAATTAAAACAAAAATCGAATACCACATGCTGAGGAGGATATGGGACAACCAGAGCTCACACATCAATCCTCTCTGAATTCAAGAGAGTATTACAACACTCTGAAAATCTATCTGGTTGTGTCTTACAGTTGAACACGTACTTATCCTATGAACCTAGAGAGAATAAAGCTAAAAAGTTTATTTTTCATACACAAAATTATAGATATCCATACAATTACTGTTCATAATCAATACAGACAAGAAAGAAGCCAAACACTCTTCTTCCATGAATAAGGGTCAAAGTGTGACACATCCATAACAATGAACACTACCTATCAATAACATGGCATAGACTAATGAGAGCCGGATAATTCTCAGAGGTTTAGTGAAAAATGCAATACAATACTAACAGAAATGTAGTGGTGGTTGTTATAGGCTGGGGTTGGAGTAGAGCAACAATACATGTAAGTTTCTTGAGGTGATGTGACTATATTATCATGGTAGTCTGTATTAATTCACAAAGCAAAGATATATTTATAGATAGATAATAGAAGGATAGATGATAGATAGATAGATAGATAGATAGATAGATAGATAGATAGATAGAATCCACATAGATGCCCACTTAAAGAACAAATGATGAGAGACTCTCTCAGGTAATTAATTATCTATTAATGGATTCCACAATAGGAATACATGCCACAGTAAGCCATGGGTATCTAAAAGACATGGGAGCAAGAACATGTTTGCAAAGGAAAGTGGGTATAAGACAAACTGTCTTAACACAATGATGCTTGGTAATAAGAATTGCCAAAACAGACGATTTCAGTCCAAAGTGAGGCAGGCAGATGTCAAACAGAAATCTTACAGAAATATGTTCTGTGGAAAGGTTGTGTTTCTGGATGAGTCATGGTAGTTTTAGTTATGAGGAATACATGCTATCCCATAACCACCTCCCCCTTAGAATGTGGTAAAGCCAACTCCATTTTGAGTCTAACAACTTACACAGAGAAATAAGAAAGAGTATAAAAGAAAATCTAGGTCCAAAAGACAAAGGGAAACAGTCTTTGGCTCTCTCTTGGCAGCACTGAATTGTTAAACTATCTCTCCATTAGTTCCTTACCTGCCATCTGGGGGCAACAACAGAGCTTATGTTCTAGCTTCTAACTTTGCAAGTACCTGAGCTGGGAATTCAGTTCTACCTGGGGCTTTGGGACCTCACTCAGCAGCCCACTTTCTGGTGCATTTGTCATCCTAGTTTGTGTTTCTGATTTTCTCCTCTATAAACACAATCCTCAAGCAATTTCAAGAACAGAGAGTGTCTACCCTAATGCATTATTAGAATAAGCAGGTGATTTTTAAACATATACATACAAGGAGTCTCATCTCTTGGATTCAGCACTGAAGTCCTTCTTAATTACATTTTATCTATGTAAGTCTCACAAGGAAACTCTGAAATCTTGAAGACAATGTAGGTTGCTCCCGTGAGGTTAGCTAGTTATCTTTTTGATATTCCGATCTAGTATTGATTGCAGTGGCCATCTCTAAATAAAATTTTAAGAAGGCTAAAAGTAGTTCTCTTAAGTTCCAGGCTTGATTTTGGTATGAGGGCATGGGTCAAAGGTAAAATAGGAGTGATGTCAACAGGCCTCGTGAGAGTGGATGGAGTTCTCTATTCTTTCATCTGTGAGGGTCCCAGCAGCTCATTCTCAGAACATGGATTGGGAAGAGAGCGTATATGTTCAACCATCCAACAATTCAAGAACATTTGCTCATTCAAGCTTTCAGCGTTCCCTTTTCACTTCTGGTCGCACACACACTGCTCCGAGCCACCACACGACAGCTCTCAGCCACCTCAGCCTCTGCCATCTCACATTCAGATTCATATCCAAAGTCACATCTTCCCCAGGACCAGTTCCTTCCTGTTCCCCACTCCCATGTCATTCTCAATCAGCAAAAGATCCCAGTTCCCACCTGACATGTCCCTATGAAAGAGATTCCAAGAAAGCTGTCACCTTCAGTTAGCAAAGATAATAAGATTATTCTATTTGTGTGGTAATCACATGTTAAATATAAAGATAAAAGAATATGAAACCACTTAAAAGGTGCCGTTTGGTACCAATACATTATTTTCATAATGAATAATCACAAGAGATATTATTCTGGATGCAGTTACCATGCAGGGAGGTGAATAAAAAGCATTAGATGGCAAATTGCATTTTGAGTAAATATATGCATTGGTGGAAATGTATTATCACCCATTAATATGCATTAATTCAGAAAAAAATGCCATCTAGAGCTCGCCTATACAGATATGAATGGCAGGCAATGATTTAAAAGCTGGGAGAAATAGGTTTGGAATTGGTTAAACAGACTGAGAAATCATGGTGGGGGTGAGCAAGTGAGCAAGCAGCTAACACAGTAGCAGAGCAGGCTGGTGACACACCTGCCTTAAGAGATTTGCCTTTGATTAAGTAGTGCTCGTGGGTGTTAATATTCCTAAACCTGGGACTCTTTTCAATCTCTTGTGATCTAAAAAGAAAAAGAAGGCAAGCCTATGCAATTTTTTTTGATGTGTTAAATGCCTCAGCAATTCATTTGACTTTCTCTTTTTGTTCAACAGTGCACAACAGGATCACCTGTCACATTTGGTGTCATCAAGGTGAGTTGTCCAAACGCAACTGTGGGGAGTCCCTCAGGAGCATAGGAGTCCGTGTGGTCTCCCCTCTCAGTCTTCTGTAGCACAGGCAGACCTTGAGTTCACTGTATAGTTGAGGCTGAGTTTGAACTCCTGATCCTCTATCTCCATCCACTGAATACTGGGATTATGGGCACACACTTCCATGATGGAGTTGGATTCCTTCTTCAACAGCAAAATCTGCAATTATCCCTCTCACCACATTTTAGTGTGACCCACAGGACTCTATGGATATGAATATCTTAGTGACCAGAGGGCACTTCCCAAGTAAATGTCACCTCACCTTCCTTAAGCAAATTTATTTTTAAAAATAAAATTGTAAACCAGTCATTGAATGACACCACAGAGAATGAAAACACAACATATCATTTTATAACACATAATCAACAGAAATTGCTGTCTACAGCTAATAAATCAATACTTTCTCTTAAAAAGGCTTAAGTCCAACAGAAAAACTAAAACATTCCTAAGAAGTTGTAGGACAGGACTTTCATAAAGGGGAGAGAGTAAGTAGAGAGGAAAAAGAAAAATTCCAACTATTAAAAATAAAATGGAGATTAGGGAATAATAAAAACTAAAGCCACAATAAAAGTTTTGCACATTTATCAGATGATATGGTAATAATTATTCATTAATATTAAACAGATTCAAGATATAGAATGAGAGACATTCTTAGACACTGCTGTAAAAAGTATGAATAAGTGAAACACTCCACTAACCTGTGAATCATGATCTTCCACAGGTAAAGTTATGTAATCTTTATGTAATGACAAATCATTCTCTTAGGCATTCACCCTAAACAAACACATGTATTTGTTCATGAGCATTCAAAATATGCCCCAAGTCACCTCAAGCTAGAATCAGCCCAAATATTTATCTTGAACAAAATGGACAAAGGCCATATAAAATCTATTCACACACAGACTACATAATAAAAATAATCAAGTTTGGGCCATCTGTAGCAGGACTAATGCCCCAGATTTATCCCTGAGAAAATAAAATTCCAAAATGCCTAGAATCTAACTATTTTTATGGATTGTTCAAAAGCAGACAAAGCTAAGATTTATTCTTTAAAGTTTCACTGACTATGGTAAAAGTACATGGAACGCTGAAGAGTATGATCCCTAAGTCAGGGTTATGGAAGTCACCAGGTAGAATGACTCAGAGCCATGATTCTGGATGTTGATGAGGACACTGGTCAGGTATTTGCCTTAAAACTCTTTGTTTAACTATGTACAACTTCTTCCTGCTCTTTTATCCGTGTCTGTGCATGATATTGTACAGCAAAAGGTTAATGTGATCCCGTAAGGTAGTTCAGCCTGTAAAGGTGTCTACTACTAAGCCTAACAACCCAAGTTCGATCCCTGGGTCACAGGTGATGGTATACACTTTCAGTGGCCTGTTCACTCGGTTATTGGTCCTCTCCTTTAGCTTTTTCTGCCTTTACATTCCTATCCCTCATTTTGCTCTAGTATAATATCAGAAAAAAAACACCACTGAGAAGAGCTGACTATGCCCTCTTTGATGAGACATGATGACCTCTCTGATGTCATATATACATAACTGTTCCATCTCATCTCCTTCTTGGAACTGTTCCCACCACGCCCTGTGGAAATACTTGAGCAGCCCAGGGTTTGGCCCCTCATACCATTTTTCTCTCCCTCTTCTCAGTTCTTTCTCCCTTCTCTAATTTTGTCTTCTTACTTCCTGAATGATATCATCCAGGCATAAATTTAAATGCATGCTTTATATTCACTGGTTACACATGGCATCTATGCTCTAGTCTCTCTCAACCAAGCATGTGAATTTGTATGCCCAATAAGAATAATAAGTTTAGTGAGTTCAGAGCCAGCCTGGTCTACAAAGTTCCAAGACAGTCAGGGCTACACAGAGAAACCTTGTATAAAATATATATATAAAGTTTAACATGTCCCAAATAGGAATTCTGATCCCAGAAGTCTAATGATGACCCTGTCTCCCTTCATAGTCACTTCATTAAGTTTAAGTCCCAGTTCCAAACACAGGCACCATGTCTATGTCTATCTTTCTTTTACTTCTGCCATCCAGTCAGTCTATTGTTATGTCTGATGACTTTTCCAGCAGGATGTGTTTGAACCTATCCCTTCACTCCATATTCACATTTCCCACCATAGTGGAGACCACTGCCACTTTCTCTGGGCTTAAACTCCATAATCTCTTCATCATGGGCTCCCTGCCTTTCCCTCTCCTATTCACTTTCTGCACTGGGCATATTTTTTTTTTGAAATTTTAACTGTACGAATAGATTATGTATGGCCTTTGTCCATTTTTTGGAGATAAATTGGAGTCAGTTACAGATATCTGGTATGTCTAGCTGCTGTGTGGTTTTATTCAAGTCTCCAGTCTCTTTACAGTGGCTACAGAAATCTCTATAAGGAACAGCAAACACAACCCAGTAATTGACTTGACCAAGTCTGTCTTTGCAATCAGTACTCTTTACCATGGCTTACAAGACCCAGGTCTTCCTCCCTGCCAGAACCACACTCATCTTGAAGCATTGCTTCATTTTACTGTAGACACAACTGTTTTTATGATCCATGATGTGAAGATCACACTTCACAACCTCGAGGACCTCGTATTTCCTGCATCTTCCTCTTGGATGATGGACCTTTTCATTGTCCCTTCAAAGAGCCTCTCCCGTACCAGATATTTGGAAGGCAGTCTCTTGGCACCTTTCCATATTGGTTCCACTTTCTGGTCCTACATTAGTACACTTTCTAGACATTAAAACAGAGCCTAATACTCAAAAAGTATCAATGGAATGAATGACTGAGGAGCATCCCTCCATAGCTACATGCCTTGGTCTTTCACAGCATTCACAGAATTTGTCATGGTAAACAGGAACTGATTTTCATAGTTTAGGGTACGAAGTCTTTGGAAATGTGACTGAACTGTTAAGAAGTGCTATGACTGTTAAAATACAATTATTATATTCTGCATCACTGATGAGTGTGAATAAAACTATGTTTACTGCAGGCAAATGAATAACAACAGAAATTTCAGGATTATTTAGAGTTTTTTTACTAGTTGTTTCTTATAATATGTCAAGAGGTTTTCAATGGTATAGACAGACCAATGCATCCATGTCTAAGATTTTATCCAGGGTGTGGTAGTGGTGCTAAAAATGAATATGTATGAATCACAAGACAAAAGAAAACCTCTGCAATCAAAAATTGATATGTGCAATAGGCAGCAGGTGGCCTAATAAACCCTCCAGAAAGCTGACTATCCTAATGGTTGAAACTATTATAAAAAAAAAAAGATTACTTAATGTCATTGAAAGTTGTTATTTTAACTTGTCAAGTGTACTTACAATGTGATCTTATTTTCATCAAAGAGAAAACTGTGATATTTGAATACATACAATTATACCTAATGAAAAGGTTGAACAGGTATATGACACAATGTAAGCAGTGGGTAGGAGAATTATGAGTCACTATCTATACTTTCAAATTTTTCTACAATGAACTGCATGTTTTAATTTATAAAAACATGGCTTTGAACAGATATAAAGATATAAAAATGGCCGGGCGGTGGTGGCGCACGCCTTTAATCCCAGCACTCGGGAGGCAGAGGCCGGCGGATCTCTGTGAGTTCGAGGCCAGCCTGGGCTACCAAGTGAGTTCCAGGAAAGGCGCAAAGTTACACAGAGAAACCCTGTCTCGAAAAACCAAAAAAAAAAAAAAAGATATAAAAATGACTCATATATCCTCTGGAAAGGATATTGTCAAGCTGGGCATAGTAGCTTATGCCTATACTCTTAAAACTTGATAGATGGAAGAAGGTGTATCAGGAGTTCAAGACATAGAGTTATAGAGAAGGTTCATTCTGTCCTGGTCTGCATGAGAATTTCTCTTTAAAAAACTAAAATAAAGTTAATGAAGAATATCATCACAGTGAATGGCAGGACAAAGACTAAATTAAAAATGATTGTGTCCCTTTATTCCCTGCCCCTCCCCCATTCTCTCTTCCTCACGGTAGCCTTTGGAAATACTGTTTAGTGCATAGATTCTCTCCACCCAAGTGTCTCTTTTATTTTGTCAATGACTGGAAAACACTGAAGTGTAAGGGAGTGTCATGATTTAATTACTTAAGTAGCAATTGGTATTGGATTGCTCTAGTTTTATTTTTTTCTCTTATGAAAGATGATTCAGGGCAAAAAAGAAATCTGTAACTTAATTACTGGTCACAAATTGTATAACTATTAATATTGTAATGGATATCATGAAATTGATTCGCCCCAAATACAGCAGTTAAATGATCTTAGTGACCTGCTTTGGGGGTGCCTCTTATGTCGTGACAGTATTAGTTAGAAGATGCTTCATTCTTTCAATTAACACATGAGAAAATCCAAAGCCAGCATTTTTATGAGCTAGGGAATCTTAACCAGATGATTCCCAATGATACTTTTGACATTTGTGGTTTCAGTTTCCTTAAATTGTTCAATCAAATCCAAGGAAGCATGTTCAACTGCACAATAAAGAAAAAATTGTAAGAAGGAAGAAACTAAGAGCCCTGGCCTTGAATTTAGGGCCATTTTTTTTTTTGTGGGCATGTGAATGTGACACAGAGTGATTGTGTCCTTGAATTGGAGGAGAAGATCCAATGTCATTCAGAGATGACCCTTGGATCAAAGCACTGGGTTCCATGTGCAGCCCACAATGGCCCTGTGTTGAGAGACCACAATGGATATCATGCAAGGTCCATATGAGTGACGATGGTATAAAAGAAAGGTTATGGCACGGCCCTATGGAGTCCATTTTGTGGCTAGGCCATTGTGTTCTGCAGGGTATGTTGGCTTAGGGGGAGTAGGTCATTGACACTGGAAACATGTGACATTCACATGAAAAATTCCTAGCATATGAGTTAATGACAAATGACCTCTTCAGCATTTGAAAGTTCAACATTGGGCCTTTTCTACCCAAGTAAGGTGATGGGAGCCAATAGCATATCTGCTGAATATTGTCCTCAAAAAAACAGCCACTGGAGAGGAGGTCAAAGGAAGTCATTTCATTAACTTGAATTCTTTACTTTCTTAGTACAAATTGGATTTGCTTATTCTATCTGTCCTAGGGTATGCCTGTATCTGAAAGTAGTTTACAATTTTAATAAAGAGTGTATTGGTTTTGCTACTCTTAAAACAGCCATTTATAGAATGAAATATATTTAGAACATACAACAATTCCATGTAATTACTTCAAAGTAGATATAGTAAAGAAATCTTTGTGGGGCTGAAGTCAGAGCATGAAAGTGAAGACAATGGGATCCTTGTGGCTTGAGATACCACTCTCTTCTTGATGGAAGAAACTGGGTGGTTATTTGTTTAAATATTAAAAACTATCCTTGAGAAGAGAGACACTAATTCTTGCAGTCCTGGAGCTCAGGAGGAGAGAAGGCTAGGTTGTGAATAGAAAGCACCCAGTAGCAACTAGGTTAATGTATCTAATAAATGAATATGAGGTGCAAGGGCAATGGGTTACAACACTGAGGTGTATCATTACAAAATGGGATGGAAGTCCACCATGACAGCCTGGACAACTGTGAAACTCACTGTTATGTCCCAAATACCAGTTGAAACTCTTTATGCACAATTCCTTAATTCTTGTGAAAGGCATTTGATGTGGTTACTATTTTTGTGTTTATTTAAAAAATGATAAAAATACAATGAAGGGATCACAGTTTACCACATTTATATGACTAACACATAGTGATAACAAGCTTTAAAGCATTATAGCCAAATTAGAGACTCCTCATCTTTAATCAACTCCACTCAGGAATTATGGAACCAGGAAATTTAAAAGCCTTGGAGAAGTATTCATATCTGGTCATTGTGTTATCTGAAATATTTCTACCAGAGGCTAATTTTGCCCTGCATAATATTTGTGGTCCACTCAATTATGGTGAGTTTTCTCATAGATAACTTGAATCTGATACATGCGGATCCCAATGAATTGTAATGCCTCCAGTGAGAGAGCTGTTGTTGAGAAAGGACTGCCAGTCCCAAGACTACACTTCCCAGCCTGCCTTCCATCTAGGAGGAATTGGGTGACTAGTATGTTGGATGAATATAAGATGTAATTCACGTCCTTTACAGATCAAAAATGATAAGTATCTGTGAGTCTTCACACACTCCTTTTCTTTATCCAAAGAGGATAGTGTCCTTTGACTCCAGATACCAGGATACCTTAGTGAGTCACTGTCTGACAAACAGCTAGGGGCCACCCTGTTGCACAACCACTGTACATTGTATGAGTAGGAAATGCACATTCAATATGCTCAGTTCCTGGACCTGAGACTGGTTACAGTGCTTAACGCTACAAGGTTAATTTTGAATATAAAAGTGATTTAAAAGGGAAAACAGATATAAGGCTCCTATTAAGTGCCTGTCAGCAATGGCTCAGCAGTGTTCATCGCCCCCCACCCCCACCCCCAATTCTAGTTCTACTGTTTAACCTTATCTCTAACAAATTGGATGGAAGGGGCTAGATGAAAATTTGTAAGTAAAGTGGGTTGCACTGTGTCTTTCAAGGCAGATGTGAATTAAGAGAAGTAGCTTACTTAGAATTTCTTAATTTTTATTTTTGTTTGTTTGTTTTGTGAACCCAGGGATTAAACAATTAAACCCAAAACTATGTTCTTGCCAGACAAGTGCTGAAACTGAGCTACATCCCCAGCAGTTTTTCAGAATTTCTTCATGGTGTGTGTGTGTGTGTGTGTGTGTGTGTGTGTGTGTGTGTGTGTCCCAGAGAACAACCCCAGGTGTCATTATGCAGATACAACCCACGTTTCCTTTTGAGGTACAGTCTATCATTGTCCTGGAACTTACCAAGTAAGCTAGACTGGCTGACTAGGGAGCCCCAGGGATCTGGCTATCCCCCAGCTCTCCAGCACTTGGATTTCAAGTGTTTGCAGTCACACATAGATTTTATAAACATGGTGCTAAGACTCAAACTTACATTTTCATATCTGCAAGGTGAGGATTACCAGCACCTATTTCTCCAATGCTCTGGAACAATTTTTGAGACCCTGTAGCTTTTTTCTCATTCTTATCTAAGTAATAACCTTGACCTTAATCATCTATTTAAGACTCATATCCTCCACATTGTATTACTGTTCAAAGAGACACAAATGACAGCTAGACCATGACATGTGACAATTCTGTTTGCATTCTAATGGACTAAAGATTGCCACCAAGCTTCAAGCTTTGACTGCTGACATACTCCAGCATCCATCACTCTAACTCACAGAAAGGTATTCAGGTGATGGAGTTACCCTTTTCCTGAATAGACCATCCAATGAGCCCTGCCAATGCCATCTGAGATACTCACATGGTTTCTATTAGATGGAGGATACATGCCCTTAAGACATTTGACTCTGCCCATGAGGCCCATAACTACCACTGAGGCTATGCCCCACACTGACTCTCTGTGTCTCCATGAGCCTTTCTAAGACATTCCTGCAGGTCCTGTGACAAAGCTCTTCGGAGTAAAGACAACACAAGGCTGAAATCACTTATTCCTTAATAGATTCTTCCCACTGGGTATTGTTTCCTGAATTCCCACCATTATATCTTCTTAAAGTCTTTCTCCTATCTTCATTTTTTGAAGTAAGCTATCGTGCTATAGCTTGGGTTGGCTTGAAACTCACTATATAGCCCAGGCTAGGCTTGAACTCATGACAGTCCACCTGTCTCAGCTTCCCAAGGGCTGTGATTACAGTCGTCAGCCACCACATCCAGCTATTTCCATCATTGTAAAACCATTTGTTCCTCTTAGATTTTTAATTCTTCACATCTCACAGGGACATTCAATGTTTTGTACTTTGAGTGTTAAAAGGTGGTTTGTCTTTGGTGATGAGGAGAAGAGGCACTGGCATAATGAACGTGAATGACAGGAATTTGTGGGGACTGACCTTCTGGAAGACCCTCTTGCCTTTCTAGTCTTTTATATTACTGGTTATTTCTGATGATGAGCTGTCTCCCAGGTACTAATTAGAGCACTGTGACCACCAAGAGGTTACATCCTTTAGTATGTCTCCTATGCATGTGACCCCTTCAAAACTCCAGTCTGTCTTTGCCTTTGACTAGATACACAGTTAGACTGGTTTCTGACATTCACAATGAACTGCTGACACATATATTTGGTATTACTCATATAGTGCTGTATGGTACATTGTGACATACTTAGTCACTTAAAATTATACACAGTCATTGTCTTGTCATTCTATAGGTCAGAAGTCTAGGCACAGATATTTTCAAACCTCTTCTTAGAAATTTCTTAGCAGGCTGTAGTCGAGTTGTTCAGTAGAGCTGGTATCTCCTCTACAAGAGATACTATTTTGAGTATCTAAACCCAAGGTTGCTTATATCATTCTTATCAAGATTTAGATTGCTGTAGGCTGGTACAGTGATAGCCTCAGCCCTTTGGCTGAGTCTTGGCCAGAGGCATCTATCTACTCCATGCCATGTGGACTTTTCTATTATGACCATTTTCTTTGTTAAGTCCAAAGAGAGAGTAAAAACAAAACTCTAACATCTACTTTCCATATGATAGTTCTCAGTAATCATTTCAAACGTGCCTTAGATTTTTTTGTTGCTGTTCTTCTTAAAACCTTCAAATAGTTTTCCATTACATTTAGAGTCCAAACTATTTAATAAGGGAACAGACTGAGGCAGTGTCTAGTTCTCTAATTTAAACTACTTTTTTCTCATAAGTTCTTCAATCACTTCCCCTAATGCTCCAAGCTTATTTCATACCCAAGGGTCTTGCTCATGTGGCTTCCTATGTCTTGGTCTCAACATCAGAGATTAATTATTATTCTTTATGAAAACTACCTTCTGTTCAATGCTCTTTCTTAATCAAAGAGACATCTCCACACACATTTTCAATCACATTATCTAATGTTATTTTCTCTTTAACATTTAGAACTCTTAAGAATCATATTTTTATTGTTTCTTTACTCTGTATCCCTACATCAAGATGTAAAGTTAATATATCTCATTATTATTATTAAATATATACTACATTTATATATGTAAATATATTTAATAATATTATTAAATATACATTGTATTTATATGCTTATATTTATTTTATATATTACATAAATTCTATATTTTTATAATATATTATTAAATGTATTATATCATATATTATAATCTATTTAATAACATATATAACATTATATGTAGAGAAAGAGAAACTAGCTGTTTTCTTAATTTTTTTATATAATATAATTGGATGGATGGATGGATGGATGGATGGATGGATGGATGGATGGGCAGATAGGTATTCTGTAATTATTTCAGGATGCCATAAAGTGATATTGCCATAGCCCCTTTGTGGGAGGGCTCATGTGGTAAAGGAGAACAAGTTCTTGAGCCATGGGGACCTGCCAAGTAGATAGGCAGACTCTGTCTTATAGGCAATTCTCCATACAAAGCTCAGTATCCTCATAGACGGAAAGTCAGGAGTGGCAAGATTTGAAGTGCTTTTGTCCTCTGTACAGTCGAGAGAGTTCTGAGTAACAGACACACTAGAACTTGGTGTGCACAAGCAAAGAAGGTAGACAGTTGGGAGAAAGGTATTTAGAAGCTGGGAATATTGCCTGAGTACCAAGAATGCCACTTCTAGGCCATGAACCATGCAGAAGGAAATTCTGGTTGCTCAACAGACCATGGCTAAGCAAAGCCAAGAGACAAGAAAATCCTCCTAGAAAAGCAGAAACCTAGCAGGGCTGCAGGACATTAAAAGGCCAGCAGAGCGAGCAGGGGCCTTGAAACCATGAAACATATCCAGAGTGCAGAAGGCAGCCTTGCTGTCACCCCCAGAGCTTGTCACTCTTTATTACCATAGAACTTCAGTTGACACAGAAGTGACTAGAGTCCCTTCTCCCTGCTATTTCACTTTTGTAAAGGGGAGAAAGTATGATACTCAAAAGATGGTTAAGGTCAAGATCAAATTGCATCCCCTTTGGCCATTTACGAAAAGAGGTCTGATCATGTCAATACTCAGAGCATATCTCTAAGTGAAAGAAATGTAACAGAACAAAGGAACCAAGAGGCCCAGTTCAGAATTTGACCTTTTCAGATGGCAGGCTATGTGTATTTGTGTGTTTTCCTTCCTTAGCCCTATTTTTTCCAACTACCAAACAAGTGGCACCCCTCCTGGATATACACTCAAAGGACTCCAAGTCAACATGCACAGAAATACTCGCACACCCACATTTCCTACAACAGTCACAATGACCAAGTTATGGAATTAGCCTAGATACCCTCAAACAAACAGAAAAAATAGATATAGAAAATATGATACATATTAACAATTGAATTTTATTAATTCTTATTAAAGAATGAAAATATGGATTTGCTAGGAAAATGGATGCAACTGGAGACCTAGTGAAATAAGCCAGACTAAAAAGAGAAATGTTGCCTGTTTTCTCTCATTTGTAGAGACTGGATTTCATATAAATACATAAAAAGCATGTGTATATGACACATAAAGGAAAGGGACAGTAAAGGAAGAAAAGCAGGAAGGAAGGGAGGGAGCGAGGGAGGGAAGGAGGGAGTGAGGGAAGGAGGGAGGGAGGGAAGGAGGGAGAGGGAGAGAGGGAGAGGGAGGGAGGGAGGGAAGGAGGGAGAGAGGGAGGGAAGGGGAAAAGGGACAGTATGAAGGGATGCACATAATCAATGTAGATGATGTACTTGAAAAAATTGTCCTTATGGAAACTTCACTATATATTAACGAAAACTGACCAGTAATCTATTGACAACAACAACAGAATCACATATGGAAGGTCAAGCACAAGAGCCACACATTTGTTCCAATGTTTCCAGGTACCAGGCAGGTTTTGCCAGTGGGTGAGGTAGACTTGGGGGTAAGGCAATGCCAGAGGAGGGTTGGGAAAAGGACAGCTTCCTTAAGGGAACCACATATGAAAATGAGTAAATAGATGTACAAATTATTCATAAATAAATATTCAGACCATCAAATAGATACTCTTGCTAGCATTGTTTTGTGGCTCCTACGAATGCTAACATAGTTTGTGCTTCTACTAATTTTACTTGTTCCTACTCTTGCTAGCATTGTTTTGTGGCTCCTACGAATGCTAACATAGTTTGTGCTTCTACTAATTTTACTTGTTCCTAAAAGATGTAAATTTGGTGTATTCTATAGATTCCAATGAATAATGAGTCCATTGAATTCCAAGGGAGACTGAGAATGCTTACTGTGAATCTGTATAAGAGAGGAGACTTTGACTACCCTCACCAAGCATGCTCCCTTGGAAAGTAGAGGCAGCCTCCAAGCATGTGCTCTGGTGACATATGCTGTGCAGGACTTTCCTGTGCCCATTTCCTACTGAAGCTCACCACAGCTACCTGCCCAGCACAGCTTGGGATTTCTGTGTTCCTCTGACAGATCTCCTCTGCTCACTCCTGGGAATGTGGACAAGTGGGGAAACTGGCACCAGTGTATAGGGTCTTACGTGCCTACTGGGAATGCATAGTTCCCCGTGGATCAGGCTTCTTGGTTGACTCCTTCAGACAGCACAGAAAACACACAACTAGATGTGGCAGCCCCAAGGTGTTCCCTTGCACAGAGAAACCTAAGGAGGGCAGGGGATGGCAGGCAGAGTGCAAAGCAGGTCGGCATCATGCATACTAAATGCCTCTCCATCTGGCCTGGACCAGGGAAGCAAACTCCAAAATGAAAATAAGGTTGCATGAAGTCACCATATCAGTTCTGCATCCATGAACCTCCCACGAGGCATGATAGTGTTAATGGCTGATTTTTGACAGGTCATGAGTACACTGTTGTTAACATGTTATTTTTTTTCTTTGGGATTGCTGGAGGCTGTTTCTCCACCTCCCTATACAACATCTGGTTTTTCTTCCCAGTTTAGTCTGGTACCTGATGATAGGTGGCCTTGTCACCTGCTGGTGAGATCAACACTAAGACTTCCCACAGTTCTCCCTGAAGAGAAGCGCATATGCCCTTTAGTAAGTCTTGTATTCTTGTGAACATTCTTCCCTCCCCTCTAGGAATGACTCCAACTTCCACCTGCAATTCCCAAGTGTGCATGCTTGTAAAAGTGCCACTTCAACACCCTGTTTCTAAGAGCTCTTCTGAAATGCGCTTTACACCCTCCCACCTGCTAAAGCCCAGAAATACTAAATTCTTTGCTTGGGATCTCTCAGCAGACTCATGAATATCACTAAGATGTATCCTAGCATCTTTCTACGCCAGCCCCCAACAACTTGATACTCAGCACACGTTCACGAGGAAAAGGCCAGTAATTGGTTTTGCTGGGAGAACAACCTCAGAGATAAATGTCCTGTGTACAGCCATTTACCTTCCTTGGGTGTGTGTGTGTGTTTCTGTCTCTGGTGCCAAGCCCTCTCATTGCTCACTCCCTGCACCCAGAGTGCCATCCTGGTGACGGAGGGGCTGTCAGAACTGTCACCAAACAGCTTCTGGAAAAGGTGTATCATTTGGAGAGGAGGCTTGCTTTCCTGGCTCAGGCAGGCAGGCACGTGGCTCCCAAATCAATTTGCTCCTCCTTCACACAAGCCTCTTTTTAGTTACCGTGCCAGAAAGCAGGCTTTAAAAAGAAAGGCTATTTGGCAATATTAATTCATTGGAGTGGGTGTGGGAGGGGAAAGAGCCAGATGAATTCTGCACCCTCCTTTCTTATAGAGGACGTTCAAGCTGTTTCTCATTGAATATAGACATGCTACTTTCTGGCTTCTATCTCTATAGTCCCTTGAGGTTTCCCTCAGCAATAATCGTCTGGTCTCACCAAACACCTAGAGCTAGCTCCATCAAGCTGCTGCCATTTTACAGTGTGTCGGTGTCTATTTCATCTTCATGGGGAACATGTTTTATTTCCTCAGCTTGGAGTGTGATTCCCTCCCTGGCTGCTTTTCTAACCCTGAACATCTCCGTCTGTTGGTATGAATGAGGGTCATCTGTTCGAGATTGGAGCTGTCTTTAACCTGACTCAGTTCCTGTCTGGCTTTGCATTTCCTCAAGCCCCGGAGTCCTGCAAACACTAGCTGTGGAGTCTCCTGTGTGATGGATGGTCTGCCTAAGGGGCTTCCCTGACTTCCCATCTTGGAGGATATGTGCCTTGAAAACATGACAGATTGCATTGATAAGGGCATCAGCATATCCCCTACTCCTAGATAGTCATGGTATTCTCTTCTTTCGCATGTTGTTACAAGGCTTCAGGTTCAAAACTTTCAACAGATCATTACTAATGGATGCTGTTGCCACCAAGGCATGCAAGACACTGTATTTGGGTTATATTTGAAATTCTGGTTTTTTTTTTTTTATTCCAACCCCATCCCATTCTAGTGATATGATTTTGGTAAAAGTTCTCATCTTTCCCTTAATTAGTCCACTGGGTTTTACTCCAAGAACTCCAAGAAACAACCAAATGAACTAAAACTCTATGAAGCTTTCCAGCATTTTTCTTATGAGAAATGAACTAATAACCCTCCCTGGGCTCATGATATTTGCAGATGGGCAGCACTGACACCTTTCTTGCCTATAAAATATAGACAGTGGCATTTATCACTTGGTGTTTACAGATGGTGTGTGAAGCATTACACCACATCTCTGTGTGTATGTAAGTAAACAAGTTCTGCACACATCTTACATATGTTTGTGTGTGCATATCTGCATGCCTGTGTGCAAGTTAGGTGTGTATTCTATCCATGCTTGTGTGTGCCTATGTAAGTGAATGTGTTTTACTGCCCCAGATTTGCAACACGGTTCTTTTAATCAGGGCTTTAGGTCAGTGCTCAGTGTGGAAATTACAAGTAAACAAAAATCTCTTGGGGTAATAGTTTGCCATTTCTTTGTAGGATGCACTACACGCTGACTTTTCTAGCCATGATGACTTGAATGTGTCCTTCACGTTGTCATGTATTGGAGAGTTGATATGTTGAAAATAATTGGAGAAGGGGCCTAGGGAAGGTGATTGAGATTAGCTGAAACTACGGGAGTGGGTCCTTTAGATGGCATTCATGACTTTGCTAGGAGGAAGAGAGAATACAAGCTAAGACTCATCCTGCCTCACCACATAATATCTACAGCCATGGTATAGTGCCCATCTCCTGCCATGTGCCTGGGGTTCTCAGCCTCTAGAACCTAAACCAATCTCTATCTTTGTAAATTTTCTAAGGTGCAGTATTTGTTTATGCCAGTGAGAATATACCATGACATGAGGTTTCCATTGAGAATTCAGAAAACAAATCATGAACCCTGTCATTATTTCAGAAACTCCAACCATCTCTAGTCACTCCACTGATGACCCACCATAGGGCTAGAAGGAGAGCAAATCAATCATTCAACCAACCACTTGTCATGCTGAGTGACAAGTCTCTGAGTTTCTATCATTTATTCACCATGTGATACTCTCCACTCAAGCCATTATATGATCTTGAGCAGCACTGGGATGGGTGTGTCCTAAGCTTGGAAAATGTCAAGTCCTATGTTAGCTGGTGTTTTTGTTGCTGATGTGATTGTTTTCCAGAAATAACCAACCAAGCTGAAATATGGTGTGCTCAAACCCTTCCTAAGTCATGCCAACATTGTTCTGACAAGCCTTGGGCTAATCATACTTTCTGGGTATCCAACATCTCCAAAGTGAGGCTGTCAACAAATGAGAGGAGTTAAAAACACTCAAGCTGTGAGCATCATCACCCATGGCAACCTTGATGCAGAATCTGAGAGGACTCAGACACTGCCTGTGATGCACTGCCACTGGAGGAAATTAAAAGAGGAACAGAGGAAATGAAGCTGGATCCTGGGGACAAGAATGCTGAGTTATAGCCAGAGCAATCACTTGCCAGCATTTCAATGCTTGCAGGCAGAAATACAGTAATATGTGTGTCTCAGACCCCATTGCAACAAAGTGGTCAGAAATGAATGTTGGACACAGAGTAAGGGTCTAATCACTGGACACAGACCCCAGGTCTGGTTGCATTCAAGAGCCTGACTGGAGATTTATTACACAACCTCGCCAGGTCATTTTCTTTGACTGTAACATGAAGAACTATTACAGGTATTTACAAACTTCTACAGGCAGCTTTAGATGTCTATGGCTTTCACATCAAGATTAAAAACATAAAAAAAAATTCATTTCTATTGAATATGTACAGATCTTCTAGGAATTCTGTGAATAATACAACATGCCCTGTTAATTTGCATTTACATTGCATGAAATATTCTTTCTAGAAATGATTGGCAGCATGGGGGTTATGTACAGGTTATAAGCAAGCATTATTACATATTATAAGAGACTTATTTTCATATCTGTAAGTGACCCTGGAACCAAGTCCCCATGGACTAAGGAACACCTACATGTTCAAGATAGTAGCAATCTGTTCTATAATGGGAGCACAGTCATTGTTTTAGATCTGCCACACTATGGCCATCTTGGGCCCACACTGTTTTCTGAAACTCCAGAAATTGCTGCCACCCTTAAATGCAGCCTCTTCTGAAAAAATTCTACCTAGGCCAATCAGGCAGCATGAACTCTACCATTCTTCACAGTGGCTGAGGGTTCCTAAGGAAATAGACATCAGAGTGGCCACAATGCTGCCTATACTGTCACTTTGTGAAACATTGCTTAAAACTTCTGAATCTTTAGTTCATAACCCAGACAGTGAGAATCAGAAGTCATAGATTTATAATGAGGAAAACTTAAGATAGTATATAGTGAGACACACACACCAGTCCTGCTTAATAAAGCTGGGAAAACAGACCTGAAACCAGTACATTTACATGAAAATTGAGAGTAAACACTCCCTATCTTAGTCACGATTACAAATAATTACATTGTTACTTGCTATTCTCACTCAGAGACATCCTGATTTCTGGTGCTTGTACCTTTCTTACCTTGGGACATCACAGAGTACTGTGACTTTGTTTGGCCCATGGCACAAGTTGTAATGATGGGTGACAAGCTTTTAGTTTCCTGCCACTATCCTCCTACAAATGCAAGACCATTCAGCCCTAGGATGAACACACAGTGCATAGACAGCCAGGTGGAAATGGGACAGGATGAAGAAGACTAAACAGAAGCCAGTCCTCAGCCCTCATTGACCAAGCACCAGTGTGGTGGACCTAGAGATGGACCAGACACTGCAGAGCTGTAGAACCCTTCATGGATATGTCCCTGAGTAGCTCCCAGCATATATAGAATACTTAAGAAATGATCACAGTAGACAGTATGTAGCCATGTGCTATTTCTTGGAATTCAGAAAATTGTTTAATGAATAGTAAGAAGTGCTCTTCCTGTGAGTTTGCAGGGAGTCACAGAAAAAAAGGGGAAGTACCAGAAGGAGCTGTGACATCCCAGATATGGTCCCAAGGACCACAGATTCAAAAATAATTAGATTTTTATAATTCTTACTAATTCTAAGATGACTTATTTTTTATTAAGTTTCTCTGTTGGTACCAGCTAAAACCAGCTCTTCTCTGACTCGTATGTTGCTATGGCTAATCCTGATTGTTTGAGAGCAAGAACAGCTTTGCTGCGATATGCAGCGATAGAGCAAATGTTGCCATGCAGGCCTCAGATGTATTAGCCTGTGAACTGAGCTAACCTCACAGGCTCTGCCTGCCTCCACCTCATCCAGCAGCAGCCATTTCAAAGAAAGAACTCTCTGCTTACAGAATCTAGAATGCTCATGGCATTATATCAATATTCTTTGCTACTAATTAGACTTTAGGTTTTGATGTTTTAGTATTAGGTAGTCAGATACTTTTTTTATGCTATAAGAAGAAAATAAATCCTAGAGCTGACTAAACAGCCCATGGGACAAAACCGAAATACAGAAAAAAAAAAAAAAAACCTTTGATCACTCTCCTTCTGGCTCTCTTAACCTCCCTGGCTCTATCTATCTATCTATCTATCTATCTATCTATCTATCTATCTATCTACCTACCTATCTATCTATCTATCTATCTATCTATCTATCTATCTATCTATCTATCACTATCTATCTATCTATCACTATCTCCTGAAATATATCCACTACCTGCCATAAAACCCAAACCAAAAGACCCTTGCCTACAAATGACCATCCAGGTTCCTGAACAACCATTGATACTAAACACGACTCTAACTGTCCTCATGTAGACAATGACCAGGCTAGCTTAATCAGGCTGCCCACCCTGCTAAGTTAACAATACCACTGGAGGAAAATATAGCAGGAACGGCTACTGTGTTATATTCTGCTGGGAAGTACATGGGTTTCAGAATTTTACATTGGCTACAGGATGCTAGAGACACAAGGTGCCTCTATATAGCGTACCATCTGAGTTGAATGAATTGTATATTCCACTGGAAAAACACATCAGAAAATAAAGCAAGTAGGAAGCCTTCTCTCGCAAAGCTAAAGAAGTCTACATTTAACCATTCAGCATCAGTGGCTTGTACCTCCCAGGAGCAGAGACAAACATGGGGAATCCAAATAGAAGCAATATCCAGACCCTATCCTCCAGGGTATGTGGGATACTAAAACTACAGACCGAATGCCATTTGACTATGGGTAATTCAGGCTCAGAGTTGTTACCCATGCTGCCTAGGCAGTTTGAAAGGATGAGCTATTTCCTGAACTTGCAATATCCATTCATGGGACATGGAGTAGCCATTGGTTCTGACCAACATCAAGAATTTAGTAGTTATTTCTTCTCACAACTAAAAGTTGTAACACATTCACCAAACATAGGAAACCGCAACTAAAATCTTAGGTAGGTACTATGTTTAGATCTTACCCAATATACAGTAAGCAATGAAGAGTCTAGACACAGGATCAGGAAATCTAAGAACAGTTCTTGTAGATTCAATGAAAAGTATATTTAGGAGTGCACTGACTTGGATGAACGAGATAGAGTTTGCAGGTGCTGGAAGTCTATGAAGAGACTCTAAGGTAGAGGTACTACCAGTCCTACATGCCCACATGCAAATGTGCACATGTGGTTTTTAATCTAGATTCTGCTTTGAGAGGAAACATGACAACTGTCTTTCTGAGTCTGATTTATTTTGCCCAATGCAAAAATTTCCAGTTGCATCCATTTTTCCTGTAAATGTCCTGCGTGTTTTCATTACAGTAGGGACTCAGCTTCTCTAAGCATGCTTACAGTTACCCTTCTAGCAACAGACATAATTTCCACTGGACACACACTAACCTTTCTCTGTCTTTTCACTGCCATGACTCCAGGAGGACATGGCAAGGTGTTAATCACATTTCATCAGAATATCAAAAACCTCTCATCACAGTGTGCACTTTGGGAGGTGAGAAAAGATGGTCTACACTCAACTATTTGCTTTACTAAGCTGTTCATTTTCTCTGGGGGCCAAGAACTCCTTCTACTGAAGGCTAGAACCTTGCTTGTATGGTCAGCATGCCAGCTTACCCGCTTCCCACTCAGCCCTTTAGTGCTGGGACCTTAGGGGCACATATGCAGAACACAGAAGAAAAACAAATTAATAAAACACCTAGAGTCAAGGGCTAGGATCTACAAACCCTATAACCTATCTCTTGACCAAGCAAGTCCCGCCACCTGCCTGAGATCATTCCTGCTCAAACAGAAGTCCACACATTTCTCACGGAGGGCTTGCCCCTTAATGAAATCCCAAGTCTGTTTTGTCTTGCTATCGAAAGTCAATACTGACAATGGACAAGAGTCATCTTGGAGAGATGAGAGTGCCTGTGTCTAACTCTTAGAGACAATCGTGTGTGGTCTTACAGTGCTTTGTGGATTGGCAGGTAGGAAGAGAAAGGCCTTTGCCACTTTCACTCTCACCCTATTGAAGTGACCTACTTTTAAAAATGAGATAATGAGCGTAAGACATTATCCATGTGTGAAGGAACAGCCAGTGTAATTTGTCTCCACTGGAGTTCACAATCAGGTAAGCATATGACTTCCAGCAAAAGTGTGTTATCTCTGCATATAGTTTTATATATTCTAGTAGTAATATTCTGCATGTGTATTATTATTCATTTTCTTGGTGTCTATGGCTATGTGCACATGGTTATGTGCATGCAGGTATACACATATGTTCAGATGTGTGTGTACACATGTGGAATCCAGAGAAAAACCTCAGGAATGGTTCTTCAGGTGTCATCCAACTTTTCTTTTTGATTGATAGAGTCTCTCACTGGCCCAGGTTTGACAAAATTCCATAGGATGACTGGACACAGACTCTCAGGGATTCTCCTATTTCTGCCTCCTAGGACTGTGATAAGAAGTTCATGTCACTGCACCCACATATATTATGTGAGCTCCAGAGATTGAAAACAGGCCCTCATGCTTGCACAACCAGCATTTTACCAACCTAGTCTTTGGTTTCACATATAGTTCAGATCTATGTTTCTTGTCTCTAAAGTTGCAAGAATAACGCTACCCTCACCATCTAGTCCATGGGCTAATTAAGTGAGCCATAAAATTCTAAAGATAATCATGACATAAAATAGTATCTAAAATAAGTTTGCAATTGTTACTATCAGCACTGCTAATTCACTATGCTTATAAGGGACTTTCAGTGTGCTTAACATTTTTGTGTTCAGTACTGGTTATTGTCTCCATTTATAGAGCACAAAGAAGTTAAGTGGCTTGCCCCAGGGTTCAGGCTAATACTGAGTATGCTGAGGAGTATACAATAGAATGGTGGTTAAGAGCTTGGCTGTTGACTTCAGATTGGAAGGATATAAATCTTTACTTTACTACTATTTTGCTATGCAATATTGGTAACATTCCTCAGCCACACTATGCGTTCAATTCTTTACCTCTAATAGGTCATTGTGGAGTTAAAATAAGATAATTGATTAAAGGTACCGGGAGCTGCATCTGAGAAAAAGCATTTGCTCAATAAACTGCACATATTAATCATTGAACTGGGATTTTCAGAGTCCAGAGCTCTTCACACAATAGAGCTTCAAAGACAGCATACTGAAAACTCTGCCTTAAAGTTAAAATTAACTGGAAATCGTGACTATATGTCTACTGACATGTAAGAGGTGGTGATAGTAGGCACCTGGTAATATATGCCAAGTACATCAGAGACATATAGACTATGCAAATACTCTGTGTGCCTACACACTCCAATGATACGACTGGTTTTTCCTTAATATACATTATCAAATAACCATAAAATCAGTAAAGAGGAATTTCACCTCTCCAAGAGCTGCTAGCAGCCTACTTATGATATAAGCAGGCTGTTTTGCAAGCCTCTAGTCTGTTTCCTCAAAGGAAGAAGGACAATACTGTGAGTGGCATAAATGGAGGCAGATTCGGGTGATATAGAAAAGACAAGATCCAGAAAGAAAGTTACGATACTATCACATGATGGAGCTGAGATTTGAATTTGGGTTTGCTTCACCTTCTTGGTCTACATACATTTACTGGTATTCTGAATTTCCTTTTCCTTAAGGAAATAAAAAGAGAGATACAGATATATGCGTTGGCTATTATAACAATTGCTAAAATTAAATATGATGTGATGCATGTGAGGAATCTATCACAGTGCCAGGCACACAGTGGGTACTCACAGTCATGTAGTACAAACTCAACTGTTATTAACTTACTTATCTTGGGTTACAAGTATCATAGAGTTCAAGGGAATAGCATGAAGTCTCACATATGCAGGAATGCAAGAGAGTGTATGGCTGAAATTAGACAGGGATTTCGAGAAGTGAAATTTTGATGCTACAATTTAACAATTATATGGCAGGGGAAGAAATACTGTTCAAGTATGAAGTGACTCAGACAGGAGTCTCTGACAAGCGCAGGTTGCAGAAAACCAAGGACTGAAAAGGTCTGCAAGAATGTATGTGAGCAAGGAGAGTGGAAGCAGGTGAACTCCACACCCATGCGGAGGTAGCTGGGAAAGGCTCCACCCAGAACAAACTAATGCTCAAAAGTGCTGTAAAGTAAAACAGCAGAGGCTTCATAGCTATGCTCTGTGAGCAGTTGACCAAGGAAACTAGAAGCACTCTGTGTGAATGGCGACGATACATAACTAACCTCGGGGAAGACCAACACAATTCCATACAGTCTTTTTTTTTTTTTTTTCTTATCTCCCCTGTAGTCACAGAGATCAGTCTGAAAGCCTGAAAGGCCAAATCAATGTCAGCTTATCACATGTGATAGGAAGAAGGTGGGATGGAGGCCTGAGCAAACGTTAAATGAGCTATAACATGAATCTTAAAAGGGCTTATTAATAAAAACAAACCTGAAGCCAGGTATTGAGGTGAATGCTGGAAGATCAGAGAAGCAGTACAAGCCACAGCCACCTCACCTAGCCAGTTCCTCAGCTGATCCTGTTTCCTCAGACTGGAAGCCTCTGAGTCCTCATCCAAATGAATCTCAGCTGAACTGCTGCTCAAAAGCCTAAAAGCTTAACCAGGACTCTAGTTCCTGGTCCTCACACCTTATATACCTTTCTGCTTCCTGCCATCACTTCCTGGGATTAAAGGCGTGAGTCACCATGCCTGGCTGTTTCCAGTGTAGCTTTGAACTCACAGAGATCCAGACGGATCTCTGCCTTCGGAATGCTAGGATTAAAGGTGTATGTGCCACCATTTTCTGGCCTCTATATCTAGTGGCTGTTCTGTTCTCTGACCCCAGATAAGTTTATTAGGGTGCACAATGTATTAGGGAACACAGTATCACCACAATGAGCTCACAGCTGCCAGAGTCAAAGGGGCACCAGCAACCAGCAGCTGCTGGTGCACAGTTCCTCCAGGCTGATGTCAGGACCTTCACTTTTACACCTGGTGATGTGCAACATTCGAGAACAAACAAACAAAAACAATGGGACCTAGCTTGTGTGTTAAGGAAATTGCCGTGGCTTCTGGATTGGGAAGAAATGGGAGAAGAGCAAAGGTTGAATCCAGATCAGTGACCATGTAAAATTATACACTAAAGCCTCAAGGTGGAAATGATAGCACAGTGGTCCAGGAAGTGAGCCTTGGAGGAAAAGAAAGGCATATGCACAACAGTGGAAGCATTTTACTATGAAAAAACATCAGATAGACAAAAAATAATAATAACATGAAAGTGAAAACATAACCCACCAGAAAACCAGCCCATGGCATGCCTTGTCTTTCCTAAGGTCATTTTTAAAACTGTTGTATTTATATTTGGTATTATAACATAATTACAACATTTTCTTCTTTTATTCCATCCATCCAAAGCCCCCCATATCACCATCTTTGCTCTCTTTCAAATTACAGCCTCTTCTGTCATTAATTGTTGTTCTACATTCACACCACAGACACACAAATGCAAACACAGACATACATGCACACATGAACACACACACACACACACACACACACACACACACACACACACACACGCACACACACACACACACACACACACACATATATAAATACAACCTTCTCAGTCTATAAAATGTTACTTGTACGTATCTGTTTTCAGGGTAAACCATTTGGTATTGGATAACCAGTTGATATGGGGAGGACTATTTCTCCCAATCTCCCCAACTACATTCTGAATATTTGTCCCTATAGCCATGGATAAGCATAGTTAGTCCTCGACCCTCATCAAAGAAACTTCTCTTTGCAATAGACCTCGACTATTCCAGAAAGCCACAACCAATAAAAATACAGATTTGTTGAGCCCAGTTTCAACTGATAAACATACAACACAACACCTGCACCTAAGTCTCATGAGACACTGCAAGAGAGGGGTTGGGAACATTTTAAGACATAGAGAAACCAGGGAATTGGCTGTGAGAGTGTATTCCTAGGAATGTCAGAAGCTACACCTAGAAAGTCTCACCAGCATGAATGCCTAAACATGAGCTTGAACAAGGATGATATCCAGTGACATGCTGAAGTGTATGGTGGAAACCTGTAGGTTTATTTTTCTCAGTAGCCTTTGGACAAGTGAGAAGCAAACACAAATCTTAAATAAATCAGCATGTGTCTCTAAAAATTAAAGAACTGTTAAAATATAACCACATTGTTGTTTTCATATCTGAAAAGCATAGTAGGTCCTGAACAGCATCAGATATCTAATTAGCATTCAAATGTACTCCATTGCCTCGTATTTGTGTTTTTAAATTTTTCTTTGGAGATCAGTATTCAAACAAAGTCCATGAACTGCATCTTGTCTATGTCCCCTAAAGTATTTTAGCCTAGAGATTCCTCTTCCATTTTGTAAAGATTTCCTTAATTTAAAAAGAAGGTTAAGCTGGGCGGTGGTGGCACATGCCTTTAACCCCAGCACTCGGGAGGCACAGCCAGGCAGATCTCTGTGAGTTCGAGGCCAGCGTGGGCTACCAAGTGAGTTCCAGGAAAGGGGAAAAGCTACACAGAGAAACCCTGTCTCGAAAAACAAAAACAAAAAAAGAAGAAGGTTGTTAGTGTGGGTGTTGCAGATTTTGCTGCATTGTAGCTTTTGCTAGATATGTCTTGGGGGTTCTTTAGCATATGTCTTTGTCTCTGAAACTCCACCTCTGTAAGCTGGCAATGACAGTTGGATTTTTGATTAGGATTTACTTTTCTAGAAGACTATAGATGATGAAACATACTTTCATTGGTAGACAAATGTCTGATTGTCCTATAAATGCAAAGATTACCACACCGCTCCACCAGGAATCGTCCCCTCAGCTTTATATCCCATGTTTTCAGGAGATATTAAGAAGCACAGCACTTGTGCACTAATTTAGGCTTAAAATGGTGATGTTGGAGGCTGGGGAGATAGTTCAGAGGGTAAAGTGCTAGCCAAGAAAACATAAGGACCTGAGTTTGGATGCCCAGCATCCACACAGAAGCCTGGCATGGCAGCAAGAGCCTGTAACCCTACTGCTGGAGAGTGGAGACAGAAAGCTCTCTGGGACTTCCTGGGCAGCTAGTATTTTCCAATCAGTGAGAGCCACATCTAGGGAGAGACTTGATCTCAAAAACTAAAGTCTTTTCCTTTTGTAAGTCTTATTTGGTCCCTAGCCCCTTCAGATCTGTTTCTTGGCCACTAAGAAGTGAACAAGCTTCTTCCACCGCCTGTCCTTGGAATGGCTTACTGCTGTGTGGCCAATGGGACCAAGAAGCTGAGACCTCTGAAATGTGAGCCAACATACACACAGCCAGGGAAGCTGACTAATAAGCTTGGCAAACATCCATCTGTTTATAGAATAGAATCATGAAGTAGCATAATCCTCTACAAATTCACCTATATTTGTAGATCATTAAATTTGGGTTCCCCGCCGGGCGGTGGTGGCGCACGCCTTTAATCCCAGCACTCGGGAGGCAGAGCCAGGCGGATCTCTGTGAGTTCGAGGCCAGCCTGGACTACCAAGTGAGTTCCAGGAAAGGCGCAAAGCTACACAGAGAAACCCTGTCTCGAAAAACCAAAAAAAAAAAAAAAAAAAATTTGGGTTCCTGAGTAATGTCAAATGGTACAGGAAAGCTTGTGTCAATATTCACCTTCAGAAGGACATCTGGGTTGCTCCTAGTCGGGAAATACTGTTAGGAGAACGTCTGTGAAGATTTGTGTAGCGAGTGCTGTGTGAGGAAAGTTCTCAATTACCTAGGATATATGCGCAGGAACACAATTGCTGATTCATGCAGTAGTTACACGTTCAATTTTAAAGAAATTTCCAGGCAGGTTTCAGGATAGTTATGCCATTTTTCATTCCCAACAGCCATATGTGAGGAGGGAACCAGTTTCTCTGCTCTCTCACTTTCATCTTTTTGGTTTTTTTATTTTCTTTTGTGTCTCTGGCTGTTTAAATTTCCTCAGCACCATTCACTAAAAAGTTATTCAAAAACCACAGAATTGTGCACACAGTCGAAAAAAGCCACAGGTCTCTGAAACAAGCTGTTTGTTATGTTTATAATCTATTTGCTCTCTGTTTTTCATTACTCCCATACACATTTAGGTTCCCCATTCTGCCTTTAGGGATTACTGCCAGGAATATTTAGGGGTCCTGGCTTACTACCCTGCCTTTGCTGATACTGGGATGAAAAGGATGTGTTCTTCAGGTGGCTCCACTTGCTTGATGAGGTGGGAGTTAGGGTGACATAATTAAACTAGAGGATGCTGGCACCTCAGATCTCCTCTGTGTCTCCTCTGACAGAACTCCACTGAGTATAAATAGGACTTGCCACATCACTCCCAGGTATAGTAGAAACCTGGCTGTTTCTGTGCATTCCGTTCATCTTACCTTGGTAGGGGGAGGTGTTGTTTCCTGCTGGGTTTCTTTCCTAGTTGATTTTTCTCTGCTACCCAGCAGGGGGATTGGAAAAGTCCAAGTCTAGGTTTCCCACAACATTTTCTGGAATGGCTGATTTTGAGGACATACTTGTTCTGTGGCTTTTGGCAAGAATATGATGCTTATTGTCTAGAAAGTTCCTGTCTTCCTTAGATGCTCATTTGCTACTCATTAGGATACATATGGGGAACAGGATTTTGAAGCAACCCTTGGTTTGAATTTACTGGCCCTTTAAAGCTACCATTCTCCTGTTCCAAATACCTATATATGAGGCACACAAGGAAATCCTAGGGAGCTCACCAAGTGGTTTCTTTGTGTACCATGGCCCAATATTCATTTTTTTTTCTCTTCATCTTTCAGCATCTCATGTTTGTTATAACTACAATGTACAGGGATTTTACTTGTATTTAGGGAAAGTAGAAAAATGAAAATACTACATATTTCTAGAGGTAAAAGTCTATCTTTTTTTTTAAACAGGGGAGAACTTGAACACAGTCTCCCACTGCCATAAATTACGCAGGGAAATTACATGGACCAACACATCCTGAGTGCGATAAAAAAGTCTCGCCCTGAGAAAAACACCTTCATGATCATGTTATCTCCCCTGCCAGTGAAGTATCAGAAGTCGACTTTTAATGCCCCAAAGGGTCACTATTTTCATCAAGAAAAGAATCTTCCATCTGTCATCACTCCTTGTAGCAGACTTTCTTTGGAATGCCAATCAGCTTCCAAATAAAGACATGGAGACTTAGTATTAGTTAGGAATGCTCAACCTTAGTTTAGGCTTGTCCCACTAGCTCTTGTAACTTTACCTGTTTCTCCTCATTTATGTTTTGCCTCGGTGCTTTTTACCTTTCTCTCCTTCTGTATGTTCTGCTTCCCTGATTTCTCTGTGTCTGGCTGCTAGCATCTGCCTGGCTGGCTGGCCCTGGGCATCTCCCTCTTTTCCTCCTTTGTTCTCCCCTCTCTCAAGCCTAGAGTTCTCCTCTTACTTACTCTCTATGCCCACCAGCCAGGCCTATCCCTCCTCTGCCTACCTATTGATCCTTCATCTTTTTGTTAGACCAATCAGATGCCTTAGGCAGGCAAAGCAATACGTCTTTACATAACTAAACAAATGCAGCATAAACAACTGTAACACGTCTTTACATAGTTAAAGCAATATTCCTCCACAGCTCCTCATCTGTCTTGCTATCTTGGCAATCATTGCTGGTGCCCTTGATTTCTGAACAGCCAGGTGCTCTGCATTCTTTATCTTTAATCTGTGTAAGATGGTGTGTGTGTGTGTGTGTGTGTGTGTGTGTGTGTGTGTGTGTAGACAATGCTGCAGTGTGGTCACTAGCAATGTGATTCTGGAAACACTTTATGTTTGGTGATTCCTCTTTTGCTTTTGTGGTTTTGGCATTTTCATTTTTTTACTTTGCATGTAGCACACAGATCATTCCAAATCTAGTTGAAGTAATTTTAGTATCTATAGTTGTATCAAAATTGCTATGCATGCTGCATAATTTAAGGCTCATTTGAGTTACTGCCATTTGAATTTGAAGGATTTTTTACTTCTATCTTAATTTGGGGTGTATTTCATAGTTATATAGCATAGAACACAATTCTAAGTTAAATACCTGAAATAAGGTGTGTACACAGGTGCCTGGCATTCTCCTGTGCTCCGTCTTTGTGCTTCTCCCAACACTGACTTGAAGTATTAGAAGTATTAAATTCATTTTATAAAGCATATGGTGAGAAATGTGCTTTGTTTCTGACCTTTGTATCTGTAATCGTGTTTTTTCTGTGCATGCAGAGGATGAAGAGGGCCTTCTGTATCTGTTCATCCCTGGATGTGTGGCATGCAAGCCTAAACTGTGAGCTTCATGAGCCATGATCTCACTTTGCAAACCAATTCTGGATTTTCTTCTTGTTCTTAACCAATTTAGATCCTCCTTTCTCCTCTCTCTCTCTCTCTCTCTCTCTCTCTCTCTCTCTCTCTCTCTCTCTCTCTCTCCAATAGCGTCAGCTTTACTCAACATTCCTTCAGTCCTCAGTCCCTCCCTTTCTAAAGACCTTATGTAGGGGTGTGGTGCCTTATTACTTTTAGTACTTTCACATCTGCCAATATTTAATGTTTTTACAAAATCCCTGCCTATCTGGGCTCCCACAGTGGCCTCTCCTACCCTTTGTACAGACTTGCTAAGGAGAAAATGGGATGGTGTTTTATTTAAAAAAAAAAATTAGAAAAGGACCACAGGTGTTGCTGTCTCCTTGGCCTTGATTAAGACTCTACCATAAATTCCATATCAAAAGTGTCACTCTTTACCCCATCTGTGATGACCTGTCTTCCAGTCAGTCACCCTCCATCAGCCAGGGTACAATATTGGACATCAACATTGATAAGGTTTCACAATCTGGGGTCAACCAGAGCAGATAGCCCTCCTTTTGACATGTCATCATATTTATAGTTGCCTAACACTACCACAATGCCTACATCATAATCTCTCTCCATCTCATTCTGTAGGCATTGTATAATCTCTCATCATCATCATCATCATCATCATCATCATCACAGAGTATGAGGGATTGATATAGTAAGGTATTTTAAGAGAACAGACATTCAGACAACTTCTAGCCAGAATACCCTTGCAATTGTTACATTTTACTATTTGTTAACCTCACTAAGCATAATTTATTAATTCCATTTTAATGTAGCCATTTATCTGTAGGTGAAAACACAGCAGATGATGAATTTGATATCATGTATGGTTTTAGGTACTCAGTGAGGATCTTAAAGCATATTCCTATGGATAGGAGTGCACCCCTCATACAAGCAATGTGCTATGTGCAGAACTCTCGCCAGGAAGAGATATCCTTGGAAATAAGTTTCTTCGTGATATTGATAGCTACAGTGATGTTTCCTTGGAGTTCCTTGTTGCAAATAAAAACTAACATCCAAGATATCTAAATTAAAGGAAGAATCTATTAGAAATATAGAAGGTTTCATAAACCTGAACAATGAGGACTGAAAAAGCATAAGGCATATGTGAATATTTGGGGATGACAGGTGGTAAACAGAGCAACTGAGTTATCTGGGAAGTATTTATAATGATGGCCTTCAAGCTAAAGATAGCCATGTATACCCAGGAAAACCACCTTAACCTCGATGAGTGCACCAAAAATATGGGTGAGTTCATCTTTATATCACTTTATCCAAAATTAAGTCCTAGGCACAAGAATCTGATTGAAGAAGCCAGGGTCATGTGCCTTCAGGCTGTCTGCCAAGTGGTATTAAGAGTACAAAGTGCTCACCTTTGGCCTGCATCGTGATGGACTTCCACTGTGGGGAATATAGTACCATATGCTACCAGTAAGATGTACAATAGGTGAATTTGCCAACTATAAGAGCATGTTTAATATTAGACAGCTAAAAAATAAATGATAAAATCTACACAAGATAAAAAACACTTGCAGATAAGACACTTCAGCCTTGGAACTCTGAGAAAGTAAGAATACTGGGGAGGATATAGGTCTGGTGACAAAATACATAATTTTATAATTTCCAAAAGGTAGCAGATGTGGGATTATAAACAGTGAGATAATAAACTGGGGAGTGCTGGCAGCAAGGACCAGACTGAGGTGAAGTATCAAGACTGATCAGCATCAAGATCAAGAAGGGAGCTGGTCTGGCAATATTCTGAAAGAGCTTTATTGAATGGCTCATCTGCTATCATTGAAATATTGTAGTGCACAGGAGCTAATGCTTTCAGCTATGGGATTATAATTCAAACAGAAGTTAAAAGCCAGGAATCCTGGGCCAAACACACTGAAATAAATGGAACAAATGTAATTGGGGCAAAAGTGAAATTTTGCATGTAAGTGATGGCTCAGAAATGTAGTGATATAAATAACATGAAAGATCATATGGCTCCTGGCCTCATTTGACCAAGATGCTGATATGAAGCAGCAAAGGGCAGGAATACCTTAGGGACTCACAGCCAGTGATGGAGCCAGAATTGACACTCATGCTTCAGATTTGCTTCCTTTAAAACTCTTAAGAACTACTCCTATAGGATCCCTTTAACTTGGCACCCATTCCTAAGATTTTGATTCAAGGAGTCTTCAGAAAGCATGTACTTAATAAGGCCAAGAGCATTGTGTAGCTTCAGATACACAATAACATAACCCTAACCCATATTGGAAGAAGTACAGAACCATAGGCTGGAAGTGAGTGTTGCTTCGACTTGTCCCCAGACACCCATTTCTGGATAATACTGTTTAGTTCTGCCAATCATGCTTAAGAAAAGTTTAGTTAATTAAAATGATTATGATTACGGAAGGGAGATGAAGAAGGTTCTGGAACATGACTACAGAAATCATTGGAGGAAAGGTGAACGGGAAAAGAAGTGGGTAAGGAAAGATGGCGGCTGCTCTTGTTTATATGAAAAACTGTTTAGAGAAAAAGAAAGAAGGGTTTTCATAATCCTGAATCAGGATGACTTCTGGGTGAAGGCAATAAAGCAAACTGCACCATTATCAGGGAATGTGGGCCTCTGTGGGTGGAACTATATAAATAAGACTTCATTTCTCATGCACGGAGTCCATCAGTGAGGGATGCAGCCATGTGTAATATAAGCACCATTTCAACTCTCAGCTATTTGTGGTTCTATTACTTTCCTAAGGTGGACATGTTTCTTTTCTTTCCACAATATGTAAAAGTCTGAAATTAAGCTCATTATAATATTCCAGAGAGAGATGACCCTATTTTACATTCCTTATGGTCCCCTCAGTGCCCAGAACAATGAAAAGTACACAGGAAATATTCAGTCAATACTGGCAGCTGACAAAACCTTTGAAACTCCTTTCTATTGCTCCCCTTTCTGCCACCATCATTGATCCTGACCCATCTATGGCAGAGTGGTAAGGAGGAAATTGCTGCACCCATATATGCACAGTGTTATAAGGGTGTCTTCAAGCAAATAGAAAAAATAATTGAGAAAAGGGTGTTAAGATGTTGGTACTTGGGCAAAATCATTCTCAAACATTTACTTGTTGAGAACTAAAATGTTAATGTTGACTTCACACAGTATACACGAGAGCACACAGCAAAACTCTGGGTCATTCCTATGCTTTCTTTTTCCTCAGCCCAGTATGTTTCTCTACAACCATCTTCTTCTGAGATGCAAATTATTACAGTCAGATGGGGTGGTGGGTGAAGGGACATTTACAACATTTACAAACATTTCTGGTTTCCATGTTAACTCTAATAATGGATCTATTGCTCACATGGTGTGCTCATAGGACAGTGATTTCAGTACTAGCCTCTGTATACTCAATGCAAAGCCAGAAACAATACTGCAGTAGCTCTACATGTTGTCAGGAGAATTGATGTAAAGTCTGTAAAATCACAGGCATTCATGTGAATTCCCTTTGTATTTGTCTCTGAGAGTCCTCCAAGCAGGAGTCATTCCATGAAACCTCTCAGGGCTCCTCACTGTAGGAATTTTCACAGCTACTACCAACAGGATTTCCACACTAAGAATGGAAATTGTGTGTTGATCCACTTGCCTGCTCTGTTCAGTTGGTGGTGAATGCCCAGAGCACTACTCAGAGTGCATTTTAACCACCCAAGGCATTTCAGGAAGAAACAAGAGAGAACAGAGGTATTTCTGACTACCACAGTGGAAAGGTATTTTAAGATGGTCTACATGAACCATGCAAGAAATGAAAAACAAGACAATCTATATTAGAAATCTGAATTTGAAGTACATTTAATTCATTGAAATTACATTGATCTTGGTTTTATAACTGTAAAACGATTGAAATTAACAAATCAATGGTGATAATGATGACAGTTATCCTGATTCATTGAAATATTGAAAAGGATGATTGTGAAGGCATTTGGAAAACTGGATGTCATGAACCAATAAGGAAATGCAGCTCACTGGGTGCAATAGCAGAATCAAAATGATAGAGGAGTCCACTTGGGTGCTCTGGGTAACCAGGGGTGCTAAAGAGAATATGAAGAGAAAAGAGTGACCCAAGAATCCTACTACACAAATAATACTATCTCAATATGCACAGGTTCATCATACAGCAAGCGCTGCTCTTCAGTCTTGGATGTTGAGGAATCACCCCAAAACAAAACCAAGCCATTGAGAAAGAAAACACTACCATTGCAAATGAATGAGCTGTTGTTCCATCCTCTGCACTCAGGAAAAGTGAAGCTGACATTTAAAGGCTAAAGCTACTGAAGCCCTTTATCCTCTACAGAGACACTACTTGTCTGGCTCAGAGAATTGGCAGGCCTGTGTGGCAGGCCTTTACCTTTAAGGTGAGAAGAAAAAGGAAGGGGATACCATCTCTGATAAATGGTGGTAAGGGGTTAGTTATTCAAACTAACTAACAAATAGTTCCTATTTGTTAAGTTCCAATGTTGACTGAAGCACCCAGCTGCAATGGTTGAAAAGGCAATTGATGTTTGCATAGACGAGGCCCAAAGAGATTTTGTTGGAAGGCGAAATGAGCCAGATTTGATGAAAAAATCAGGATTTGGTATAAGAAAACACATTGTAGTCTAAGCAGACTCCCATGAGTGAAGTGTAGTATTATTTGCAAAATCATGAATAAACATCTGAGACCTACTCAAGGTGGAAGGTGGGCATGTGTATGGCCATGCATGTAAACACATGTGTCCTGATGTTGTACTCTGCCTGCAGTGATGGAGGTGGGGTAGAAACTAAGGGACATATTAAGAACAAGAAAATTTCTGCTGAGAACCTGAGACCCTACAGGAAAAAAGCCTAGAGAAACTGTCAAGCCATCCAAGTAGGTGAACAGTAACAACAAGAAGTACGAAAGTAGAGACTCACAAGCTCTGCTGTCAGTCCACACTGGTACAAGCTGTACTAACATCTATGATAATGGATGTGTGGTTTTAGTTCCTGGCTTTAGATATAGGTACCATGATATCAGTTCTACTTTATCTAAGCAACTAACACCTCTCTTGGCTTCCTGTTTTTTGCTCATTGCATGCCACTTTTTCCATTATAGCCCTTAGAATCACTGCTCTCTTTGTTTGAAGACTTTATTAAAGTTTTATGTATATGAGTGCTTTGCCTGCATGTATGTCTATGTGTCATGGATATGCAGTGCCTGTGAATGCCAGAAGAAGGTGCTGGATGCCCTGAAGATGGACGAACAGACTGTTGTAGATGCTGGGAATTAAACCTGAGTCCTCTAGAAGAAATAGTCCTCTTGACTACTGAACCATCTCTCCAGCCTCAAGTTACCACTTCTTGACCCCTTCTCCCCCCTTTCCATCTCCATCACTAACCACATTTCTTTGTAATTTTTAAGACTTTCTCTGGGTGATCAAGTATTATCCTACCCAGAGATAGATTTAGCCCATGAAGGATTCCTGTGGATAACATCTAAACCCTTGAAATCTCTCTCCTGATGGGTCCCCAGGAGTACATGACCGGTGAACCTGCATAGGAGGAACCAGTGGCACTGTATTAGCTTCCCAGAACTACAACAGATATTGGAGACAATGAGCTTACAAAGACACTGGGTTTGCATTTGCACACATTTCAAAAGCTTTAATTTATGATTGGTTGACCCTGATGCTTGATGACTGTAGCAGTGCACAAGGCTGGGAAAGCACGGCAAAGTGAACCACTCATCCCATGGCCAAGAAAATCTAAAGAAGAAAATGATGCTGGATCCACTGTATGCTTCAATAGCACAACCACTGAGAGCTATAGATGTCTACACAGGCTTAACTTCTTAAAAGTTCTGTTGCCTTTCACTATTGCACGATAGAGGCTATGAGTTTAACACATGAGTTAGGGGAGACATCCCAGACCCAAACTATAGCAGGGTTTTTAGGAAGGAGGGTACTGCATGCTGTCATGTGTAACATGCCAGGAACTGAGCATTATTTTATTTTATTCTTACAAATACTTCTGAGGAGCAAACAGTAACATACTCTTGTCAACATGAGGAGTCTGAGGCTTATGAATATTGAAGAATTTGCCCAGATCTATAGATAATGTGGCAAACAGTGGATTGGAACACAGTTGTTTTGTTTTGTTTGTTTGTTTGTTTTCCCTATTCCTTCTCTGTAACGAAGTACAAGAGAAAATCAACTTAAAGAAGGAAATGTTAGTTTGTTGTGTGTTCTATAGCTTTTCTACTTGTGGTGAGACCAGAACATCATGGCAGCAGTGCATGCAGTAGGAGAGCTGTTCCCTTTAAGGAAGCCAGGGAACAGATGGAGAGAAAGGAAGTGGGAACAAGATGTACCCCCTCCAATGGACTCTGAACTTGACAGTAGCCTACTTCCTCCAGTTAGGCTCCACCTCTCAATAGTCTACTTACTCATTTGTGAACCTATCAACAGATGAATCTTTTGATGTAGTTAGTGCTCTCATGATTCAATCCTTTCTCAGTAGTGGTGCCAGGTAAGGACACATGAATCTTTAGGCCTTGGACACATGAATCTTTGCGGTATATTCCAGATTCAAGCCATAATATCTGCCAAATTAGTTCCAAATTCTGGACTCACATTCACTGTGCTGAATAGTTTACATGAGGTTTCTGCTTATCTAAAATCTGATCAATCATCACTTTGTATTCTGACCAGCTGGCTTTTGAGAGTGAGAAAGGATCCAGGTAGAAACACTGTCTCTGTTTTAAGAATAATAACAGTTGAAATAGTCTGTAGCAGGTTTTGTTTTAGGCCACCAATCAGCTCCCAAATCATAACACAGATTTATTATTAGTTATGAATTTATTAGTTATGCTTGACCTTATCTTAGCTCTTGTTTTAATCTGTTTATCTACATTTTCCCCTTGGGGCATTTTACCTTTCATTCTGTGTATCTTACTTTCCTGTTTCCTCTGTGGCTGGTGGCCACATCGCTTCTGGCCCTGGGCATCTCCCTTTCTTTCTCCCTCATTCTCTCTTCTCTTCTTCTTCTCTTCTCTCCTCTACTTATTTTCTCTGCCTACCAGCCCTGACTATCACTCTACTGCCTAGCTATTGGCCATTTAGCTTTTATTAGACCAATCAGGTGCCTTGGGCAGGCAAGGTGACACATCTTTACATAATTAAACAAATGCAGCATAAACAAAAGCAACATACCTTTACATAGTTAAAGTACTATTCCATAGCTGCCACATCTGAACAATTGTTCCACAGATAACCACCTGCCTACATATCATGGTCCCCTCACAAAATGTCAGCTGGCATTGTCCTAAATGGCTCACATGAGGCTCCACTCTCCACCTCCATATTTTGGGGAGCATTTTCTCTCTCAAAGTCTCTGCCATTGGTCTGCCTGGCCATAGACCATTCTTTTCTGTTTTGCACAGGATAGAGGTGGCCATACAACTATGTGGGATGGTTTACCTTAAAGTGGACACATAGGTACGTAACAATGGAGGGAGAAGTAGATTAAAAGCCTGCAAAGTAAGTTTAACATCATAAAATATTCCTAGTACCATCCTTCCTCAAATAGAGCAGGTATGTTCTTGGTGACCTTGGGATAAATGGTACGAATCTACATTCTGTATTATTTCATAAGTACCTCTGACAGTGTAAACCCCTCACCATGTTGAGGTCATTCTTATGTTCAAAGTGCCCATGCTTCATTAAAAATTATCTAATGTAGGCAAACCAGTGACTTCATCTCATAATTAGCTAAGGAAACCGTTATTTGTGCTCGCTTCGGCAGCACATGCACTAAAATTGAAATGATACCGGAAACCATTATTTAGTCTAAGACTAGAGGACAACCCTGCTGGTGCTGAGCTGACGAACAGCAGTGTTTCCATTTCTAGTGATGTGCTCCTTGAGGGACTTTCCAGTTCTGCCTTTTGTGTCATGAACTCTGCATGAACTGTGACTCTACCACAAGTGCCTGGGCAGCAGCCATGGAATCAGTGGGGAACTGACCTGCCCAAGGGTGAACATGGTAGTCCTGTTACTCTAAGTTAGAGCTGGAATCCGAACCAGGGAAAGCCAAGTCCTGGGTATTCTGAAGATTTACGGTAAACAAATAAATAAGCAATGGCTGAGAATACCTGTCTAGAGAGCTGAGAATAGAGCCAGAGACAAAATGATATATTAAATAGTGACTGTTGTTAGGCCAAAGAGAGAAAGCTAGAAATGAGACTGGGAATGATGCTTCTTCAGGAACAAGGATTCTTGTTGGAGTCTCCCTCACTCCAGGTTACCACCCTTCTCAGACTCAGGCCCTTCCATCCAAATCCTTAGACATAGTCCTGTACTCTGGATTCATCTTCTCTTGCTTCATGTCACCTTACACACCTCCAGCAAAGTTTGATGTTTTTCCTTTATTCTTGTATCAAACTAGCAACCACATTACCACTACAACAAACTAACTTGAGAATGTTCAACCAGATGAATAAAATCATTTTCTAATTTCCTAAAATTCTGCAGATACTATACCCCTGAACTATACTTTCAACCCTTCTAATTTCAAATTTTGATGCAGACTCACAAAGCATTCACAAGCTATTCTCATTAGTTTTTTTTTTTTAAAAAAATTCCCATAAAGCTAAAATTGGGGCTCATATTCTGTATATGGTGCTGATTGCCAGTACCCACCCCCATCACCTACTTCTCTTGTGTCTTTAGCAAAGCTAAATATGAACACTTATGTGAAATGTTATTTCAACCACCCACATCCTCCAATAATCTTTTCCTGCAAGGCCAATTCTAGCCTCGATGAGGAGTACATTCCCTACCTAACTTTGTTTCTCATGCTGGGTCACACTGGCCTTTATTTGTTTTTAAATCAGTCCCTCTTCAATTTCCATGTCTCATATTAGTCATCTCCTCTTTAATATTTGTGTATATATTTAGCACCATCTGTTTGGTTAGTTCTTGGCTACTTTTTACTTTATTTCCCCAAACTCTGTTCATTAACTTATATTCCATCCTCCTCTCCTTCCTCCTCCCCCTGCTCCCGATACTGGCCGCATTATATCCTCACCTTGTCTTCTGCTCCCCCAAAGTGGCACTGTCTTCCCTTCACCAGCTATTTCATTCACTTAGCTGTCAATCATTGTGCTGATATATTGTGTACCCCAATAAAGCTTACCTGGGGATCAGAGGACAGAGCCAGCCACTAAATTAGATACAGAGGTCGGGCAGTGGTAGCACACACCTTTAATCCTATCACTTGGGAGGCAGAGATCCATCAGGATCTCTGTGAGTCCAAGGCCACACTGGGCTACCTGAGAGAAACAGAACCAGGCAGTGGTGACACATGCCTTTAATCCCAGGAAAGAATATGGCAGGACGCAGAAAAGTATACAAGGTATGAGGAAACAGGACCTTGCTCTCTTTAGACTGAGGATTTTTGTACAGGTAAGAACTTGTGGCTGGCTTGCTCTGCTTCTCTGATCTTTCAGCTTTCACGCCAATATCTGACTCCAGGTTTTCTATTAATAAGACCATTTAGCAATTCCTGTTACAAATCATGGCTTTCTTGGTAGACTATCTTCTATCTTTGCATTTTTGGGAGGGAGAGGGGAGAGTAAAAAAGCACGTTTTAGTGCATGCAAAATGTGGAGATAAATTTGACAAAGATTTCTTTTAGTTTCATAGTAAATCATGGAAATAAATAAATTAACTACCATTTACATATAATTTAAGAAAATAGATATTCAGAGATTAAATTATCTGTCCCAGGCCTAATAGCTTATAGGTTGCTGTGGTGTGGGGTATGGATTTACACTCACAGTTTTGGGCTCTAAAGAACTTGTACTTTCAACCCGAACAAGATGCTATGAAGTCAAAGAAGGTGCGTTGTTAACTCTGAGGAGGAAAAGAAAATCATGGGTGAGAACTGCCACAGGAATGATTAAAGTTCAGGTACATGGTGGGCTTCCTATGGCACCCCAGAAAATCCAAGTGCATATATGTGACCTCAACTTATGTCTTATCATAAATGAAACTTTATAGAAATGAAATTTTCTCAGTTCCCTGGGATTTTTGAGGTCATGTAGAAGCAGTCCTTTCAAAAATCTTTGCAATGTGAAAAAAATTCCTAACTATATAGAAAAAGCAAAAATTACAGTGAAGTAGCCTCTTAAGGTTATGTGTGTGTGTGTGTGTGTGTGTGTGTGTGTGTGTGTGTGTGTTGCCACATTTACTCAGCTCATAGCTTCCTGTTGATCTATCTCCAATTATTCATAGATCATTTTTTCTGTCATCATTCAGATACCTAAAAGAACCTCCTCCTATATACTCACATAGAAATGTTCACACCTAATAAAATCAACAATAATTTTCTTATAACATAAAACTATCAGACAGTATTCAGATTTTGCCACTTGTTCTCAAAATGTATAGCTTAGCATCTTAAAAAGGGGCTGGAGAGATGGCTTAGAGGTCAAGAGCACTGACTGCTCTTCCAGAGGTCCTGAGTTCAATTCCGAGCAACCACTTGGTGGCTCACAACCATCTATAATTTGATCTGGTGCCCTCTTCTGGCATGCAGTCAGAATACTGTATATATAATAAATAAATAAAACTTTAAAAATAAAAAAGATTGTAAAAGAAAAAGGGTTCATTAAAAAAGGGGGAGCATGATTCATTTGATTGTCAAATCTGTTAAATTACTTACCAAACGTTATTTTCCAAACCTAGTTTAACAAACAAGTTTGCTTGAACCCTTCTTTTGCTTCTACCTTGCTGTCTCTGGGAAGAAGCTACCCCACCCGCCGCCTTTTTGAATACAAATGTCCCATATTAGAAATGACTGATCATCTTCTCTTAATATTCTTTAACTTGCTGATCTATTCTCCGAATTTCCTGCAATCCAGAAGGCAGAGCTAAAGACTTAATTAGTTTCAGGTTAAATATTTCATGGGAGACAGCTCATGCCTGGGAGGGTGCTGGAGTTCACTTTGCATCACAGCAGGATGCAAGCGATGTCTGTTTGACCTTCTCTTAGTGATGCTGAGATTCCCTGACAACCAGAGTTCTCCATTAGAAAGCCACGCGCCTACTGTGTAAAGAACAAATTGTGTGTGGTTGCTATTTAAGCACCATGCACACAGTTATCCCAGCCATTCCTTGTTGTTCCGGCATCTGTTCAGGCCTCTGCCTTATGACAGCATTGACACCTCCAGTTAGAGTGAAATCTATCACAGTTTTGGGTGCTAAAGAAGACTCTCTTTGAGTATGCATTCTATATTGCTTCTATCTCTGGACTCAGAGTTGTATAATATATACTCAATAAGGCTTTGATTTTAATGATGTTAATTCTCCACCATTTAAATGCAGACTGTGATATATCTGGTACCTTGGAAATCCACAGAAAACCATTTAGAATGTGACAAATTGGAAGCAAAAGTAAGTGCTCTGATACTAACTAAAGACTACACCTGGGATCACCCAGGCATAACACAGCATGTGGAGAACATGGTATACTCATATGCTTTTTGGACTGTGATCAGTCTTCAAGTTGTTCCCTTCATTTGACTTATTTTAACCTTGAACCCTTCATGCCCATTTCAAGACTGCTAAAGGAATTGTTTCCAGACCCTAGGGAGCCAGTGTTTTAAATATTTTCAGAACAATATCATACATGACGTGGTTTATTCTAAAAGCTGATTCGATGGTAGGATGGAGGACTGAAATGAAGTAACTCTCACTAACACACTGCCCCACTCACAAAATGAAACACAAAGCACTGAATTGTGAGGCACACAATCCCAAACCCAAACTTTAAAAAAATCTGAATTTACAAGTAACACAAAAAGAAATACTTGTCTATTGCAGAGGAATGTCTATTTCTTTTCCATCAGATTGTAAGCCTTTGGAAGCAAGGTTTCTGTTCAATTCATCTGTATATATTTTCCCCCATGTGCTATCTACCATCTCAACACCCAGCAACATCAGAAAAGTCTTTATTGACTGGGTTAGTAAGCAGCCATCAATAATCAAGTCAATAAAATAGGAACAGCAACATATCATTTTCAACTATCAAATTAGAGATGATTTTTATACTATTTGAAGCATCTGTAGCATTAGCTGTGTATAATAAGCAGACCTCAAAAGAGCTAGGACAGCACACATTTCTTAGGGCAAAGACAGAAATATTCTAAAATGTTAACACTATTGCCTCTGAGAGGCAAGATGTGTAAGTAATATTTTTATGTTTGATTCCATTCAGTATTTTCCAAACATAATTCAACAAACATGTTCACTATTAGAGGAATACAGCATTTAAAAACAGCCCTTGACCTGTTTCCTCATAGAGGACCCTGCATTTGTGGACCACAGCTCCAGGGAAAGCAGCAGTTACTGTGATTCTTCTGCACATATGCTCTCTGGGTCAAAGTGCCCACATGACCTTCGTGTAGTGGGCATAAATATGTGTAAGTGTGTATGTGTTTTTCTCTTTTCTTCTTTATTTCTTTCTTTCCCAGCAGGTGTGTTTGAATAGCAGCCCATTACTGCTTGCTTGGTGCTATAAATATTTATAAGCACACTCCAAGGAAGCTATTGTATCATAAACCAGCCAGTGGCATGGCCAGCTGCTATTTGCGCATGGAGGTGTGAGACAGCTTTGGGGGCTATGTACCCCATCCAACATGAAGCACTGTAGTCTCTGAGGTGTGAAGGTCTAGAGGTTTGCGAAAGGCCCAAAGTCTGTCTCTGAAGAGATGAGCTCAATGGCTATGGATTAGGTGGGAGCTCTGAACTCAATGCACTTGAGAAGAAAGCTCCTCATCCCTAAATTAAAGGAGGCTGTTGAACAATTCAATTAGCCCTTGGAACTTGCAGGGTGGAAAATATTCTCACTTGTAGTTTAAAGGTTTGTGTGTGTGTGTGTGTGTGTGTGTGTGTGTGTGTGTGTGTGTGTGTGTGTGTGTGTTTGAAACCAGGACTAGTGTATCGTCAACGAATAGTCAAAACAACTGACCATTGTGCTCTAAAGCCGTGGAAGCCCCCTCCCTGCCCTGCCTGTTGTGGATGGATGAACCACACTATTCCTGGGGACCAGAGAAAGCTGATCTTCTACACTGAGACTTGGGACCCCACCAACCAGAGAAAGGTTGTGTACATGGCCCTCGACTAGCCTGCTTGGACAGGAGATGTCAGTGACTCTGAACTCCACACAACTGTGTCAACCATTGCTTACACAAGAATGCGATTTGCCAGTTTTCAAAATGAGCTGCAGGTGGGCTCATTGATAAAGGCCTTTAATCTCAGTCACTGAGGCAGCTGAGACTTGAGGACTACAAGTTCAAGAACTCTCTGGGCTATGTAGTGAGACATTTGCCTCAAAATAAAAAGTAAAAATTGGAGCTGGGATGTTATTCAAATTCAGAGCACTTGCCAAGTATGAGTGAGGCCCTGGGGTCCATCCACAGCAGGAAACATGAATGAGTGATGTGCTTCTCCAAGGTTTCCAAATCACTGAAGCTTTACCACAAGTTTTTCTACAATTGCCAGGACTTTGAATCCAGGTTTGGCATTTCCTTCACATCCTAACCCTGCAATCAAAAATACTCAGCACAGTCATATCAACACACAGAACTGTATTTTTTTAAATCTGTAAAATGCACACATTGCATTATCTTTGTTAGAACATGAAAAGTGTCAACTACATCGGACACCTGGTAAGTGTTTGGCAAAGATTGGTTCTTCTTCCTTTAATTATTACATTTTACCTTGAGTATGAATGTCTTAACTTAGACTGTACTTCCTCTCTTTCCCCTAACTCTCTCATTGTGAGCAGAACTTTCAACAAAAGCTTATAGACATTGTGGTTTATTTGGGATACGATCCCAGGGAGGAAGAACAGATGAGTGAAAGGAGAGAAAACACATGTGTGAGTGCATCATTCAGCTGCTCATTGCTGCAGGGAACCAACGCTCAGTCCTGCTGGAACTTCTAAGGAAATGAATGAAACAGATTCAAGACGATCTGGGAATGAAAGGAGGAAACGTTCTCCAGAGGCTTACTCTGAGGTGCCTTCTCTAGAACCGTCTTGGAGCTGGTTGAAATCTTTTTGAAACTGTTTGCCACCACATGGTTGCTGCAAGGTGGATTCAAGGGGATAAAGCAGTGGCTTCCAAGAATTGTGCCATACAAAAGGCCAGAACTGTTGCCGCTTTAGGCTCAAAGCTGTCCATGCCCATCTTAAGGGCTGATGAACCGAAAATACTCATGAGTCTAATTTTAAGAACTAAGGGTTTTGGTAGAAATGACAAATGATCACACATTTCAGATGTGACAGCCATCCTGATGAATAAGACCTTTCTAACATTAGTGGGCAGCAGCACCACACTCAACACTCTAAAGAGTACAGTTGTTTAGCCAGGGTTCCCTAGAGCAGTGGTTCTCAACATTCCTAATGCTTTGACCCTTTAATATAGTTCCTCATGTTGTAATGATCCCCCAACCATAAAGTTATTTTATTGCTACTTCACAACTGTAATTTTGCTACTACTACGAATCGTAATGTAAATATCTAATATATAGCCCTCAAATGGGTTGTGACCCACAGGTTGAGAACTGGATGTCCTACAAGAACAGAAATTATAGAATTATATATATATATGTGTGTGTGTGTGTGTGTGTGTGTGTGTGTGTGTGTGTGTGTGTATGTATGTATGTATGTATGTATATAGTGGATTTATTAGAATGGCTTACAGACTGTTGTCCAGCTAGTCCAGCAATGGATGTCTACCAACAAGTTCTAACAACCAATTAGTTGTTGTGTCTACAATGCTAGATGTCTCAGCTTGTCTTCATTATGCACTGGAACCTCAAAGAAGTAGGCTCATAATGCCGGTGAAGAAACGGACTTGCTGAGAAGAAGCAGGCATAGAAAGAGCAAGCTTTCTTCTTCCATGTCCTATGTATAGGTTACTACCAGAAGGTTTAGCCAAGACTAAAGGTGGATCTTCCATCCTCAAAGATCCAGATTAGAAGTAAGACTTCCCACTTCAGATGATTTTAATTAAGAAAACAAATCCCTCACAGGTATGCCCAATCATTTGGACATTACTTAATTCCAGATGTAGCCAAGTTGACAATCAAGAATAGCCATCACAACAATGTAGAATAGAGATGTAATGTTCAATGTTAGATGAAGTGGTAACCTGTGGACTGTGAGAAAATGGATAGCTCTCTGCATTTTCTGTTGTACTACAATTGTATCTGCCGTAACCCATAGTTCCTATTCTTCATTGCCTGAGTGCCAGAGTAAGTGGGAAGGAATGCTGTAACATAACTGCAATGTCAGACAGGATATCGGAGAATTTTCTCAACATAAAGCAGAGCTGTGGATATTGAAACAAAAAGAATAAATGGCTACATTGACTCAAATGAAAAAACAGAGGGACTTTTGATCTAGTGTTGCTTGTGGTCAGTCAGCCCCTAGAATGTAGGTCCATCAAATGTAGCTGTTTGCGAGACCCAGGAAAATCAACACCACTGCTTTGAGACATTCCAGAAGGAATAATCCATGAAGGCCTCCTTAGAAGGATGATCCACAAATCCTTTTTCATGTTATTGTTTGACTCTGCTGCATCTTCTAACCAACAATGGATAGTGTGATACATGTTTACAGACTCATTTGACAACATAAATGAAAATACAAACCTTTATAACTATGGGGGAACACTATGCTATCACCTCCACTCCTCTCTGCAATCGATATCATAGGGACACTGTTATTACCTTAAAGCACCCCTCAAGTAGTATAATCAATTTCAGTGGCAACCCTCCTAAAACCTGTAACACATGTGTGTATGTATGTATGTATGTATGTTTGAGGGGTACGCTTCAGTGTTTTTAAAACAATGAATAAGAGCTGGGCAGTGGTGGTGCAAGCCTTTAACCCCAGCACTCAGGAGGCAGAGGCAGGGAGATCTCTGTGAGTTCGAGGCCAGCCTGATCTACAGAGCTAATTCCAGAAGAGCTAGGACTGTTGCACAGAGAAACCCTGCCTTGAGAAACAAAAACAAAAACAAAAATGAATAGGAAACCAGTAAATTTTTCTTTGATGTTCCAGAATTTTCATTATTAATATCCATTGTCCTCCCTTCTGTCATACAGCATTGATATGTGACAAGCAATTTGTCACTATTCTGGATGGCCCTTCACTGCCATGATATACATTTTTTCTCCCTTTGCTATTAGACTGTCATCTGTCACTTCCTTTGTCAGTCTTCCTGCTTCCTGTTCTCTGCGGGATTTATAATGAGTACAGTGCTCATATGCTGTTATGCAAATATCCGGACACAAGCACTAATAGGGGACAGTCAGATTTTGAATGTATGTGTTTATATGCAAATGTTTTGTGTGAAACAATTTGAAGTATCTTCTGAGTGTCTGAATATTCAAAATGTCTGAGGCACATCATCTGAGATAACGGTGCCCTTAGACATCTGCACATACTGTTGTCATAACATCTAACAGGGCTATACCAAAGGACCTCACTGAAGTGGCATGTGGAAAGTTCAAACAATGGCACCATACCCGTGCAGATTAAATATGTGGCAGCACTACCATTGCTCTATCCTTGCAGCCATCATCAGGAATGCACTTGCTCACACATGCTGCCTTCACACCTTCTTGGTAATGCACAGCCACGTCTTCACTCCCGAATCTCATTATTGTGTCTGCATGCCAGGGCAGCTGGTAGGAAATTGAAAAATTCTTCCAAATCCCTAAGACTGCTGATATGTTGAAGACAGGGCTAGGGGATCTGGGTTCTAGTCAGCTGCCTAACTGGGCAAGTCACGGCCCCTCACTGAGGGATTCTTTCTCATTTTCAAAATAAGAATCCAGCTCATTTTCTGAAATCTCTTTTGGCTCTGAGATCCATGATTAAAATTTTGAAAGGAAATGGACCTGACACTTCCAAAGCATGAATTTTGTTGTTGTATATGCCTAGTTATCTGGACTTAGGATATCAATATGAAATTTTGCCAGCAGAATTTACACTAGAATTCAAGAGCCATGTCAAATTTGGACCTAAGCATTCTCTATGATTTGACACACTCCCTCTAACAAGAGCCCAAGCTAATAGTTAAAATAGTTAACCACCAGTTGAGTAGAGACCCCAACAAATGAGGACAAATAAGCAACCACCATGACTGTACTCAGGCAGCAGAGACAGTGACTACTACCCATTCTGGGACTGTCATTTTCTGAAAGCAGCATGCTTTTCTCCCCAGCTCGGTGCTTTTCTTGTGAAAGCTGAGAACAAATGGGCATTGTATAAATCAATGGTCACGCAAAGTACATGAACACAAACATGTCACCAGTGAGTGTGTGGGTCCTCACTTGTGCCTCTAAGAAAGAAGTATGGTAAAAAAAAAAAAAAAAAAAAAAAAAAAAAAAAAAAAAAAAAAAAAAAACCACTGCATTTTCTGCCAAAGATGAAAAAAAGCAGATGTCAGTAAGGAAACCAAGGAGGAGTGATCATAGACTTTGCTGGAAGGGAAAACAGAAGGAGCCATGTCATGGTTAGGCCAGGGAGAAAAATATTCCGTGAAGAATTTGGCAAACCCCAATGCCAAATTCTGCAGAGGGAACAATGTCCTGTTGCTCTTGGCTTTCTGGTCAGTTTCTTGTTTCCTTTACTTTCCATTGAGGATGAAGTTTAAAAAAAAATAAAGAGGCCTCAGAAAATATCATTTTGCCTCAGTCATTCCTTTAAGCAATAGATGCAAAGACACAAAAGGCATCCTGGGAACAGGAGAGCATCTCTGTGGCCCCCATCTATGCATGACCGACCTCTCTCTCTCTCTCTCTCTCTCTCTCTCTCTCTCTCTCTCTCTCTCTCTCTCTCTCTCTCTCTCTCTCTCTCTCATTATTGTCATCCCACACACAGTGAGGAGAGCTTAGTCACTGCAATCAACCGTATGTCACATTTCCTGTGTACTAGTCTGTCTGCTGCTTCTAGCTGGCTGCCAGATGCATGGACAGATGTTCTACATGTGGATGTGGATATTTAGTTCCCCATATCTTCATCTTCTGCAAGCACATCTTCCAAATTTTCCTAATAGTTTTAGTGCAAGTTAATTTTAGAGAAGGAAGAGTATAGGGTCACTAAGGCAGAGCTAAGAAAGTCATCTCTTGCTCTCGAGGTGATACACTGCCTCTTTCTATATGGTGCTCTGGTTTATAACAAGAAGTGATGGGAAGCCAAAAAGAACTCAGTTGTGGCAAATTCATTCTCCTCTAGGATATGAGGCAGATACATGCCCATTTCTAGAGCCCTGGTAATCAATTTTTTTCTGCACCACTGCTGAGCCCTTTGCTTATTTGTGCACATCTTCAATGGAATGAGCACCTTGATGGTGTTACAGTTTGAGCACAGTTTTATGGTATCTCTGCAATGAACTTCTTAGAATCTGATCAGAGCTTCAAGTGAGGGTATCTTGCTGAAAAGAACAAGTGCACGGAAAAGTTTAACCTATATACTGTCCAGTTAATGGAACCTGTGGCCCACAACCAGGATCTCCACCCATACTTGCAGCCATCTTATTAGAATGAGTTCTAATAGCCACAGGGACCCAAGAGTGTGTCTTGACTATAAGAACTTAATCCTATAGAGCAGGAGTTTATCACACCAATAACAAATCTCTCCTCTTGCTCTGTGCTCTTCATCCATTCAATGAACCATACATATGTGTGAAGTAATCCTCAGACCTGTCAGTGAAGAAATGACAGCTGTTATGTCCAGTGCAGAAATGAGGACTGTGGATAAAGATGAGTGACCCAGGGTCAAAGCAGTAATAATTTGGAAAAAAAATAGAAATACCCATTCAGATAGGCTAATTATCTCAGCATCCATATCTACGTGTTCCTATCAGAAGGACAGAGTATTATTGGAGTCTAGAATGACTTTTCCATTAGGTCCAGTACATGTTGGCTCTTCTTCCTGAGATGAAAGACCACAGAGCCTTTCTAGACTCCTGTGTCTCATTCTTGGATATTCCATAGCTGGTCATACTTTATGCCCCATTAATTATACTGTGGAGATTTTTTTTGTCACATTCTAATCTGCATAAATGAAATGCACATAAGTTGGTATATGTGTACATATACAAGCTACCTTTCAAGTTCAGATGTATGCATATTACTTTAGCATCTCTATGTCCCATAACTCTTTTAAAGGGGTTAAAACAGAACAGTGTCTGAGCAGTGTATAACATGACTTGTATAATTGTAGGTAGTATTAGTTTATGAAGCTTTTAAAAACAGAGTTTGCCACCAACTCTCTCCATGAAATCCTGGGAAGGATTGTGAGATAAATGTGTAGCCTGGTAACACTTCACTTTCCTCTTCTGATTCCATCTCAAATCATTTTATAGGTGTCCCCTAATGTTTGACATTTTTCTGTGTTGTTTATAAGTCACAGAGTAGCTCTTACAGCACCACCCACGTATGAGTACATTTGTGCTATTGCTGTCTTCCTGGAGAAATCGGGCCTGTGGAAGTGCCCACAGGTAGCACTGACATCACCACTTCACAGCATCCCTACTGATATATTCTGACTGCATCCAGAAAGAACTACAGAGACATAGGATTTCTGGGTTAAGCTCTGAAGTTTCATCTGCAACAACACTTGCTCCTGTGATCCCTCTTCCCTCTCTTCAACTGAAGACTAGGCCTTACCCTCTCTGAGGAGCAGACGGAGCTTGGGATGGGGGGGGGGGAGGAGGTAGGAGAAGAGGAGGGAGGGGAACTGGGATTGGTATGTAAAATGAAAAAAAATTGTTTTAAATTAAAATATATACAACTATATTTCTGTTAATATTTTTTAAACCCTCTATTCTTGAGAATTCTATACATATATGAATAAAATGTGACCATATTTATCCTCCACACTCCTTCTTCAACTCCCTCCATAATCTCCCTAAGTAACAAGGATAGTTGTTCTTGTTTGAAAAGAAAGTAGACATACTTTTCATCCTCTCTATCTATTATCAGTAACTAAAACACTGCCACCCTCCACAGAAGACAAACACAGAAACATTGAAAACTGGAGAGAAGAAGGAAGACAGACTAGCTAGGAATTCAAAGAACAACAGTGGATGGATTTCATGAGATTTGTTTTGGTCTCATGCCTGCCATTGGTGGGACTGAAATAATTGCCAATCAAGAAATTCTAGAAACCCTGGGGAGGAGGTTTATAACATAACATTTTTATCAACATCTAGTTTTTAATAGGAATAAAAAGGATGTGCAAATTGCACACAGGGAATCAATAGAAATTATCTCCAAGGATGTCTTGATGGTGAATTTATTAAAAGCTACAAATCAACTGCTTATATATACTCAAAAACTTTTTTAAAGTTTTAAAAACTAAATGAATGTAAATGAACAAGGTCTTCATGAAAAGACAGTATCTCAAAAGTGACAGAAACTTTGAAAAGAACAAAGTAGAAATCCAAACGTTGAAAACAAGAAATGAAGCAATGATGGATGAACAGGAGGAAGTGGGGAAAGAGTTGGGAAAAGAATGGAGTTGTAGGAAAGGAGAGGAACTGAAGAGAAAAGAAAAGAAACAAAAGAGCAAGGAGAGAGAAAAAAGTATCATAATGCCATATTCACAGTGCTGGAGGAAAATTATACCAACCAATAATTCAATTTCTATCCCAACTTCTGGACTGACAATAAAGGCCCATTAAGGAAAAGCTCCCCTGCTCAATAGAATAGAATCCCTGGGCTGGGTGAAGAACTAACAGCATTCCAGTTGGTCAAGTCAATCCACCTGCCAAGGGTCCACCCCTAGGAAGGCAGCCTTATCTTCAGCCCTGCTGAATACATAAGCACAGCAAGTTTCTTTTAGTGAGATACTGTACTTTTCCTTTCCAGAATTACCTCTCCCTAGCAAAGTCCCAACAAGGCGCCATGAAATAGGGCTGTTCTGCCTGCCTTCCAAGACTTAAATGAGAATGACTCAGAATTCTCTGTTTCTATTCTCTCAGGCCTCACTTTCTTACAGATGCTGTCCAGAACGTACATATGCTTTTGCTAGTGCTTTGGGCATCATCACTCTTTTTCTAAATTTTCCCTCCCCAACATGTGGCTGCTTGTCCACCGTGTAATGGGCACACTTCCTCTGAAAAACATTTTAATAGTTCCTCAAAAACCTCCAAACTCTATGATTCATAATTTGTCTCCTGAGTGTATATTCAAAAGAATTAAAAATATATTGCTGTGACCTGAATAGATTTGGGATTGCTCTGATTGAGGCCAGAAAGGAATGAAGAAAGGACAGAGATAGGCACACACACAGAAAAGCTAGGATCGAGTGGACAGTGTGCCCTTATGGAAGCTCAGGTATGTATTGATTGTGTACAGCACAGGAATGAATGGAGGGGGGCTTAGCTAATCTCACTAGGAGTCTCTGTGGGGGAGCAGACTCAGGATGCAGTGACCTGGAGGAGGAAGCTGTAGCTCATATTTTCTGCTGAAGGTTTTAGCTGAAGGTCAATTGTTCATCAGTAGTTTTTCCTGGACCAGGGGAGACTTTGCCATTCCTCTCGCCTCACCAAGGAAAGATTTTGCAGTTTCTATGGCTCTGAAGCATTAGAGTTCTTAACATGACCATGCTTGTGCCAATAATACACATTTACTTGGGACTTTGTTCACTCCCCACAGTTTATATGTATTTCAATTTTGTAAATGACTGCTCAAGATCCTATTTTTCAGAATAAGTAACAAGTAAAAGCTGTCCATATATGTCAAAACATGGACAAAACATTTGATACAATGGAGTATTATTGGGGCATAAAAGTATAAAGTTTGTGATGTGTGTTGCAATATAAATATCAAAACTGTCATACTAAGGAATATGGAGATATAAAAAGATCATATATTGCATTATCTTATTTATGTGAAATAATTCAGAACACACATATTCAGAGAGCTAGAACAAGTAGATTACTGATTATCCAGCATCAGGACAAGGACAACACACATACAAACTGCTAAAGGAAGTGGAGTTTGCCTTTAGGATAGTGTAAATACTTGGAAATCAGACACTGAAGGTTGTATAACCTTGTAATATAATAAAAACCATTCAACTGTAAACTTCAGGATGACTAAAATGATAACACAATATGAAATAAGTGTTTTAATAGCCTTACAAGTGTTAAGAAATTAAATACATAATTTTAAAAACTCTCAAAAAGAAATCTCCTGGCCTGGATGGTTCCACTGGATAATTATATACCCTATCAGGGACTCAATATTGCCAGTTTCATACAATTTCCTCCAGAAAATGGAAGGGGCACTTCCAAATTCATTTTATGAATCCAGTGTTATTCTGATCCCTCAAATAAGCAAAACAGTATCAAGAAAGGAGAAAAGAATATTACAAGCAGGTAACCTCATCAATGTAGACATAAATATCCTTAAGATATGAGCAAGCAGGATTCAGAAATATATAAAAAGTATTTTATCCCAGACCCAAGAGAGGTTTATTGCAGAGATGTAAGGCTGGCTAAATATTTGAAAATAAATCACCGTAATCCCACATATTAACTGACCAAAGAAGAAAAAGCATGTGTTTGTACAAGCCAGGGCAGAAAAAGATTTTTTTGAAATCCAGTACTCAATCTTGGTTCAAATTACTCAGAAAAACACAGAATACAGCATCTTACATCTAAAAAATCATCTACAGGTGATTTAAAATAACTTGCTAATGATGAAGTACCACATTCTTTCTGGAATCAGTATCAAGACAAGAATTCTCATAGCTTCCACTTGTGTTTGTAAATAGTACTGTATCTTCTAAGCAACACCATAGGAAGGACCAGAAAGACAAGGCACACATATCTGAAAGAGAGTCTAAACCTACACCCCTTTGCAGTAGGCATACTATTGTATGTAGGCAACCCTAAATAATATATAAAATAACTTTTAGAAAGAATAATGAGCTTTTCAAATTCTCAGCTGAATTTTAGATTTATCTTGCACTGTCAGTACAATATTATTAATAATTGGGTAGAGATACATTAAGTAGAAATCTCAGAAAACATGTACATGACATAGATTTTGAAATATGCAAAATATAAACAAAAGAAATCATAAGGAGGTTGAATAAATACAGGAATATACTATATTCATGGATTTGAAGTCTCATTATAATACTGATGTTAATTCTTTCGAGGTAGCTAATAATTTTCCAACTCTTCCTGTCAAAAGTTCAGCAATGTGTGCTGTAGACATAAGCAAGAGCATTCTTTAAGTTTAATGAGTAATAATAAAGTTGGAGAAAGACTCTACTTCATATCAAGACTTATTATATAATAATCAAGATTAAGTGATATTGATCAAAGAAAATTTATAATAATCAGCTGAACAGAATAAAGATCTTAGATAGATATCCACAGGAAAATAATGTGCAACTGATTCTTCATAAAGGTTCAAAAGCAAATAAGTAGAAGAATATGATCACTTCCAATGGAAAGTGTTGAAAAACTAGATATTTATGAAGATCTTTATTGAAGATTTTAATGGAGATTTGTTAAAAGTAATCAATCTTGGGCTGGTGAGATGGATCAGTATGTGAAGGTGCTTGTCACTAAGCCTGATAACCTAAGTTTGATCCCCAGAATCCATGAGGTAGGAAGAGAGAACAGACTCCTGCAAGATTTCCACTGACCCTCACCAACACACACACAGTGGCAAATGTCTACATGCTCAGATGCACGTGCGATGCACACACACACACACACACACACACACACACACACACACACAAATAAATAAACACTGCAATAGTTAAAAAATTAATCTCTACCTTATACCAAATGACTCAAAATGAATTGTTGGCTTAAATACAAATGAAAAATTGTGAAAACTCTAGGATAAAATAGGAGAAAAATCTTCAGGAGCTAAGGTTAGGCAGAGTTCACGTACTTTGACTGTACAATAATTAAAAGTGCCATGACTTACCTGTAACAAACAACATACTGAGAATAGTATCCAACTGAAATTGTGCTGAAAGTTGGCATTGGAAATATGTGAAAAAAATAAATACATTGAATCTCTATGCATTGTTGCTTATAACTCTGTGTGAGTCTACAATCATTTCAAAATAAAAGGTTTAATTTTAAAACTGTGGCAGAAGCATTAACAGGGATTCCGACTTGATTGGCAGATATCAGAAGAGACTTTACTGAGGTGTGAGACCTAAATGTGATGTGAAGAAGCATGTCACATAACTGGTTTTTTTCTCACTGCTTTTTGATTTTTTGATTATTTGATTATAGCCCGTAATACCATATCCCCTGTTTGTTAATACCCCCCATCTCAGACTATAGTTATATCACTCTAAGTTTATGTTTAAATTAATTAAAGTTAAAAGCAATTAGAAATTAAGCTCTCCAGTCACACCTAGCAACATCTCAAGTTCGCAATTCAGCATGTACCAAACAAATCTACAGAAGGTTTTATCATCACGAAACATTCTGGTAGTTAACCTGGCAGAAAACAATACAAGATGCTTTGCTAACTGCCCTGCTCTGGGCTGTATTGTTTATTTGCATTTTTAATTCTGTCTCCTTGTTTGCTTTTTACCACAGACACTATGGGTTCCCCTTATGGCTGAAAGAGCTGACACTTTAGATCTGTCTCTCTGCTTGGCCTTTTTCATCACCTTATTCACCTTTTGTAATACAGATGTCACCCTGGTAATATTTTCTTTTGTTCCTGAGGTACAGTACAGAGTTTCATTAGTGACGATGACTTACTAGTAAACTGTTTCTATTTCAGTTCATCTGCAAATATCACCTTGCTTTCTTGAGCTTCAAAGAAGGGTGTTAAAAGAAAAATGCCCTCTTTTAACTTTGAAGATAAAACCTCACTTCTTTTCTGGCTCTCACTATTATCTTTGAGAAATGGACAATGTTGTAAACATCACATAGTAAGTATTATGCCTTCTTTTTTCTTATATCTGCTTTAAAGCACGTTTTCTTGTCTGTTACATGAAGTATATTAGAAAATAAATTTGATTTTATTTCTTTTTATGGTATGATTATTGGTCTTTCTGTATTTGGTGATTGATATATTTATCAGTCAAGGGGTTTAGCCATAGCTATCCAAATACTACCTCCTTTTTTATGTAATGTCCCTTTGGACTCTAACTAGACTTGTATTGTCCCTTCTTGTGCTATCCTCTATTTCTCTCAGACTCTAATATTTTCCATCTCTCTGCATTTTTCTGTGGTTTCTATAGGTTTGCTCCCCAGATTCCCTATCATCAATTCTTTCATGTCCTGCATTATATTAATGCTCTATCTTTCTGTGTCTAACCTGTAATAAAACTCATTTTCATCAGATATCTCAGTAAATAAATTATGGTATTTTAGAAGGAAGAAGAGTAAGATAGAGGAAGAGAGGGAAATGAAAGGAGAGGGAAGAAGGGGAAGAAGGAAGAGAGAGGGGAAGAGGGAGGGAGAGGAGAGACAGGGAGGGGAAGTCTATTCAAAAAAATACTATGTGAGAAGCCCACAAATATTGGGAGATACATGGACACCTAGATTAATAGAAGGATTTTAAGCAACATTGAAACAAAATACTATAATTAATGATAAATAAATGATCAAAAGAAGATAAATACTTTTCCTAGCAGTAAGAGAAAAGTGACGACTTCTACCAAGGAGCACCTACGGTGCCATCATTGGGCTTCTGAACAGATCCTTGTGAGTTTAAAGGGGAGGTGAGACGATATACTCAAAATGCTTAAAGTTCCCACAACTATAAGGACTGTTCTATCCAGAAAAACTGCTCCCCTAAGATGAGAGAAACATTCCCAGATGAACTAATGCTGATGGAATCCACTGTTATTAGATCTTCCTCAAGAGGAGGGATCAAGGGATTCTCTGCATGAAACAACATAAGATGTGAAAATATAAAGCTCACTGGTTAAAGTAAATAAATAGTCTGACTAATACAGAAATAGTATAGAAATTACCTCTTTCGTACAAAAGCTGAAAGCAAGTGTATTTAAAAATGTCTTATTATCAATACACTAACCTTAAGCACACTGTATTCGATCTAATTACTTCTTCTACAGGATGGACTCCATTGCTGAACGTCCTAACTGGATTTTTCAGTTCTCCTGTTTCCTTCTTCAGCTCTGGGATTTCAACTTGCTTCTGTTGTCCTCTTTCTATTTCTTTACTAAATCTCCAGGTTCATCATTCATTGTTACCCTGATCTTGTGTAGCTTTCTGTTGGTGTTTTCATGCTCTTAACTGAGCCTTAAGGGAATCACTGTGAATGACTTTTCAAGAACTTTGTGGGCCTCCTTTTTTTCAGGATTGGTTCCTGGATCTTTAATTTTCTCTGGTGTTTCATGTTTGCTAATTCGTCCATTACCTGCAAAGCCTTGAATGCTAGCATCTGAAAGTGAAAACACTTCTTCCCATAATTACTAACTGGTTTTGTCAAGATAAGTCCTTGTCCTTTTTGGTCTCTGGGTTTATAAAAATGCTTCCAGGATTATAGCCAAGTAGGGCTGAAACCAGGTCATGCAGCTGCTACCATATCCATATTTGGTCTGAATGTTATTACCAGTGAAAGACCCTAGCCCTTCAGGCTTACACCCCCAAGCCTCAGGAAGAGAGAAACTTCAAGCACCAGGAAATGAGAAACTAAAAATCTAGTTCCAAGGGCCACCTGACTCAGCCACTACTCAATCACCCCTGTAACAATGTAACAATGTAAAAAGATTTCTGTTAAGAGATGTGCTCAACTGTGACTGGGATAGTTGCAGGTGTTCCAGGAAGGACCACCGTGACCTGTGTGTAAACTCCACTCCCGCCCTGATACCCCCCTTGAGGTTTCAGGAAGAATGTGCATGCTGACATGACTGTACCCACTCTGTGATCACCTTGTGATCAGGCCATGAAATTGTATGGGAATTGTAATCTTGTGGGTTTTGTGGGTTTTTCCTTTAAAAGCCCTTATGGGGCTGCAGTAAGATGTGACTCTTGCTCCTGGGAGCAGAGAAGCTCTTCTGTACAGAAGCCTTAATAAATTCCTCATGCTGTTGCATCAAAAAAAAAAAAAAAAAAAAAAAAAAAAACCTCATTTTCTATGACTGCTGTATTCATTCGAGAGGACATGCCATTTCTTGGCTTTATCTGTCAAGACACTTAATATTACCGTTCTTCTTTCATCACACATTCTATCTGCTCAATACAAATTCTTTGTATTTCTTAGACATGTTTTCAATACTCTATTGCCCACTCCCAGTACAAGCGTAAAGGGCTGTTTATGAACTTGTGTTTTGTTTTCTGCTTAATCTTGTTCTTCAAGCCTTCATGTGTTTCGTTTTGTTTTCTTTTCATTACTTACCTATGAAAATTCACTGAAGTGTGGACTAGTTTCACCAGCCAACATGTATTTTATTATCCTTATACAAGTTAAATACTGAATGATTAACCTTGAATACCTTAAATATCTATTTGAAATTTAAATTTTGTTTTCTCTGATCATGAGCCTAGAATCAGTTCTTTTAACACCTCCCCTCTGGTTTAACAGCCATGAAAAACCTTGTATATATCTCCCCCAGCAGTAGATTAGTTTTTCTTACTTCACTTCCACTATTGGAAATCTAGTTTTATTCTGAGCCCCTATTTTTACTTCCTATCTGATGCTGGACCAGGTTTTCATTGAGACTCAGAGAATAAACTACCACAGCAAGAGCCAGATACTGGAGATTCATACTTTCATTTCCTTTGTTATCTCTAAGAGTTGATCCTTTTACCCCTGTTCTCAAACCAGCAAGACAGTAGTTTATTCAGTCCCATCACGAAAGAAGATCATATTCTCTCCAGTCTACTGCACAGTTCAGATTCCTAAAAGATCCCTTGCCTCTGAATTGGAGAATTTAAATTCAACTGAAATTCAGAGTAAACATAGGAACACATGTTAGAGGTTATTGAAATAGTCTAGGCAAGAAATTGTAGCTTCATATACCACGTACTTACTTGGAAGAAATGGATATAGTAGGGAGATTTTTAGAGATGTTTAAGAAGTAGAATTAGCATCATTTATGGTGAAATAGATTTGATAACTGAATGGGTATTCAACATAAGGCTCCCATTTGGGATTGTGGACAATTTATATAGTTGGATAGGTGATAGGATTAATGAAGAAATGGATGAGCTACATGGTTAAAAAAGAAAGGCATAGGTTCAAGGGAAGTGTGGTCCTTTTGAAAATCTAGGTGAAAAGTATAAGTCTGAGAGTTGGAACTAGAGGCCAGACTCTGAACAGACTTGAACCTGTAGACATGCTATGTAGATAGGTGTGACTGACACAGGCATGGCTGGACTCACCCAAGAAGAGGACACAGAGAGAAAGAAGGCCTAGGATTAGGCCTTGAGGACTTCAGCCTCTACTCTCCAAGTAGAAAAGAAAGAACCTACAGAGATAAGTAACGCCAAGAAGAATGCAGTGTTTCCTTTTATCTTGTTTTTGGTTGAATGCCTATGGTCAGCCTGTTGACCTCCCAAGTATTCCATACTTGCCTTGATTTATCCCTTAAAATCGAGTTGAAATGACACCACCACTACATGGTCATTCTCAAACCCTGCCCTAACCCAATCCTAGACTAACACTTTCATCAAGATCTTAGTCCTTTTCTCTCTCCCCATGAAGGCACCAAGTCCGTGACCTTGTGTCATCCTGAATTCCTAATTGCAGACCTGCACATCACTTTATTCAGTGCCTAATACAGCACCCTCCTCTTGCCCTTCCACCAAAGGTCATTACCTTCAGTGACTTTTTCTCCTCCTATCACTTTAAAGGCTTGCCTTTCTAAGCAATCCCTTACATATAGCAACATTGAAAGAGTTGCATCAATTTAAAGGAAGCAAATATCTGGCATGAGGATTAATGAACCAACATCAGGGTGGGTGCCTTCATAAGGCAGCCAAATAAGCAATGGAGGTATGTGGAATAATTTGGCTATAATTAAGCTGGGAGAGATTAGGGAAGCAATTAGGGTTAGAGAGGAATTCTTAAAGAGATTATATGATGATAGGCTGGTGGGAGAGACAAGGAGTAAGGGGTGTCTAATGGTGAGTAGTAGTTTGTCGTTATGGAGACTCATTGCTGAGGACAGAATAGTTGATTCTGATGCCTTTGGGTGGGGGAATATCCCAGCTCAAGTTTTGTAGAAAAGTAGGGCTAGGAAGAAGCTTTAAGACTCTGGATTTTCCTCCTGGTGTGTTCATGCTTAATACGATTGCAAGAGAATGGCAAGCAGCTTATTTGACATCCATCCATGAAAAATTGGGACAATGTCAGCAATTGAAAGCAGGTGCCTGGAACATGTGAAAAAATGTCGTAGTGAGGTCAGTTGTACCCTCAGTGACAGACATACATGAAATTGTGACAAGTAGGTTATGTATCAGCACACAACAGCTACAGTACGCAGCCTCATATACTAAGCTTAACTTAGTTAACTTAACTCTCTGTTATTTAGCTACACATTACCACTTACTTCTTATACCCCATTATTTCCTAAGCCAACCTCTGTTTTCCTGTCAAACACAACTGCACATAATTCTACAAACATTCTACACATACTATTCTTATTATACTTTCATGCCCTCTCTTGCACAGCGACAGCTCTCTACTGATCTACACACACATAGTTTCTTCTATGGCTTCCCTTCTAGGTATCCACAAGACCCACCTACTTAGTTAGCAGAGCTGCAATCCAGCTGAATCCTAAAACCCACCCTCTTTGTAACACCCAAGGACAGCTGTGTCTGTGCTAATATCTACCTAACCTACCCAGGACCCGAGCTGTGTGTCTGGCAGCTCATGACAATGGCAGAAGCAATGTAGCACAACAAATCTACCGAGTGGGTTAGAATCTGGGTCTGTCCCAATCCAGCCCTTAAGGAATTTATTTAGCCTTCCTCTCAGTGTTTTCATCGGTTGGATTTATACCATAAGGATGTTGAAAGGTTAAGCATGTAGTATATATGAAACACCTTAAATATTCATTATAATCCCTCATCCTTCAGCTAGAACTCAGTGTACAAATCTTGGTGAAAACTCTATCTATCTATCTATCTATCTATCTATCTATCTCTCTATCTCTCTCTATCTATCTATGTATCTATGTATCTATCTATCTATGTATCTATGTATCTATCTATCTATCTATCTATGTATCTATGTATCTATGTATCTATCTATCTATGTATCTATGTATCTATCTATCTATCTATCTATCTATTTATCTATCTATCTCAGTGTGTGTGTGTCTATTCCATGGGCTATACTTTTCTTCTTTTTATTCTCTAAAAACTATTCTCTAGAACTTTCGCTCACTAAGTCAACAGTGAATGAAAGAATAACCAAACACATGAATAGGAAAAAATACCAGGACTATTTCAGGTTTGTCTGAAACGCTTCCCTGAGCAGCAGGAATTGTGATACTTTAAACAAAAGCAAAAGTAAACTCAAAACAAAGGCCAATAACCCTGCTGAGTTATTTTTGCTTTACTAGTCCCAGTGACCAAACTGACCTTATGATACCCCTAAGGAAAAAACTGTACTTTATAAAGGTCACATGGAAATATGGGATTATGTCTCCACTAAAAACTGGTAGGAGCTTGGTTCCAAACTAGACTCATTTAACAGTTGACATTTGAGTTACTATTTATTAAAAAAGTATTTCCTCCTTCTTTGCTCTAGTTTGGATCCCAGTCCCCATGAACTTCAGCTGTGTCTTCATCTTCCTGTGTCATAGTCTCCTTTTCCAATGAGGCTTAAGCAAAGAGAGACAATGGCATTAAAAGGAACTGGGAAGACAAGAGGGGAATTGCCTCTACAGGTCCATCAAGCTCTGACATCTGACTCCATGTAAAAGAACAAACAAGTCCTGGGATGTGTCTCAGTGATGGAGAGCTTGCCAAGCACGCTGGAGACTCTGGATATGATCCCTAGGCACTAAAAAAGGGAAAAGGGAGAAAGAAGAGAAAGAGGAAAAGGAGAAACAAGGAGGGGGAGAGAAAAGAGGAGGAGGGAGGTCTTACAATGCAGAAAGTGGTATAAGCAAGCCTCCAGAAAAATGAAGCAAGAGGCTGGTGTGAGGATGCAGTACACAGGAAGCCTCCCCCCCGCCCCAACCCCTGCATTGCCCAGCTTTGCCAAGCTTCTCTTACTAATTTAAAACAGGTGACAAGGAAGCAGAGCAGTGTGGTAGGGCAAGTAGAACTCCGCTGTCAGGAGCTGGAGAGGTGCTAATTGTTAGTAAGATCTTATCCTGCTCAGTTAGCTGCAGCATTTAACCTCTGACTCTTCTTAGCTGCTCCCAGCACTCCTGACACCTGCAGCAGAGAAAGCTTACTCCCTCCAGGCCTGCCCAGCCCTGAACTCCACAAAAGAAAGGCCCTTCCTGGGGAAGTGGACACCTGGTGGGAAGCCAAGGAGAAAGGTCAGAAGGACAAGCTTTCATTCCTCATTCCCTAGGACTCCTGTTGTTCAGAGTTATCTGCATGCCTTTTTAAGACTGTCTGAGTTCTCTGCACCTTGATTAACTGTGGGTCTCTGTGTTAATCACCATTTACTATATAAAGGCTCAACCCAAGATGGGACATCCATGCAACACCCCCTACTCCCATGGCTCAGGGATCATTGCAGAAAAGGAAATGGAAAGATCATAAGAGTCAGAAGTGGTGGATAACTACAAGGAAAGTGTTTTCCAGCACAGCAGGGAAGTTGAGCATATGAACTCACAGTGGTTGGGATAGTATGCAGGAGACCTGCATAGACTCAAGCCAGACCAAATTCCAGCATGGAGAGAGCAGATGGGCATGAAATCCCACCCAGCAGGGGTGCTATTGGCAATTGATAGCATCTGAGAGAGAGTCAGTTTTCTTTAAGGCTGTGGCCTCTGGTAGGCTAACCACACATCAGTGAAGAGCCACATATATAAGAGTATATGAGCAGTACAAATTGGACTTCCTATTTTGTTTGTTTCATTGGTTATTAAAAAGAATACGAAGTTGGATAGGTAGGGAAGAGGTACTTAGATCCAAGAAGAGTTTAGTAAGAGGGAATATGATAAAAATGCCTTGTAGGAAATTTTCAAATAACTAATAATTCTCTCTCTCTCTCTCTCTCTCTCTCTCTCTCTCTCTCTCTCTCTCTCTCGTCTCTCTCTCTGTCTCTCTCTGTCTCTCTCTCTCTCTCTCTCTCTCTCTCTCTCTCACACACACACACACACACACAAACGTACAACTATATTTAAATGTTAGTTTTGGCAGAGCTGTTGATGTAGCTTGGTAATAGTGTGCTTGCCTAGCATTAGTGAGGCCCCAGGTTCAATTCTTACTACTGCAAAGAGAAAAGAACAAAGAACACTTAGAAGAGGGGCAGGCTCAGCAGAGAGTGTGGCACATGACAGTGTTAAATGAACTCATCTAATTGTTATTACTTAACAAGGATACATTCTGAAAAATGCACCTATTCATGATTTTTGTCACTATGGGAGCATTGTAGAGTGTGTTTTTAGAAATTAGTGGAGGGGACTGATAACACAAAAGGTTAAATTCGACCCCTTCTTTCCTACTTTCATCTTCTACCACACAAAAGTAAGAGCTTGAGGGGAGAAGTGTAGCTGGAAGTTTTCCTATGTCCACCCGGCTACTATGGCCTCATGGTCCTGCAGCCGCTCAGACCCAAATGAACACACAGAGGCTTATATTAATTACAAACTGTATGGCTTACTGGCTCAGGTTTCTTGATAGCTAGATATTACGTCTTAAATTAACCCATTTCTATAAATCCATACTTTGCCACGTCAATCATGGCATACCAGTATCTTTATATCTTGCTTCTCATGGCGGCAGCTGGCAGCATCTCCTCTGCTCTCCTTTCTCCTTTTTCCACTCTAGTTAGAATGTCCTGCCTAACCCTATTCTGCCTCACCATTGGCCAAACAGTTTTGTTTATCAACCAATCAGAGCAATATATTTTCACAGCAAACAATAAGACATTCTCTCATCAGAGAAGGCTCACAACACTGTCATATGAGGTTTGTTTTTTGTTGTTGTTGTTTTGCCAAATGCCATAACCCTAAAATGGTACTTCCCAGTCTTTACATCTGTGACCCAATGAATTTTTGTTGATTTAACTCACCCATTCTCTAGCATTCTATTATAGCCACAATAGCATATTAAGACAAACAGAATCCTTATCTGCCTCATGCTTACTGATTTCTCCAAATCTTAGAATTATACCTGACATGAAATACTGGAGAGAAGAGCTAAGGACAGGCTGCTATAAGAGATAGAATTCACTGTGTTCCAATCTCAGTTCTTCCACTTCCTAGCTGGAAAATCCTAGGGGAGCATAGCCTTTTCTATGCCTCTCTGAGAATGGGATGTAGCAGTCCTGGATGGAGTCAATCTCTATAAAGTACTTAAAAGTAGTAGGTATCTAATCAAAATTGGCTGAATTAAAATAATTTTGAGACCTCTTCTGTGTCAGGCAATATTAATAATGAAGATGAAAAAAGATATATGCTTGTTCGTAAGGCACTTCAGACTGAGTGTCTAGTTAAGACTTGTTGCTCAGTGGGTGCACAGCAAAATCACCCCAACTTGCTCATAGGAGTCAAAGACAGCCTCAGAGTGGAAGCTAAAAAAGAGATGGACCTCAGATAATAGAAGGAATAAGTGAAGATCTCATAGATCAAAGGCCAGCTCTAGTTGGACCGTAGACAGTTTTGTAAAACTTTCCAAGGAAGGTATGAACAAATATTTTCTCACCACATAAAAAGCATCAACAACAGAACAAGTCTGTCTTGGTGAACCAATGGGTTTATTGCTGTTGCTTACAGGAACACGGGTGAGATGTTACTTAGAGGAAGGAGTATGCTGAAAGGTTACAGGAACATGGGTGACTCAAAGGCAAGCCCAACCCAGCATAGGTGGCAACTCACAAATGCAATATTCCTAAAGCTCCTTGAACACCTTGCATGCAGCTCCTTGGAAGTCTCCTGGCCCTAGAAATTGCTTACTGCTTATGCAAACTCAGGGAGGGGCCTTGGGAATCGTATAAATTTGTGCTCTTCTAGATCTTGTAAGTCTCTTTACCTTTTTGACATTTGTGACCCTCCCTCTTCCTTCTGAGATGATCTGTTTCACTTTGAAGAGAATATCCAAACAACACACTCAGAGAGAGGTGCTAGCTGAGTTCAGAAAGACTTTCATGCTAGAGAAATGAGCAGAGATGTCAAGTACAGAGGAATGGGTGATGTTTAGTTTCAGTTGGCTGTCACCTCTGGCAATTGTCCATTTCTTTAGGTTCTTCACTTAAGGAAATATTACAAAATAAGTCAGTCAAGCCATGTGAGTTTGAGGACCTCATCATGCTTGAGCCTAGAAATGGCATTTTTCAAATATCTTGGAGGAAGTTTAGTAAAGCAGTGCATGGAATTTGCATGAAGCCATAAATGCCCCCTAGCTTTTGAATCTTCATCTGTACAATGGTTTTATCATAAGGTTACTAATTTTAAGAATAAGCAAAGTACCAGGTATTGAATAAGCATTCAATATATAGAAGTTATAATCCACAATCAGTTCCTGATCTCTCTTCTTCCTCTGCTGTTATTTGACAATACAATCTAAAGAAATAAAATACTACAGGAAAGAGTTTCTGTTTTACATTGAATGTGAATCCAGTAACGTTGATAGCTACCTACCTTCTCTGTGCCTTTTCTCTGCCTATAAAATAGGAAAGGAAGGATGCTACACCTATGGGATTATTGTGCCAAGAACTGTGAGGAAAATATGTACAGCACATAATGTCACACATGACAAAAGTGTATTAGCTCCTTACAATGACAACAATTGATATTGATAGAAAGCAGTAGTGCAAAGAGTGTAGTGTAGACATAGTAATCAAGAGAAAAAGTTAAGGAAGTCTGTCAGTACTACTTGCTATCTCAGAGAGGGTACTGTCTAGAGCCAATCTGAGGACAGCTTTCCACCTTCCCTTGAACAGCTGTACCCCATGATAAGAGGGTTGTTGTATGTCCCAAGGTCCCCAGGATACTCTGAGGAAGAAGAAACACTTTCTTCGGTGTCCTGGTGGCAGGGGAGTGAGAAATGTATGCCTCATATCCTTAGACCAGATCTAGACTTCCAAAGACTTAAAACCAAGACAGTGTCAAATGACCCATCAGTTCCACCCCACCCCCAAGGTGGAAATGTGCCTATAACAGAAAGAGCTGCAAATTCCAAACTATAGGGATAATTTTTTTTCTGTCATTATTTCTTCTAGAGTACTAGGAATCAATTTCAAAGTTTCAAACAGTCCTTCGACTCACTAAACTCTCAGCTCCTACCTTCCCACTGATGACGTTTTTTCTACCAGGAACCCAGCCATCTTTAGGTTTCTCTAGGGCTTGGCTCACTCTCTTCCTTCCTTTCCTTTTGCTTCCCCTCTCTGTCCTGGTGAGATCATCTGATTATAAAGCAACAGTTCTCATCCTTCCAATGAGTGGGAAAATGTAGCATAGAACAAAGAATGTGGAATTTCCTACTGGGAAGCCTTCTATGTGAATTTGAAATGACAATAACTAGATATGGACCAGGTAAAACAGCCATCCTCTTTGAGACTTGGGGTTTTTTGTCCAATGAAGATGTGTGATGCTAATTCCAACTGTCACTGTGTGTAGAATCAGTTCTAACTTCATGGTGTAGAAAAGCCACTTGATTACACTCACGGATTTTCGTCAGAAAATAAAAAAGTCAGAGTCTGCTGCTTTTCTCTGCCCTGTGTCCAGGGACGAACCTAGGAAGATAGAAGACTCAAAACGATTGAAATATGATGGCTTGAATTATCTAACAGCTAATTTTTTGGATACCTTAAGCCTGGATTGAAAGGGTTCAAAGTGTGGGGCCCTGATAGGAACATTGCAAAAAAAATTCTCCTTGCTCACAGAATTCTCAACAGCCTCACAGATCATGGCCTAAGAGTAGTTGGTTCCTATACAGAGCTAACAGTTCCAAAGCTGAACGCCCTTGTCAGTGAGCTAGAAATTGTAACACACTGGAAATCACACTTTATATGGTATTCTGCTGGCAATAAGCAAGCAAGCCAGAAGCCTGCCCAGTTTCAAGACTAGGGAAATTAGCCTCCATCTCCAGATGGAGAAGGAGGAAGCTGTAGAACATCTTGAGAAGGAACCACCATTTAAATCACAATTGGTAAATATTGTCTTCCACACTCCCTTAGGAATCATCATGAAGTTGAAATAAGATGTATCACAGCAAAGCACTTGGCATGTGGAAGATGTTCATCAACCTGCTGCCTATTCCTGAAGTAGTAAGAGAAGTCACAAGTTCTCCATTGTTGACTTTGGACAGCCACCCTTTGGAAAGTTTCAATGCTCATATTTTCCTCTCCCATGAATTCTAGAATTCTCAGGTAATTTTTCATATCTGAAATTAAACTAGATATATAATATCTTTTCTTTGCAATAATAATTATAACAGTCTGCTGAATGTTAGACCTTGCATTAATATATAAAATAAATCTCTATTTCTATTATTCACAGCCCTGAAATACATGTAATATTACCTCTGTTTTACAAGTGACTGAACTGGAAATCAGGGTTAATAAACCATTGTCCAATGTCACCTAGGAATTCAGAACTAGAACCCAGATTCTAAACTAGGCCTATGTACCCTGCTCTAAAACCCTTTTTCTTCTATTCTACTTGGCTATATTCTCATGTCAACTTTGATCACATTTTGATACATATTGAACAACCATGTTGCCAAAAATAAAAACACATGTGTGTATGTACCTATGTCTCGGACATATTTATCAACATTACTGATGTGAAGGATATACATGATTTATAAATAATAACAAATAGAAATTAATATTTAGTGAGGCTTCTCCACAGCCAAAAGAATTTTACAGACTTTTGCTGAATTCTTGTTTTCGTACCCAACTGAGTTTTCAAATGGTGAATTAGTAGAATCCCAGAACAAATGCTGGTAAGATAGAAATGTATCAGTGACTACATATGTGGGAGCCTCATTCATTCATCAATGGTTTATCAATGGCTTGTTGGCTGTCTGGGATAATGGAAGTATACTTCCTCATTTTTGTGCTATTCATAATATATCACTGAGGTGTAGTAGATGTGAAGTAGACTTTACAACACATTGAACTAATGTATTTAATGTGGGTTACTTTCTGGGTCTAGATAAACAATCCACAAAACAATAAATCAAGAGATGACTTGCAACATTTGCTGATTTCTACTGTGCAAACTCTCCCAACCTGACCACTTTCAGGCTATAACTCACTGAAGATCAAACTGGAAAGCGGCAAAGAGTTTCATGCTATTACGTGGTTCTATCTGTCCACCTCACAGATACAAAGAGATGCATAGATACAAGAAAACAATTAATAGAAACATGTAGTAAGTAACTAGGGAATGGTGAGCTTCAAATATCTGTTGGTGTTGTTTATATTTAATTTTATTAAATATAATGTAATTAATGTAATTTACTGGCTAGCAATGATCGTATTTAACAACTACCTGGCAAATTCCTGAAACATTACCAATCAGCTTTTGTAAGGGATGGAAGCCACATTCAAGATGCCACCAGTGATTTCCATTTGACTATTACTCACTTCCGTGTCCTCATAATACATCCTGTCTTCTTTTCCTTTGTCCATTTACCTTTATTCCCAGCATGCTCTAGGACAGGGGTGCCAATATTATGTATTGTGAAGTAAGAAAACTGCTGCCCTGTCCATGATTTGAAACTACTTAATCATTTTACTTCTCAAGGTCACTATGAATTTTTCTCCTTTTAGCCTGAAGAAATCTCCCTGTTCTGTCTTTCTGTCACCAGTCAGCCTTCTCAATTTGAGGTGAAGCCCCCTGATTTCTCTGGGGTTGGCTGATGGAAACAGTCATCCCCAAGTGGTTCACTTCACTGATGTAAATGTACCCACTGGCCTTAGCCTCACTTTGAGGGGCTCTCAGATGCAAATTGTTCCATTTTATGTCCATGCTGTAACTCATTAAAACTGTGTTTCACTCCAGCGTTCTGCTCATTACAATGGGCAGAGAGAGCTCGGCTTCTGGGGAAGCGGAGTTATAATGAGGGCAGAGTGTTCAGCACAAAAACAGCTCCTAATAGCTCATTAGGAAAATTGACTAGTTAGGCAGAACCGTTGTTCTCTCATTTTGACTAAAGATCTGAAAGCCTCTCCTTCTCCAAAACCAGGAGCTCTGAAGAAGATCTCCAGGCAAGGCTATGTGGGCTGCATGGCAGGACAGGCTTCCTGGTGGGGTTGACCTGGAGTTTGCTTAGGGTGGGGATAAGTCTTTAACATGGTAGACCACTGGTCTTGAAGATTAGACCATGGCTTTCTGTGTGGATTCCTGTGTGCTTGTGTGCTTTTGCCTATAGGAATAAGGAAGTGGGTAGCAAGAAGAAAGTAAGATGGGGACAGTGACAGCCCATTGCCACAGTGACTGAAGCATGATATCAGCAGGTGGTTGGGGATTTTGAAATGTCTCGTCATTTGCGTGAAAGTTCCTTCAGTCCTTATGCTAAAGTCATTTCCTCAGCCCCTGATTTATATTTAATTTTGGACTCTTCTCTCAATGAAAATCATCTTCATTATTATGATAATTGAGATCATAATGTCCATGAGTCCCTGGAAAATCAACAGCCCGCCGGTTCAAGGACACATGGATGGAAGTGAGTGTGTAAATCAGCCAGCTTGTGTCAGCACATTATCATCATTTGTAATACAGCTTTACCTGTGGTTTTTAAACCCTGTAATTGGGTTTTTAAATACTTTAAAATTGAAATAAAATTGCATCACGTTTCTCCTCCCTTTCCTCTCTTCAGCCCCTCCCAGACACACTTTCTAAAACCCCTGCCATATACCCCCACAGTCTCATGTTGATAGTCGCCTTTTCTTCAATTATTATTGTTACATACGTGTGTGTGTGTGTGTGTGTGTGTGTGTGTGTGTGTGCTATATGCATGCGTATGCACAAATATACATGGATACAACCTTCTGAATCTCTTTTTGTTGGTTGGGTACATATACAATTTTAAGGCTGATCATTTTGCATTGGAAACCAATAAGGAGACTCATCTCCTTCTCTCAGCAGTCATTTGTTGCCCGAAGTTCTTGTCTAGGGGTGAGACCCATAAAAATTTCCCTGCCTACTTTAAAATGTCCATTGACATTGACATGGTTTCAATCTTGCTTGTACGGCCATTTCTGGGAGAGAATGGTTCACAACAGACTTGCTGGTATTCTCACTTTTACAATCATTCTACACCCTCTTCTGAGATATTCTTTGAGTCACTGATGCAGGAGCTTTCAGATAGATGTATTCACTGGGGCTGGGCTCCTCACAATCTGTTGATCTTTGTACTGTGTCTGGTTCTGGTTTTCTGTAATAGTCTCCATTTGCTGTAAAGAGAGGCTTCTTTGGTGAAGAGTGGTAGCTACACTCATGAGTGGGTATAAGAGTAAGATTTAAAATGTAGTAAGGAATTATGGGGGTCTAGCAAAGTGGTGGTAGGTGATTCTATTTTTAATCCAAGATATTCTACCTTTCTCCCATTATTTCTTTTTCTATTTGTTCTTTTTCTCCTATACTGGGGATTGAATCTAGGGTCTCACACATGTTAGACAAAATTCTCTACCATGGAGCTACATCCTATTCATTTTTAAACATTTTTTTAACAAGGTCTCAGTAAGTGAACTAATCAGTTGAACTGTCAGTGTTCCTGCCTTAGCTTCTGTTACTGGGATAGTCAGGGTCCCTGCTTGGACTCTTAGTTTCATTAATAAAAACTTAAGAACAATTTAAGAAGAAAGCTGGAGGACAGTTTCATTAGAGCTTAAAATAGAAACTTCAAAACAGGCAGGCATTAAATTTAAACAGCTGCCTAGAGGAGAGAGGAGGAATGCAGGGAGGGTTGAGGGAAGGAGGAAGAGGAAGAGGGGGGGAGGAGGAAGAGAAGAAGAAGAAGAAGAAGAAGAAGAAGAAGAAGAAGAAGAAGAAGAAGAAGAAGAAGAAGAAGAAGAAAAGGAGGATGAAGAACAAGAAGATGGAGGAGAAGGAGGAGGAGGAGAAGAAGAAAATGAAGAAGAAGAAGAAGAAGAAGAAGAAGAAGAAGAAGAAGAAGAAGAAGAAGAAGAAGAAGAAGAAGAAGAAAAAGAAGAAGAAGAAGAAGAAGAAGAAGAAGAAGGAGGAGGAGGAGGAGGAGGAGGAGGAGGAGGAGGAGGAGGAGGAGGAGAGGGAAGGGGATGCCATTTGAGTTGGGCTGTCATGGAGGTCAGCCACATGGTGGAAAAGCTGTTATGTGGCAGAAAGGAAAGCTTTTGAGAAAACAGGTCCACAGTGTTAGCAAAATTAGACTTAGAAAAGTGATAGAAAGATGAAAGAGGAATAATGGTCAGACCCAACCAAATCTTGTGGTAGTAGAGATTATGGAAGGAAAAAATATTATCACATTAAAGTGATAATTATTCCTCCCATCTGTTTAGTATGGCCTGACATGGACCTGCCTTCCTGAGGGGTGGTTATTTATGCAGCCTCACTGGATTAACTATCAAGGAAGGAGATGGCAGCATTTCTCCCAGCAGAGGTAGATTCTATTCTTTATTTTGACACTATGAGGCATGGCTAAGGAATTATTACCTTTAACAACCTGCTACATGGAACCCAATCCATGAAACTGCTTTGGGCCTGCTTTGAGATGAGGCAAAGGGCTTGGGGCTTTGATAACTTAGATTTCTTGTGAAACTGCCTTGCCCCAGATATACCTTTGAAGTTCTATGGAAATCACTGCCTCACATCAAATGCCTGACAGAGTAATGAGATCTCCCTGTAGACTTGGCTGTCCGTCTCCTAGAATTACAGCTTGATAATTAAACAATAGCCAATGTTTTCTCAAAGATGTTTACCTCATATTTGTCACTATTTTTGAAAATGTTACAACTAAATAAATGTTTTTTTAAGATCAGAATTATTTAAACAAATCACAATGTATAAAGAAAACGAAAAATATGTTTAAAATATCATGGATTTATATTTACAACATGGAAGAAGATTCTTTCCTGCTAGTGAGTGAACAGAAAAATGGATTATACAATACTACAACATTGCAAAATATTAGATATAGGTATATATACACAAATAGATATAAAATGTCATTTCTGGAATTGAGGACTACATTCAACGTATTTCATTCCATAATCTCTGTATTCTAAAATTATTTATAATAATAATGTATTTTTCTGCAAAAATAACACAAACATTTAAATAAAAGAGAGGAAAGAAAGTTCTGCTTTCCATTAGCATTGCATCAGCATCTGCCTTCCATAACCTGCCTTGAAATTGTTAAACTTTTACTCCACCAAATGCAGTTTAGCAATTTTCTCCTTCCAGGAACCAATGCTGTTGCTGTTTGCAGCATCTGATAGTTATGGTCAGCTTTCCTCCTAGGTCCTGGGAAGCCATGTTTCCCCATTTTCCAGATCATGGGCTCACAGTAGCATACCTGTGCTTGTATATACATATATGAACTGGGCATGGAGACTAGAGAGGGGTGACTCAGATTTTCCTGAGTTTTTGTATACCCCACTATAAGAGTATGTAACAAGAATCTAAAGTGGTCTTATTAGTAAAAACAAACCCAGAGCCAGGTATTGGGGTAAACACTGAAAGATCAGAATGTAGTGGGTAGCCATTCCAGCTTTGATCTGGAAGTTCCAAACCCATTGAGGCTTAGGTAACTGTCATGCCTACAAGGCAGGGCCGAGAGAGGACCCTGAAGACCCGAGATCCGGATGTGCTGGCTCTCTTGGTTCCTGGACCCTGGATGCTGGAGGTAGACCGAGCAGAGTTCTCCAGAGAACACCCCCACTGTGCTACACCTTTCCCAGACCCTGTTACCTATCCCTTCATTTGTGAGTTACCCCACAAAATAAACCTCCCTTTTAACTACATGAAGTTGCCTTAATAATTTCACCAATAACAGAGAAATAGAACAAGCTACATCCAACTTCACCTTGCCAACTTCTCAGCTGATCTTGTTTCCTCAAACTGGAAGCTTCTGAGTCCTCACCCAAATGGATCTCAGCTGAACTGCTGCTCAAAAGCCTAAAAGCTTAAAAAACCTGTAGTTCCTGGTCCTCACGCCTTATATACCTTTCTGCTTCCTGCCATCACTTTCTGGAGTTACAGGCATGTGTCTTTCCCATGAGATCTCAAGTCCTGGGATTAAAGGTGTGTGCCACCATGCCTAACTCTGTTTCCAGTGTGGCCTTGAACTCACAGAGATACGGATGGACATCTGTCTCTGGAATGCTAGGATTAAAAGGCATATGCCGGGCGGTGGTGGCGCACGCCTTTAATCCCAGCACTCGGGAGGCAGAGCCAGGCGGATCTCTGTGAGTTCGAGGCCAGCCTGGTCTCCAAAGCGAGTTCCAGGAAAGGCGCAAAGCTACACAGAGAAACCCTGTCTCGAAAAACCAAAAAAAAAAAAAAAAAAAAAAAAAAAGGTAAAAGGCATGTGCTACCACTGCCTACCCTCTATGTTTAATATAGTAGCTATTCTTTTCTCTGACCCCCAGATAAGTTTATTGGGATCCATAATATATCATCCACAAGAGTACAACGTGAGTTTGCTACCAATTACCTATGCTCTGGGTTACAAGGAGCCCCAGTAAGAAAACATTGTGGTTCATTGGCCCTTGGCACCTTAAGAAGCATTCCTTGTGCCCACAAGCTCCACTTGTGCCCACTTCTGCCAATAAGGCAGCTGTCCCCATGTATTGGCGAAGCCTTGCTTTTACACCAGGCTTCACATCCCACCTGATGCTGAAACCTTTCCTGGAGTCTGTAAGACACAGGATGTTAACAGCATTTATTTGCGAATAGAAGTCAAAAGGCTTACTCTATTACCCAAGCCCTATCAAGAACAACTAGAGGGTCCCTAACTGGAGGTACTGATGACATCCTATGTTACTGTAATTCATAAAACCCTCATCAAAAGCAGTTTCCTTGACCTCTATCTATATCCCTTCCCAACAAGCTCAGATACAAAACTGTAGTCAGACATTGGGCATCTCTCAGGTGTCTGCTCATCCAGTGTTCCTCTCTTGGGTATCTACTCATCACCATCTCTCTACAGAGACCCTTCCTTCTAGGCAAATGAATGCCAACAGATAGTCACATGTAGGCAGCAGACTGTATAAACACAATGGTTCAAACTGCAGCTTCTGCTCCTTTCTCATGCTTTTCAAATTATAGAAAACAGAAGCCCGAGTTTAACCACACACACCACATAACCATTTAGTCTATCTTTGGAACATTCGTATTTTTATTAGTACTTGAAAAGTTTGTAAAGTGGATTTTGATATCCACCTCCCTCCCCCATCTCCTCCCAGATCCATCCCTTCTTTCCTTGCAGACATAATTTTGTGTTCTCTTTAAAAAAGCAACAAGAAAACATCAAGTCTAATTTAAGCTATGTCTATATTTTTGGATATGTGGCTATCCATAAAGGAGCATGGCCAGCCTACTAGGAGCAATACTCTTAAAGGAAAGTGACTGTTCGATCACCCAGTATCTATCAACTGTAACTTCTCAGCTAGAGCTGGAACTTCATGGCCATATCCCCTCTCCATGTTGGGATTTTGTCCTTGCACAGGTATTGTACATGTGGGCACAGTTGCTAGGAGTTCATGTGTTCAGCTGTCCTGCTGTGTCTAGAAACACTATTTCACCGTAGTCATCCACTAATTCTGACTCTTGGGATTTTTCCATACTTCTTCCACCATGACCCCTGAACCTAGGTAGGAGAGAGTATGATATAGATGTCCCATTTAGGGCTCAGGGTTCCACCATGTCTTATTTTCTGCACCTTGACCGGTTGTGTGTCTAATTACCACCTGTTGTAAAAAGATGCTTCTTTGAGGATAATTGAGAGACCTTGTAATTAATTGGTTTAACAAAGCATTATTAAGAGTTGTTTTAGTAGGGGGAGGAAAGATTATAATAGTCAGAGAGAATACCAGAAAAACACAACCAACTGAATCAACTAAGCAGGGTTCATGTTGGCTCACAGACACTGAATCAGAAAGCATGGATCCTGAATGAGTCTGTACCAGGGCTTCTTCAAAAACATGCTGTCTGTTTAGAAGACTATAGTAGCAGGCTTTCCCTTGAGGCCTATGATCTGTCTAGCCACAGGTTCTTCATCCTGATAATGGTGTCAGAGTTGGTTTCATCTTAGGAAATGGGGCTTAAATCTAATCAGAAAGTTGTGGGCCACTCACATGATGTTCATGCCACTATTGAACTAGTGGGCATATCTTTCCTGGCCTGTCAGTTTTGTAACTTTCAGAGTTCACAGCTAAGTAATACTATGATGACTTTTCTCCTCTGATATTCTGCCCAGAACCTTCCAGCACTATGAGACCTATTCAGTACGGATGAAGCATCCAAGTGAGTATGATCTTGATTTTTCCATTTTCTATGACTCAAGAATTTAGTGTTTTCAGTAATAGTATCTTTCTATCACATTCTGGGGAGGAACCAAGAGCACTGGCAATAGTAGTCTGTAATGTTTGGGGATATGTAAGAACTCACTGGCCAATCACTCCAAAATCCATTTCTGGCACTGGGCTTTTTTATTTGTTATCCTATGGTGTCTAGTAGAGCTGTTTTACCCTGTCATAGAGTAACTCCATTTAAACCAGTTTTATATGTCTATAAATACAGTATAAATATAGATATAGCTAAAGAAGTTTCTACAATAGTAGGTTACCATATGACATTTTTGAGGCCTTTAGTGTTGTTAGCTACCCTTCTCCATATTCCTTCCTCTGCCCTTCCCTCCTATTCCTTACCTCCAAACTATCCTTTCTCTGCTTGTACAACTCCATTCCATCTCCCCTCCCTTGAAAGCACTCTCCTGGCCCCTTTCCAGTTATCTAGACTCTAAGGGTATTACATATATAAGAGAATTCATCTTGCCCTAGTCAGAATGGCTAAGATCAAAACAACAAACAGTGATAAATGCTGGTGTTTATATAGAGAAATGCAAACACTTGTTCATAGCTGGTAGAAGTACAAAATGCTGCAGCTACTATAGAAATCAGTGTGGAGGCTTCTCTAAAAGCTAGAAATAGATCTACTATATGACCAGATATGACACTCCTGAAATTTTACTCAAAGGATTCTATTGTCCTACTATAGAGCTATCTTCTCATTCATGGTCGGTACTGTTCTATTCACAATATCCAGGAAATAGACATAATCAAATGTTCATCAGCTGTTGAATGCATAATGAAAATGTACATCCACACAATGGAATACTATTCAACTATTTTTTTAAAAGTTGAAATTCTCAGATAAATTGATGGAACTGGAAACAAGCATTTTAAATGAGGTAACCCAGACTCATCTCATGTTGTCTCTCATTTGTAAATGTTAGCTGTGAATTTTTCTCATGTGTTCCTGCCTTTCAATGGCCCTTCTTGAAGAGGGGGGCAATGAATAAAAGAACAACCATGCATACTAAGGACCTACTATGGAGTGGCACTATGCCTATCACAGGCTATCTCTCTTCTTCACAGATTCATCTTTGTGTAACAAGTTGGCTTAGAAATTAGCATTTAGATAAACATAAACTTTAGTCTATCCAAGCTCAACAAAAGGATAATGCTCTACTGTGCCTGCAAGAAGAATCTGGGGCTTTGGAAAGCCTTAATGGAAGCCTACATCTTCCATAAAGCTTCTTAGCCCTGCGGTGTAACTGAACCCAATCATTTTACTCTCCTCTGAATATCTATGGCTATCCATCAATTAGGTAAGTTCCCTTGAGACATATCATCTAGACCAGCCCAGAACTATCATTCAAATCATTCATAATTATTTTTTCCAGGAACATAAGTATCATCTCTCCCAGATGGCATGCACCTCCTGGGTGTTGACTATGGCTTGTTCATCTTCATATCTCTCATCAGCACCTAACATGATCCTCAAGGTATGTTTGTCTGTTTCATTTAATTTTCAGGATATAAATTGAAAATACACATACTATATTAATCATTCAAGGCTCTTACACTTCTTATTATATAATATATTTATCTTACTATAAAATCAGCCAGAAAGAATGTTTTTGGGAAATATTTTTTAATGTGTCTTTGATGGGTAGAATAAAATATCCCTAACCATATCCATCAGAGCCTATTTAGATGATGTTTCATATTTAAAATCACTTTGAAAAAATGCATTACAAAGTGAACTAGAAGTATAGCTCCATTGATAGAGTGTTTGCTTACCATTCACAAAGCCATGGGATCCACACCCAGCATAGCATAAACTGGATATGATGTGAACATCTGTAGTCCCAGCAATCTGAGAGGTAGAGGCAGGAGAATAAGAAGTTCAAGGTCATCCTCAACTACATATGGAGTTTGAAGACAACCAGGGCTACCTAAAACTCTATTTTCCAAAAGAAATTTTATTATATTATATAAATGAAGTCAATTATTAATATTTAGTAGTATTTTATTGTTTTAATATTTAGTACCATTTATATTCAAAATTAGTAAATTTAATATTTGTGATGTTTAATATTTAATATGTTCTTATATATTGCAGTAATAATTACTACTTGTTTAGTACTGTTGTTATAACTCAAAGCAATTACTATCTGAATAAACAGTAGGTCTTGTTAATTTGTTCACCTCATGTCATCTGTGCTAATGGGACTCCAAACTGTTATTTTATGTGGTTAGGGTCATATGTGACAAAGATAGATTCTGATATAAGAAAAAGGATGACATTATGACCTTCATCATCCCATGAGGAAATGCAGCACAGAACTGATTTGTGGTTACAGGTCTGGGGACTAACAAGGAACACAGGGAAAAGATGATAGTCCACTTAATGATATATCAAGAAGGAAAAAGGAACATTGTTTTCAATGCCTAGAACTTATAAAAAAAGAAACATTCTATGTAATCATAAAATAATGAGAATACATATTATAAAACATAGTTAAAATAAGGTAAAAGATCCTGCATATTTTTTGTGACTAGTTTTTCATGATTCAGGAGGAGGTAGCTCTAGGAATTTCTCTGTTATTGGATGAGATCTACATGAACAACCTGGACGTGAGTGGGGGTAATGAAGGGTAAGGTTCCAGGGAAAGGGAGCTTAGGGGAGCGGGAGATCCCAGCTGGATCAAGAACAGAGAGGGAGAACAAGAAATAAGAGACCATGATAAATGAAGACCACATGAGAATAGGAAGAAGCAAAGTGCTAGAGAGGTCCACAGAAATCCACAAAGATACCTCCACAATAGACTACTGGCAATGGGTGAGAGAAAGTCCGAGCTGACCTACTCTGGTGATAGGATGGCCAAACACCCTAATTGTCGTGCTAGAAATCTCATCCAATGACTGAGGGAACTGGATGCAGAGATCCACGGCCAGGCCCCAGGTGGAGCTCCAGGAGTCCAATTGGCGAGAAAGAAGAGGGTTTGTATGAGCAAGAATTGTTGAGACCAAGATTGGAAAAAGCACAGGGACAAATAGCCAAATGAATGGAAACACATGAACTATGAACCAATAGCTGAGGAGCCCCCAACTGGATCAGGCCCTCTGGATCAGTGAGACAGTTGATTAGCTTGAACTGTTTGGGAGGCACCCAGGCAGTGGGACCGGGATCTGTCCTCAATCCCTTTGTAATTTGTGACACAAGAAATGGCTCCAAAATGTGAGTGCAAGTTTTTTTTTGTTTGTTTGTTTGTTTGTTTTTATCACCTTCAGGCAGTTTAACTGCTTAGATGATCCGATTAACTAGAAACCCCTAACGGAAGCCATCTTCCCATTCTTCCATAATACCTCTTGTTTTATGTTTTCACAGGTGTTTCATTTGTTATTCTGCTTTTAGATTCATGGTCTTTAATGTCACACAGTAATAGAGTAGAAATACCAAAATATTTGCTAGTACATTGACTTGAATTGTTACTCTAGCTGTGCACTTATTTGGCAGAGTATGAACAGCAATTATATAATCTTTCGTGAAAAGTAGACTTCAGAAAGCTTACCTTTCCAGGTGTTCACAAGGCACAGGTGGGAACAAATTCATAACTCTGAGCAGGGATTCTGACTCTCAGTAGCAATTCTTCATCCTCAATTTTGTACTAGATGGCATTTGTCACAGAAAAGGCTAAATGCCTTTTGGCCTTGTCCCCACAGATTACACCTTGACTCTGTGTAGTTTGTGACCCACATTTCACTGAACCTCAGAATTTTGTGCTCTACCATGCTTGGACTTGTCCCTAATGTAGTAGTTCTGTCTCCTCCTGTCACTATTCAGCTGCTTCGTCCAAATTCAGAGGTCCAAGACCTTTCCTCAGTGCACTCTTGCTTAGAGTCACTGCCCGATAGTCTGTCACATGTGCCAGTTTGTTTTAGAATGGGTTCCTGCCTTGTTCCTATCTTTCTTCCCATTTCACCTTCATGAACCTGTATCACAATCCCCACTTGTTTGATGAGTTGCTATCCATGGACAAACTCTCTGATCCCCTAAACTCTCCTCCAAGAGTTGCAAGCCTTCAGTGTTCTGGCTTTTTATTATCATACTCTACCTACCCAAGAGCCAGCCGTCTGTGTCAATCTGGTTTGGGATATAGTGATGAATTCATGTTAGGAAGCATGGTGAGAAAACATATTTATTAGCATTGCCCATCATTTCTGTAGGACACTCCGTATGTATTGCCCTGTCCATGGACTCAAAGTTGGGTCCTGAGATCGCTGTGATGTCACTCTTACATTGCTGGATGTCTAAAGTTTCTTGAGGAAATGGCTCTGCCTTCCTCCCTCTTGTTTCTTCATTGTATGGGGAATAGAATTAGACAATGAATGACCCTTTGAGAGACCAGGTCACAAGTACCCCTGGAATGGGAATAGATACACATCCATGTTTCATGCGTTCATGATGATGAATTCAGCTTATGCCTCTTAGCGGAGATCCAGGCACCCTTTCCTTGGCTTGCTACCCTCATATAGCAGCTCTACCCCTATTTAGTTATGTAGTTTTGAACTTGTGGTGGAAGTTGCCTGCATCTCAGCTATCTAAAACAAGAATATGCAGAATAAGTTTATTGGACCAAAACTATTTGTGGAAACACAATACGGAACATTTATTTAAATGGTGCCAAGTGGAGCGCTGAGATTTTTTTATGGCATTTTGTGCTTTGGCTGCTTAACTGCCCCTTAGCTTAACTCCTGCCAATGACCCACTCTTCTTTCCTTAGGAGGAAAATATTGAATTTAAGGCAAAAGAAAATATTCCAACAAATAACAAATGACAACCGACACGATGATGCTTGTCTAGAAACTTTAGTCCTTGGGAAGCTGAGGTAGGAATATTACAAATTTGCAGACAGCTGGGCAGTGATGGTGCATGCCTTTAACCCCTGCACTCAGGAGGTAGAGGCAGGCAGATCTCTGTGAGTTTAAGGCCAGTCTGGTCTACAGAGTGAGATCCAGGCCATCCATGGCTGCTTCACAGAGAAGTCCTGTTTCAAAAAAACAAAACAAAAAAATTTTGAGGACAACTTGAACTACATAATGAGATTGTCTAAAAATTAAAATAGGAAGCTGGGAGGTCCTAGACCCTAGAGGAGAACTCACTACTGTCATTTTGGTAAATGGATATAGTATCAATGTGCCTTCTAAATACTTAACTTGGGAGTAGGGAGGTGGCTCCATAGTTAAGAGCACATGTTCCTCGTGCAGAGGACTGGGATTGATTCCCAGTACACACATGGTGGTTAACAATTAGAAACTCCAGTTCCCCCATCCAATGACTGAGGGAACCGGATGCAGAGATCCACGGCCAGGCCCCAGGTGGAGCTCCAGGAGTCCAATTGGCGAGAAAGAGGAGGGTTTGTATGAGCGAGAATTGTTGAGACCAAGGTTGGAAAAAGCACAGGGACAAATATCAAAATGAAAAGAAACACATGAACTATGAACCAATAGCTGAGGAGCCCCCAACTGGATCAGGCCCTCTGGATAAGTAAGACAGTTGATTAGCTTGATCTGTTTGGGAGGCATCCAGACAGTGTGATTGGGTCCTGCCCTCAGTGCACAAGCTGGCTGTTTAGAACCTGGGGCTTATGCAGGGATACTTCACTCAGCCTGGGAGGAGGGGACTGGATCTGCCTGGACTGAATCTACCAGGTTGAACTCAATCCTCAGGGGAGTCTTTGTCCTGGAGGAGATGGGAATGGGGGGTGGGCTGGGGGGGGAAGGTGAGGGGGTCGGGAGGGGGGAGAACAAGGGAATCCATGGCTGATATGTAAAATTAAATGTAATAAATAAATTTAAAAAAAAAGAAACTCCAGTTCCATGAGATACAATATCCTCTTTTGACCTCCATAAGTACCACACACATGTAATATGCACACATACATGCAGAAAAAACACTCATACATGAAATAAAATTAATAAGCTGAGTATTGTTATACCCATAGACTAATGTGGTTCTTGATCTTTTTTTTTGAAGTGGCTGGCAGTCAACACAGAGGCTCACATCCAGTCGAAGTGCAGAGCAGAAGTTATGATGGGGTACTTATATCACACAGACATACACACAAACACAACTCCTGACTTCAAACTCAGGGAACATTGCAGGAAAGGAGTAGAAAGATGGTGTGAGGCAGAGGTTGTTTAGGACTGCTGTGAAAACAGTGTCTTCTGGAAGTCCCCCTGCTGAATCTATAGCAACTGTTGGTTGCCTCCACTCGACTTGTGCAAGATCAAGCCAGTCAATGTTCCATAATGAACTGGTGTTGGGGAAGCTCATGAGGCTCCATGGTGACTGCTGCTGGGAAAGGGAGAATCATTTGTTTTCAGGGCTGGGGCCCTAGTAGGTTGGCCATGCTTCAGTGAATGGCCACATACACATGTATACAAGACACTAATTGAATTCAGTAGGGAATTAAAAAAAATAAGTAAAAGGGGATAAGAGGTTGAGAGGAAGATGTGGGTAGTGGTGGGAGCACTGGGGGGACATGATAAAAATATATTGTACGCATGTGTAAAATTCTCAAATGATAAATAAAAATCATATTTTTAAAAGTATATCAATAGTTGAACACTTGATTAGCTTCTGCAAGCTCTAGATTCAATCCCCAGTACAGAAAACATGACAAAGAGGCTATTTCCAGCAGTCTGCCCTTCTTGACATCTTTCACATGCTACATGATGATTCAGGCTTTCTTCCTACTTTGCCCTGGTGGACGATTCCTTTGCCTTAATATATAGCAGTTTCTGTGGGACTTACTTTTCCGCATTCATTTCTCAGATCTACAGACTTGATTTGGGCTGGAAAAAAAAAGTTCACAGATCTCCTGTCTCCCTTTCCATCCTTGCTCACTTGTGGCTCTTTTTAAATATTTTGTGAATAGATTTATCTACTTGATTATTTCTTTATGCTTTAGAGTAAATCTAAAACCAATAAAAATGTTGACCACAATCCTGCTAGTCTATTTTGAAAGAACTGATTAACAGTTCCCACTTGCTCTCCACACCTCGTTATGCTTTTCAGTCATAATAAAAAATAAACATCAGTGCTGGGGACAAATCAACATCCCAAGTAGTTTACTGACATGTTCTTGCCTCCCCTGACTCATACACCACAACAGATGATAGGAAACCTTTGAAGGACACGAGGTATCTGCACAATTCTTCCACACATTTTAGAGAGCTGGTATATAAAACAGAGTTCTGGGAAATGGTGCTAGAGAATGACCAGCTCACAAGGAAACCTGGTTCATAGCAAGACTGGAATCCCATCAGCAGCACTGAAGGGCTTGCCAATGGCACCTGGCTCCTGTCCCTAGAAATCACAGTCCCTGAGCTCATTTGAAGGCTTTGCCCTGCACATGGTGATCACTTTGTTCCTTGGTGCTTTCTCTGCACATATGAATGCGCTTAGATATTATTATGGTCTGGATGTGAAATGTCCTTCATAGACTCGTATGCTTGAACCCTTGGTCTTCAGATGATGGCGCTGTTTCAGAAGGTTGTGGTACCTTTAGAAAGGAGTGCCTAGCTAGAGGAAGTAGATTGCTGGGGACAAGGTTTATGGATTATAGATTCGTCTCTCTTTCCACCCCAGTCTTCTCTCTGTTTTCCAACTACCAACTAGATGTGAGCAAGCAAGCTTATGTTCCCACCACCACAGCCACACACTACTCCTTCCATCATGATTTTCCCTGCCTGGATGGTAGACATCCGAGGCACACAGTCTCCAGGAACTGAGCCCTGGTTGCTCCCTATGATACCTTTTTCATTAACTTAACTTGGGGTGTTTTTCTTCCTTTTCTCCTCTTTCTTCCCCCTCTATTATTTCCTAGAGTAATTCACTATCCTCTATAAAACACTTGCATTCATCTCTGTGACTGCTTTGGGGGAAGCCTAGTCTCTGATGGTGATTTTAACTGAATCTTCCAACTGTGTAGCAGTATCCCCTCCAGGAGTAGGTCACCTTACTATTTCGGAGATTCACCTCTCTCTGAGAGCTACTCAGTTCCTATGCCCATGAGGAGAAAAGCATCACCATGTCATTCACCTGAAAGCCACTGCCCCAGTTTTTCCTCCAAAAGACTGTGTATCACACCACTGACACCAAGAACTGGTGGGTCAGCATGGTTGATCCATGTTCTTTGGGATAATAATAGCATTGTCTCATCCAAAATTATACTCCAGTGAGGGATATTAAGCAAGCTTGCAGAACATGGACAAATGTAGTGAAAGGTTGGGAAGCTTCTTGGAATTTTTCAAGTTACCTAACAAAGTGAATGCTGGGAGAATATGTCAACTTTTCAAGCAAAATTTATATTTCTGTTTGCTGACTGTTTGGTTCTATGCTCAAAATCCAACCCCTCAAGACCACATTCTGAAGATGTTTGCCTCATACATCTTCCACTGAGAGGGTCAGTCTCTCTGTGTGCTATTTCCCTGTAGTACTTTGCATATACTCTTCTTTTACTTGGAAGCATTAACAACAATGACTATAGTTCTGCTAACAATAATAAAGAGCCAAATTTGATCGACTAATTAAAACATGTAGAATAATATGCCAAACTCTTTCTTCACTTCACACACAAGTACATGTAATTAACTCATGTGAATGCTCTTTCCCATAATCCCCCAAATGACCTCATCGACTAAGTCTTACGAAGATCCTGTGATGCACTGATTTCATTGCACTGGTCCCCCGCCCCCCCACCACACCCCATCCCTCTGTCTCCACATGCTTGCCACACACCTCTGCAGCACATTTCTCCCATGGCAGACAGGGCATTATTCAACCACTTGACTGTGGTTTATCCACAGAACTGATTATGGTCAATGGATGAATCATTAATAAATGAGATAAAGAAAACATTTTTTATTCATTGTAAGTATAGAAAGAGCAGCGGGCATACTAACCAAGTACTCTACTGCTGAGTTGTATACTCAGTCTTATAAGTTTAAAATTAGACAATATACTTTAAACAGGGAATGGTAGACATTGTTTAATTTGTCTCTTTCTTAAAAGACAGAGGAAATATAGAAGGAACATTTTTCAATGCATTTACCTATGAAGTACTTGTAAGTAAAACATTCTGGTATTTATATTTCCTTTACATCAATTCAGGATTAATAAAAAAGAATCGATATGATCCTAATAATTGCTGCTGAGTGCACAGGCGTTCCCAGCAGTAATCTCTCTACTTTTAATAAATTAGAATTTTTCCAAAGACTATGCCTCAAAGACAAAGAAAATGTGTTGACTGAAGACATTCCTTTCCAGACATGCCTAACATACTCCCCTTGCTCTCCCAAGCCTGACCTCTGCTAAAGCAGGGTTGACCAAAGCTCCCTATACTTTCATCAGTGAGCCGGTGGTTTTTTTTTTTTTTTAATGCAACACTAAATCCAGTTTCCCCATCCTATCTAAATTTTGAATAATATACAGATACCCTTCAAACCCTGGATGTGCATAAGTCCTTGGGTAGGTTGCTATCACTGTGTTGGAGGGGAATGCATCTACCAGACCAATGACTTTCCCCTGGTTGTTCTCTTTCACTCTCAGGCACAAATGCTTATTTTTTGTTCATTGAATACGTTCTGAGGTGTCTGCGTCTGGTGCTTAGTGGCATCGCTGTATCTAGAGTCAACTGTTTTATTAGGTTTATCAAGTACCAGAAGGTCTTGTCAGCAGCACAGAATTATAAAATCTGGCCTAGCACATCCTAAAGCAACCGTTGATGACTGCATGTTGATTCATACTTATAATCTTATTTAAATTCACTTACTGGCTCACATGGGGCACTGCCAGAAATACACAAGCTTGCTACTGCTGCTATGTTATAATTAAGGGCAGCCAGGGTAGCAGCTTTGATAATACCTTCTAACATAGCCGGAATATCACCGTGTACATTGCTATTCGCAACTAACCCACTATCCTTCAGAGTACCATGTTTCTTGCTTGTCATTATTTAGTAACATCTAATCCCCTTAGCCCAACACACAAGGAACTGGTCTGTGGGCCTCTCTTTTTGTTCTTTTCTTTCTTCATCTCTCACTCCATTCTCTAACAATTTTACACACACACACACACACACACACACACACACACACACACGGACCCAGTGATTTATAATCCCTCATTAGATTCTATTATTTCACACTTATTTGCGCACAACTTCTGCCCTCTGCTTAAAATTTCCTAATCTACCTCCACACACTCTTTCTGTATGATCAACTCCTGCTCATCTTTCCATACCTCAGTGAAGAGCCTCCTTCTTGTTAAGAGTATCTCTGACTTTTCTTCTCGTCCACGTGATTCCTGATCCTAGACTAGCAGTTCTCAATTTTTTTTTTTTTTGGTTTTTCGAGACAGGGTTTCTCTGTGTAGCTTTGCGCCTTTCCTGGAACTCGCTTTGTAGACCAGGCCGGCCTCGAACTCACAGAGATCCGCCTGCCTCTGCCTCCCGAGTGCTGGGATTAAAGGCATGCGCCACCACCGCCCGGCTGCAGTTCTCAATTTAAAGTGACTTTCAACTCTGGAGACATTTGATCATATCTGGAGTTATTTTTCATTTGTCACAACCTTGGTTTGAGGCTCACTATGGGCATCTAGTCAGCAAAGGTTGTTGAACACGTTCTAGTGCACAGGCCAATCTTTCACAACCAAGAGTCATTTGCTCTAAACACTGATGCACAGGGGTTGAGACTTCCTTCTGTAGCATCCTCCTCTGCATTGTCTGTGTCCCTAAATCACTCACACATCCTGTTATGATCTATTTAAATACTCATTTCTCCCTCTTGAACAGTCAGCAGGCTATAAGTCATTTTGCCTCCTGTCTGTTTACACACCTATGAATACTCTAAGGCTACAAAATTGACAAGATGCAACAAAGAGAAAAAGTATTAGTTTTGTAGATCTTAGGAGAAAAGGTTTTCTGACCCCTGCAGTGGTATATAAACCATGGGAAGGTGAGGCCATTTCTTATTTATCTTACACCTAAGTAGGTAGTATAATTCGCCAGTACAAAGGAGTTACACAGCTACTGTATGGTATGGTTTTCCTGCTGTTGCTCCACTCTGGGGAGCAGCAGTGCATATTTTGGAGAGTTTTCTGTGGTTACAGACATGAAACAATAAAGCAAGCATGCTTATAATGGGCTTGTGACCATGCTGTAGGCTCCTTTACCTCTATATTCTCACTGAGGTGACCAGCTACAAGTCTCCTTCCACGTGCACAGCCACGGTGACAACAAGCCTGTACTCTTTGTGGATACAGTTCACCCTTTGTTCTCTTTGGTACAAGTTCTTGGAGAATTCCATTCCAGGTGTTTTGATTGTATTGGTCCCCTCCCTCAGCTCCTCCTAGATTCACCCCCCTCCCAAGCACACTGACCTCTGGGTCATCAGTTAACTCTTTTCTATTCAGTGGTGAAGGTGATCATTTTGCTCTAGAACTCAAATCCATGTAAAACCACTTGTGGGTGAGGTTCCTTGGCATCTCAGCAACATGGCATGAAGGGGGTGCTGGCAGCCTGGGACTGGGAAGACAATGACTAGAGAATACAACTGAAATTCTTTAGGTAATCTTTCACAGGGAAAATAGAAGATGGAAGGCAGAATACCCATGGTAAATTTCAGGTTTGACCAGGAAAGGCATCTGGGTGTGTTTGCCTGTGGGCAGTATATAGCCAAAGCTAGCTATGAATGCAGTCCATAAGAATCATAAACTTACTTAAATCATTATGCATTTTTAGAACACAATGGTGCAGACCTCAACCATGGGCTCTGCAGATAGCAAAGTCATGGGAAGTATGTACCTAGTCTTATTGTAACTTGTCATGCCATGCTTGGTTGGCTTCCCTGAGAGACCTGCTCTTTTCTGAAGGGAAACAGAGGAGAAGTGGATCTAGAGAAGAGGGGAGGTCAGGGAGAGCCTGGGAGGAGAGGAGGGAGGGGAAACTCTGGTCAGGATGCAATATAGGAGAGAAGAAATATAAATTAATTTCAAAATAAAATAAAAAGGCTGGACACTGGGCTGTGAAGATGGCTTAGCCAGTAATACACTTGCCTCCCATGGGTGGAACCCAAGTTGAGATCACTAGATCCTGCATGAAAAGCCAGGTGTGGTAGTAGCTCATGCCATTCATCAATGAATGCCAGAGATGAGAGATGGCAGGTAAAGATGGGTGGATCCATGAAGGTTTAGCTAGCTAGCATAGCGTATGTGGCAAAGTTCCAAGCTAATAAGAGACCCTGGTTCAAACAGAAGATGGAAATCACCTAAGGACAGACACTGTGACTTGTTCTCTAAACTCCTTACATACCTATACCTACAAGTGCGTGTGCACATAGTGAGCACACGTGCGTGTGTGTGTGCACATAGTGAGCACACGTGCGCGTGTGTGTGTGTGTGCGCACATAGTGAGCACACGTGTGTGTGTGTGTGTGTGCACATAGTGAGCACACGTGCGTGTGTGTGTGTGTGCACATAGTGAGCACACGTGTGTGTGTGTGTGCACATAGTGAGCACACGTGTGTGTGTGTGTGTGTGTGCACATAGTGAGCACACGTGCGTGTGTGTGTGTGTGTGCGCACATAGTGAGCACACGTGCGTGTGTGTGTATGTGCACATAGTGAGCACACGTGCGTGTGTGTGTATGTGTGTGCGCACATAGTGAGCACACGTGCGTGTGTGTGTATGTGTGTGCGCACATAGTGAGCACACGTGCGTGTGTGTGTATGTGTGTGTGTGCACATAGTGAGCACACGTGCGTGTGTGTGTATGTGTGTGTGCACATAGTGAGCACACGTGCGTGTGTGTGTATGTGTGTGTGTGCACATAGTGAGCACACGTGCGTGTGTGTGTATGTGTGTGTGTGCACATAGTGAGCACACGTGCGTGTGTGTGTATGTGTGTGTGCACATAGTGAGCACACGTGCGTGTGTGTGTATGTGTGTGTGTGCACATAGTGAGCACACGTGCGTGTGTGTGTATGTGTGTGTGCACATAGTGAGCACACGTGCGTGTGTGTGTATGTGTGTGCGTGCACATAGTGAGCACACGTGCGTGTGTGTGTATGTGTGTGTGCACATAGTGAGCACATGTGCGTGTGTGTGTGTGTGTGTGCACATAGTGAGCACACGTGCGTGTGTGTGTATGTGTGTGTGCACATAGTGAGCACACGTGCGTGTGTGTGTATGTGTGTGTGCGTGCGCGCACACACACACACACACACACACACACACACACACACACAGAGGAAAAGAATCCTTTTCAGAGAATAAAATGTAAAAGAGAGAGAATTTGGGGTCAGAGGAGATAAGGTGACATGTGGAAATATACAAAAGACAGCTCCTAGTGCTTAGCAGATCCACAGTGAAATCCAGTAGGTGAGCCATGCTGTTTTATCACTGTTTCACAGATGAGCACTCAGACTCATTTATTATCACATTGTTTTACAGAAAATATATAACAGAGGCATTTTCAGGACCAGGCTGACATGTTTCTACAGCATCCTGCAGTTGCAGCAACATGACAGACACTGAAATCTGGGCATCACAAGGGAACCACAGTTACAGGACAGTCGTAACATGCTCAGGGATGCCATCATGCTGGCTACAAAGCTCCCAGAATGACTTTGTCCATTTTGAAATAGGATTAAGTTGTGTCATCAGGCAGCTATTGAGAGTCATATGTCCTTCTCTTGTGCAGGAGGTGAGCATGAAGGACAAGGGGCAGCTCAGTGGACATGGGTGGTCATGTAACACCCACTACAGACATGAGGGCATGCAAGTCCTAAGGTATCAAGGTTAATTCAAGACCTGACTCAGTGATGATATGAGGCTCTCCATGTTTTATTTTCTCCACTGGCAGTATGGCAACTCAAGAGCCTAATTTTCAGATTCATAAGCCTTAAGAGGTCATAACCAGAAGGTGCTGAGGGTCCTACAGGACCTAACAGTTATCATTTTAGCTATGAAATATACGTTCCACCTTGTACTGTCACAATAACACCTCCAATCGCACCTTTTCCAGAAAGCAAATTTGCTCACGTTCTTTGTACTAACAGGATGACTAGTAGAAATGATCCACAACACAAACCTAGAATTTGAGGGCAAATAAATATGGATCCAAAACACAGCACTGCCACTGCTAATGGGAAAGTAACCAACCTCCTTGAGGAGATGCTCAAATTGCAGCCTTCTATAGCTGACTGAATATTAGTACAAGCATAAAGTAAATGCTTGGCCCATGGTGAATAAGTGCTCGATAAATAATGCGTATGATTATTGTTGTTCACCTTCAGGTATGATTTCCAGTTGTCTGGCAGCCTCCTAGCTAACATTTATTTCACACAATCTACAGGGATGTACTTTCAAGGTGGCCCACTTCTGACCTCAGCAAAGCTGCTCTGTCTGGCCAGCTGTCAATTCGGAATACTCAGCTGTAACACCTAGACAGTCGCTACTCAATAGGCTGTTATTTCAACTCTTAATTTTATGGCTTCCAAGTAACCATACTTTCTACTCTTAGTCATTTCTGCCTCCAATTTCATGTACTATTCTGAGCCATCTCACCCTGTTGGCTGACTGACTTCCATCAGCTTAAAACACTTGGAGCAGTTACACCTCATTGGTCCTGGATGCTCCTTAAATTCTTTGTATTTCCAGGCCATTGGCTGATATTGCTCTCTCCACTTTATTACGTTGATGGTATTATTGTTATGCTTTCTTCATAACCACAATTCTGCCAATGTCATTCCATGCTTGCTTGCACTATCTAGACACTATGGGAAGAGCAGGCCCTTGACACTAACCTATCAGTGCCAGGACCTCTTGGCACTTCCTCAGAAATAGGCGTGAGTAAACTGGCTTGTGCTTTTCCTGGCTTTGCATCCTGCCTCTAATCAGCCTTAAAGAGACAGTAATGATCAATATTGATTGTTCACTTGGCAAAAGTTTCGAATCACCTTGAAGACAAACCTACTAACACATCTGTACACACTTTCTAGACTAGGTTTGCTGAGGTGGGAATATCCACCCTAACAGTGGGAGGCACTATTCCGTGGGCTGGGGTCCTGAAGTGAAAAGGAGTGGAGAAAGCAAGCAAGGCATCAGCCTTCATCTCTCTGCTTCCTGAAACTGTGTGCAGTGTGACTAACAGCATCACACTCCTGCCACCACACATCCCCCACCATGACACTCTCAAATGGTGAGCCCAAATCAGCCCTCCCTTCAGTAAGCTGCCTTTGTCAAGTATCTTGTACAAGTAAGAAAAGTAGTTACTGCAGAGACCAAGAAAATACTGGTACAGGAACCTGGACTGGACAAATCCTACATACCAAGACTTCTGCTCAGGTCCTACTACAGAACTCCACACTTCTGCCCTGAGACACTCTCAGGATGCAGCAGAGCGATCTGTCTGTATTCCATCTTAGCTCTCATTGGTCCCTGTATGATACTAAAGTGCTTTGCTAAGCAATTTCTTCGACTTGCTGGAACCTCAGCTGCTCTCAGCTTCCAGCCTTACCTGGGCTGCTTCATGTTGCTTTTTCTCTTGACTCCTCCCTTAAGTAGAACAAAAGATACTCGTGTGGTCTGGAAACTTGCTTGCAGCCTCAGCAGTCCATCACACTCCGGAAAACTGATGGTGGACACTAAATTATATAAGCATTTATCCTTGTAGTCTAGCAGGCTGTGTATCCTTCCCACTGTCTTCCCCAGTTTACAGTGGGCTTGTTCTCCAACTCAGCCTCTCTCAGCCTGCAGCCCAGTGTCCACGCTATTATCTCTCAAACATGTGCAAACTCTCAAATATTTTTAAAAGAAATACCTTATCACCAGAAGACAAAAATATCACCTACCAACAAGGTGGCAAGAAACATCACACTATAAAGATATTTTTAAAGCTATTCCTGGGTATTCCCTCTCCCTGTGCATAAGAATTCTTGGTAAAGTATCTATTTTGTTTTATCATTTCCCCCAGGACTTATGCTTTCTAACTGGCCTAACCTCTCCTTAAGGGAAATAAAAGGGGAGTGATAAGCCTGGATAAATCTGCTTCAGGGAAAAATAAACAGAATTAACTTTTCTCATGGAGGAATGAAACCATCAGTCATGCAGAATGTCCAGAGCAATTCTAACTAGAGGTTAATATTGTGCTCTGTAAATGAAAAGTGGCTGCTCATGGTTAAAACTCACAGAACCTAGACACAATACCCAGAATCTTAGATATCTAGCCACTGTCCTGAGATTGGAAATGAACATGGTTGCAGTTGTGTCATGGGGCAGAAATTGATACCATCAATGGTGTGGAGCCTCAGAGGGATGAGGCTAACTTCAGCAGGTTTCAGTGGATGATACTGATAGAAAGTTTCGTATGGAGAGGCCTGGAATTGTGTAGAATAAAGAAGAAAAACCCTAATCTCCTGACTCAGAATCAAGTTTAAGAGATGTGAGCAACCATTGCTGTAATGACTAGCTACTACCCATGTTGAAAATGTTTGCAAACTAGGGGTCTTGGTTTTAGAAAAAAATACCATTTGAAAAGTATTGATGCTAGCAACCTGTTGGTCTTATCTGTTCTCAATTTAACATTTGAAAGTAACATGAAACAGAGTCAAGGGTTCAAATGAGAACTGGAAAAGATTTTTCCACTTCCTAACTTAGAATAGAGCACCTCAGATATAGCTAGAGATTCAAACGGCTTTAACTTAAAGGAGTTGTTGGAACCTCTTTCTCACCCTGTTTCAAGTTTTCCTCTTGGCTCAGAACAGATCTGTGGACCCATCTTGGGAAAATCTGGGTCCGAAAAGCAAGTTCTGAGCACCTGTCTCAAACCGGAGAGTGGGGCTTCTGGTCTATTCCCAGCCTACAGAACATGACAAAGGGAAGCCTTGATGCTAGGAACAGGGTCTGCACTCTTGCCATGTGCAATGGAATGTGGAATATGAGCTAAAGTGAGAGTTAACTCCACAGGCAGAAGTGAGAGTGGACAAGGAAGCGTCAGGGCCCGTGCTGTGAACACGAGCACGGACCATTGTGGATTGTAGCTTTGCAGAAGCCCTTCAAGAACTCTATCATACCCACTCCCCTGCCCCAATGCATGTACAATGTTCACATTGCTGTCTCTACCTATTTCCCAAAGTCTTCATAAACTTTAATCAGGCTTCATTTTTGGTATTAAAAAGGTTATCTTACTACTATTTGTTGGACTGGGGAATTAGCGAGAGTCAGTAATGTGTTTGCCACTCTAGCACAGGGTCCTGAGTGTCATCCCTAGAACCCTTGTGAAAAACAAGGACATGGCAGTATGTATTTTATTTCAGTACTAGGAAGGGAAATACGGGGGGATCTCTAGAGCCCACTGGACACCCAGCCTAGCCTAATCAGTGAAAGAAAAGATCCTGTCTTAAGAAACAAGGTGGAGAGCACCTGAGAAAGGACACCAAGACTTAACTGTCCTCCACAAGCATGCACATTCAAGCACATACATGAATATGGATAAACATATAGAGACAATTAATAAACAAGCAGATAAACAACTATTGCTTGTTGAATAAACATCCGATAAGATGTTAAGGACTTCTACGATGCTGTATTACCTTACACTGTAGAAATTTTATTTAATAGACTGGGTGAGGAGGGGGAGGCAAAGAGACACATTCAAGGACAGTTAAAACTTGGCACAGATCAGGCAGCTATTAGAGGTAATTAAAGCTCAAATCTGTCCCATCCCAAAGGGTGATCTTACTTTAATGGATATTACACTTCCTTTTAGGGAATTGTGCATATGCTGCTCAATAAAACAAAAAATGTTTGTGGTCAAAAGGACTTAACAAGAATAGTGTCATTTATCATCTCTACTTTTGAGGAATATCCACTACAGCAGCAAAACTGCTAGTGACCTATAGAACATTAGTTAGGGAGACTCAACCAGCAGAACTAAATGTTTATTTTTGTTACTATTACATCACTTAACTTTTGTAAACCCCCTTGTGTGAACACCTAAATAAGTGACTAGTTTCACTTAGTCAAAGCAATCTGCTCCATGATATTTAATAAGCATGGGTAAATGTTTGTAGGAAATGGGCTTTAGACACGAAGAGGGTGTTAGCAGTCTGGCCCTAACCTGGAGAAGATAAGCTATGCTGATTATTTGCGTTAAGCCACTGACTATAAACGCATGTGATGAGGACCTGCCAGCCAAAGACTGAGGTTCCTTGGAGCTTAGCCGTGTCAAGAAACCATTGTCATCCCCATGCTATAGGGACCAATGTAGTAGTTCAAAACATAGAGTCTGGCAGTAGTTGCAGCCAAGGAGGCCTGTTTGCTGGAGGTTGGAGACGCTGCCAGGAAGATCACTGAAGACATTAACACAGGAGAGATATTTTAGCATCCTCCTTCCTCTCAGCCCCAACTGTTCACAAGGCCCCTGAGAGCTTGGACTATCTGTATGCTGGCTGCCATGAGCTTGGGGAAGCTCAGCTTACACTTTCATCTTACTGTCTGGTTTTTGTTTTGTTTTGTTTGTTTGTTGAAAACTTCTCCTTCTATATTCTGAGAGTCTCTTGAAAAGCTAGAACTTTCCAAACTAATAATGTCCTTTGAACAATCTCTCCTTGGACGAAGGCAAGCCATGAAGACAAAATACTTTGCTCGGTCTCGGAAGGTCTTCAGCAAACAGTGAGGATTAATATGACATAGACGTCCATCCTCCTCTTACATCTGCTGAAGGTTGTACAGGCACCAAGGTCTTTCTCAGCATGGTGATAGGTAAGCCCAAAGAACTAGGAACCGGCTCTGACTGCACCGTGGCTGAGTCCATCCCACGCCCACCCCTTACAGTTACTCCTACTCCATCTGACCTCCACACTGGGCAGAGACAAAGCTGGGGAGGAGCAAAACAGGGCTCAGCAGGTTAGGTTCTACCTAGTTCAGGTCTGCTAACAGACTCTGCTGCTTTCCTACTACTGATAGTAGGAATAATATCAATCATTACAAACCTCCTAGGTAAGTTGTGCTCCATGAAGAACATACTTTTATTGTGTCCAGTGAGAAAACCTGAGCTATGGGGGAGCCAGGTACTTGCAACCTTGGAGCTAGTAAATGGTAGAAACAGACCACCCTTGGACTCATTCCTGCCTTACTCCAAAGTAAAGCCATTTCTCGACCTTTCCATAATTTGAGGCACGTCACTTAAAATGCCCGCGCCTCCATAAAATGAGGCTGATTCACAGTGACCTCATCCACTTCCATAAAGTGGCTGGGATTCTCAAAGCAGATACTACGAGTGAAAATGTTTTGAAAACTCTTCAGACTTTCTCTCTTTATATGGTATTATTTCCACTTCTGCTTGTCGAAGGCACTGTCTAGTTCCTGAGACTCTCCATGTGGAGCTGGGCTCCTATTTTTGGCCTGCCAAGCTGTTTTGATTTTTTCACCAGAATGCATGCTCCATTTGGGTAATGGTAACAGATGTGACAATGGGAACAAAACTCCTACCAGCCACGCTCTAACCCAAACATCCCAGGAGTGGCTTCCAGCACTCATCTAGCTGCTGCTGCAGACAGGGAAACGGGAGACGCAGCCCCGCATCACTGTCGTTGCCTAGCCTTTATCCCTCTGATAACCATTGCTGCTCACCACTTCTCCCTGCAGCTTTAAGCACCTGCATGTTGTCCATTTTATATTAATAAAGGTCCACAGGGAAAGAGTGATTTAAAGAAGGTTAAAAGAGAATTGTAAGAAAATGTTTTGACATTATGTTAATACTTGTCCGTGTATTATCCTCAATTTGAAGTTAATCACCAAAATTATACTGCAGTTCCAAACACTTAATGGAATAAGATCTGTTGAGGTGTGGATAATAAAACAAATGGAGAGCTAAAACCTAAAAACAGATAAACTTTCTGATTGAGTTTCTACTTTCTGTCCAAGGGAGGGGCTAGGAGGAAGAAAGGAAGAGGGGGAGAGGAAGGAGGAAGAGGGAGGGAGGGAGGAGGAAGAAGGAAACACACAAAGAAGGAAGGAAGGTAGGTGATTTGGACCATGAGAATCTTGGAAAATAAAAAAAAAAAAAAGCAAAAACTCAGATTCATAATCTTGAAAAAAACAAGAGGTCTTTGTCTACATGTAAACACAAACCAAATATTGAGATGAAAAGTTGACATTTAAATCCACATCAAAAGGACTCCAAAAATCTGGTTGTCTGTAGTTACATAGGCAAGATGTTTAGATGTTTGATACCATTCAATAGATAAAAGGACTGACATGTGGGGTACTAGTCAGCCCGATTACTAGTGCATTAAGTAATTGGGTCAGTATTCATGTTCAGGTGTGTCTACTCCAGAACCAGATGGCACCTCATATGACTGATGCAACAATAAGAAAAGTGACCAGACGAGGGCCCAGCAGCACACAGCAAGTCCTTTGCTTGATCTCTCCTTATGTCCACACTCCCTACAGCCTACCTTGATCCACATTCCACCCCCCTTCTCCTGCTCCTCAGAACTCCCCACCTTGACAATGGCTGACCAGATGCTCTGGCAGCTTTGGCCTCACTCTCTTCACCTCCATTTCAGTTGCTTCAGGAATCTTCACAGACATGCTTGTACAGAAAGTACTATCCTCCTCAAGCCAACAAGTGTTGAGTGACTCTGTGTTTTCCCTAAGACAAAGTTCAGATTGAGCCTGTGTCGTCATCCCCACTTCCCTGCTGGATTGCTGGACTCCAAAGGGCAGGTATGTTTCCAGGGTGTGTGCTGCTCTTCAGAGTTGCTTAAAGAAAGTGTTTTAACTGTCCATATTTTGGGGGCATGGTTTATATACACAGTGATAAACCAAATAATATCCTCATGCTTGCCACAAAATGAATCACACTAGAGGACCTTGCGTTGCATGAAATAAATCAGACACTAACAGACAAACACCATATATTTTCTTATAGTTTTATTTTGTCATGGTCTCCTGATATGAATGTCCCTCTGGTCTCCACTTCCATCTTCCACCTCATTATGACAGATGATTCATCCTCCCAAAAGTGTCCCAGGGCCAGCCTAGTCCATTCTAGCTAAGGCTTCCCTCGGACCCTCATGATGCTTCTTAGCAGCCTCAAACCAAACACATGGTCTTTATCAAAGCCTATCCCAGACTGTGATCAGCTCCTGCTCTCAAATGAAATCACTGTGGTCTAGTGGGAAAAGCACATGTTTCTTATGATGCTAGATTGGCATCTGGATTCTGAATTGCTCACTAATTACTAGTTTGGTTTGTCAAATTACTTATCGGTTTTTCTCAATCTTTTCAATAATAGCTCTAAGTCTGCCTCTCACTTACTACATACTGCTTGGGTGGCTAAATGTTCAATTCGAATTTAAAAGGTGAAGAACCTGTCATCTCCACCACCACCACCTTAAAGGGAAAGGAGCTCAGGTTCCGGGAAACAGAAATATTTGGTAATTTAGTTAAATCAAAAAGGTAAGAAGTGGGCAGACAAGATGGCTCAGTGTGTAGAGGGGCTTCCAATACAAGCCTGGCAACCTGAGTTTGACTCCCCTTAACCCACACAAAAGGGGAGGTGAAAGGAGGGAACTGACTCTACAATGTTGTCCTCTGACCACCCCACGCATGTTGTGGTACACTTGTACACACACACAATGCAATGATGACGACGACGACGACCACGACGATGATGATGATGACAACAATAATAATGAATATTTCAAGCTAGGAACTATCAGCTAGGGGTTTCTTTGGGATTGACGAAAAGATACTAACTTAGCTAGAAGAACCTTTAATTCACACCTTTAAAGAGTTCAGCCCCACCAGCACTCGAAGCACCTACAGAGGAGTACTGTGAAGACCCCAAGAGGTCCAGTGCTTCTGTCATCCAGGTTCCCGGTTGCCTATTCTCCTTCCCCAGTAGGGGGAGCAGATGAGAGAAGGAAATCAAACAGGGCATCCTTCCTGGGCTTCACTGAACTCACAACAGAAGAATGCAGAGACTGAAAGGCGCTCCCTGGGAGCTAAAAGGAAGTAGAAGCCTCTAGGAGTATTCCACCCCTGCAAGCTAAAGATGCAGAAGGTGGGGGAGGGGGGAAGGGGGAGGGGGAAGGAGGGAGAAGTCATCAGACCAGACAGTCGCACCTAATGATGAGCAGTGCTTCTTCAGTCACAGCCTAAATCCCCAGTTGGCTCCTCAGTATGCTAGACAGCCTCCCACATGAGCCATGAAAAACTAGGCACCTAAGATAGTCGGGGAGATACCTTTTCATCCATTTCAAATGTGTTGCCATTTAATTTCATGAGGCAGGACAAATAAGAACACCCACTTGGCCTTTGGGGAGCCCCATCATTTCGTTTACCTCTACCTGGTCTCTCACCACTCACTCCAGGAGACTCCATAATACAAATCTGTAACCATCCACATTCGCCTTGTCAGCCAAACCTACCCTCTTACCTCCTGTGCCCACCTCAACCCCAATGCCTCTAATCAACTCTGCTGCCCCTTACTGGCCTTTCACCCTTTCATTCATATTCTCGTGGACATAAGACAGCCCGCCCTGGCTGCTGTATTCAAAGCGAGAATGTACTACTGATTTATAGAAGAGCATAGTAATATTTCCACATCTCATTCTCCATCCCCTTCACAGTCACAAGTCTTATCTGTGGCTCTGACTGCCACTGGGCATGGAGCAGATGTCTTCATTGAGCCACCCACAATGACACTGGCTGTAGATCTCTCCTTTCCTTACCTCTTTTCTCCTTTTAACACAGACATGGCAGTTAATTCACAGGCCATTGGTGTGTGCATAGAGTTTAAATCGCTGCCTTCTGGTGATCATTGCTGAGCCTTGGTGCGCAGTGCAGATAATTGCCTGTCAGAGCCATTCCTTAAAGTAGCTCTGGTCCCACAGCACTTGAGCCTCGGTTTAAGGGTTAGTATTTGGAAGGGAAGGCCACTCTACCACCTGGGAAGCTCCTGTGTTCCTAGGGCAATCAATCAGCTTTCCAAGGTGAGCATGCATTGATTTGCTGAGCAATGGGGATTAGGGTGTGGGAAAATATGTTCTTTTCTTTCAAGGGTGTAATTGATGCTACCAAGATCAGGTCAAGTTGGTGACAGCATTTGGTCCTCTCTGAATAACTGTACCTGAATCATAAATGCTGGTGGTTCCATTCCCTGGTGTTTTAGCAAAGAACTCAAGTGTGTTATTGGAATGGTAATTTGTACATGCCCCATGTGCCTGCCATGGAGTGTGTCAGACGGGATTCTATAGAGAAGCAGGGCCAGTGGGAGGTAGATAGGTGCGTAGATATTTCAAGGAACCAGGTCATACAGTTGCAGAGACTTGTAAATCTGAAATTCATAGGATATCCTGGCACACTGGGAATTGAAAGGCATGAGCTGATGCTGCAAAGTTTCTCATTCATTCATCAGAGGAATCTGTTTAGTTTGTAAGACCTTGCCACTGACTGGATCTGGCTACACATATCACTGAGGATAATTTCTATTCCACAAAGACAACTGAGTGGAGGTGTTCTTAACTTCTATGTAACAGCTTCCCAAAAATATTTGGATTAAGTTTGGGTCCGAGAGCCTTGCTAAGTTGACACCTAAATCTAAAAACACAAAATCAACATCACTGTGATATAGCATGAACGTCTCCTTTAAAAAATCTCTTCCAACTCAGGTAAGATCCTTGGCAATTCAGCAAATGACAGTTACACTCCCATTCCCAAGTTTGCCGGATCCAGAGCCATATATTTTCTGGTTGATCAACATCGATTGCAGTCGGTGATACTTCTGAGACCACTCCAAAGCCCACTCAGAACCAGCACAAGTATTTATTACATCCTGCATGTTGAGACTGGAAATCTGCATCTGTGGTCACAAGTTCCTTTTGGAACTTGTTTCCTATGACTCTCAGAACCCCATGTATCCCATATTGTAGAGTCTCTTGCACTTTATTTCCCATTCTTTTACATCAGCTCCAACCATGTACAGAGAGGATACAGAAAAATAATGTATTAAAGTACAAAGAAGGCTATGAAATGGGGCAGCACCATTGCTACTTGCAACTCAGATGAATAAATGGTACCTTCAAAAAAAGGGGAAGCTGTGTTAGGGGGCATTGGTGAAGAAGCTAAAAACCTAGAGTCAAGATGTAGACACTTGTAAAATTCTCCATGACCTTTGGCACATTGTTCAGTCTTTGCAAATCTTAGTTTCTTGGACCATTCAGTACAGACGCAAATGCTCTGTAACTGTGAAAAGGTAGTAGTAAGTATATGATCAGAAGATCTCTGTTTTCTTCTTTTCAAGCATTGTTAGCCTGCATTTCCCAGCCTCCTTTCAATTAGAGCAGCAAACAATAGTTTCCTGCCTGTTAAGAGTGAATGTTCCAGGTACCTATTGCTGTGTAACTACTCCCAAATTTAGCAAGTTAAAGCAGTAACAGTCATTTACTCTGCTCATGTATCTGTAATTTGCTCAGGATTTTAAAGGGACAGCTTGTCTCTTTTCCATGTAGCATCTGCTGAGACAGCTTGACTGGGGCTAGATGATCCACTTCCAGGATCACTCATTCGCATAGCTGATAAGTTGGTACTGCTTGTCAACTAGAATTTAGCTGGAGCTGTCAGTGGGAGTCTCTGTTTTTCTCTTGTACAACTCTCTATGGGGTGATGAGTTTCCTAGTGCTGCCATAATGGTAAGGGTCCAAGAAAAATATTCTAAGAGGCAGGAAATGGAAGCTCTCAACCTCTTAAAATCTGAACCCAGAAACATACATAATGCTATTACTACTGTTCTATGGGTCAAGCAGCCTTATAGCTTGACTGAGTCTAAAGGGGGGAGATTTCAAAACAAACAAACAAACATGCTTTTCAATGTAGAGAAGGTCTTGACCACTCAGTTTAGCTCAAATTTGTACTCAAAATGGAAAAAGAAACAAACAGATTAGCCTTTCCTCCAAAAACACTTAGAGCCCAATAAAAGCCGTGAACTCCCATCATTGAAGCCATTGGACATCAGATGAGGGGGACCAGAAATCCCTAAGAGATGAGCAGCAAATGCACAGGGTTATCATGTGGGAGAAATTTCCTGTCTTTTCTCTTTGTTGAGACACAGCTACATATCTGCACAAGCTAAAGAGCCTAGAGAATTCAGGGAGAATGCTGGAAGAGAAAGCTGCCAGGAGAGAAATCTCCAGACACAGACAGAAAGATCCTACTAAATGTCCAGGTGGATAGTCCTCAAGGCATTCCTGTGAAAACAATGGCTCAAGAAAAAAACGGATTACTTGGAAGCACTGAGAGGACTTGAGCCCTTAAAACACAAAAGACCAGAAATAGTGCCTGTTCCCAAGAGTAAAAGAGAAAAATCCTTGTTGCAAGGGTATCAGAATACAAAGAAATACCTTTTTTAAAAAAAAAAAATGATGGGGTCAAATTATCCCTGAACTAAGTACAGCTTTGGTCTTATTCAGCAAAGTTTAAAAGAATGGTATGACTGGGCGGTGGTGGCACACACCTTTAATCCCAGCACTCGGGAGGCAGAGCCAGGTGGATCTCTGTGAGTTCGAGGCCAGCCTGGTCTACAGAGTGAGATCCAGGACAGGCACCGAAGCTACACAGAGAAACCCTAACCCCAAAACAAAAACAAAAACAAAAGAATGGTATGAAAGACTAGGGGTGCTTCTAAGTAACTTCACCACATCTAGCATCCAATAAGGTATATAATTCACCAGAAATAATCTGATATGACAAAATGCAGGAAAATGCAATGCATAATAAGGTATACCTCAAAATATAATCAACAGAAATTACAGCGATATGGCAAGATATAGAGCTAGCAGTCAAGGACTTTAGAACAAACACAATGACTATTTCACGTGTTCAAGAAGCCATAGGAAAGAATGAACACATCGAGTAGAAGAGACAAAGTGTTACAGTGCTAAAAATGAACTTCTCCAGATGAAAAGTACAATGTCTGGGATGAAGCATCTACTGAATAGGATTAATGGCAGACTACATGGCCTCTCAGAAGAAAACATTTAATGAAATTGAAGGCATCATAATCAAAACTATTCAAAATGAAGTACAGAAAGGAAAAAGCAAGGCTGAAAATAAAAATAAACAGCATCCTCGAACTGTGGGACAACTTCAACTAGCCAAATTTGGTGAAAACAATAAATGCACACATCCAAGAAGCTCAATGAACCCAAAACACAATAAAAATAAAGAAAATCACCCCAAGGCACATCATAATCAAGCCGCTTAAGACCAACAATAAAAAGAAAATCTTAAAAGCATCTAGAGAAAATACACATTATGTAGAGAAGCACAAAGGGAACATAGCTGTAGACATCTTACGTAAATGTATCAGGAGACCATTATACAGCATCTTGAACATCTGAAAGAACTGATGATAAGAACAGTACCCTACCCCTCTGTGGGGGTGACTGTGAAAGGTGAGTGTGTGGGTGGGGATGGGGTGGGGGTGTTACTTTCCTAGAGTTTCCAGTAAAGATTACCGCACACTATGAAGTAAAACAACATGCATTTGTTCTGAAATTCTGGGGAAGACTCTCCGTCCTCCTACTTTTAAAATCTTTTATGTCTTCAAGTGGTCCATATTATTCCTTGACATCTGGGTGCTTTATCTCAATATCATGGAATCTTCCCTACATGTTCCCTGTGTCTCCCCTTCATTATCCTCATAAGGATGCCAGTCACTGGATTTAGGGCCTACAATAATCAAGTATGACTTCACATCTTAATATATCTGCAATAGCCCTACTTCCAAATAAGGCCACATTTGCAGGCACAGAGTATTGGGAATTGAACATTTCTTCCGGTGGGAAGTAAATTGTCTCATTTTTCTTTTTATCTGGTTTCCCAATGGATGGAATGGATACTGTGAAGTATTTCCAGGATATGAGGGATGGGATTATAAATCTGAATAACTATCTGGATGGCCATCCTCAAAACATATGACTGAGGTATGATATCCCTTGGAATATTAAGCATTAATGCATCAACTACAGAGGCCATAATTAGTGCTACTTTGGGGCTCTGTTATGTAGACCAATACCTAATGCTTAGAGGGTCTTGTGGGTATATATCTGCCAGTGTGTTTGGATGCTTCATAAAGGGAAAGAGAAACAATATATCTGTGTTATGCCTGAAGATGAGCTATGTCTTGGACAAGAATTCATTGTTGTTTTTATGGCTTGGAAAAGTGTAGGTTGGTACTCTTCAATTTTGATCTTGAGAAGGATAAAGGGTGAGATAAAAAAAAAATACCCTTGCCTTTTGCTTCCTGCATGGCATGGTGCCTCATGCCTATTCCCCCAAAGTAGAATTTTACTCAGTAGTTTACTCAAGCCACCATTAAGCAGAATAGAAAGATGGCTCACACATGCACACACAAAATAAGCTTGACCCAGTTAGCTGGCAAATTCCATCACAACAAACCCCCTACACAAAATTCTGACTCTGGCTGAACTAGGAGAAGATCTGATCTGCTGTTTCCAAGCAAAAATCAGTTTGCAAAATTATGTTTTGTTGCCCACACATCTTCTGAAACGACTCTACACCAAATAACCAATTGATCCACAGCCATTTTTTACTCCTATCCCAAACACAGAGACATTTTTCATTCCTATCTAGAACGAAAAATGTTAAATCACATGTGAATTGCAGATATAAGCATTTAAAGACTTTTTTCCTGCTTTGTTTGTGAATAATTTTTCATTTTATGAAGGAGCCAAATATTTTAGTAGGTAAAATCAATAGAGGCCCCAGTGTGGATGGAAAATTCTCCAGGCTTAGTATAGTTTCCTGTGTGGCTGTTGAAGCTGAATATCTTATGGGAGCAAATAGTACATTCCTGGTGTTAAAAGGGATGCATGATTAGCACCTTTTCTTTTTAAAATGAATTTATTTTAAATGCTTCATTCATTCAACAAATATTTGTTAAGTATTTATAGTGTGCTATACACTACATCAAATCTTTGGAATATACAGAAATAAAATAAAAGGCCTACCTTGGGAGCAAGAGAGGCTAGTGAAATAGTAAGTTGTGTTTTAAAATGCTTACTGCATTTTAGGCATTTTTCTAAGTACTTTGTGATCATCAGTTTGTTTTCTCCTCATGGCAACTCCGGGAATGCTGCCAATGTACCCTTTTTATACAAAAGGAGAACATGGCACATGGTACCATAGAGTCAAGAGTGCTACTATTCATGCAGTCAACTAGTTGTATGACCAAAATGTGATTCCAGCTAACATGACTCCAGAAATCAGTCTCCTATTATGCATAGAACAAATGTATGAGTATACAACCTTACTTACATGAGCCTATGTCTCATTTTATTTTTGTTGCTCCATGTCCTGATAGGGTTTCCAGCATGCAATCAGTTTAAAAACTATTTGATGAAGTACTAAAGGTGAGTAATAAAGAAAGCAATATACAATAGCAGAACAGGCAGCTCCTACATCTACTTAAAAAAATGATGGATGCTCCATAGAGGAGGAAATTATAAACAGAGCACAAAAAGATTTATTAGGCATTTGTTTGATAAGTCAACTACAGGAAAAAGAAAAGCATTCTGGGAAATGGGAGTAGCATATCCAAATTAATAGAAACAAGCAAAGCATGGCCAATTGCAGGGATTATCTTTTCCAAAGATTAGATAGAGGAATAATTAAAAGGTCATAGGTCAGCCTTTTTGAGAAAAACAATACTACTTAGATGGTTTCCTAAAGGCCCAGAAAAAAAAGAGGTTTGTTTTTCTTCTTCATTCTCCATTTATTGTTGGGCACTGGGAGCAGAGATGGCATGACTTCCTGGGTAGGCTGCTCTTAAGCTAATCTTTTAATATTTCTGAACACCTGCTAGGAAACTAGCCCAGAGGCATCAAACTCCCCTAAAACTGACAGAATAAACATTTGTGTCCACAAGGTCCTCTGAGCCAGGGTTTATCCATGAAGGAGCTTTTTCTTCCGTGGAAAAAGTTGTTCAAGCTTTGGCAACACCTGGTGTTGAGTTCACACTTTGGAAAGTCTGGAAAGAAATGTTGACGGGCGGGCTTTGGTAATATCCATACTCTCTCTAAGATCATATCTGACCTAGGGATGTGCTGAGAAGAGCTGAGCTGAGAGAAGCAGGCAGACAGGTGTCTCTGGAGAAAACCCTGCCAAAAGCAGCAGGCAGAAAAGGTGTGACTACTTGGCAGAGTAGGTAGAAATGAGCTGAATCCCCAAGATCTGCCATTACCCCAATGCTCAGAGTACAGTAAAGAGAAAAGAAAGCACCCATGCCAACACAGCACATGCCTCAGTCTTTTCACAAAGTAATCTCTCTTTTCCTAACATCTTGGCTGACCCCCGTGGTGATTTCCAGAGAATCTCTGTTTGCTGCTGGATTCTTTGCACTGCCTAGGCTAGCCATGCTGTGTTCAAACTGCTTTATGACTTCACTATTGGGTTCCATAACCTAGATTATTTTCTTCTGTGTTGTTTCATTCAGTTCTCTGATGATGTTCACTATTACTTAAACTTCAGAAAAAATAACAGCAAAACACACAGTGAAAGATACATGAAACTCTATGAGCACTAAAGGATATTAAAAGTATGTGTATATTTTTGTCTCTATGATCCCCATAGAATGACATAGAGGAAACTATTATGCTAAGCTATGCAGGCTATGCAGGGTAAAGCACACTATAAATAGCACAGGTTATATTAAACAAAAACTTTCTCAAATATGAAATCTGAAAGATATTTCCAAAATAAATAACCAAGGAGTCATGGGCATTGCTAATGTCTGGTGTTTTACTTCAAGAATGACTCAGATAAAGCAAATGTCCATTATCCAAGAAAATTCCCAGTCTTTCAATTAGAAAATAGTAATTGAATACTCCCATTCACTAGATTTAGGGTATACAGACTAAATGATATAAACCATTAAGATGCACTATAAGACTTTCCAAGGATTTCCATTCAACCTTGAAGTGATACGTGGAAGGAAAGAACAAACAGAGCAAAGGGAGAGGAAAAAGAGAGGGAAGAGGGGGAAACAATAAAGCATGATAGATGCTTCCCAATTGCCAGCTTGCAGCTGGCATCAGGATACCTAAATCTTTTGGTACCTTAGCCCCTCCTAAAGTTTATTCAAGGGCCAAATACAGAATAACACCCTTGAAGTAATTCTTCCAGATCAATGAGGTGCTTTCCTTTGTACACTGTCTCTTTCTCCAATAAAAGTCAGTTGGCACTGTAGAAATGATCCTCACTTCTGAGAATTTACCTGTAACCTGGGTAATCTCTCTGCTGTGCCTTCCATGACTATACCTGTACATAGCATAGAATCCACCATTCCAAGACTTCAGGAAGAGTACACAGGAACAGGGCCTGGAGAGAGCCAGCATCCTCTCATGTCACTATCAAGAAGTTCATATTTTCAACACATACAGCATATATAATGCTGGATTATTACACGCCCAGTAATCTCAGAAGTCTACATTCTTCATATAAATCTATGAGAAAACATATGCCCTAATCACAAGGTCACCAGTAAATGATCATTTCCTTTTCTCTGGTTTGGGAACAGGCATTCTCTCAGATGTAGCTTCTCATGTCTTAGTGATACCTTGTTCTACAACCCAATCCTTTCCTTTCTCTCAGAGCCATTCATGCCATGCATCCTGGCCAGCAGTCTCCATTCTTCTGTTGGATATCAATGTACCTTTTTAACAGATTTTGTTGACTTGTAGTCAAGGACAAATGCCACCAATGGAAAGAAAACTGAGAAGAATGGCACCATTTGGTAGATAGTATGCCAGTTTAATTGGCCCTAAAGTGCACAGGTATTCAAGTAAGTAAGCTCCCTGCAAAGGGTTAAGGGGCTAGATTGAGAGCTTGATAGATCTCAGAGGATTAATAACCTTCAGGTAAGTGTTTAAAAGTAAGAAAGACCACCCAAGGAGTGTGAACACAGCAAACAAAGAAGTAAATATGGGAAAGAAAAAAAATCATGCACAAGCCAAGGTAGGATGGCTCCAGAAGCTTTGGTGATAACTAAGAAGCCTTGACTGTAGGAAGCAGAAGGATCTCTGGCTGAGTGAAGTCCTGAGTGAATTTGTGTTGTTGACATGGGCATGGCTGTGTCAAGGATCCCAGAGGATTAGACCCATGCAGGAATGGTAAAGCTTTTCACCTGGGTTGGAGGTCAGAAGGAAAATGCAAAGCCTTTCCTCAGGGGACTAAATAGGAATGCTGACAGTATTTCTCCCCCTGAATATTTATGGCCTAAAAGTCACTCCCCGAAAGAGACTGTTCCTACCAAGATTAGCTAAACCAGTTTCCTTGATCCAGCTGTATATCATAAACCCTTTCTCCTTTATCTGTGTATAATAATCAAGGCTACTTGTATGACTGTGTGTAATAAACATGCCTTTCTATTCAACTCCATATAATAAACATGCTGAGCCTCCTAATGCCTTGATTTCTCCAGCAGAGATCCCAGGCCACCTGATTCCACGTTTCCACGTGTTCATCTGTCTGTCTTTTATTCATCCCCTTACCATCCCAGCCAAGTCCATCCCTGGAGGACAGGCATGGATGTGACCTGTGACTTTTGTAAATAGCATACAGTTTTATTCTCTGTGACCCTTCTTCAAGGCCACATTCTTTCTTTAGCCTTTCCTGGGGCCCACAAGCACATGGATACTCTCATAATCAACTTCTTTTTCTTATCTAGTGATGCTTCAACACATTTTAATTTGTGAGCATTTTTCTTATCTCTCATTTCTCACCACTCCCTGATAAACTTGGTCAGATGATATCACATTTGGGTCTTTGTGAAAACATTAATAACTTGATGCCAATAATTCATGTGTATCACTTAGCATACAACTTGGGTGACCATATAATGTATTTACAAGCTAGGACACTGTAGGGGAAATAGTGAATAACAACTCCAGGACAATGGACATTAACCAATATTACCCCAGATTAACAGGGTAGTTAGTGTCATAGTTTCTTTTTGCATTATGTGATAAAATACATTAAGAAAAGCAACTTACAGAGAAAAAGGTTATTTTATCTCACAGTTCCAGGTTACAATAAATCATGATGAGGAAGTCAAGGCAGCAAGATCCTAAAGCATCTAGACACAACCACAGTTAAGAGCACAGAGAAAGTTAATGTATGCATGTTTGTACTCCTCTCATTTTCTCCACCATTCATGATTCAGAATCCCCTTACTAAGGAATTATGCCACCAACAGTAGGTGATTATTCCCATAATCAATATAATCATTCACAGACATACCCACAAGTCAATCTGATCTGGTCAATCCTTCATTGGGACTCTTTCCCGGGACATTTTGGATTGTGTCAAGTTGAGAATAAAAACTAACCATCACACACAACTATGCCACTAATAAAATCAATTTCTGCCCATGGGGCTAAAAGCTGGTGATCAATTATGAGATGCCTAAAGGATCTTACATTGAAGATTGTCAGATGCTGTCTAATGCTAGCCTCTCTGCTGCCTCAGTACTTCTACTTAAAGTAATTTCTCTCTGCTGAATATATAAACTTTTATTCTAAAGGATAAAGATGTGTTCCTTTGATAATATGTTTATTCTGTAAACAAAGCAGTAATTGATCTTTTTCTTAACTACTAAATACCACATAAAATGTAAGTAATGTACAAGAAAGCATGGCCCTTTGTCCTTGGAGAGCTCATAGTCTAGAAAATATCCATTTATTAGCTTGTTCGATCATTCATTCACTCATAGAATTATTCTACAAATATTTACTAAGAGCCAATTGTATTCATGGCAGAAGTAAAGAAGGAATTTCCCCAGTCTCTTCCCTGACAGAGCCCACAGATTGCAAGTTAAATAGCAAAGCAATAAAGGGTCATTAATAGAGGCATTAATGAGCTACAATGTTGAGCCAAAAGATGGAGCAGAAATTGTGTTTGAATGGGTTAATGGGATTTTACAATAGGAAAGAAATGATCACCAGGTGCTGTGGGATGGTCTGTATGTCAAATGTGTTGCTGATTGGTCAATGAATAAATCACTGATTGGCAGTGGCCAGGCAGGAAGTATAGGCGGGACTAACAGAGAGGAGAATAGAGAGAACAGGAAGCTGGGGGAAGGAGACACTGCCAGCCGCCATCAGGACAAGGAAGATGTAAGTACCGGTAAGCCACAAGCCACGTGGCAAGGTATAGATTAATAGAAATGGATTAATTTAAGCTGTAAGAACAGTTAGCAAGAAGCCTGCCACGGCCATACAGTTTGTAACCAATATAAGTCTCTGTGTTTACTTGATCGGGTTTGAGCGGCTGTGGGACTGGCAGGTGAGAGAGATTTGTCCTGACTGTGGGCCAGGCAGGAAAACTGTAGCTACAAATGGCGCCCAACGTGGGGCAAGAGTTTCCACCTAAAACCTGAGAAAAAAGATTCTAAAACGGAGCTAAAAACAGCTTCCTAATTGTCTCTCTCAAATGAGCGGCAGCTGCCGGTTTGAGCTACTGGCGGGTTGCTGGCGTGCGCGCTCGCTCAACCTGCAGTATGGCGGGAATGAGGCCTCTGCAAGTGGCACATTAAGCTACATTGTGGATTTAGCCTTTGCTAGTACAAAAAAAGAGGTTTCTGGGCTACATGCTGCTTGAATAAAAGCATAGACCCACAATGGCTCCCAGAGCTGGTGGTAAGCATACCGCCGCCATGTTGGGAAGCTGAGGTGGGCGGAGCCAGCAGCCACAGCTGCTGCAGCTTAAAGCAACAGATTCACAATAAGACAGATTCAGATGTAATAGTTTAAAATGTGTGTAAAATATACGTAGGCTTGAAAGAGACAAAAAAAGGTGATATATACAGTATAGAAACAAATACATAGTTTTAAAAAATAAAGTCTTTAAAGAGACAGTAAAATTAATATAAAAAAATGAGCCACGTAGAGATGACTATTACACAGAGAGTCTGGATTGTGTTGTCTTTGGGATTCTTAACTACAGAGAGATGTTTGATTGTAAAGGAAGCTGAGTTAAACCAGTATGTATATTTTAAAGATACTTTGACTTCAAAATTTGGATGTAAGGATATGTTGCTTTGGAAAAGAGTCTCTTTTGTTTCCACAGAAAGCAAGAGGCTATGGATTTGTTCCAGAGTAAGACACATCAGGTTTGACCAGCCAAGACCACCTAAAAGGTCTCTGATGACACCATGGCCCAGATGATCCAACATCCAGAACCATTTCAAGGCAACTGGCTCAGATGATACAGCCTCACGAACTACTCCATGATCCTAAAATTTTCTTTGTTTCCCCAGAAGATACAGCACCCCCCTCCAGCAGGAAGTAGTAAGAGAAGCTACGCCCAAATTCCCAAATATACCAAGCTGACTTTGGAGATGTGTAAAGGTTAAAACCTTCCTTTTTAAGAAAAGAAAAGGGGAGGTGCTGTGGGATGGTCTGTATGTCAAATGTGTTGCTGATTGGTCAATGAATAAATCACTGATTGGCAGTGGCCAGGCAGGAAGTATAGGCGGGACTAACAGAGAGGAGAATAGAGAGAACAGGAAGCTGGGGGAAGGAGACACTGCCAGCCGCCATCAGGACAAGGAAGATGTAAAGTACCGGTAAGCCACAAGCCACGTGGCAAGGTATAGATTAATAGAAATGGATTAATTTAAGCTGTAAGAACAGTTAGCAAGAAGCCTGCCACGGCCATACAGTTTGTAACCAATATAAGTCTCTGTGTTTACTTGATCGGGTTTGAGCGGCTTGGGACTGGCGGGTGAGAGAGATTTGCCCTGACTGTGGGCCAGGCAGAAAAACTCTAGCAACAACCAGGCAAAAGAAGAAAGAAAAGATGGTTCTGGCTGAGGAAAAAGCTCAAAGTAAGACTAGAAAGCAACAAACATCAAGGTCAGAGGTAAATGCAGAGAATGTGATGACTAGACTCCACTGGAGTTTAGTGCAAGGCTAAAGACTTTCACACACCCATTTGATCAGCAGGGGACATTGAAGATTAGCACAAGGGTCAAGATATGATCATGTGTGTATTTTCCATAGATGATTGTTTTGAGGGACTTACTGAATTACGTTAAACTATTTGCAGAAAGTTCATGTGGGCTGTAGCCCATGACATATACCATCTGCCACCCCATGCCTGTTGTGTCTATGGAGACTCTCTCTCTTCCTGGAGGTACATCATCACTTTCCAAGATGCCTGCCCATAAGTAGTGGAACAATTTTCATAATACAGTGACCTATCGTCATCAGGGCCCCCAATGATAGGATCTAAGGAGCTGAAGTTTTTAAAAGTTTAATGGGGTATAGAGAGGCCTCTTCATGAGAACAAAGCCTCACTGTGCTGCTGCCATGTGGAAGAACTGTAGTCAACAGGTAGATTAACATTCTTCTGACCTGAGACTCTATACAGAGTCTCTGGAAAATAGCACCATTATGAGACCAAGTATTTCTGTGCTTATTTCCCAGTCACCTTGAATGATGATTTCTGTTTCATCAGGAATGGGCATGGCTGCTCTGTTAGCTGCCACCGGTCGTGGCCCCTTATCTCAACACTCTCCTAGAAGCCTCAGTCTGGCCTTATTTCCTCTCTCTGGTGAGGCAGCCCACACTGCACAATCTGCTTATTCAACACAAACCAAGTTTTGATCTTAGACCTACAGCTTTGAGTTCTTGAATATAAATGGATTTTGTTTAATTCACAAGGACCATGCAAGGAATATGAATTAGATAGTTTCCCTGATGCTCCAAAATGATCCATGTGTCTCACTCCGACACAGGATAATTCTGAACAAATCTATCAGAGCCTAGGAATTAAATTGTTTAATATTTTCAAAAAGAATTAAAACTAGCTTGGCTATTTGTCCCTGTGCTTTTTCCAATCATGGTTTCAATATCTCTTGCTCATATAACCCCTCTGCTCTCTTTCCAATTGGACTCCTGGAGCTCCACTTGGGGTTTGGCCATGGATCTCTGCATCTGCTTCCACCAGCCACTGGATGAGAGTTCTATCATGACAGTTAGGGTGTTCAGCCATCCGATCACCAGAGTAGGTCGGTTCAGGCACTCTCTTGACCATTGCCACTAGTCTATAGTAGAGGTATCTTTGTGGATTTCTGGGGACCTCTCCAGCACTCTGCTTCTTCCTTTTCCCATGGAGTCTTCATTTATCATGATATCTCTTTCCTTGCTCTCCCACTTTGTTCCTGATCCAGCTGGGACCTCCCTCTCCCCTAAGCTCTCTTTCCCCCAAGCCTTGCCCTCCATTACCCACCCCATGTCCAGTTTGCTCATGTAGATCTCCATTTCTGTGTCGCTGGGCAATCCCTGTGTCTTTCTTAGGGTCCTCTTTATTAGGTAGCCTCCCTGGAGTTGTGAGTTGCAGTCTGGTTATCCTTTGCTTTACATCTAGTATCCACTTATGAGTGAGTACATACCATGTTTGTCTTTCTGAGTCTGGGTTACCTCACTCAGGAAGATATTTTCTAGTTCTATCCATTTGCCTGCAAACCTCATGATGTCACTGTTTTTCTCTGCTGAGTAGTACTCCATTGTGTATATGTACCACATTTTATTTATCCATTCTTCAGTTGAAGGGCATCTAGGTTGTTTCCAGGTTGTGGCTATTACAAATAATGCTGTTATGAACAAAGTTGAGCATGTGTCCTTATGGTATGATTGAACATTCCCTGGGTATATGCCCAAGAGTGGTATAGCTGGGTCTTGAGGGAGGTTGATTACCAATTTTCTAAGAAAGTGCCATATTGATTTCCAAAGTGGCTGTGCAAGTTTGCATTCCCACCAACAGTGTAGGAGTGTTCCCCTTGCTCCACATCCTCTCCAACATAAGCTATCTTCAGTGTTTTTGATCTTAGCCATTCTGACAGGTGTAAGATGGTATCTCAGAGTCATTTTGATTTGCATTTCCCTGATGATTAAGGATGTTGCGCAATTCCTTAAATGTCTTTCAGCCATTTGAGCTTCTTCTGTTGAGAATTTTCTGCTTAGTTCTATAGCCCATTTTTTAATTGGACTGTTGGGTATTTTCATGTCTAATTTCTTGAGTTCTTTATATATTCTGAATATCAGCCCTCTGACAGATGTGGAGTTGGTGAAGATCTTTTCCCATTCTGTAGGCTGTTGTTGTCTTATTGACCACATCCTTTGCCCTACCAAACTAGCAGAAACACATGAACTGTGAACCAATAGCTGAGGAGCCCCCATGGAACTAGACCAGGCCCTCTGGATAAGTGAGACAGTTGATGAACTCGAACTGTTTAGGAGGCCCCCAGGCAGTGGAACCAGGACCTGTCCTTGGTGCATGAGCTGGCTTTTTGGAACCTAGGGCCTATGCTGAGACACTTTGCTCAATCTTGGTACAGAGAGGAGGGGACTGGACCTGCCTCAACTGAATCTACTAGGCTGGGCTGAATCCCCAGGGGAGACCTTGCCTTGGAGGAGGTGGGAATTAGAGGGGTTGGGGGGAAGGCTGAGGGGTGGGAGGAGGAAGGACAGGGGAATCTGTGGCTGATATGTAAAATTAAATTAATTATAAAATAAAAAAGAATTAAAACTAATCTAGACTTGCAATTTATCTGCTAGAAATTATCTAAACATCTCTCTTTAGTTCTCTGTTTTTCTATGTGTGTCTCTGTCTATCTATCTATCTATCTATCAATCTATCTCTTTCTCTACAATAGTAGAGAAAAGGGATCTGGGTCTACTAGTACACACTTGCAGAATTTCAAATTCTTTTACTTTCTTGTAGTTCAATTAATATTTTAAAAGACCATTCTCCTTCTTGGGAAAACATAGAACTTAGGTAATTTAGGGTAAATACGTCTATTCCAAATTCTCTTAGTCTGGTCATGAATAACTACCCCTCTAGTTTAAGTTCAGTGTATTATGAAAAAATGAAAATGGAGAACCTCTTGTTCAATAATCATTAAGACTTTCTAAATGGCAATAACTGAGCCAAGCACAATGACTTTCTAAGTACAAACATTCTGTAAATGAATAGAACATAGCCCATGGAGCAAGGTTCTCGTGTTTTCATGAGATATGAATGAAGGAAGGGTGTCTGCTTTATTCTGGCATCTTTGAAGAAGGCCTTTGCTCATCCAGGACTCAGAACTGTGGTCCGAGCTAACAACTAAGAGATAATTCTCCTGATTACCACTCCAAGGCCCCTCCAGGTGTACCAAGACTAAGCTGGTTTTACCTGCAAATATGTATGAGAATCATGTATGTTCAGTACCCACAGAGAGCAGAAGAGGGTGTTGGAGTCTCTGGAACTGGAGAAGGTTGTTAGCCCACCATGTAGGTCCTAGGAACCAAACCCAGATTCTAACAAGAGCAATATATGCTTTTGACTGGACTCTGTGGGTATCTTCCATGTAGCTTTCACAGTTTTTTTCTTAAGCACTATCAGCATTGCGCCCCCCCCCCCAACCAGCTGAGTTAGGATGCACAGAATCTTTAGTCTTAGCTCTCTAAACCTCTCTATATGTTCTGCCAACACAGATCATCAATTTTTGGCCCATACTCAGTTCAAAGGGATAAAGAGTAGGAACCCATCACAGAGGTCTTCCCACTATCAACTGGAAACCCTCTGGTTCTTTATATTTCTCCTCTATATTGTTTCCAAATATTATTTTGCTTTTAAGGTTGGTCTTGACTTCACTATGCAACCAAGGATTATCTTGAACTTCTGATCCTCCTCTATCTACCTCCCAAGTGTTGTGATTGTGGGCTTGTGACACTGCACAAAATTCATAAAGTACTGGACATCAAGTCCAGGACTTTGCAAACTCTAGACAAGCACTCTATCAGCTAAGGTACATTTCTAGCCCTCACATTATTTTTAAAGAGTTATGATAAGTCATAACAGATATTCTATGCTATGTTGGTAAATGGGACTGTGTACTGGATAGTTCATACTTACCTAATTTAGTTCTCTGAAGGTTTTTATAGTCTCTATTTCCTGAGGTAATAAATTCATTTATATACCACTTTTTTAACAAATTAATCCATTAGGGCGCTAGAGAGTGTAGCAAGAATCTTACAAGTTCTTATTAATAAAACAAACCTCAGTCAGGTATTGGGGTGAAGATTGGAAGATCAGAGAGACAGAACAAGCCACAGCTAATCTCACCTGGCCAACTTCTCGGCTGATCTTGTTTCCTCAGACTGGAAGCCTCTGTGTCTTCATATCCAAATGGCTCTCAGCTGAACTGCTGCTCAAAACCTAAAAGTTTAACCAGCCAAATGCTTCTAGTTTCTGGTCCTCACGCCTTATATACCTTTCTGCTTTCTACCACCACTCCCTGGGATTAAAGGCTTGATTTCTGGGATTAAAGGCGTGTGTCACCATGCCTGGCCGTTTCCAATGTGGCCTTGAACTCACAGAGATCCAAAGGGATTTCTACCTTTGAAATGCTAGGATTAAATGTGTGAGTGCCACCATTTTCTAGCCTTTGTATCTAGTGGCTGTTCTGTCTCTGACCCCAGATAAGTTTATTAGGGTGTACAATATTTTGGGGAACACAATTCCACAAGAGAGATTGTTCAGTGGTTAGGATCACTAACTGATCTTCCATGGGTCCCGGGTTCAATATCCAGCACTCACATGGTAACTCATAAACATCCTTAACTCCAATCCCAGAGAATCCAATGCTCCCTTTGGATTTCCTTTGGCACAAGTCATAGACATACATGCAAACAAAACACCCAAACACATTACATAAATAAATACCTAAAAGAAGACAGACAGACAGACAGAGAGGAGGGAGGGAGGAAGGGAAGGAAGGTAGGAGGGAAGAAAGAAAGGAAGGAAGAAATCATATTCATTAAATGCTACTAGATGCTAAGTCAACACTGTGCGTCCTACTAAGGTAAAATTCCCCTCATGATACTTACATTCTAAGAAACACAAAGGTCATCAAACAATGGCCAAGAGACCCTGTCTACTTTCATAAGCACATTTTTAGTGGTACATAGGCACACTTATCATTTCCATGTTGTTATGGCTGTCATAACTACAGAACTGAGAGCTGTAACAGAGATCGCATTGTCCACAAAGCCTACAATATTTTGTAGACAGATCCAAAAGAAGCAGGGCGGGGGCGGGGGGGGGGGGGCAAGGGGAGACTCAGAATTGAGAATCCTCAAAAACACAAAAATAAGTCTACCATATAACCCAGATATACTACTCTGGGATATGCCCAAGGACTGAACATCCTACTTCACAGATACCCACTCAGCCATGTTCACAGATGCTCTATTCACAATAGCTAAGAAAAGGAAACAAACTAAATGTCTTTCAACAGATTTGAATGGATAATGAAAATGTGGTGCCTATACACATGAAATATTTTTTTTAGCTGTAAAGAAAAATGAAGTTTGTAGGAAAATGGATGGAGATACACAAGATTATGTAGAGTTAAGTAGCCAATACTTGGAAAAACAGATGTCACAGGGTCTTTCTCATCGGCAGTCCTCACTCCAATCATTCAGTTTTAAGTGTCACCCCTTATTAAAGAAGCTTATCTTTATAGTAAATGGAAACAATTATAGAAAAATAATAAATGTGCATCAATGTATCATAGGGAACACAGCCCCAGTGAAAACATCTACATCACAATTCTTGCATCTATGGCTCAGGGAGCACCATCGAAGAGGGGATAGAAAGATTATAAGAGCCAGAATACCAGGAAGTCAGCTGTGAGACTTCTTTCCTAGAAAAGGCTGCATCAAGACTTAAACAACAATTGTAGCAGGAATCTTAAAAGTTCTTATTAATAAAACAAACCTGAGGTCAGTTATTGAGGTGAATTGGAAGATCAGAGAACCAGAACAAGCCACAGCTAACCTCACCTGGCCAACTTCTCAGCTGCTCTTGTTTCCTCAGACTGGAAGCTTCTGTGTCCTCATCCCAATGGCTCTCAGCTGAACTGCTTCTTGAAAGCCTGAAGGCTAACCAGCTAAAAGCTTAACCAGCCAAATGCTTAACTAGCCAAATGCTTCTAGTTTCTGGTCCTCACGCCTTATATACCTTTCTGCTTTCTACCACCACTCCCTGGGATTAAAGGCTTGTTTTCTGGCTGCTTTCTACCACCACTCCCTGGGATTAAAGGCTTGTTTTCTGGGATTAAAGGCGTGAGTCACCATGCCTGGCTGTTTCCAATGTGCCCTTGAACTCACAGAGATCCAGAGGGATTTCTACCTTTGAAATGCTAGGATTGTGTATATATATATATATATATATATATGTGTGTGTGTGTGTGTGTGTGTGTGTGTGTGTATGTGTGTGTATTATGTATATATATATATATAGATATAGATATATACAAGCAACAAAAACAAACTCAGTAGGTTTTATTTATATATTTGTGGGTGCCTGTGTAGCAATAATAATCAAAGAAAAAGAGGCTATCAGTTTGAGACTGGGAGGGGGATGGAAGGGTTTGGAGGGAGGGAGCCTGAGAGGAACTGGAGGGAGGGAAGGGAAAGGAAAAAGTGATGTCATTACACTTCAACTAAAACTGTATTTATAAGTAAAGAAATTGCTTTCACCACCACCTCCAAAATGAATCCTCTAATCATTAAGAACAAGTTTGGAGAATTGAGAATTATGGTGTCGATGTCATGGGGAGAGCCACTGCAGCTAGGCAGGTCAGAGACATGCGCTTCATTGGAGGTGACATGAGGACCACCACTGGGAAGTCAGAGTAAAAAAGCCCCAGGGATCTCTGGGGAAACGGAAAATACAACTATCTCTAGGAACAGAACTAGCTTATTCCCCTTAGAAATTCTGCTTAGCCACGTCTAGTGGAAACGGAGGCATCCAAGGAGCAAGAAGACACATACATCAAAATTCAATAATATGCTTCTTCTTTTTCTAGCTTTGATAATGGTAAGCTCCAGAGGATAGGAAAAATCCTCAAGAAATTCTTTGATTTTTGAGCTCTTAGGTCCTTTCTATAGTTTCTATTTATGGACAATTTTTTTTTTCTTCCTACATGTGAGTAAACTATGAAAGAGGGAAATAAGATACAGAGGCACTGGATAAAAACCTCCAGCATCATGGCCATCATAAGCTGACCCATAAAAGGAGGGCATAGCACTCCAGATCCCCTAGTTGTCATCAACATGGCTTAAAACATAGCACTTTGCTGCCAACTGTAATGGGAAGAAGGTGGGTCCGAGTGTCACACAGAGGCTTCCTTGACTGACAAGTGGCCTGCCTTCTCTGCACTGCGATTTCCTAATCTAGAAAATGAGGTTAATAATACCAGTCCTTTAGTATCATCACAAAAATAAGTGGCACAATGCATGTGGAAGTGTCTGGTGGGCTTCCTGGATGCTAACTGAATGTGATTCCTCTCCTCTCAGCCTCTTCCATTCCTCATTCACCACTGGCACAGTGAAGCTTGTGTTGACTCGTGACCTGACTGATCCTCCTGATCCTTTATCAGCCTGTCTAATGTCTCAGGAAGCCGAGTTGCCTTTCCTGGCTGGAAGGGGAGTGCTGACATGAGTGATTGGCTGGGAAGGCTCACACCTCAGGCTGATGGCCTGTGGTAGGCAGTGGATCAGCTTCTGAGTACAAACATTTCGTTTTTGCCTCAAGAGCTTTTCTGAGCCTGCCCAGCCTATTTGGAAACCATGTTTTCATCATTGGCCAATTTAATTATATTGAGGAAAATAATCTCTTGACTGAAACTGATGAGATTTTGGATTACTTGAGCCTTGGCAGGTCCCAGACCAGGAACAGCAGCATTACTTAGAAGCTCCTTAGAAAGTGAGGAAATAGCTCACTTACTCAGAAATATGAGGACCAAGGTTTGAGCCCCAGAACCTATATTTAAAAGCTGGGCATAATGTCTTATAATCTTACTGGTGGAGACAGGAAGCACTTGGAGCTTCTTGGTCAGCCATTCTTGCCTACTTGGTGAGATCAAAGTCATGGAGAGGTCTAGTCTTACACACACAAACACACCACACACACACACACACACACACACACACACACACACACACACACACACAAGTAGGTGACTCTTGAGAAACAACATCTGCACATTCATGCACAGGCACTTGCACTCATATATGTACACACACATACACACACACAAACACACACACACACACACACACAGAGAAATTCAAAATTGCTAGTCACATTACAGACTAATAGAATGATAGCATTAGTTTCACAATATCGTCCTGTGATCTTCTGGACACCACAGTTTGAGGCCACGGAGACAAAGCAGAGGTTCTTAATTCAGGCTTGTGTTTTGGAACTGGCTGGAAATCCTACATCAAATGCCTAGCAGAGTTGCTTAGAAGGGTAGCCACCAAATGCCTGGTCTTATATTCCACATCCTGCTGTCTCTTACTGAGCAAGTAGGAAACCTGTGTTCTCTCATGTGATGATCTATAAATTAGTCATAGAAGATAATATTGAAATTCACAATTTCAATCTATTGGATCTAATGCAATGATAATCAACATTTCATAAAAAGATGTTCTGCAATATGTTTTCCTCAAGTATATAACCAGAGTAGAGGAGTCTGTGAAATTTCTCTGAATATGTTTTAGTGCCTAAGTCTTCTTTGATTACTGTATTAAACTAATGCTCTCCTTCCTTCTAATGCCCACCTGTTTTTGCTTGTGTGATAGATCTGATGTATCTTTTAATCTCCAAACAAATTAAGTTTCTATGATTTCCCCCAAAGACTGATGTGTCCCACTTCCAAAGATCCTCCTTGGATCATGTGAACCTTTTTGAATAGGAGTCATTGAAGCCCTGAGACTGTACACTAGATGAGGCATGTGCTTATCTCTCCATGGCAAGCTTGTCTGCATTTGGAATGGGGCTATGTAACTAGTCCATGACTATAGCCTATAAAAAGATGTTTTATGTGTAACTTCTTGGCTAATACTCAAGGGGCACATGGTGTCTCATGTTCCCTCTTCCTTTGGGCAGAAAATGTGAGAGTCATGTACTATGGTAACGTTACAAAAAAAGGAGAAACTCATCCCTGGTCTCAAGCTCTACCACAGAGCTATAATTAAAACAGCATGGTATTGGCATAAAAACAGAAAGGTGTGTCAATGCTATAGAACAGAAGATCTAGACATAAATCCACACACCTATGGACACCTGATTTTTGACAAAGAAGCCAAAACTGAACCATGGAAAAAAGAAAACATCTTCAACAAACGGTGCTGGCATAACTGGATGCCAGCATGTGGAAGAATGCACATAGAGCCATATCTATCACACAAGGACTTTTATTTGAAATAATTTCCTCCACAAAAAGCAATAACATACATTGGCTACAAAATTAGTTACATTTCCATTTAATAAAGACCAATCTAGAAATGAAATTAAGAAAATAACTTCAATTTTCTATAAAACAGAAATGACAAGAATAATTAATGAAACAAAGTCTGTACACTCTGATAACTTAAAACTGATGATCTACATAAATGAAACTAACTTACTATGTTTATGTATTAGAAGGATTAATATTGTTGTCATATAATTGCATCAAAATAAATCAGCAAATCAATGTAATCTATCAAATTCCTCACTTTTGTTTTTGTTTTTGTTTATCGAGACATGGTTTCTCTCTATCCCTTGTTGTCCTGTAGACCAGTGTCCTGGTCACCCTATAGACCACTCCAGCCTCAAACTCAGAGATCCATCTGTCTCTGCCTCCCAAGTGCTGGGGATTAAAGGCTGGTGCCAACCACCTCCAGCCTCTCCTATTTTTTGAAAAATCAATATGCTGGTTCTAAAAATAAATATGGACTCCAGAATAACCAAAATAAATTTGTAAAGAAAAAACAAAGTTGGAAGATACATACCACATTTTTAAAACATAGCACACAGCTACAGTCTTGATTATTAGTTATTAGGGAAATGTAAATCAGAACCACAATGAGTCCTGCTTTATCTCCATATGCTAGGATGGCTATAATTAGAAGGACAAACAACAATAAGTTGGAGTGAGGATGCTAACTAAGTATTGGTGAAATTATTAAGGCAACTCGACATAGTTAAAAGGGAGGTTTATTTTGTGGGGTAACTCACAAATGAAGGGATAGGTCTGTAGCACAGTCTGGCAGTGTTCTCTGGAGAACTCTGCTCGGTCTACCTCTATCGTCCAGGGTCCAGGAACCAAGAGAGCCGGCACATCCGGATCTCGGGTCTTCAGGGTCCTCTCTTGGCCCTGCCTTGTAGGCGTGACAGTTACCAAAGCCTCAATGGGGGTTGGAACTTCCAGATCAAAGCTGGAATGGCTACCCACTACAGCTAAGACATTGGGACCCCCCCCCACACACACACACACATTCACGCGTGTGCGCACACACACACACACACACACACACACACACACACACACACACACCCTACTAGAGAGAGTGAATACTGTAGACCTTGTAGAGATCAGTGTATCAGTTGCCCCTAACCCGATTTCAAGTTACCAGATCCTTTCAATTCTACTTCTAGGTACATATTCGAGAGGATTACAAACATGTTCCTGCACAGGATCTTGGACATAGGTCTTCATAGAAGCATCACTGTTATGAAAGTAGAGACAACCCAATGTCTACCATCTGCTGAATGGCTAAGCAAAATAAAGTACATTCATAAACAGAAATATTATTCAGCCATACTACAGAAGGAGCAGACCTTGAAAATATACTAAGTAAAAGAAACCAAACACAACTGGTCCCATATTTTACATCTTGATTTGTGTGAAATTTCTCATGTAGGCAAATCCCTGGGGAAATGTTAGAAGTTGGGGAGGAGAGAATTCAGTGACTAGTAATGTAAACAGTTTCTCCACGAGGTTATCAAAGCATTCAGCAATTAGAGTGGTGTGGTTTCACAATCTCAGGACTATGTCAAAAACTATGCTGAGAAAAGCAGATGTTTATGCTATGCAAATTATATTTCCATGAAATAAAAAGAACCAACCAGAAATTCCTAGGTGGAAAGGCATAATAGCAAAAAATGAAAACAAAGTAAATGAAGAAGAAAAAAAAAAACTAAGTAGAGGGAGCCAGGGGGACATGGAGAGATAGTTAGATTGGACCACCAACCCTGCCCCCCTTCCAGAGCACAAAACAAGCCCCGTTCTTCATACTTTTTCCTCTTTAAAGTGCATTTTATTTTTCACTCTGATCTGTTATGGAAAAACATGGCTCCTTAAAGCTCAAATCTGCCTCCAATATGAAACATTCCCTGCCTGCTCCAGAGAACAGCACCTTCATCTTCATTTCCTGTATATTGTAGCTTAAGTACAAATCTCCATGGTAAGACACACACACACACACACACACACACACACACATATATGTATATTCATATTTACATATTAATACACACAATTTGTGTAAAGCAAACTACTATGAAGCATAAAGTTCTGTACATTCCTTTTTTAATTTTGTGTATGTCCATGTAACTATAATAAGATCAATATTTAACTATATGTTCAGAAGCCTGTCTCAAGCCTGTCCCTGTTAAATAATCAATCAAAACCTCTCTTATGAATTGATCAGTTTTACCTGCAGTTGAACTTCATCCAAATGGAATCATGATGTAGATTAAGATTTATCATGTTATATGATATATATTCTCTCATGTCTATTTTCTCCATTCAACATTATATTTGTGAGATTCATTTATGTACTTGGGTATTGGGAATACATTCCTTTTCATTGTGATATGGTATTCTACTGTATGGATACACCATAGTTGATTTCTTCATTCAAATGTTAATATATATCTAGATTTCTTCAAATTTGGAGGCTATTGTTAATAACATTTCTGATTACTTCTATATATGCATTTCAGAAGATAAAATATATAAACACTCAATTTGGATGGATATAAAGTCTGGGCTATAATTGTTAGGTTGCAATACTTGAATATGTTTTGTTTTGATAGCTGATGGAGTACTTTTTTTCAGATAACTTATCCTGTTCTGCAATCTCAGGAAGAAGAAAAAAAAAGCCTAAGAGCACAGAACTGTTTAGCTGCCTGTCTATAAGCCTATTACTCTACTATAGTACCCAGTTGGCACCCTGAGAATATGAGCTAAGCTCAACCACCTCACTGTATGCAGTATGCTGACATGGAGGCGGTAGGAAATGATGCCAATGATGTCCTGTTCCAAGGCCAGCAAACATTTTCTATTAAAAAAAAAAAAAGGCAGCTAGCAAATATTTTAGGTTTGCATGATTTTTTCCCCAGTCCCTGTCATAATCACTGAACTTGATGTTGTTTTATAGCCACAATAAAGAATACAAAAACAAAAGAGCATCACCATATGTCAATAAAACTTTATTTACAAAACTACATAGTAACTCACATTTGGTCTATAGTCTATAGTTTACCAATCCCTGTAATCCTCAGTCTGTTCTCATCCTTTTCTGCTCTAGTTTCTCAGTAATGCATCTTGGCTCACTTTGTTAGGGACACAGTGGTTTCTAGAATAATCCAATCCCAGGGAGTCCTCACTTTCCGTTTCTCTGCCTGGGATGCATTTTTTTCCCTCTTGTTGTAACCCTCAAAGCTTCATCTCTGTAATCTAAGGTGACATTTGCAGTGATACATTCCCATTTCCTTTTCAGTTTTATTTTTCTCTGTAGCATTTATTACCATACAGCATACTCTGTTTTTTGCTATTCTGTATCTTGTGTATCCCCATCACAAACATACTAACACATGCACACGTGCATAAGTAGAGGGATTCGATTTAATTTTTTTGTAATGATGGATCTGTAGCATATGCAATAGTACCCAGCACATGTATACTTGATACACATTTATTGAATGCATGATAGCACAGATATTGTCTGACTGCAAAATCTACAGAAGCAAGCTTATAGCTATATTGCTTACCATGTTGGGTATGTCTGTCATGGGTCCCACTGCTTTCTGCCTCAACTACTGCAAGTCACAAGGTCTGACATCCTAATAACAATCTCAGAAACTGAGAAATGGCCCTTGTTATGCAAGATGGTCTGGATGCAGGGAAGTGAGGAGGCAAGTCACCCCTCACAATTAAATACAGAATTATCCAAGTTATTATGCAACAACACAGTACTTAAATCCAAATGAAATGACCATGTGACTTGTCAGTCAAGACCTAAATAATTATGTCTTTATACTATAATTATACAGACCACCAAATTACAGAAATTAAGGGTAAAAAAAACAATAATGATGATAATGAAAACTTGTTTTCAGTTTGAGGTCTTCTTTCCACATGGGTCAAACAATTTGAGAATGTTTCACAACAGTTGCTCTCCCAGAAGGAACAGAGGCGGGGGTTGTGTGTGTGTGTGTGGGGAGAGTTTGAGTCTTGCTTAGTAGAAGGGGAAGTTGAATAACAGTTTCTTTCAGATCACATTTTCCATTGATTGAACAAAGACAGGACTAAAACTAGAATCAATTACTCTCCTCACCTCAGCACTCCTCCCAGGGAAAACTGCTTGTCTTAACCCTCAATGGCTTCTGGGAGATTAGGTTCTTGGCTTTGAAACCCACTCCACAGTGTCCACTCAATTACTCTTTTTGTGGAAGAAGCAATACACTGAGAAAACTCTTAGTTTACTTCTGTGATCCTTTCATCAGTCCTGAGAGCTTCCAGCATCAAACACAGACCCTGGGGAGAAGGGCCATGCCATGCCAGCCCCTTCTGTACTCTTAACTATCCACACAGTCCACAATAGATCCTATCTGCCTCTCCACATGGAAGAGCTGGAGATGTGTTTCCAAACTAGGTGGTAAGAATAGCATGTATCGGCTAGCTCGAACGTGCAACCTTCATCCCAAAGCCTCCTCCATCTAGCTGCTACTTAGCTCTGCTCACACAGCATTGCTGTCTTTGTGTGAAACAGGGAACTTAGAGAAATTCGGAACATTTGTTCAGTATCCCACAGCTGCATAGTAGCAGCCTGGAGAGCTCAACTGTGTCCCTTTCTCTTTCAAACAACAAAATTAACACATGTTCTCTGCTAGAAGCAGAAATGGTTCCTAAGAAAACCAGTCTAGTCTCAGAAAAAGATAGCTGTCACTTCCAATTCCCCATAATACCAGGATAAATTCTTATTTATGTTAATTTAATCATTATACTAACCTTTATATGTGAGGTAGCAAATCTTAAATGTGAACTCGACTAGACTTAGAATTACCATAGAAACACATCTCTGGGCATTTCTGTATGGGTGTTTCCAGAAGGCTTAACTGAGGATGGAAGGCCAACTTCCTAGGCCAGGATGATGGACTGAATTAAAAGAAAGAAGTAACTTGAAGGCCTGTGTCCCCAGTGCACACACAATATGACCAGCGGCCCACCTTCTTGCCACCATACCTGCCCCCACCATGATGGAATGCAACCTATTGAACTGAGTCAAAATGAACCCCTTCTCCCTTAAGTTGCTTCTCATCAGGTATTTGATCACAAAACAAATGTAACTAGTCCAATGTGTCCCACTCTAAACTGTTCCTGTGATATATACTTCTCATGCCATACAGTTAGTTCATCCATTTAAAATATGCAGGTCAGTACTTTGTAGAAGGCCATGGAGCTATGTATAACATATTTTATAAGCCAGAAGCAACAATGGAGCCCACTGCCACTGTCTCTACTCTCCAAACCCTTACACCTAGACAGTCACCCATCTTTCCTGCTATATGAGATTTACCTTGACTTGATATTTTGTGGTCTTTCCTTTAACTCAACCTAATGCTTCTAATCATCTACTCTGTAGTGTGTATCAGAACTTCATTAACTTTTATTGCCAAATAATTTTCTATTGTACAGACATACAACATTAAATCTATCTGTTTGTCAGTAAATGGGCAACTGGGTTGTTATTCCTTTGGCCCACTGTGAATAATGCTACTATAAGCATTGATAGTGTTCACTTACTGAAGAAATACCAAGGAAAATGGCTGCAGCACTGTACATCCCCATCAGCAATTCCTCCACAGCCTCAGCAACACTTGCTACAAGCAAGAGTCTCATTGTGCCTTTGATTTGCATTTTTAATGTCTACTAATGCTAAGTGGTTTTTTTTTTTAATGTGCTTACTGCTTATTTGTATGTTTTCATTGGAGGCATGTCTATTCAGATCAACTGCCCATTTTTCACTAACATATGCACTTTTAAAAATACATGTATTTAATGTAGGTCCCTAATCATGTCTTAATTCATTTTCCATTGTCATGATAAGATATTTTGAGAAAAGTAATGCTCGGGAGAAATTATTCATTTAGCATTCCTGGGAGGTACAGTCCACCCTGGGTGGGGCTGGTGGCCTGGAGTCAGGAGCAGGAAGCTTCCTGGACACATTTGCATTTGAAACAAGAGAACAGAGAATGAAGAGAAAGTGGAACCAGGCTAAAAAGCCTCAAGGCTCATCTCCAGTATTCCACCTCCTCTAGCCAGGGTCCATAGCCAAAACGGCATCACCAGTAGGCAGCCAAGTCCTTCAATACTTTATCTTATAAAGGATATTTCAGATTCAAACCACACTGTCACAAGGGTGATTTATAATACATTATCTTGTTCTAATAATGAACTGTCCTTTCACGTGTAATAAAGCCACTTTGACAAGTTTATCTGTCTTTCCTTTGGTTACTTGTACTTTTGCTGCTCTATCCAAACCACTGAATTACCCATCACTAGTATTTTCTTCTAAGAAATGTTATAGTATAGTTTTAGCAGCTATGTTATTTTTTATCTATATGTAGTTAATTTTTTTTTTTGTTTTTGTTTTTTTTTTTTTGGTTTTTCGAGACAGGGTTTCTCTGTGCAGCTTTGCGCCTTTCCTGGGACTCACTTGGTAGTCCAGGCTGGCCTCGAACTCACAAAGATCCGCCTGGCTCTGCCTCCCAAGTGCTGGGATTAAAGGCGTGCGCCACCACCGCCCGGCAATATGTAGTTAATTTTTAATGTATCATCTAAGGCACAAGTTCATTGATTTCATATGGCTGTTGAGTTATCTTGATGCCTTTTGTTGAATTACAGATTTTAACCCATTAAAAGACAATGGCCATAGTTTCATGAGTACATTTCTAAGCTATAATTCTATTACACTGATTTCTATAACTAACTTTATCTTATCATGTGATTTGTATTATTATCACACGCTCCAAAATCAAGAAAGATAAGGTCTCCAATTTTTTTTTTTGTTCATTTTAAGATTGTGTTATTTTGTGTCTCATGCCATTCAAAATATTTTAAATTCTATGATATACTTTTCAACATCTAAAAAAAATCTATAGTTGTTATTTGTATTATGTTGAAATTTAGATCAATTTTGAGAACAGAATATGTAACAGTCTTAAATAATCTTATCCATGAGCATTAGATGTCCTTCCATTTGTTTATATCTTTAATTTATATTAATAATGTTTTATATAATCATTACCTGAGTTTTTTTCTCTTAAATTTATCCCTATATATTTTATCCCTTTATAATGCCAATGCAAAATGAAAATTTTTTTTTTTTTTTTTTTTGGTTTTTCGAGACAGGGTTTCTCTGTGTAGCTTTGCGCCTTTTCCTGGAACTCACTTGGTAGCCCAGGCTGGCCTCGAACTCACAGAGATCCGCCTGGCTCTGCCTCCCGAGTGCTGGGATTAAAGGCGTGCGCCACCACTGCCCGGCTGCAAAATGAAATTTTTTAATTCCACTTTGAGATTGTTAACTTCTAGAATATAAAGATACATTTATACCCTTCTACAGTGATCCTTGCACTGTAACCTTACTGAACTTGTTTATTATACCACACATTTTCATATTGACTTTTGTTTAACACCTACCCTAAACGACTTCATCTCATTTGAGATTGGATCTGTGGTTAAACTATACCTCAGTTTCACAAAGTTCTTACATTTCATACACAGAATCTGATCCCCAAGGAAAGAGAAGATCTAGTTCAAAGACACACATGACTGAAGCAGGACCTAAGGAACTTATCTAGAGAAGACAGTCTAAGAACCAAGTCAAGGGAGGAAGACTACATCCAAGCCAAAGAGACAGAGAAGTTGCCATTATGGAAATAGGAAATAAACTATACAGTAATCTACATTAAGAACCAGCACAACAGGTAAGGCCAGAGTGAAAGGAACAGAGCTACCCAAAGTCCTGGCTCATTTATTCCTTCCCAACACTCATTTCCTTGCCAACAAATAAGGTCTGTGCCATTTACTCTAAAAAGAAAATCAAGAGAAATGCATGAGATAATGCATGCATAATCAGCATCAATTTCAGATCATTATTATTTTAATGTCTTTAGAATATTAACCAACAATTTGCCACCTGCAGAATAACTATGGGATGCTTATGACTGCAGAGGAGCACAGATTACAGGAGAGAGCAGTGTTGACAGGGAAGCCTGTGCTCCTTACCTTTGAGGGGCCTGAGAATGAAGGAGGCGAGAGCAAAGGAACAGAAACAGGACTTTTCCTTAGGAAGCGAGGTAAGCGTAGCTTCTTTTTTGACCAGGGAGCTAAGAGAAGGCGTTGGGAGCAAAATAGAGGGGAAGAAAGAGAGAAAATGATGTCTGGAGGAAATCATATAAGAAGTGAAGCATGGGTAAGGAAAAGAGACACTAGTCTCTGAGAAGCAAACCCAAGCAAAAAGGAAGAATGAAGACATGGGAGGATGCTGATATGGACAAAAAAACTACCCCACCACTCCCTCACGTTATTAAGATATTTCATATCTGCTAGCATACGACAAAACATACACAATACCTATCAAAAAAGGAAGCTGAAGCAGGGAAACGATGGAGAAAGGGAAGGGCTGGACAAGTCTGGGGAGCCTGTTCTATGCACATGCTGACTAACTTAGCCAGTCGAGATCCTTGAAAACCCTGTCTCTGCCCAGCCCAATCTGAACTAACTTGGCTAGATGCTGCCTTTCCATCTATGCACCAAGGAAGCTTCTGTTGTTTTTGTCACGGAGACTCTCTAGGTATGACAACATATACTCACCCTGACATTTCTTTCTCCTGACTGCTCTGAAAACACAAAAAGACTTTCCATCAGGACCAAATTTCAGCCTCACTACCACTCTATCATACTGTCATACTGATGTCAGTCGTAGCCATAGCAAAGCAATAAGAGACAATTATACGGACATCTGAGAGCCCACCTGGCACTGGTGTTTATTTCTTAGGTTACAAAGTATCTTTGCTTGCTGCTTGGGATGCTATGTATTCCATCTCCTCATTTCCTCCTCTGACAACATTGCCACCACTGGTAAGCCCGACTTTATTCTCTATCTGCATGTTTGACTATGCTTTCTAAAATATTCATGGTGGGTATGTTAATATGCTTCACTATAGTAACCATTTTCTCTGTCTATATGTATCTCATAACATCTTGTTGTCTATTTAAAACACACACAACAAAATTTATTTAAGAAACAAGTATCCCAAGGACAATGGAGATGCCTCAGTCAGTGAAGTAGTTGTCATGAAAGAGTAAGGACCTGAGTTCCAGGACCCGTGGAAAAATCCAGGAGTGGGAATGTGCATCTTGAACCCCATCCGGAGACAGGAAGATTGCTGGAACTTTCTGGCCAGTCAGTCTAGCTTGACATGTAAGCTCCAGATTCAGTGAGAGACGTTCTCTCAAACTATGTAAATAAATAAATGAATAAATAAATAAATGAATAAATGTGAAGTGGCTAAGGAACTGGCCTCCATCTATACATGGGTGCACATAAAACCAAGCACACCCACATGTACACGCCACACAAAAAATAAAATATCCTTAAAGCATAGATTTCAAACTCAAATAGCAGATGACTTAAGTGTAAGAAGAAAACCGTGTGGAGTCTGAGGCACATTCACCCAGCCTACATGCTGAAAACAGCCTTTTCTTAGCTCCAACTAAGGGTTACCAGAAGAAAATGTTGGGAAACGCACATACACAAATTTGAGGATTTTTTTCAAACTTTCTCAAAATCTATGTATTTTAATTTTTTTAAACTATGAATTTTCCTAATCTTTAAGTGTAAACATCTAACTTGAAGCATCTTGAATATTATTTAGGGAAAACAAATGTTGAGGAAATAAAATTCAGATTTCTACTATCAGTTCGTACTCTGTGCCCATTTCTCCTACTCAGATCATCTGTCAAGATCCAGCTTTTAGGGAAATTACCTTCCTTGGTGCTTCCCTGATGGATGCCAACCCCAAGCCATCCTTCACTATGAAACTGAATGGTCGCCAGGCCAGATCAGGTCCATGGACAAAATCCAGCCTGTGGTCCGTTTTTATAAAGTTTTATTAGAAGTCAGATATGCTCATCTATGTCTCTACTGTGACTACTTTGTCATTACAGTAGTAGAGTTGAGCAGATGTCACAAAGACAGATGGTCCATGAAGTCTAAAGTACTTCCCACCTACCCATTTACAGAAAATTTTGCTGACATCTGTTCCAAGGCATAAGATTATAAGACACTGGCAAGATGCACAATATTCTTCCATGAGGAAGCCTCCTGGTGTTGTGGGAGCTGTGGCCCTCGTTAATAAGGATGCCTGCTGCTTTCCTCACATTTTGTGGAGTACTTCAACATGAAAGAAAAGGGGCCTGGGAAACTGCTCCATTGAGCAAAAACAACAGGGGTTTGGAAATGGGAGACTTTATTGGCAATCCCATGACCTTGAGAAAGTCATTTAACCTCTCCAAATTCCACACAGAAGTTTGCACAACCAGAAACAAGTTCCAAGCTTCAGGGTTATTCTGAGGAGTAAAATGCGTCTATATATAAAAGTGCTCAAATTCAACTCTCAGTATGTATTAGGTATGTGATTAATGTCAGTTACGTTTAAAAGTCTTTTGCCATCCATCATCCACGGTGTCACAGCTACGGGATGTGTCATACCCTCCATAAGACTTTGTCAACCAAGATGTTGGAGAAGATATGCTTCTCATCTGGATCATCACTCAGAGTGAATTATGCAAGGTAAGGTAATCATAGAAGCTGGATAAACTGAGCAGTGAGTTAATTAAGGCCACCACCAGGCCAGTTCAGCTGTCTCGAACTCCACTGTCAGCCTTAGGAGGCCTACTGTGGCCTCACCGTCTCTGTGGCTGAGTCACTGTCCTTGAATGCAAGGGACTGCAGTATGTCTAGAAACAAGCTATCCCGAGAATAATTCAAGTTTTGTGCTAACTTTTCTATCAGTAAGGAACTCTTTGAACAAGAGAACTCTCTGAAAATGAGGTAACTGGCCGACCCTGAGCCTGCTAAGATCCTCACTTCACTTTGTACTTCCTGGATTTCTTCCTAACACTTAGCAGCCCTGGCGCTATTTCCTCTTTCTTTGTGTCTGATCTTACTCAAGAATTCAAGAAGAATCTCACCCTAATTAAAAGCCAAAATTATTTACGCAGCCTCTCAGTGGGCCTCATTCTCAGATCAGAACTCATACATGTCATTCACAGTTTGTTTGCATTAGTGTGAAGCTATGGGATCTCTGAAGACCACAGAGACACTGAGCTCCCTAACACTGGCCTTTGCCACATGAGTCTTCCATCAGCCAAACTCAGAATTCCATTTCCTTGGACTGGCATGGACATTATCTCCCTTTTACCTATAGAGCAGCCAACAACCTCTCTCTCTCTCTCTCTCTCTCTCTCTCTCTCTGTCTCTCTCTGTGTCTCTCTCTGTCTCTATGTCTCTCTCTCTCTCTCTCTCTGTCTCTCTCTCTCTCTGAATAGCTTTGACATAATCTTTAAAATTGTCCTCTACCTAGTAAACTCTGTAAATTCTCCTCTCATTATCCATCACCCAACCCCAGATTGAGTCAGCATGTCCCACCTGGGCAAGTTTGCTCTCTCAATTCTCCTGGCATGAGTTTCTAGCTCTCCACTCCTCACTAGCGCTACCAATCAGAACAGATTCATCTAAACACCAAATCATCTCAAGTAAAATCTCTTTCATGAAAATCTTCATGGAATTTGAACTCTCTGGATGAAAGTGACCACTGCTGTCCTGATCTGGGTTTGCCCAGCACATTGTGTTTTCCTTGTCGATCTGCTCACTCATAACTGGCCCTTTTCTGTAAGTGTTTGATAAGGTGCAAATCATAGCCTTCTCTGTGTTATCGAGAGCTGTGATGGTGCCCAGACAGCAATGGGGTAATGAGCGTGAGCTATGGAATCCAGAAGATCTGCATTTGATGCTGGTTTCCATCACTTACTTGTTCTGGAAATTTGCAGTGTGCACTTATCAGAACCTTTTTCTTTTCTATCCAAATGAGGAAACCAATGTGTAATTCATTGAGGGCTTGCTTTCTTAAAAGCCCTCCCAGGAGTTAAAAACATATTTAATAACTGACATTTCCCATTGCTTCCTGACTAAGATGCCTCCCACTTAGTTTATGTCAACTCGCTCTCCCTTCTGTTCTAATGGAATCGCCTACCTTTTATCCAGGTATTGAGATTCCCTTAACACAAAGAAAGGTAATGTCCTCTGATTCGAAGACTTCCCTTCCCTCTGTGGAAGGCCTTGGCTCTCTCTAACTTGGGGCTCTTCATGGAGCTAACAAATGTATGTTTGTAGGACAGCAGAAGTATCCATTGGAGGGAAATATTCATCTTAAAACTTGTTCCTCAGACTTGAGACAATTATTTTAGGTTTGGGTTAAAATATTAATGAGCGTCATTAAGGATGGGACTCAGGAGTTTGCTTCCTTGCTCAACTTAGTCTTTCCATGTTTTATTTCACTGAACATGCAAACCCTTGAATCCGGCATATGTGCTTCTCCTCAAAAACCTTTCTACCAGAAACTCTACTGTCAATCCAAGTGCACTTGAGGCAAAATAGTTGTATAGTTTTGTAGCTAGAGTTTTCCTGCCTGGCCCACAGTCAGGACAAATCTCTCTCACCTGCCAGTCCCACAGCCGCTCAGACCCGACCAAGTAAACACAGAGACTTATATTGGTTACAAACTGTATGGCCGTGGCAGGCTTCTTGCTAACTGTTCTTACAGCTTAAATTAATCCATTTCCATTAATCTATACCTTGCCACATGGCTCATGGCTTACCAGCATCTTCACATGCTGTTTGTCATGGTGGCTGCTGGCAGTGTCTCTCTCAGCCTTCCACTTCCCAGCTTTATTCTCCTCCTTGTCCCGCCTATACTTCCTGCCTAGCCACTGGCCAATCAGTGATTTATTTATTGACCAATCAGAGTAACTTGACATACAGACCATCCCACAGCACAGTTTCAATTGCATGTGTCCTGCTAGTTCAAAGATGCTGGCATTTCAGTAGCCTAAGAACAATAAGGCATAAAGATATGAACAAAAATGTGGGCGCTGAGTGTTTGCTTTCCCACACCTTAATTTTTCTTGTCAAGCACAAATGTCCCCTGGGCTAACAAAACACATCTACATTATCTGGGAGGGAAAGAAAATGAAAGAGCCTGCTTATTCTTTTTTTTTTTTAAACTTTTTTTTCATTTTACATACCAACCACTGTTCCCCCTCCCCCCTTCTCCCGTTCTCTCTACCTCCCCCCATCTCACCACCCCATTCACTCCTATTAGGGGATAAGACCTCCCTTGGGGTGTCAACACTGACTGGCACACCAAGTTGGGTCAGGACTAAGCTCCTTCCTCGTGCATCAAGGCTGAGTAAGGCATCCCACCATAGGGAATGGACTCTAAAAATCCAGCTCATGTACCTGAGATAGGTCCTGGTCTCATTGCCAGGGCCCCCACAAACAGATCAAGCCACACAACTGTCACCCACATTCAGAGGGCCTAGTTCAGTCCCATGCAGACTTCCCAGCTGTCAGTCCAGTGTCCATGAACTCCCACTGGCTCAGGTCAGCTGTCTCTGTGAACCTGTTTATTCTTATATTCAGCAGACAGGTCACAACCTATTATGAACCATCTGCCATATCCACACTGAGACATCAGAGAGAGGATAAACGACTACCGAGAACTTCAGGCCTGTTCTAGGAGGCTGTCCATATCTCCAGAGAGACCAACACAAAGGTTGGCTTGATCCAAATGATGGCTGAAGCATTGGAGCCTCAGTTGTTGCTACCTGCTGGCTGTGATTTTCCTGGTCCTTATACCTTAGCTGTTTTTTTTCTACTAAAGAGGTGATCAACATTCATAGCTTCTTTTACTGACCCACTCTAGGACTGGATATATTTTTCCAGATCAGTGGTGCATGGACTAGCAGCATCAGAATCACCTGGGACCTTGTTAAAAATGTAAATACTAGGGTCAGTTCCAGACCTACTTACTCAGACATTCTAGGCCCCCTGGTGGAGTCAGCAATATTTATTTCAGAAAGCCCTCAAGATGATCACAGTGGATGCTAGAGCCCGAGAAGACAGCTCACGACAGATGGCCAACTCTCAGAACAAACACGATGAGTACTGCGAAACGTAAGTTAATTTTTATTTTCCTAATTTCTTTCTCTAGTGATTCTCAAAAGTGGTCACAGAGACCCTGACAGTTCTGCTCAGAGATATCATCCCACCATCTCCTCATCAGGAGACTAAAATGTGATCTGGTACAATGTTATCAATGTTTTTTTTCAAATATGTTTGTTTGACAGTGTGTGTGTGTGTGTGTGTGTGTGTGTGTGTGTGTGTGTGTGTGTGTGTGTGTGAGAGAGAGAGAGAGAGAGAGAGAGGGGGGAGGGAGAGAGGTAGAGAGAGCACACTTGCATGCACTCAGGAAGGGTGTGTACATTCGGAATGTGTACATTCATAAAGGTGCTATGAAAGTGATTTTTTTTTTACCCACAAGTAACGTTCCAGCAAATTCTCAGACATGTCAAAGCTTAAACACAGGAGGACAACACCACTGAGCCTTTCTTAAGTAAGAATTGCCAAAACATGTGACATCCCACCATCTGTGAGCATGATAATGTGTCTGGAGCCCTCATTATCCCCCTGTGCACAGGAAGGGATCGGATTAGCCAGCTCTGAGAAGAAATCTGGAATCCATTTATAGCCATACAGGAGTAAGTTTGAGCAGTGATCCCTGCAGTCTGCTAGCATTACCCTCAGCCTAGCCTGCCACAGCTCCTGCCTAAAGAGAATTGATGTCAGAGCCGGCCACTTCCCACCCCGTGCAACAACAGTGAGGACGGCATTCAGTAAGGTTTCACTGCTCCTGTGCCCCTTATGCCAGGCTTGTGTGTGCATCGGTCTGACTTTCCTTAAAGGGAACAGGGACTGAAGAGGTGCAAATGAGCCTGTAGTGAAACAGATTCCTCCCTACCTTTTAGCAGTTCACAGGGAAGGAAAGAGAGATCATGTCAACCACAAGCTGAGCAAGCAATCTGTTCTGTTCTGGTCCTGCTTGCTAAGAACAGGCAAATCAAACGCAGACTATTCTCTGCCTGTATATATGGGAGTCTCCTCACTGTGCAGGTGGTGGTGCAGAAGCCCAGGGAAGAAAATGTATATTCAGGAAAGATGAGAACAAGTCAATAAAAATGATGCTGTTGGTGGTGGCCATGGTGATGATAGTGATGGGGGTTCTGTCTGCAATAAATCTGATACTGTGTGCCCTCGCCGCACCACAAACGTTAGCTCATTTAATTTTTACAAGAGGTCCAATAAGGGGAGCTACTATGTTTATTTATATTTCACAAGCTAACCAAGATGCAGGGAACTGGAGTGGTTCATCTAGACATTTGAACTTGCATGGTACCTAGCTACATAGTAATACAGCCTGAATATGCGAATGTAGTAGTGAGTAAGTGAATGTACTCATGAATGAATCAGCTGTGCCTGATGACCAGAATATGTTGCAACCATGGCATTGATGTGTGCTGTTGCTTTAAGCTCTGCCTTGTGTTTTCGTCCACAGTAATTCTCACCTTGTCAACTCGAAAGCCCAATGCTAAATATCTAAGACTGTAGAGGGAAGCCAGCCCAGTTAAGTGACTGCTTGAGATGATCATTTAACTCAGTTAGGAAATGTATAGGTGGATGGCAGAACATTCTTCCTGGGTGTGCCTGAAAAATGTATCATTTGAATGAGGAAGCTGAGTAGAAAGTTGGCCATTCTCACCAACGTGAGTGGACATCATTTGATCCCTTGACAGCTCAAGTACAAGAAAAATGCCAAAGAATTACACACTCACATTCTCCTAAAGAACTGGAGATGCTCCAGTCTTCAGGTCCTAAGACCTATATCGGCAGCCCTGCATGCACCTAGCCTTTTCTCCATCTCGGTACCTGCACTGAGTTATACTGGCTTTCCTGGTTCTCTAGCTTTCAGATAGACTATTGCAGGGCTTCTTGATTCCCACAATTGGGTGAGCAATCTCACTAATAGCTTGCCCTTGTATATCTTTACACATCCCGTTGGTTCTAATTTCCTAGAGAACCCTAACAAAGATGCTGCCTTAGTCCATACTTTCCCATAACTGCTCCAGTTGGAAGGCACCACTCCTACATAAACATTCTCTAAAACACTGCTCAGAATTTGCTTTCATGGAGAGGGCTCCAAGGCCCCAGTTCTGAACAATAATGCTCTTCCCAGCTCTTGTTTGCTCAGCCATGTCGTATCACACTGCAATCTTGTAGTTACTTGCTGGCTCCTTTTCTAGTCTCTCTGACAGCAGAGATGTTGATGTTATTTTGGTATTCCGAGAGTCTATTTCTATTCTTAGTACACATAACTTCCCACAAAATGTCCATGTCATTAGTGCACGTAATGCAGAGAATCCCATGGTCAGGACATTTTGCTGCAACAGAAAAGTTCTACTTGGCATTTCCCCAGTAGATGTCTGTTATTCCCTGGGCATTCACATTGACTAATGCTCAGCAAAATGGAAAGAATCAAGTCAGTTGACACTGAGAAAGAAAACACACACACACACACACACACACACACACACACACACACACACACACACACAGAGCTCTTGGGTCAGAAGAAAGATTCTTTGTTATTGGGTCTATCTAGTCCTTCATAGGATTGTTATTAGAAAACCTGACTTTAATTCATGAGATTCCAGTAGCATGCTGTTTTGCTAGTTATGAAATCGAATTATCAGCAAATATGGCCATATATATCCTGTGGGGTAAAATCAGCTCCAGGTGATAACAATGGAATCTATATGAGTTTCTGCATTTCTGCATTAAATCTGTGCAGGCCTCTTCCTTGTGATAGAGTCTGACATGAAACACCAGGTAAATGTTAAGGACTCTGAGCATTTCAGTTACCCATCTGGATGATTGGAGGGCATCGTCTTTAAGATTTGACAAAGTAAGTAGAAATGGTCACTGGCAGAAGATGGCACGTTGATGAAGGGCCAAAGAGCTAACCAAGCAGTCCTTGGAAAAATGCTGGCAGCTTGCAGACAGAAGACCATCAGATATCAGGATCCAAGGAGATTGAACGGGATTTGAAAGTCCAAGAAAGACAGGAGCCCCAGGCAAGGGTCCAGTTGGGGAAGAGAAATGGGACTACTGATGGGGGAAATGGGCTTCAGGATCTTCATCAACAACTGTCAACATAACAAGCCATCAACTCCTATTCCTTAGCTCAAAATACAGAGTTTGGTAAATAAATTTACCTCAGGGCTAAATAAATGGCCCCAGCTGGGGAAAGAATTGGACTTTCTTCAATACATCCCCAACCCAGGAAACATCACCTCCTCCTCAACAACTCATTCTCGAATTTGGACCACTGAATTTCCCAGACATTAAAGCTGTTTTATTTTGGTGGTGCTTACATATACCCATGTAACACAGATCATTCAACAACTGAGCTGTCCCACCCTGGAAACAGGGATTTGTTTTATAACACAGTCTGGGGCCTGTCCAATAACTTTCCACAGAGACCCAGGATCCAATTTCTAGTGCTTACTTCAGTAACAGGTCTGCACCACAAGGCTCAGTTTACAAGAGGACTCACCAAGGCTGTGCCTGCACCACTGCCAAGCCCAGGGATGAGAACCAGAAGGAAGGAAACCAGTGTGAGGCTCTGGAGTTCTGCTCACAAATCACAAGTCTGCAGATGTTTGGAACTCGAGGGTGAGATTGGCCAAGATTGATGATATCATACAGATGTGAACAACAGGTAGTTATCAGTCTGACTTGCCAAACACACACACACACACACACACACACACACACACACACACACACACACACACACACACGGTGTGGGAGGAGAGAGAGAGAGAGCCTTCTAATAAGCACATATACTTAGAGTGAAAACAAGTGTTTTCAGAAATCCTTGGTTCAGCACATGGAGACCTTGTCTTCATATATTATATACTTATCTCTGAACAGTCAATGAAGATGCTTTTAGGATTACTAGAACTCAAAATTACCTCAAGTCTGGGAAGGATGCATCTACCTCCTCCATTTCTGACATGATGCTTTGCAAAATGGAGGACAGAGTTCCTTGAAAAAAAACTTTCGGTAGATTTTTTTTTTAAGCCATGAAAATGAAAACACAAAAAGTACAGAAATAAAATAAAGTTATTTTGGAAGCTAGAGCCTAACGTATGGTATTGATAACTGTGGTCATTTGGACATTGACTCTCTCTGATCAATGCTGACTGACAAAATCAATGATACAGTCATATCAGGGAAGATGCTTCAAGTGCCTAGAAAGAAGCCCACAAGGGGAAGAGAGGGCAGAAAGGAGGGTTGTTATTTTTAACATTCTTCTTTATTAAATTCTTTATTCAATCATATGTTTCAAACATCCTTAGTTCTATCTCTCTGTGTCTCTCTCTGTCTCTCTCTCTCTCTTTCTTGGTGTTATCTGTGTGTGTGTCTGTGTGTCTATGTGTGTAGTTGGAATGAAGTTATACCACTTAGAGTGATAATGTTCCCCCAAGAGTCATACATTATCCAACAAAAACCTCAGTGCCCAACAACGAGACCCTTCCCTTTGAGTCATTGGTCGGGGAAATTGAAGATACTCCTGAAGTAAGATAGGTTACTGCTGCTGTCCTTGGTTGCCTCCCAGACTTTGAAGGTGAAATCTTACTACTGAAGACATCACACACTTCTGACACAGGACTTGGAGAAATTGGGCTGAAACTTACCTGAAAGCCTCTTTCCTGAGAATTAGGTCTCATAGTACCTGAAGATGCTATGTACATTTCCAAAGAAGAAAAGCAGTCAGTAGTTCTACCCAACTGTGAATCCTATAAACTGCAACAATGACCAGCATGGCAAGATATTTCCAAGGGTACAGTAGTGGCACTTATATCTTGGGGGCAACCAACAAATGCTGGTTTTTACAGGATTTAAGGCCTTCTCAGTAAGAAAGAACTCATGCCTGGTACTGTAAACCTTGTCAAATATTAACAAGAAAGCTGTACCCATTAAAACTCAAGAATATTGATCATTTAAACAAGACCTGCACAACAAAAACACCAGCTGACTCACCAGTGTGGATAGAAATGTCACAAGACCTTATCCATAAATGAAGAGCTACAGACAATGGCTGCCAAATGAGTGAGAATTGGTCTTCTCCAGGGACAGTCTCTGAAATACATTGTCCAATCTCAAGTGGTCAGCATCAAACAATACACACATGAACAAGACAAAATGTGCTCAGAAGCCTATACACACACACACACACACACACACACACACACACACACACCAATAATTTAAAAAGAAGAGGTCATGAATTTGAAAGTACGAGAAAGATGCTTGGGAATGATGTAAATACACACTCGTGTGAAATTCACAAAAGCTAAAATTTAAAAATTATAATATTTTTATTAATTATTTGAGAATGTCCTACATGTTGATCACATTCATCTGCTCCCCCAATTTCTCCCATTTTCATCTTCTCTACTCGTTTTTCTAGCCACCTAACTATGAACTTTTCTTTTCCTTTTTCTTTTTTAAGCCCATGGGCTCCAATTTATGATGTCCATACTCTCAAGAGTGCAGTCTGCCCTGAAGTATGGCCAACCAACCAAGTGACACAAGATTAAAGGAAACTGACTCTCCATCTCTCAGAAACTACCAAATGCCAACAGATCCTTAGCTCGTGGTAGAGGTCCATGCCTACCTCCAAGGTGGGATCTTTGTCTGGGTTGAGTTTGCACAGGTCTTGTGCATGCTATCACAACTGCTATTAGTCCATATGTATAACCTCCCTGTTGTGCCCATAAAACTCTGTTTCCTTGCAGCAATCCACCACTTCTGGCTCTTACAATCTTTCTGACCCTATCCTGTGAAGATCTCTGAGTCTTTCGGGGAAGGGTGTGATATGTGTGTCCCATTTAGGGCTAAGCCTTCTACAGCCTCCTTTCTTCTGCCTGTTGACCACTTATGGATCTAATTGCTACCTACTGCAAGGGTAAGCTTTTTTGAACAGGGTTGAGAGATTCACTGATTGGCAGTCTAGCAATAAGTCACTAATGGGTCTTTTATTTATTTTTTTTTTCTGAGACGAGCTCTCCCTGTGTAGCCTATGCTGGCTTTGAACTTATGGCAGTCTCATACCTCAGCCCCCAAAGTGGTGTGTTTATAGGATGATTTACTTCTTAAACCACTTAGCAAAGTTAAATGATTAGCTGCACATTGTGGTCTATGTCACTTTATAATCCCGGCACTCAGGAGGCCGAGGCAGGAGTATAAGACCTTATCTCAAGAAAAAGAAAAGAAAAGAGAAATTCAAAGATAAAGTGTCTAAAGGTCAGAATCAAGCTTTCTCTACCATTGAAAGGAAATGATGTGAATTAGCTCTTCATGAGACCTTAGCTCATGTAATAAGGATGGAAAGCAGATGGGAAGGTCAACAGCTGCTGAAAGGTGAGCTCAATCCCTAAATCTGTCTTCAGCAAGGGGAAACAAAGGAAAGAAATCAGAGCAATTAAGAAAAGTAATGAAATTTTTATCCAAATTGCTGTTGTGAAAACCTAGATAAGAGCAAGCCTGGGTGTGAAAGTGCACAAATCAGGAGATGCTGATGGCCCAGCTCCTCTGGGGTACTAAGGAAATGACCTAAGATACTGACCCTCTTACAGCGATCTCAGTTACAAATTATTTTTTTTTAACAGAAAAGCCATAGAGAATGATGAATCTTGCCAGAGGTATGGCACTGGAGGTGGGGGTTGGCAGAGAATAGAATAAAAGTAGGGTGAGTTACTGAAATGGTAAAGGAGTCATTGTTAAAATCGCTTGCCAGTTTCTCACAGCCATCTCTAGGTGTCATATCATTATTTTGGACAAAGATAATTCAGTCTAAAGTGGACAGGGAAATGAGATGTAAATAGAATAATTAACTGCAGAAGATTGCCTTTCCTTTCCAAACACTTACCTTTTGGGACTTTAAAAATAGGCCAGTGAGACTTTTTGCTGGGAGCTTCACAGGTAAATGCCTAAGCTTACATTACTGACATGACCTCCAAAGAGGCAAGGATTCGAGAGATTTGGAAAAGATAGGTCCACCAGTGAAAGGGAAATGTCAAAAAGGGATCTGGAGGGCACAGCATCTCAACGTGTTCTAGAATCTGGAGCTCAGCATCTGGCCACCCTGCTCCCTGAAGGAAAAGAGTTTTATCACAGTCACAACTCAAAAAAGACAAGTGGAAGGAAGTCTGGCCAATATCCAGAGTGCTTAAAAGAGGTTCTCAGGTTTCATGGGAATCCAAAAAGCACTGCAAGGTCAGCCATGGAGCAGCAGCACAGGGCCCCGGTGCACTTGCCACGGAGCAGTGCCACAGAGCCCCTGGGCACTTGGCTGACAGCCTGCTGAAATGTTGTCTGTGTGTGGCACAATTTGTGCAGCCTCAGTGGTGACAGAAACTCTGCCTCGTGCTACCCCAGAGCTGTGCATTGAGCATTTTCATCAGGGGCATTATGGAGCACTCAGAGAATTGAGATGGCTATGATAACTTTAGAACAGAATCCATGCATGCTGAAATTTTAGTTCATCTTGCTCTGCAATTTCTCTGAGCCTCAAAGTTTATATCTGTGGAATGGGATTATTAATTTCTGCATTGTAGGAGAATTATAATAGAGATAATGTGGTGAATATACTTATTCAATAGACCTGCGTTTTCCTAGATTCCATCTCTGAGACTTTAGAGGTCTGGTTTAGAAGTTGGCCAAGTGTAGATATCCTAGATGAGGCAACATTAATACTGAACTTTAATATTAAACTGTTAACAAAATTGAAATGATCTTTGCCTAAACATAACTACTTAAAGCAGGGAGCTACTGAAAGGAGCAAACATATGAAACATTTTTGTTACTGTTTCTTCAGGAAGGTACACAACATTTCAATGTTCCGTCACTGGTTCACAGTTATGGAAGAATGTTTTCCAGTACCCCCAGGTGATATATGGTCATGTCTGGAGTCATTTTGATTCATCATAATTGGGAGTTGCTACTAGTACCTAGCACATAGGGACCAGGGGAGACAGTGCAAGCATGTATGCCCCCTCCAGAGTAAGGATTCCAGGTGCTCAACAGGTAACTGAATAAAAGTCCAAAAATTTGCCAGGAAAGAGAGTTGAAAGCTCTATGTCATGAGAAATCCTTCTGATAATCAAGACTTCTGAAAGAATGGCCCAGATCAGGCTCAGATAACTCAGGCAAAGTAAGATAGTCATAAATTCTAAAATCTATTGGAGCTGGAGTTGAGATACATTGTGAAGGTGAGAGCAGGTCCTCTGGACACTGGTCTGACATTGCTTACCTAGCTACTGTCCTTCCAATCTTCCATTCTTCCTTCTACCTAAAGACACCTGATGTCACAAGTGTGCTCTCCAGAAGACTGACTCAACCTTCTCTACCCTCCCCCATCAATGCACGGACTACCTGGTCTACACAGCCAGAAGTTGATATGAAACTCCAAGTAGAATCATCAGTGCTCTCGTGACTGATACCAGGGGCAGCTATTCCTTCAGGCCTTGAGAAGAGAGTCTCTAGAATGGCATCTTATTCACTGTCTGGCTGCCTCTCTACAATATGGACATGGACTGTAGTGGTATTGGTGTCAGCCCCAAAATATGTAGATAGACAAACAGCTGCTTGTCCAGGCTTAGGTTGCACTACCAGTGAGATGTTACTCTACTTTTGATGCCCAATTATGAGTTTTGTTACAGTATTTCATTGAGGGGAACAAGCTCTCAGTGCCATGATAATCTGGTGTTAGCAATCTTGACCAACTCATAAGCCTTCCTGCAGGGAAATGCTTCAAGAATTTATCCTACTCCATGATAATTAAAAGTCCATAAACTCTGTGCCTACAGAAGGCAATTAATGTACAAAATTTGCACCCACTCAATGATTTTCATACAGAAGACTTCTGATCCAGGATATTGATTTTCAGGAGTGGAGACACCAAGAAAGACAACCACAAAAAAAGCAAATGTTTTGATGGAATTTGGAGACATTTGATAGGAAAAAAAATCAGTGGATATTTATGTTTTTCTCCTTTACCCCTGACACACTAAAATATGGAGAGACATAAACAAGGAATACATTCTTTATGCTTTGAACCCTTACACAATGATAAAATCAAAACAAGGTCACAAATCAAATACAAACAAAGCCAATAATATTTAAATTTACAGCATTAATTTAACGTGATAAATAAGATTATTTTGCTAAAACTAAATTTCAGCTTATAATATAAATGTGACACTGATGGCTGGCGAATAAATTATTTTGACTTTAGCATGCTGATACTATTGTGGACTCTGTGATGATTCAATTTTCCCATTATTTGTTTTTCTTTTCTTTGAAAACTATTGCAAACCCACTCCTAATGCACAGGGCAGTGACATCACTTGGATGGGAAACATCTTTCATGCTTTAATCTACTTCTGTTCTTTCTTCCTTTGCCCCGATAATTACTCATTGTCTTTGATGTGATCATAAACCAACTGTAAACATGGTCACTGCAATTGTGGTAGTCTTTCGATAAGTATTGGTCCCGATAAAGGTCTTGAAAGCTCCTACAAGGATGTGTAATTTGGTACATATGTAACATTGTAAATTCAAAATAATCAGCATGTAAACTAGCAGAGCTAATTTGCTGTGAATCACTTCTTACACCAAGGACCTTAAATATCTGAGAAACAACACAGGCCCACACAAAAATCAAATGAACCATAGTCGGCTCGTAGCAGGACACCTACTAGATGTATATTTCGGTGGCTTCCATCTCAGATCCATGGCCTTAAAAAGACCCGGGGGAAAAATACAGAGGACAGAGGGGTCAGAACAAGGCAGGTCTCCCATCTAGCAAGATAAAAGTGCCAATCAGATGGCTCCAGCTAGAAACAATTGAAGCCAGACGGTCATTTCACTTATACAAAAGCAAATCAAGATTATTGATTTATTAAAGAAAGAACAAGATGGCTCAGTGGTTAAGAGCACCGACCGCTCTTCCAGAGTTCCTGAGTTCAATTCCCAGCAACCACATGGTGGCTCACAACCACTTGTAATGAGATCTGGTGTCCTCTTCTGGCCTGCAGAGACACATGCAGGCAAAATACTGTATACATAATAAATAAATAAATAAATTTAAAAAAAATTAAAAAAAAGAAAGAAAGAACAAATATAAGCTCTCTAGATAGATAGTGAAACTGGTGTGTGTGTTTGTGGGGTAGGGGTGATTGATAAATACAGCTTTTACTTGTCCATGAGAATGAACCGGGAATGGCAGGTGGCTTTTGAAACCTCAAAACCTGACCCCAGTCATTTACTTCCTAGAGCAAGGGCATACCTCCTAAGCCTCCACAAACTGTGTCATCCACTAGGGACTAAGTATTTAAATGCCCAAGAATATGGGGGACATCTCATCCAAATCACCACACCCAGCCAGCCTGGCAGTGGTTCCAGAAGAGGAATAAGTAGTTGAATACCTAGAGTCTGGATGCTAGCTCCTCTGGGGCATAGCAGTGCCAGGCTTAGGAACACAAGACCAAAGATGATTCTAGCCTCCGTGTACTGGTAATATGGGCTCTTGAGAACAGGTGCTGCCAACTTGGTGCTCACAGGTTTAGAAACTACATGGCTACATCAGTGACTCCAGTATCTTCTTTCCTGCAGCAGTCAGAGGTAAAGCAAGATAAGAATACGCTCTTAGTGTGCTCAGCTCTCATTTCTAAGACTGTTAATACACTGGTGGGTTGATTTCTAATAGGACCTCCTTTGCATAACACTTGTAGTGTATCCCTCCATCCTAAGTACATCCAAAATCTCTGACTTGGTCCAGCCCAGAGAGAACAGCAAAGATGATGGGATCATAGTCCCATGACTATGTTCTAATACATAGGAATGTAAGAAGCCTTACATTGATTTTGACTTTTTCTCTTTTCTCTGCTTGGTAGCATCCAGTAGGATAATCTTTCAAGATGCGAAGATATGCCAGTGAGCTGCAGATCTGCAGACAGCCACAAGTGGAGTGGAACAGTTGACACTCCAGAGTGCTGTGTTGTGAGTTAGCACATTCAGTAAGCCAGGGGTATCCAATGTACTTTCTGCTGAGAATGCGGTGGTTAGAGAAATGGCTAAGAAGATAAAGTACTTACTTCACAAGCATGATGACCTGAGTTAACATCTACAGCACATGTAAAATCCAGGCCTGGCAGATTTCATCTGTGTCCCCAGAGTTTGAGAGACAGAAACAGGCAGGTCTCAGGGCCTCACTGGGCAGATTAGTCTAGCAGAAGCAACAAGTTCCAGATTCAGTGAAAGACCCTGTCTCAAAAAAAAAAAATAGATAAATAAATAAAGTAGAGAATGACAGAAAAACATTCCTGACATGAACCTCTGATTTCCACACATGCATGCATGGGCACCTGTACCTCCCCATGCACACACATGCATCACACACACACACACACACACACACACACACACACACACACACACACACACACACATACACACACACACACACACACATACACTATATGCACTAATGTTTATTAGTTTCTTTTTTCATCACTGTGACAAAATGTCAGACAGAAACAACTGAAGGATGGAGAGGTTAGTTCCAGCCCACAGTTTCAGAGGGTTCAGCCTCTCGTGTCAGGAAAGGCAAGGAGAGATTGGCCAGATCCATGTGGCAAAAGTTTAGAGTGAGATTCATTTGTATCTTGTAAGATCAGAAAGCTGATTGCTTAGCCCAGATCCAGAATTGGATATCATTTCAAAATCTACTCACAGTGCCCCATTTCCATTAGGTAGACCATAGTCACAAAGGTTCCATGCTTCCCAGAACAGCACCACCATCTGGAGAACAAGTGTTCAAACAAAGAATCATGTGAGGAAAATGTTGCATTCAAACTATGACACTCCCTCTTAGCATTTCAGGTGGCTGAACATATATCTCTTTATAGCTAAATACAAGTCTTGCTTCGAGTTTCAGATATTTCTTCACTATATTCTCAAATGCCTCCATGTATTGCTGGTCCACTGATTGGAATACCCATGTCTACCAAACACATCATAATCCTCAGACCACTGCTTGCCTGCTCACATTCAACTCTCAGGCTTGCCTCCCTTTTTGTGATGGCAGCAGACGCTTATGAGAGCTCATTGCCTGTCTACTCAGGCTCTCCAGACACAACCTCTAGTTTCCAGACTGCGTAGTTTATCATGACTTGACTCTTCCTGAATTACCCTGGTGCTATCATATATAAACATCAAGCCCGGGACACTTGTGCTTATTACACTCATAGGCCACTCAGAATATCAATTGTGTTAGAACAAAAAGCTTTGCATAGGATGAGAGTGCCAATAAGTCAAACCCAGACCTAGACTCTAATTTTATCTAATTGCCTTGTCCTTATAATCAGTTCCTATTTAAAAAAAGAAATTGAAATGGTGAAAGGGGCTAGAAATCCCACTCTCCTGACATTGAGAGAGATTTCAAGGAGAGTAAAACAGTGTTGGGAAAGAAGTGATTTAGAGTGAGTGGGGCCTGGATTGGCTATGCTTCAGACAAGCCATTCAAAAGAATGTCTTCAAATTTAAGACCCCCAGGCCTAGAACAATGTCAAACATGCAGTTGGTGCTCAGTCGTTGCTGTTGACTTGAAATGAGTAAGTATCACAAGTCATGTTCCCTCTCTTGTCTCAGCTTTCATCTGGAAAAGGAAGTTAATAATCTCTAGATGGCAGAACTGCTATGAGAATTGCAATTTATGCTCACCGTATCTATGTATCCGTATCAGTAGCATGACATCAGCACTGTGAGTAAACAGCAGCTGAGTGATGGCAGTGCACTGGGATTTGAGACTCTGTATCCCTCCAGTCCAATCAAAACGCAGTGTGCCTTTAAGCGTAAGTCATGCCTGTCATTTTAAAATTTTGAATAGTCACATTAAAGATGTCTGGGGATATAACTCATTTGGTAGGCTGTTTGCCTAACATGCATGAAGCTCTGGGTTCAGTCTCCTGTTCTGCAGAAAACTGGCCACTGGGGAACAAGCCCATCATCCAGAAATAAGAGTCAAGAAGATTTGAAGTCCAAGACCATCCTTGACTACATAGTGAGTTTGAAGCCTGCCTAGGCTACAAAGAAAGACTGTGTCTCAAAAAGAAAAAAAAAAGTGGGAAGAAAAGAAAAGCAGAGGAAAGGGGGGGAGGTTGAGAAAGAGAGTCAAGGGAATAATTGCAATATGACATCAATTCAATATACTCAAGGGGGTTTGTTAATTCTTTATTGCTGATGATTTATACATCTACACATGGGTCACACCCACCCATTCCTTCTCTTGTGCCCCTCTCTCAGTGAGCCCCTTCTTCTTCCCAGCTCCTTCCCCTTCTACTTTCACATCCCTTTTGGAAAAAAAAAAGCATTGCTATGTGATTAGTATAACAAGATTATGAAGGGATTTCATAATTTTGACAATGTTTTGAAATCCAACATAAACTTCCCCTGTACACAGCTTCTGAATTCACACCAGTCACATTTCAAGTGTCTGCCATATTGACCAGTGTGGATCTACAAAGTGAATCATCAAGTCGGTGATGAATGTAAAGTGGTTTCTTGGGAGTGTTTATGTCTACACTCGTCTCTGAGTCTTGTTCTTTGAAACTGGAGTGAAAAACAGACATTTTCAAGACAAAAATAGAGTGAGTCAGATTCAGGATCATGTGAGCAGATTCTTGTTGACAGTGACATCGCCCACACATTTGTGTCACTTGCCTGAGAGAAGAAACTATGGCAAAGCCAGGGATAACCTACAACTGAGGAGGAGTCTCGATTCTCATGTTCTGCTTCTTTAGTCAAGATGAAAACAGAAAGCCATGAACAACCCAAAGCCATTCTAGAACTCATCGTTTTGTATGCCAGAGATCAGAAAAGCCCCACGTGGTAGCTGGAGGGAGATTCCATATCCGTTCTGCAGCATTTCTCCCCCTCCTGAGATGTTTCCTAGCACTTCCTCCCACAGAGTGCTCACAGTCTCAATGAGAACGACACGCTGAAGTTTCCTTATCACTCTCCTCTTCACTCTTACTTCCTGCAACAACTAAGGAGTGCTCCCCTAAAATGAACAACATCGCCAGGAGAGCACTGCACCTTCAGAGAACAAAGATACATAAAGGGACACCTTGGTGGAGTGTCATTTGGTAGAATATTAATTAGCATAGCAGCTTGTTCTGGACAATTGATTTCAAACTCCAGATGTTCAACATTCTAACTAAAAGTCATGTATAAAAGAAAAAACCCACAAAGCTAATTGGATAGTATCTTGTTCATTTTTGGCGTCGTGCAGTGAAATAATCTGGGACTGCTGAGCTGATGGATTTCACTGTGCTCCTCTGGACTTTCAATAATATTTTAATGTACTTTCTCATTCCATCCTTTGTATGCCCATAGGGTATGTTTTTCCTTCTGTGTCCTTCAGATGCCACCATGCTCTATTTCTTTTCCACACAATGCCCATTCTATGAGAGTAAAACATGATAAAATGAAAAGACATCATGTTTGTGTGCCTCAAAGTAAGAAGAGGGCTTGAATCTTTGTATGAAACACTAATGGAAGTTTTCTAATGTTGTTTTCTATAAAGAATAATGGACCATGGGGTACTATAGAGGGTAATAGCAGGATACATGTGATATAAAGGGAGAAACTGAAAAACTGGGAGAGGGTTTATATCTTGGGATGGGGTGGGAGGTCAGTACAGAAGGAGAGGGAAGGAGGAGGGAAAATAACACTAAAGATGTTTGGGAAAGTCACAAGAATCGTGTTATCTTTATTGACCTAAGGTTGCATATAACACAAATATGTTTATGTGTATACATATATAGTTTAAACGAAGTTATGCCACTCGGGCTGAAAATACTTACCCCAAGGTCTCTATACTTTTTAACAACAACAACAACAAAAAGAAAAAAAACATTAGCAGACACAAGAACCCTCTTTCAAGCTGATCATCAGGAGAGTCTGAGAGACTTCAAAACAATATAGGTTATTACTGTTGCCATTAGCTGCCTTCCAAAGGTGGAAAGGGAGTCCTTATTGCTGAAGACAGCATGAACTTACAGGACTCAGAGAGCATGAGCTGTATCTGACCTGAAAGCTTTTATAGTATCAGAAAGTGCTATGTAAGCTTTCAAGGGAGGCAAGCAACCAATAGTCCTACCCAGTATGATGAACCACAGCAATGACCATCGTGGCAAGATGTCTGTAAGGTTGCAGTAGTGGCATGTACATCTTGCAATAACTAACAGCTCTCTAACTGGACTTAGGGTCCACTGAACAGGAAGGAAAGCATGCCTGATACCAGAAACCATATCCAGTGCCAGTAAGGACATTGATTTTAGAGGAGGACCCACTACCACCACTTTACTAAACCAGCATAATTCCTAACTGCATTCTAAATACTAAATACTTATCATATCCACTTATTATATCCACAGATATAGCTCTCACCCCTGGACAAAGAAACCTCTCTTTTCCACAGACAGAGACAGTATTAGTTCCTTTTCTATTGCTGTGATAAAGCACCATGACCAAGGCAATTTATAGAAGAAAGAATTTATTTGGGTGTATGGATCCAAAAGGACAAGAATGCATCGTGATAGGGAATCAGAACATCAGGTGGCAACCATGACAGCAGGAACATCTGGGAACTCATGTCTCAAATCTCAAGCAGGAAGCAGAGAATGCACTAGGAATGATGTGAGATTTTGAAACCTCAAAGCCTGCCCCCCACCATGACATAATTCATCCAGCAAATGCACACTCTTAAACTTACCAAATAATATCATCAACTGGGACCAAGTGCTCCAAAGCCTGAGACTATGGGAGACATCTCAGTCAAACCATCATAGAGATCATTATAAAAATCCATAACTGGTCAAAATGCAGGGAACAATTGATCATGGGTGCCAAGCCCCAGTTGATGCATTTAGAATACAGCTCCTGCACCTAAAGATCAGGGAATATCATGGAAAAGGGTAGAAAGATTGTAATAGCCAGAGGCCCAGGAAACCTGCTGTAAGATGTTGTCTCCTAGAAATGACAAGGGCGTTTCCCCATAGATTCTTCAACAATGGCACATAAGCAAGACTGGAATGAATACAACACCAGTAGACATGCTAATATTGAAGGGAGAAATCCTACAGGGTCCACCCCTAAACAAAGAGCTATCAACAACTAAGCAATGGGAAGAGCAGCAATAATAGTCTTCTCCAAGGATAAATCCTGTAATTGGTCATCTAATACTGAGTGGTCAGCCCTGAAATCATATAAATATAGGTAACACTAATTGGATTGAGCAAGCTGTATTTATATATTTTGTAGTGTGTGTGGTATATATGTGTGTGTTTGTGTATGTGTGTCAAAAACAATTAAAGAAATAGAAGCCATGAATTTGAGAGCAAGTAAGAGGAGCATTGGAGGGGTTTGAAGGAAGAAAGGGAAGGGGAAAAATCATGTGGTTATGCTTTAATTTCAAAAAGAAAGATGCAAAGCCCAGACCTACACAAGGAGTTTCTTTGTATGAAATGTAATATCATGTCTAGTTTTTGACATTTTCTAAGGCCTTGGCAGTCATTATCATTGATTCAGTCATGACAGAAAGTTCCAATTAGTCACAGGCAAAGAGAAAAGGAGAGAGAACACAGAAGTAGTGGCCAAAGGTCACCCAGAAAAATGTCCTCATGAAATTTTGGCAATAGTTTCAGAATTAGAGTTTCAAACATTTCATCAGTTTTTACCTGTCAAGCTGGAACCACAGAATGGGTAGAACTTTGACAATGAAGCAAGAAGAAACAAGACAGCTAAGCAGCTTAATCCTGAACCTCTAAAAGTTCTTACATATTTATTGATCACACCTTGGCATGTATTCATACCTACTGAGCATACCCAGAGTCCCAATGGATTCTGGAACAGTGTTCCACACAAAACATTGAGAGTTCAGGAGCAGTTACATCACTAAGTACAAGAATAGAGTCAGGATCGAGTCAGGACTGACTGCTCAATAGGAGGTGCCCACCCATTGAGGAGGTAGAGAAGGCTGCAAAATAGGAAAGAGACAGAAGTGGAGCAGTTTGCTGGGAGCTTCCTGCAGTACAATGGCCATAAGCTTCATAGAAAAAAATCAGAAGAGGGACAAATGACACAGGAGCCAATGGAACCAAATGCTGTTACAAGAGGTGTGTCTTGTATCACCACAAAAGAAAAGAATAGTAATCATGTCACAAGAACTGCCGACTTAGTGCAGCCAAGATGCCAATACTGGAGTTCATGGGGCCAACAGACTCAAAATATGCCTGAAAGAAAACCTCTTCTCTTCCTTCTTTGCATTCTCCTCCTCTTCTTAAGACCTTCCCTTATCAATTAACATCATCTCCATCTATCCTCAAGTAAATACAGAAACCTTCCACCAACTAGCAATAAAGTTCTGTCCATTTTCCTTTCCACGTGCATTCTTAGCTTTCTCTACCTTCATAGTTACCAATATATACTAAGGTTCTGCGCCTAGCTTAGAATATAGCTCAGTGATGGAGACTTGACCTGGCATGCAGAAGAGCATGAGTATCATCTCCATTAACAAACAACAAAGTCCAAGAATGGGCAAGAAACTTAAGACCCACCCAGTCAGGATGCACTGATTTCCTAACTGGCCTCTTCTTGACCCTTGAACCCTTCTGGGAAACTCTTTACACTACAATCACAATGACCCCCAAGAAGTGAAAATCTAGTCATATCATTCACTGGGACAATGGTGTTTCCAATAGCTCTTCAGCTTGGACATCTTCATTTTTCAAGTTGGCCAAGGTCTGTCTGCATGTCTTTCTAATCTCACTTACCTCGGCATTCTTCAGACTCACACACCCAAGATCCCTTGCCTTATTTTCAGTTCCAATATGTAAGAAGCTTCTGCCTGCCCTGTCTTTCAAAATTCTCTTTCCTCTGCTTCTCTTCTGCTTCACAACCCCATTCATCCCTTCATGTGCTGCCCTATCCATTCGTGTGCTACTCCACTGCTTTTCCCTTAATAAGGCTCTTCTCACCACGCCCTCTGACAAATTATAGAAAGCCTTCCTCCATTTTTGGTTCAAGAACTAAAATGGTTCTTAGACTAAAATGCACAAGTTAATTATTAAATATGCAGATTCATGGCTGTCCTGTTCACAAGCAGTAGGCTCTTTTAGCCTCATTGATTTGGCACTGTCTCCACACAGGACTGAATACTACTAGGAAGTTCTGGATATATAATGATTCTATGATTGAACGGATGAAGGCAGCTGAGTAGAAGCTGTTATCCCACAACAAGCTATAGTTTTAAGGGCAAGATTTCCTTGTGTATACTGGTTTTCTTCCACCACCAGAGGTTGAGGTAGGGCTCTCGCTAGTGATACGTGCCTTCTGGTTCTAGAAATAAGTTCATAACTTAAGAAATAAAGATTAGGAAGTTACAATTAAATGTGAAGTTTTAGCTTTGGCATTCCATTAAAAGATCTGGATTGCAATCAATATAAGATAATTTAATCTTCCTTACACATGACCCAGAGTTCTTTGGAAAGTATCAAAAAGGCTCAGTGGAAAGCTTAGTCTTTAACGATGAACAATGAGAGACTGGAGCCAAAAAGAAGAGCCCCAGATAAGCCAAGCAAGGATCTGGTTAGGATCTGATGCTGGCCCTGTCCCCCGTCAATTTCCATAGAGTCCTGCTGCCACTGATGCTGTGAGCAATCTTCTTTTTTTGTTTTCTATTTGTCTCTTTTTAAAAATTATTATTATTATTATTATTATTATTATTATTATTATTATTATATTATGAGATTTTTCTATTCATTTTATAATACCAACCACAGATTTCCCTCCCCTCCCTCTTCCTGCCCCCTCCCAGTCTTCCCCCCCCAACCCACCCCCCATTCCCACCTCCTTCAAGGCAAGGTCTCTCATGGAGAGTCAGCAGAGCCTGGTACATTCAGTTGAGGCGGGTCCAAGCCCCTCCTCCCTGCACCAAGGTTGCGCAAAGTGTCCCACCATAGGTAGAGGGCTCCCAAAATCCGGCTCATGCACCAGGGATGGGACCTGATCCTACTGCCTGGGGGCCCCCTAAACAGTTCAAGCTAAACAACTGTCTCACCTATCCAGAGGGCCTAGTCCAGTACCATGGAGGCTCCTCAGCTATTGGTCCACAGCTCATGCGTTTCTACTAGTTTGGCTGGCTGTCTCTGTACATTTTCCCATCATGATCTCGATGTCCCTTGTGAGTAATCTTCTTGACAACCCTTTGCCTCTTTCTCATTTCTAGAGATTCATAATTGGCAATGAGATGGTGACATTTTCTTCACTTGAACTCTATGCCAATGCCTGGTCTGTTAGGTATGGGCACAATCCTGCTGTCACAATGCAGAGAGTGACAGAGTTTGAAACCCTACATACTAGGTCACCAAAAAGTTATAATACAATGTTTTCATGTTCAGAAATACAATGGAACCACAAGGTAGAATGTGGACATAGAAGCCTTCTCCTCCATCTTGTACTCCCAAATATGAATTTTTGGTATTCCAAACATCCATCCAAAGCATAAACAATCAAACAGACAAATGGCAGGAGACAGGGAGAGTCCATGAGAGTGGATCTCCTAGGCATTCTGGAAAAGGCCTTCTTGTAACGGGACCCTCCTTTTATTTCTCAGGAAACTAATTCTAAGAGACTTGAGTAGCTTTCTTAGGGCCTCACTGCCGTTCAATGAGCCAGAAATATAACCCAGTTTCCATGACAGCCAATTTTATGTTTTGTTTGTTTTCTCAGAGTAACATTCTGAGTCCAGGTCTCTCTCAATGGCCAAATTTGACCAAAGTGCCAGATTTGTTTTCAACATATTTTTTGGGCTTACCGAGGTCTATCTGGGAGGTGGTAACTATATCCCCTGGAGAATGCCCTGCTTGCCACCTGTTTCTATAAGAGAAGTTGCATGGGATCCAACAATGCCCATAAGAGTTGTAATGGCTGTGGCTGTTTTTATTCTCCTACAGCAGAGCAGAGAGATAGCAACAGAGACCTTCTGGCCTGCAAAATTGAAAATATTTACCATCTTGACCTTCACAGAAAGTATGTACTGGCTTCTGGCTTAGAGTCTGAGATACTTACACCCCTATGATCTTGAATATTTCAGTGGACTTCGATAAAAAGAAGAACATCTGTGAATCTGAGGACATTTGAGTGTGGTCCCATGACAATATGCTGCTGCATTCACTTAAAGAATCTCAACATCCCTCCCACCATTCTCAGTCCTCACCCGTGGCTAGAAGAAGTTTTGTTAAATAAACCCATTAAGCTTGACTTCAGGTAACATAAGCACAGATCTGTGTTGGGGTGTCACATATAAATGAAATGCTTAGTTAGGAAACTTGGAACAGTGGTGCTATCAGTCTCTTAAACTGTCTATTTTCTTCCCATCCATTGGAACAGAAAATGGAGTTGAGTGCAAAGGTCTAAGTTGCCCTGGGTTTTACACATGAAAATCAATATAAATATCAAACCTGATTACTTTTCACAGGCAACAACCTGTATCTTTTCTCAACCTTAGGAGACTCCAACATCACCATGCCAAATCAGTCTCTCCCTCTTCAAACCACTCCTACCATGCTGGCCCCGCACATATGGACTGCCAAAATCAGGCACCATGGATGGAGGGGTTTCATTAAATTTCATTGACAAAAAAAGGAAGAGGAATCCTGGAGCTGGGGAACAGGCATGGTTTCCTTGGTTACTCGGACAATAAACAACCAAAGCAGAAGTTCATCCTCCACTTTCTAGCTACATTCACCCCTCCCAGTACTATGTCCTTGAAGAGAAGTTATGTCATCCCTGTGCTTCATCAGCTTGGCCTAGAATATAAAGTCTAGTTCCTTTCCACTGTGGAATCCACAGGGGCTGTATGTGCGGACTCAGTTTCTTTCCTGAACAGGTTTTCTCTTTTGACAGAATCCAAGTTCCAGTAGCGGACTTCATCTGTGGAGAAGTTCATGAGGTTGGAGGCTGTAATGAGCTACTCTTTGGTGGGAAGGAAATGGAACACCTCTTTAACCTGGAAAAAGAAAAAGAGAAACCACAAATACCACCAAGAACATGCATTTCTCCCCAGGATGAAAAACCAGCCCAGAGGTGGGATGGTGGCTTGGGAAACAAAAGTAGGAAGTATGGCTCCTTCTGAGCACAGAAAAGGGACCCACCCTTTGTCCTGGCCAGACCCCGCATAATGAGATTATTGGGTAATCCTTGTTGCTTGTTCCAGGAGCTGTCTTATCAGAGGGATAGGGAAGCATTTTACATTTGGATCCACTCTATGCATTATCTTCTAGCTGCTCTTCTTAATTTCATTTTCAGAGACAGGGATTTGTGGCTGTCTGAAGAGACTAAAAACACAGGACTGGCTCTTACCAGCCCCCATCAGCACTCTATAACACCTTCTCATTAGCCCCCTTGCCAGACCCACACTAACCTCAGAACTTCTGAGTGCCCGCATTAATGCATAAAACACACCAGGCACAGAAATATCCCCCTGAGTCCCACCCATTGTCACAAGCTCTAAAGAGCTTTGAGGTCCCTTGAGAGATAATGAGGACACAGAGGTCACTGTCACCGCCATCTGCCGTTCTCCTCTCAGCCTGCTCTGAGTCAGTTGTGGTCATTTTGGGCATCAATTCTTGTACCTCTTGTGTCTGAGTGCTGGAGGGACACATCCAGGGTTATCTATAACACTGGCTCTGTAGGGATGATACCATGTCATCCTTTCAGATCTCATGACCTCGTCAGTGAGGATGGGAGACCAAAAGAAAGAGTTCGTGGCCTTCTAGGCATCCCAGACCACAGCAATTTGCCTCCTTTGCCCATAGCTTGCCCAAAACAGAGATGATTATTTTATCAGACTTTTAAAGAAGGTAGTTGTTTTGAATGCTTTGATTTCTGTGGCCCAGGCTTTTTTCCTCCTGCCTCAGTCTCCTGAGTAATAGGGTATCAGTTATTCCCTGATAAATAGCGACCTTTTCTAACAGGGTAATTTAAAAAAAAAAATCAAGAAAAAAAGAAAAGAAAAACAGGGAATCAAAAAAGACATGGTTCTGGCAAGATAGCTTAGGGGTTAGAGGCATTTACTGTGACAACTAGGGGTAATGGAGATTAGGGTATAATGTAAAAGGAACCCCACCACACACTTACCCAGGGATATCACAGTGAAATGCCCATCAGCACAGACAGGCCTGTGAGCCTGTAAGAGAAACTGGACATCCAGGGAAGAGGGCTTGATTTTCAAACGATGATATCATTCATTTAAAAAGTGCTATCTCTTTTTTTCCCAATAATTAAAGCTGATTTTATTTAGTTCAGTTCATCCTGTGTACAAAGGAATTCACCTGTGTTATCTCCCTAAATCCTGCAAAGAGCCCTGTGACGTAGGTACTATTAATATCCCCAGTTTGAAGCAGGGAACTGGGGCTCAGAGGAATGGCATACCACCCACAAAGCCATGTACATTGAAAGTGGAAGAGCCAGTGTTTGAAGGCAGTGTGGTACTGGGAGCCTTACCCTTCACCACTGTACTTCTCCAAGGGACAAAGGACTTTGAGTGCATAGTCCTTGGGGGGCATGTAGGGTACAGTGATGAGGCTCGGATGCCTTGTCCAACTTCGATGTGATAGTTTTTGTTTTATTTGATTATATTTTATTTTACTATGTTTTATTATTGTCTCTTAGAAGTCTGTTCTTTTCTTGTGAGAGACAGAATGGGAGTGGATCTGGAGGGGAGGTGAGGAGGAACTGGGAAGAGTGGAAGGAGTGGAAACTATAATCAGGATATATTTTGTGAGGAAATAACCCATTTTCAATAAAATATAAAGAAAAAAGAAAAGAAAAGAAGACTACTTACAAAGGCGATATCTTAGAGTTTTCAGTACTATGAGAAAACACGGTGACCAAGAGCAGCTTGGGAGAGAAAGGGTTTCTTTTGATCATTTACTTCCACATCACAGTCCATCACTGAAGGAAGTCAGGGCAGAAGCTCAAGCAGGAGAGAAACCTAGAGGCAGGAGCTGAAGCAGAAGCCATGAAGGAATGCTGCTTACTGGCATGCTCAGGTTGCTTTATTGAAGAGTTCAGGGCTACCTGCCCAGGGGTGGCCCTACCCACAATGCTCTGGGTCTTCTCACATCAATCATCAAGAAAATGCTCTACAGACTTGCCTAAAGGCCAACCTTATGAAGTCATTTTCTCAATTAAAAGTCCTTTGGGATGTATTGCATGAAAGATGAATGAATTATAAAAAATAACATATAAATGTATATAGAGAGATACACACACACACATATGTATATATATATATATATGTAATAATAAAATAACACAAGTTTAAGAAGCATTGATGTAAGTAAAAGAAACAAGTACTCAAAATTATGGATTAAATTCATGTCCTAGGTCATGTCCTAGAATAAAATTTAAAAAAAAAATTCCTTCTTCCCAAATGACCCTACCTTTTAACATAAAACCAGCCAGCACAGCTAGCAAATCTGTGTGGGTGAAACAATACACAAGGGTCAGACTCACCAGAGCTGTGACTTTACAATCTAGAAGGATGATCACTAAGGGACTGTTCTGGTCTAGCTGTCCTGATGCTTTATTCTGTTCTAAAGAATTCTTGAAATTGAAACATCCTAATGCCCCCAGGAATAAAATTTGATTTGGATCTAACAGAGTGCCTTATTGAAGAGCTTGAACCACTGAGGAGCAGGGCATCTGCAGGACAATACCATTCCCACCTCCTGAGTCCATTCCCAAGACAGACACTGGGTGCCTGCTCAGGGAACTGTCCTTATATAAAATGATGTATAAAGTTTGCCTACAGGCTAGAAAAGTCACATTGAAAGTGAGGGACAAGTTCGGGGAGGTAGTGCAGAAATTGATGTCCGGCTTCGTGTTAGGGCAGCACCCACAGAAAGAAGGCCCATCAATGCGTTTAGCAAAGATTCTAGAGAACCTGGTTCCCTCCTATATCTTCCATTTGGGTTTGTTGTTTGTTTGCTTGCTTTCAAAATGGCCTTCCCGCCGGGCAGTGGTGGCGCACGCCTTTAATCCCAGCCCTCGGGAGGCAGAGGCAGGCGGATCTCTGTGAGTTCGAGGCCAGCCTGGGCTACAGCGCGAGCTCCAGGAAAGGCACCAAAACTACACAGAGAAACCCTGTCTCGAAAAACAAAATGGCCTTCCCTTGGGCCACACCAACTGACCTGAATCTACAGGGACACTGCACGAGGAATCTCAGAACTGTTCTAACTGTTTAGTCCACCAAATAGTTCCTGGAATGGAGTCCATCATATGATGAATTGAATTGACTTTGGGTCTGGTTAATTTGCAATGTTTATATAATGAAATTTTAAAAAGAAGAAATTCTCAGGTCCTAACAGAATACAACTATCTTACGCCATCACCCCGTACATCGGCTCTTCTCTTGCCTGCTCTGAGACTGCACTGGTACAAATTCCTCCGCCTTCTACTGAGCCTGTTTGATAGGCCTTTAATCTTTTCCCTGTGTGTGTGTGGGAGGGGGTATTTATATGTTCATATGTGCATGAATGCACCTGCATAAGTGCACATGAGTATACGAGAGACCAGAGGTGGATGCTTGACATATTCCTCAGCAACTGTTTTTATTGTTGTTTCTCTGTTTTGGAAACAGAGTCTTAACTGAACAGAGTTTGCTGACTAAGGCTTCCTAATTCAGCTAAGTCGGCCATCCACCTGCTTCAGTTTCCCCAGTGTAGCACAGGCACTCAATGTAGGTGCCCAGCATTTATTCATTTGGTGCTAGGGGAGGACCTCAGGTTCTGATGCTCACTTGGTGAGGACTTTACTAATAGAACCGTCTCTCCAGCACTGAAGGACTCAACAACAAATCTTTGAAGAATTCACTGTCTTTTTCCAGTTTTGTAGCTGGGAAAACTGAGGCTCAGGGGTATTGAAGAGTTTGCTCAGGGATCATTAACAAATGTCGCAGAACCGAATCTGGGCCACGTTAGAAGCTGCAGTTCCCAGACAGACAGAGCTTATCTCTAGCTGAAAAGACATTTAAGCCTCTCTTCCTCTCAAGTAACCAAGTTGCAGCTCCCACCCAACCAACACAACACAGGCATCTTTGGCTACCACCTTTCTGACTTATCTGCAATATGGACAAGGGCTTGAGGTGGAGATCCGGTGACTGGGGGAGAGAGATTGAAAGTGCTGTAACCACCACAAAGTGTGGAAAGAGATGCAGGTAGTCAAATCATAATGAAGGCACACTTACCTTGAATGCTGTCTCAGGTCTAGGGTATGGAGTCCTCTGGGACCAGCAGTCAAAGCCAAAGCTGCATGAATCCAGTCCAAGTCTGGATTTGCGGACAAGAATCTGGTCAAAGGTGAAGCCAATTTTTCTTCTAAATAATTACATGCAATAATTTTCAGGGAATTAGAGAAATCTCTTTCTCATTGGTTCTTTCCACTCACTGAGCAGATATCTGTATCTACTGAAGGCCTCCCTCGTGCCAGGAGCTTTACTGAGTGTCTACCTGATGCTGCATCTTGTTTCCTGACACCATAATCCTGAAGTCAAATATCATCCTTACAGCCACCCCACTAATATGCAAACTGACTTTAGAGAGGAAAGGTGATTTTGAAAGTGTTCCAGCCATTATACATGGCAAATCGGGGATTCAGACTCAGAATGTTTCCTGAGAACACAATCGTACCTACAATACCTCAAGCCCTGGGATAATAAAGGTAGTATATGCCAAGTGCTTGCTATGTGGAAGCACAGGACTGAGTTCTTCAGTCTCAGTGTAGCATTTAACCTGTAACACAATCTATGAGATTGACATAACTATTAGCCTTACTTTACAGATGGTCAAGACACTGCTTCCAAGGTTAAAATGATTTGCCCGAAGGCACAAATTTGGAAGAAGGCAGAGCCAGAGAGTAGAAAACAGACAGTTTGATTTCCAACATCCCCTTCGTGATACCATGTTTTGTTTTGTTTTGTTTTGTTGATTCGTATGTGATACTCCCAGGGACAGGTGAGTAAAAGGAGAGATAAAAGTGCCAGAAGTGAAAGGGCTGTGGAGGGGAAGGGAGAGACCAATAAAACAGAGGTGCAAGAGGAGAATATTGTAACTGATAACATACAGGCCAAAGAAATAGACAGGACAGTTGAGTTAATGTCTTCACAGGCATATCCACTTGTCTTCCCATGACCCAGATTAAGACCCTCTAATCTGGAGGACAGAGCCCTTTTTACCATGGAGAGAGAAATTTGATGGCGACTATACTAGCAGGGGCAGAAAGTTGTGCATTTGTGTGTGCCTATGCTGAACCTTTTCTGCATGCCTTTTGCATTTTGCAGTAAGATTCAAAACCATAAATTATGTACAGCCAGAAAGCTAAAAGGGCAGGGCCTTTCTGGAGTTCATTTCGAGTCTGAAGTTCAGAACACTTTTAATGACATAATTGCAAAAATCTACCCAAGTGAAAACTTCTCTTTGAATAAGGAATGCATTTTCAGACAGTGGCACAGTGTCTCTCTGTGTAGCCACAGCTCCAGGAGCTGGGGGGAGGAGGAGAAGGGAAGCCACACTGGCTTTGGAAAGGACAGATTTGCTAAGAGCCTGTAGCCTCCTCTCACCATCCTGAGAATGAGTCAGCAAGGCTTTTGCTAGACATCAGGAGCCAGTGGGTCCTGAAAACCTGGTGCTTGTCAGATACAATATTAAAATGTGGATGATCTGGTATTTCAGGCCCCTTGAAAAAGATCTGTTTGCAAACACATGATTTCTGCACACAACCAAACAAATCAACAGATACTAAAGGACACACACTGGAAAGCAGATTACACTCCCTATCTTGTCACCCTTTCAGGTCCCTCATCAGAGACACCTGTTCCTGGAAAATTCTTGTGTTTCCTCCCAAAGAAATCATCTGCTTAGATAAGCTTCCCCACCTCTGTGCTGACATGAGTTAATAAGGAGTAGTTCTAAAGCCCAAAGCCTGTCTTTGGGTCTCTGTCCTAACATGCCCTAGCTGTGTCACCTCAGCTGGGTCACTCAGCTGCTCCAGGGCTGATCTTGACTGATGAAATAGGGTGACCTACCTTAGTAGAGAGTTCTTATGAGAATCAGTTGAGCTGTTCACTGAAAAGCTTTAAACTACTGAATGGCATATTAACCCAAAGCACATCAACAGTTGTTCTACATGAATTTATCCTTTTCACATACAAATAACCAAATACTATGTGCTCTCTACTCAACCTGATTTTTCACCTAAGTGTAATTTACAAGCTCCCGTAAGGTGGCAGGATATGAGTACACTATGTGATGGAGCTACACCCACCGAAGACACTTACCACAGGCTAGGGTTAGGGTGAGGGTTAGAAGGTTAGGGTTCAGGGTGTTTCCATTGCCTAGTTGTCACAGTGCAATGGAGATGGCAGCCGTTGTATATACCTCTCTGGTTGCAGGATTGTGGTAATAAGTAAATTCTAAAGGCTTAGTGGCTTCCTGAAACAAAAGGCTGCCCTCTGATAATAATTTTCCAAGCAATTCAGATCATATCCAACTTTCTTGAGACCTCTCCTTCCAGTGTTGACTCCAGAATCAGCCTATATCCAAACTAAAGCTTTACATACAGAACTTCTTCCATGCCTGCCTAGTGAATTGGGCATGGTAGCAGCAAAGAACACACACCTGACATCATTGCTTAGGGAAGAAAAGTACCTCACCTCTACTCAGAGTCCATTGACGAGAACTCAGCCCCATGATCTCATCTTGACCACAAGTATGGCTAGGAAATATATTCTTGTAGAGTCTCCAGGAAGAGTAAACAGTGATGAAGCCATAGTGGTCTTAGGGTCAAGGATAAATACTAGACATTGACTGATCCAGAAGAAAATATCTTAAATCTGAAACATTTTGCAGTTTCCATACCCATCAAAGGATTCATTTATTAGAGATGGATAATTTACATAATGAAGATAATAACACAAAGTTCCTCTAAATTTATTAATACTTTCAAAAGACTTAATGTACTTTACCAATCATAACAATATTTATAATGTAAAATAATACTTATATAAATAATAGGATGCAAAATGTTATCTACTATCAGTAGCAATTGGCACACATATAGAACCCACATCTCATTGGGATAGTCCCATTGTCAACAAGAGCTTGCAAGCCAAAGGGAAGGACATAGTCTGTCCAGGTGCTCAGGGGTTAGCTAGATTCCTTATAGTGGTATTTCCTGAACAGGCATGGGACTGAAATTTTTAGGAGTCTCAGACTTGTCTGCCTCCTTGCAGTCAAGTCCCTTCAGCTGTGTGTTGCCATTGTGCCAAGCATGGGTGTTTTACAAATGTAGCACAGATCCCACCACTCCTGGCAGGAGTTCTCATTACTCTCAGCCTCCTCAGCACACCCCTTCCTTTCCCACTGCTCCAACGTCATTCATTTCACACAAAAGCCTCTTCGCTTGTTTTGATCAGATTGACCTATTTTCTGCACATTTTATTTACCATGGCCTTTTTCTTTGAATCTTCTTTACTCATCCTTTACCCATTCTTCCTATATCTGCCCTCCTGTCCTCACTGTCTAGACTCCACTCAAAAGGTGGGTCTCCCCACCTCCTCACTGCAGGGCCACCCCATCTCCTCCCCATGACTTTGCCCCATCTCTCTCCTCCAGACCATTGTGTGTGTCAAATTTATTCCTCAGCTGTGTGTTTATTGTCCTGTCTCCCCCAACCAGAACACAAATTCTAGGAAGACAAGGATAACATCGGCCTTATTTACTAATATGGTTATATTACCCAGAAACAAATCGTATGTCTTCAACAAGGCTCTCATGCTGGATAATCAGAGGCATGCATCTTAGTTTGCTTTCTTTTGCTATGATACACACCATGATCCAAGCAACTTCTGTAGCAAGGGGTTTGTTTTATGTTACACTTCCAGGTCAAAATCTATTATTGAGGGAACTCAGAGAAGGGATCCAAGGCAGAAATCATGGAGTAATGTAGCTTACTGACTTGCTCACTGGGTCATGTTCAGTCAGCCTTCTTATAAGGTCCATGCCCATCTGCTTAGAGACAGTACTTCCCACAGTGGGCTAGGACCTCATATATCAATCATCAGTCAAGACAATTTCTCACAAACATGGCCATGGGTCAATCTGATCAAGGTAACTCTTCAACTGACTTCTCTCTTCACAGGTGATTCTAGCTTGTGTCAAGTTGACAATAAAAGCTTACCAGCATTGAGAAATGGACATTATCTGTCATCTATCTAATAGGAATATATAAATAAATGGTTTGCTGAAACCAGGGATTCCTAGTTAGAAGTGGGTACCTTTGGCTAAAGTCATTACTGCTATTTACCTAACTTGCCAAAGGAACCTAAGTAGTGTTGTTCATTTGTGACTTTCATTGGAAATACTTCATTGAGAGAAGGTACAGAGAAGGAAGAATAAGATTCTGCATGGAGATGAAGAACATATGAGAAAATAGGCATCTCTTAAAGGAAAAACAGCATAGCCATGAGAGATTCTGAGAGCTTGTTTTCTGAATGTGTGCAAGGCTACTAACAGGTGCAAAACACAGGAAGGGGCCCGAGAAGGACAGATGGGCACTGCATTCCCTGCACTCAGGCTCCATTCATTCCTGAATTCCTTATACAGCAGCTGGAAGCAGAGGAAGTGAACTGCTAAAAATATGGAAAATCCTGACACATCATGGAGTGTGAACAACCACCTGTGGTCTTGGCTGAACTTGGCCAATTAAGATAGGACATATGGCAACAAAATGCCTATTTTGCTGGGAGCTCAAAGAAAATGACCACTTAAAGCTGAGCAACAACAACAACAGAAACCTGGTGCCTTGAGAGTCCACAGGATGAGTACCAAGTTCAGCTGAGGTATGGGGCTTGGAAGACTTCCTCGAAGGAGTATTTGCACTGAATCTTAAAGAGTTTGAATTTAATAAATCACATCCCATCAGACCATCTGCACTGGTCAAGGTTCTCTAAAGGAACAGAACTGGTCAACTGAATACATGTATTCAAAGGGGATTTATTAGGAGGCTAACAGGATGCAGTCCCGCTAGTCAGCTAGTCCAATGATGGCTGCCTCACACTGGTGAGGCTAGATGTGTCCACAGTGCCAGTCTGGTGCTGAAGGTGTGGAGGGTTCCTGGGGAGCTGCTGGTTGTCAGTCTACGTGAAAGGTTGAAGAAGTTGGTTCTAGTATTCGTGAAAGATGCTGCGACAACAGGAAAGGTGAACTTGCTAATGACCATGAAAACAAGCAAGCTAAAAAAGAGAGCAGCTTCCTTCTTCCGTGTCCTATGATCTTGCCTGGCACCAGATGTGCAGCCCATTTTTAGGGTGGGTCTTTCTGCTTCAAATAAGATGATCAAGAAAATCCCTCACGAGAAAGCCCAGCAGCTTGTGTTTGGGTTTATTCTAGATGCAGTCAAATTGACAACCAAGATTAGCAATCACAACACCCCTACCAGGGGGTATGACGTCATGACCTCAAGAGGAGGGGCTGAATACACACTGAAGCAAGGGGATGGATATTCCAGGTGTCTGGATGTAGCATTTGGAAAGAATCCTCCCCATGTGAATTCTCCTGCCTTTACTCTCACTGCATAGTGAAAACATTGCTGCTGTCAGTCAAAACATAAGAAACCTGACCACAGTGTCCATCGTTCAGCTGATGAGGACACTAACGTACAAACTACTTTTGAATGTTATTCTGTCTTTGAACATTGCTAAACCATAATAAGCCATTTTTTTCCCATGCAGAGAAGAGAAGGAAGATGATTAACACTGATTTATCACCTTGCCTACTGGGTATTGTTATACTAATTTTATTGACTTAACCTATTCCACAGGCATAGAAAACTGTAAGTAGAAAGATAACAAGAACTTTTCCTTCTAAGTCAAATACCTGCTAGAGAAAATCTGAATCTCTTTCACTACACTTCTCATAGGTTTTAAAGAAATGTATCTTAAAACGCCACGTGTTTGAGTTTCAGACGAACAGCTTAAGATGAAGTCTGATACAGTACATGCTTGACTCCCAGGAGTCTCCATGCCACTGCCTCAAGGACTACACTCTGAGTAGACAGATGTTCACATGCCAGGTGGACGACTCTGCTGCAAGGCTAATGTACTGCAGAAATCTGCTTCCCCAGATAGAAAACTCATAGCTTAGAGAGCGTGATGGTTTATCCACAGCAGCTGAGTCTCACCAAAGACAAAGGTAAGACTGAGCCAGAAAGTCATGGAACACAGGTTAACTCCTGAAAATGTTCTCTCCTTAGACCTACAAGGGAGATTCTTCAAAGCCATCTTCCAGAGGCTGTGACTATATAGCATGGGGCATAAGTGAAGGGAGTAGCTTCATCATTCACACACTACTGGAGAGGAGCAGTTAGATGCCGAGGTTCACAGAGCTCACCTCAGCCCGCTTCATTACTATCTTAGACTTAGAGACAGTCCAGGGAAAGAGTCATACTGTATAAGTACTATATTACCATCCCTTTGAAATAAAACTCAAAATAATGAAGGCAGTAAAGAGGCCTTGATATGCATATTTAGGAACATCAAACATTAAAGTACTTAGTAAAGATAGAGGGTGGTAAGACAAAGTTACATAGAGTCATCCACAAGACCTTGGTCTAACCTGGCTGTGTATATCTGTCTAGATTAAACCTTGCTACTCAAGAAGCTGTCTACCCACTGGCTATGTGTGTATTGGGGGATATAGCATGTGGTTGCTGAGCTCCCCACACTGTAGACAGATATTAAAGGAAACACACCTATTTCGTATGCAAGATAAATAGGCAGAGAACACCAGAGTGCTCACTAATCTGTGCTCCAAACCCTCACTCATGAGATCGCTTCCCACTGTGAAAGTACAAAGATCATTACTGCTAGGGAAATGAAATGAAGATGTGTTTGGAAACGTCGTGCCTTGGGTACATGAGCACTATTCCAATAATCAATCACCCAAATTGAATTGCTTATTTGTACATCTGATTGTCTTTGCATTATTTAGAAGCTATTTAATGGCAGCCTGCCTGACAGCATGCATCTAACACATGCCAGGGAGATTTAGGAGACTCAGAAACGTCTCTTTCTAATTGTTTGGACAGGTGTATTGATTGCAGATTCCTCTTTCAATGTTCTTTACAGTGCTTCATGTTCTTTGTATGCAACACGCACAGAGAGACACTCAGGAAACTGTGTGAGGAGTGTGCATGTAAAAAATAAGCTATGTCACAGTGATGGAATCTACCCACTCTAAGCAAGCCTAGTATCCAGAGCCAAGAAATCACATGGCCAAATCCTGATTTCAACATGGCTGCTAGACCTGCTTCCCACATGGAGGTGGAAGGAAGCTTTTCAGGGTGAGTAGGATATCTATGGCATTTCGTTACTCTGTCTCAGGCCTGGGAGCATGGACCCTAGCACCAAGGCTGTGTTCCAGGGTTATGTGTGCTTAATACACTTAGCAGGAGGCTGATAGAACTTTCCAGAGTGGAACAAGTAGTGAGATTGCTTGTGGGCTTTTTATCCACCACCCCTCACCCAGAACAGCAAGCAGGAGCTGAAAAGCCCCGACATTTGGTATGGGACTGTGACTAGGAGGCCTTACTGTGGCAGAGGTCACTACTTAGAAACCCCATTCCTTCAAGTCCTCACCTTACCCAGGCTGTAGGTTTGATTACACTACTGGGTTTCCTTAAGTATTAAATATAAAAAGTTTTAAAGTAAACACATTAAGAGGTGATGGCTTTTTGAGCTTATATCTGGCTCTTAAAAAAATCAAAAAGTCTTTAATGCACTGTGCATCTTTTCCATAGGAACTGTTCCTTTTTTTTTTTTCTTGTCCCTGTCAAAATTTATTTTCCTGTCCTCTTTTCTCTCCCTGCCTGCCCTTAAGAGAGATTTATGTGACAAGCTAAGGCCTTGATAACAGGTCTACTGGATGTCTAGGCTTTGGTAGGGGAGAGCAGCCATGGCTTCAGGGAGTCTGAGCCCCCAGCTCAGGCTGTTTCTCCCAGAATTCCTGAAAGCTTATGTCTGTCACAGGGAGATCACCTACTCAAAGCAAGGGAAGTTGGAGAGACTGGAGGCGAGCAAACAGCTTCTGCAGAATGACATTTTGATGACTAAATTAATCTGAAACACACTAACTCTATTCTCTGGATGTTTCCAAGGTAAAGCTCAGAGAAGGAAAGTGACAGCCATTTTTCAAGCCAGGAAGTCCTTTGTCAATAGTTACTGACATTTTGATGAACTCGCAGGTTTCCTGACTTCAGGCCCACCCATGGCTGAACCAGCATGCAAACTCCATTTTCCAGTTTCTCTCAGCCTGCAGTCACCATGCCTTGGCTGCTTTTTCCCAGGCCCAGCATTTGTGCTCGTCCTGGGAGTATGGCTTGAGGTGCTGGAAAGAGCAGACTGAACAGGGAGGTACCAGGGCCTCTGCCAGATTACAGAGACCTTAAGGGGATGTGGCCAAGACGGTTTAGGAAGACCAGACTGAATGAGCTGTGGGCACTAAGGCAGAAAAATCAGGGAAGGACACTGTTGATGCATTTGTAAAAGAAGAATGAGTGCATTGGGCAAAGCCATGGGGTGGGAAACAGCAAGCAACTGACCCATACCATAGGTCAGCTGGCACTCCCAAGCTCTTCCTATAGTTCCATATTTCATCTCTGTAAACGAATTTACAAAGGTGTCCTGTATGTCCTTTGCTGGCTGATCCCAATCAGGTGCTGTCTCAATCACAAGGGAGATTATGCACGGGCAATGCCGGGATTATAGTGTAGGGGAGGAAATGGGGCTAGTAGAATGTGACCCTCCAGAATAGCCATCTGTCCATTAGCCCTAGGCAGGAGACTTTTGGTTGTAATTTATATTCCTCTTAGGTAGAAGAAGAGAATGGGGGTACTGAATTGGTCAAGGGAGGGAGCTGAAGACCCATACTCCTCGCTATGAACAAAGAACTCCTTTTATAAGCTTTTGCACATATACCCACACCCACCCACAGAGGGAGAGGAAGGAGAGAGAGAGAGAGAGAGAGAGAGAGAGAGAGAGAGAGAGAGAGAGAGAGAGAGAGATCCCTCTTTCAAGCCAAGAAGATGTTTGTTGTCATACAAACCTCCGAATCCTCTCAAGAGATGTCAAATATTGTTGGAGATCATTTGTCACGGAAGGGACCCTTAAATGTCAGCCCAGCATCCAAATATGAAAAGCTTCAAGTCTCCCTTCATGCCACCCACCTTACTGCTCTCCTCTCCTCCATCCTGTCTCCCCAGCCCTATTTATTTTTAGTGGCAATAAACCAGCCCCTAATCTAGGGAGTTGATCTTTTGAGTAAATTTAATTAACTACATTTTTAACTACAGTCTCCTAGCTGTTGGCAGGAGGGAGCCATTTGTCTTGCAGATGACTAGCCTGACTCCTGGAGAGGTGAAGGGAAGTGAAAAGGATGGTACCCCTTCTCTTCTTCCTTCATCTAGAGCATCAGTTCATGGTACTATTACGGACCATGGAAACCACTGTAGGTAGATACCAGATTGGTAGCCCAGAGAGGTGAGACTGTGAGCAATGAAATCCAAGCCAGCTAATGAATGAAGTGCAGAACCAGGAAGAGCCAAATATATGATTATTAGTGTGAGTCTATGTGTAGTCATGTGATTATGTACACACATGTGAAAGTGTGTACATATGTGCATTTGTGTATGTGTTTGTACATATGTGCATGTATTGTGCATGTGTATGAATGTATGTAAGCATGTGGATATGTATATGCACACTGTGTGTGCAAATATGAGCATGTGTATTATGTCTGCATGTGAATATGTGGCTGCATTATGCATGTGGATGTTTGTGGGCATATGAATGTGCACACATATCTATGTGCATGCACATTATGTGATTATGCTCATATGTGTGAATGTGTGCACTATGTGTTGTGGTTGATATATTGTGCACTGAAATAAACTTATCTATGGGTCAGGGAACAGAACAGCCACTATATTAGACATAGGTTTAGGCAGTGGTAGCATATGCCTTTAATCCTAGGATTCAGGAGGCAGAGATTCATCTGGATCTCTGTGAGTTCAAAGTCAGGCATGGTGACACACGCCTTTAATCCCAGGAAGTGATGGTAGAAAGCACAAAGGTATATAAGGCATGAGGACCAGGAACTAGAGCCCCTTTTCAGCTTTTAATTTGTAGCAGCAGTTCAACTGAGATCCATTTGAATGAGGATTCAGAGGCTTTCAGTCTGAGGAAACAAGATCAACTGAGGAATTGGCAAGGTGAGGTGGCTGTGGCTTGTTATGTTTCTCTGATCTTTTCAGCATTCACCCCAATACCTGGCTCTGGTTATTTCATTTATAAGACCGTTTAGCAATTCTTGCTACAATGTGTGTACATTTGAGTATGTGAGTCTATTGTGCATGTATATGAGTATATGTATATATGTATGCATACATGTGTATATGGGCATGTATGTGTTTACATATATATGTATCTCTGGCCAAAGGCTGACAGCTTTGCTGTCTCTGCTGGTTTGACCTGTGGCCTCCTGCAGGGTGATAAATGGGAAAGAAGCAAAGCAGTCTGTTTTTCTGCCTGTATTTTTCCCTTCTTTGTTTTTATTAAACACTGATTATTAATATTAGAAGTGGAACACTGCCACAAGAAGCCATTTGCAGTTAATAAGGCTGTCTCAGCTGCCTGGGGAGTTAATGGAAGGCCAGGGAAGTCATGTGAGAACCACTTAAGTGCCATGTTCACCAAGTGGATCAGAAGGAAGGGCAAAATGGGACACCCTGGCAGCTCAATTCTAGTCCCCCACACTGGCCGGGGATCCCCATTCCATGCAGGGATTGAGGTCATTCATGGATGTGCACAGCAGCTGGGTCACAGGCCAACTGTGTACACTGCAGTTAGAGAGCAGGCCTCCCTGCCTGCAGCTGTAAAAACATTGGTCAGGCCTCCAGGCAGACCTGGCCTGTCTGTCCCAAGACCTGAGGACTGTGGTCCCCGGGCCTGGCCTCACAGCAGATGGTGAGGTCCTCAGTGTTATGGCTCCACCTCACCCAGGGTAGCTTCAGCCTCAGACTGGGAAACTGATGACAAAGGAATTTAATGGTGACAGGTCTTTGAGATCTGGGGGCCGCTTGGAAGGGAAAAGGCTGAAGAAGTCCTGCAGGTCCGGGTTGCCCCTTCAGATAGGCTAGCACTAGGCAGTGAGGTGAGCTCCTACCTGCTGGGGATTCTGATCAAAGTGCTCTTTCCTGGTCTAAAGGAAGAAAAACTGACCCTGGGTATGTGTTCATCCCAGGCTGGGGGCATGTGAGACTGAGGAACTTCATTTCCCTCTCTAAAACAAGAACAGCAGGGCACGCCACAAAATGACAAGCAGCCATCTTCCTAGAGAATGGAAGGGGAATGTTTTTATGTCACTGCCCTGTAGTTACTGTGAGATGCAAATCTTAAAACTACTGGACGATACAATGACCACAGCGAATGGGTGCAAAGTACACACTGAAGAATGGTATGCATGAGACAGATGGTGGGTATAGTGCACATTCATGTCTGTTGAATCTGAGAGGTCATTTACATATCTTTGTGTTTGTGGATGCAGGTGTCCAGGGGTATGTAAGAACTCATCTGGGTGTCTGGGTGTACATCAATGGTATAAAGCACCGGTGACCTTCATCTCCCTCTCCTGCCCTGTGCATGGCTTCCTGCAATAAAAATCTATCCTGAACACTTCTGCAAGGGGCTCTGTCCTGAGTACTTCAGTTCTTCAGGGCGAGGAGGAGAAAAGTGAATCTGACCCTAGGAATGTGAGTGAAATAACAATCATTTAGACAACAGCAGCACTTCAAAGCTCCAGGGAAACCAGAAGGCCAGGGATTCCATCTCACATGGGCCACAGCTCACTGTTCCTATGGAATGCAGGTTGGTTTACCTTTATCTCCATGTAAGATAAAGTTCTGCCTGCTCTATGAACCACCCAGAGTCTATTAAATACCAACTAATCACAAGTTTTTCAGATGCCAAAAGGAAGTTCTTGAATCCCAGAGATCTTTCTCTATGAAGCACAGCTCTCAGGCCTAGAAATGTGCCAACACAATATATTGTCAACACAACGCCTGCTGGATGCCAGGATGAAGAGCTTGTATGAAGAAAGGAGTGTCCGCCCTCCCTTTTGTTTTCTTCACTGTTCAATGAGGCCATGGACACTTTTCAACCTGCACATCCCAATTCAAGAACCCTCCCTCTAACACCCTAAAATCTGTGGCCCTGCATATGGCCACCCAGTCAATCTACTATGAATTTGTTCATCTGGGACATAGCAACAATCAGACATAGAGAAATGGGCACTTAAAAGGAATGCAACAAAATCTTACAATTAAAAAAAATCATGAAAGAGAGAAGGATGTTTCAATCACTTTAGTCTCCCTTCCGAAATGCACGTTATATTAGTGAATTCTCATGTCCCAGACTTCAGCATGTTTGTTTCAAGTGTCCTTCAATACCCCCCTGCCCTATCTGGGGATGGGCTGGTTCTCTTAGCTACGTGATAGGGAGAAAGGAAAACAGTCCAAGAGCAAAATCACTGTGTCCTTGAAAGCAGCTAGAAGGTAAACAGATGTTGCAATAGTTTATCTCACGATTTAAAAATGCATGAGGTTAACACAGGAAGTAGGAAGTATAGCCATGGAAAGATTATGAATGGAGAGGATAGAAGACCTCCCACTGAAGACTCCCTCAGTCGGAAACTACAGCTGATGTCCTCAGCTTTCCCAGCTGGTTTCTGCTGGGCAATTGTGAGCACCTGGTAAGATGTTGGTGTGTTGTCTATTGGCTGCTTCTCTGTCTGTGAATCACTACTGATTCTTTTACTTTGATTGCTATATATTTAATAAAATCACTCATTCAACATCCAGTACTACAGACCATCTTCCCTAGGAAGCCAAACCAAGAATGACTTGGAAGACAGAGCAAGCTTCCAATGATAGTTCCAAGGATTGGCTCAAGAGTCCAAGACTTGAATCGTATCTCTGCTGCAGTTAATCTCTGGTCTTGGGTGAGTAGTCATATCCATCACTCTGTAGCCCAGTCTCTTCATTCAGAAAATAGAAATTCTTCACAGGCCTGTAATGAGAATTATATGAAATAATACACATCACCAAGCCTGGAACATTCAAGGCTTGATAATAAAGAGCTACTGCTACTTGAATACCTTTAGGCAAGTGGGGTGGATAAGTTGTTCTACAAAGAATCTGTGTGTCATGTAACTGGAAAGACAGGGAACCATATTTTTGCTGTGGAAAGGTCTGGTCTTCTATGCTCTGAAGTCAGACTTTGGAGAAATAATAACCCTGCTGATGTAGGGATGGGGTGCTCTAGATACTTTCTGTGGTTCTCAACTGGGGAGACACTCTAGTACCTCAGGGCCATTCCAGCCAGCATTGTCTTAGAACCAGGATGAGAAAGCTAAGTCTTCAGCAGGGAAAGGAAATTGGCCATTGACCTTCAGAATCTCAAAGGCCTCTTGAGATGACATACGCTACAGGTAAAACCTGGATACTTGAGAGGGAAGTCCTTGGTCATTTGAGAATCTAAGAATACATGTCAGTCTAAGGCTTCCAGGGAGTTCTAGTAGACAACTCATTTAGTACCTAAAGGGTCTCAAGGACGCATCAAAACAAGTCACAGTGGCTAAGCACTGCTTGTCTAGATGGCTAATTTGACTGGTGCACTTGTGTTTCCTTTTTAATTGTCTTAATTTTGCCATGCACACAATGTGGAATGTGTTAGTCATGTGTTGTCTGTCAGTAATGCCAAACTAGAGAAGGCATTCAGAGAGTTAACTCCAGATTGGTTCTGGAGGCAAAAACAAACACAAAAGACTAGAGAACTGAGCAGTATCTCCCATGTGGAGAGGGAACACAGAATTCTGAGGTCATGTGAGCAGGCTATGATACTGTCAGAGCCAGCCAGAGCTTGTGGGCAAGTCAATGAGTTCTGCCATCATGCTTTCACCACCAGGATGGACTGTATCCCCTAAAACTGTGACCCCAAATAAACACTCCCCTGAGTTGTTATGTAATAGATGGACAACTGATACATTCCATGTGTGTCAGTGTCTGGACATGATTGATCCTAGAAGTGACTCTCCTATAGACGCCTATAACCTAATATGGTCTGGCGATAGTCCTTACTTGCTGGCTGTCACAACCTCGGTAACCACAGAAGTCATTATGACAAAATGGGATCTAACACTTCAGCTTCTTTGACACAGGAGCACCTTGTCCTCTCAGCCTTCACTCCAATTCAAAATGGCTGCCAGGCTGAGGAGAGCCACGCTCTGGAGGAGAGGAGTGCTGTGAGGAATTGCTATGCTCAGTCTGGTTCAAAGCTCATTCAAGCATGGCCTTTGCTTTCTAAAAGCAAGCAATTCACGTAAATGACTCTGAAACTCATTCAGTCGCAAAATACCCCAATGCACTTTGCGAACCATTTTTAAACACTAATACATTAAACCTGCAATAGACAGTTGGAGGGTAAATTAATTTATTACTTTTTTTATATAGCTCCTAGTTAAAATAGAAAGTAAAGAGAACCAAAGTTTTAAGACAAAATATAAGTCCTTAAAATTTAAAAAGAGTTCTCCCCAATCTTCTCATTTTTCCCCATTAGTTGGAAGGTGCAGGGGGTTATTTGGTTTCTGCTGGAGTGTGCCAGAGGCTGCCTCTCAGCATCTCAATAAACACACAACCAGGGTGAAAGGCTTAGGACCCTAAGAGAACTCACATTAATGCAGGATCAAAGTCCTGACTAGGATCACCAGGGAAAGCAGAGGGCAAGTAAAGAAGCCAGGCACCCTTGGTCTCTGCAGAAAGAGCTCTGGAGCTAGACCTCAGGAGCCAGCTCCCCTGAAGACACAGAAGGAGTTATCTCACACTAATAAGACAGAAAAGTAAATTAATTAAATAATGCTGTAAAAATGGGGATTTAAATGATATGATACAGAAAGATTGGAGGAGCCACCTCAGTGATTCAGTCTAGAACTGGAGAGCCACTTTCAACTTGCCATGGACACTATTGATTGGTAGAGAATGCCTGAAATTCTGTGATGGAAAAAGCCTAAGGCCATTTGGGATACAAGAAAAGAATTAGGTAGTGGTCCTTGACTTCTACTTGAGTAAACATCCATTTACCCCCAGCCTCAGGTGGAGAGGGTGAAGGGATTGAACTCAAGAAAGAAATCAGACCATTTGAAGTTGGGCTTTGGGATCCTCATTTACATATAAGAGTTCATTTCAAGTCATACATTGTGCCTTTGACCTGGAAGCTAGGCCTGCAAAATTTCCTCATGCCTCATGTCCAGTTCACAAATATCTTGCTTGGAAATTTCTTGGTGTTACAATAAATCCAACTGTTTCCCTACTACTATCATCTTTTTAGATATAAACAATATTAAGCAGAGAGTATGTCTAAAAGAAACTCCTCCAACTGTCTTGCCTGTGTGTGCTGATCTCTACCAGGAATCTGGTGTGATCCATGTAGCTTCCTTAATCACTGTATATTATTTTTTTTACTCTAGTAAACCATACTGTTTATGACAATATACTCTTCTCATTAAAGTGGTGTGGAGCTCTTTTTTTTTAATAAGTTGAATTTATAATCAAAGTTCCTATAGATGTCAATAAGTCAAATGCCTTTGCATTGGAAAAGTGGATGTTTCTTGTCCTATGGAGATGTTTAAACATTGATGAAGTAATAGATACACACCCTTCCTAATTCTTCCCTTTATAGAGAGGTCAAGGTCATTATATTTCAATAGGATCAACAGCTCTTCCATGGGTGACTAGACAGACATCCTCAAAGCTCATGCAGGACCCAGGGATTCTCAACAACCCTTGCTGGTTTTCTGTTTCATTTACCCTGGAAATAGTATGCCTTGTTCAGAAAGTGTTGAACTAGTAACCATCCTGACCCTCCCATCACTCACCCACCATTTTACTCTTAAAGGCTAGATGGGATGAAGATGATACATTTCTTCAGAAATGGCTTCCAAGAGTGACCTGGACTGGGCTCTGTGGGGTGGTTGAAGAGCCTCCCTCACAGGGAGCATTCCCTCTGGGAACTTCCTAGGGGTGGGTCAGAGTCAGGATCTACCTACAGGCCTGCAGACTTCTATACTCTCCCTTCCCAGCACCACCAACTGGAAGTTAGATCAATGGTTGAACAGAGGCTGGAGTAAGCTAAGAACTGTACTGAGGAGCTACAAAGCCACTCAGCATGGCATTTTGAAGTGTTTAAGGATGAGGGCATTCTCATGATTCAGTGGCTCAAATCAGCATGTACTATAGGTTTTAATGCAGGGAAAGTGTACATATTGCTAAAAATATCTTCCAATATTTATTTACAAATGTTCTCAAATTTCCTCAGTTCATAAAGTAAACATGAAAGTTTCATATCTGAAAGGAATTCCACATTCTGTCTAGCCTATTCTTGACACAATCAAAGCTCTAAAATATGAAGGTTATTACTTACAAATTCTAATGTTAAGAGTCTCCAGAGCTCTTAGATGCTACAGTCTAGCATGATAGGGAACAACTCAAAGGCTCAACATCATGTCCAGTTGAACTTGCTCTTACTACAACTTATATAACGTACTATTTTACATATACTTAGGGGAAACACATGCCTTTTATGGATCTCTGAATCTTACCTCTGTCTTCTCTGGGTTTTCTAAAAACATGATTCTTTATTTTCATATTAAGACATTTCTTTTGTTTTTCCTAAGTTGTCTGCCTTTGCCTATTCCTCCCCATTTTCTTTTATAGAGAATCAAGGCTAGAGCTAGAGACATGGTTCATAAGAGGTAGTTTATTTATCAATACATGCATGCATGCATGCATGCATGCCTACCCATTCTTGCACAGGTTGCATTTGTGCACAGAGAAATTATGGATAATTTTCTCAGTAGGAAGTGCGCAGACCTAAATGTTTTCCATCTACTTAGTATCTACTAACTTCCATTAATAAAATATTCCCTCCCCTACTATGAATTCTCATTATGCAAAATTCTAGTAAATATGATTTTAATTCTGTATACTTTTAACATATTAGTGAGAATTGTACTCTGAACATACAAAATCACAAGTCATTCTGAGTTATTAAGTAAAAGTTCCCTGAAATATAGAGTGAAACCACATCCAAAGTCACAAAATCTTGCCACAGTGTATTACTGGGTTGGGTTAAACAAAAGACTACCAGTTAGCACATAAAACAAAGTCATGTTTTCATAGATATAAAAACATGGAAAAAGGAATGAAGGAACATAAACCAAAATGAATAATATTAAGTATCTCAGAATGGTGGTAATAATTTTTCAGTGTTTCCAGTTTATATTCATCTGCATGGAGAGTATGTGAGTTATCTACAAAAATAGGAGATGAGACCCGGGGAAGCGTGGAAGCTCTTGCTGTGTGAGCCTGTGATCCTGGGTTTGTTCCCCGAGTGCCCACCTAAAAGCCAGGTGTGGTGACATGTGTCCATAACCTCAATGCTGGATGGGTTATCTCAGAAACAAGCAAATTCTATGTAGCTCTCTGTCCACCAGCCCCGTGTACAAATTCCTCCTCGATATCAATACAGAAAAGGGAGAGGCAAATCTGGAGTTTGGGCAAATAACTTAGATACAGAGCCACTTCCTGCAGTGATTTCTGCAGTGATCCCAGCCCTCATGTTCTTAGAGAACCCAGCAGATGAGGGGGACCCTGGGAGCAGTGAATGAACCTACGGTGCTCTTCAAACTTAGAATGAAAGCAAAGAACATGTTCACTTTCAAGAAGCATGACAGCGCTGTGTCCTGGACATCATACACAGTCCATCTGTTTCTTTCCTCACAGTTTGCACCTCCAGGAAATACAACATTTTATTTCCTTTCTCAAGACATCTACTTAGAGAACATTGCATATTTTGAAAAATAAGGAAAAACGAAATAATACCCATTTGAAGCAGTTATAAACTGTTTAAAAGAGGTGAAAAGTGTTTGGGATGACTCCTTCTGAGGCCTTGGTACTTGATGGTGTGATGTGTAGAAAACACTTCTTCTGTGTGTTGGTGGTGAATTCTCATTGTCAACCAGGTGGCAGTTAGCAACACCAGCAGGTCTAATTGAGGAAAGAAGCCCTCCTCCGGTGAGCTAGGAACTGGGACTAAATATGAAGGCAAATGGGAGAAAGTCAGTTGGGTACCGGGATCCCTCTTCCTCTGCTTCTTGCTCTGCTGAGGTGTGAACTACAGCCTCATACTGCTGCTCTAGCTGCTTGCCTTCTCCTGTGATGGAGTATGTCCTCAAACTATGAGCCAGAATGAACTTCTCTTCCCTTCAGTTGACTCTGCTAGGCATTTTGTCACAGTAATGAATAAATAACTAATACACAGTCCTCCATCTTGGCCCTATGTCTCATTAGATTTTTAGTGCAGTGGTAACCTCGCCAGAAAGGTCTTCCATGACATCACTTATCTAAATAGTCCCCTAGTGACCTAGGTCTTATTTTAGTTCTGGCTGAAATTAAACATTGACTCACCTAACTGTTTTCTTTCTCCTAAACTTGTTTCTCCATCTTCGAAAAATCAGAAACTGTTTTATGATCATCTAATCTTTGGGGCATAGAGGAGAGCCTAATATACAGTGTACTTCCTTAAAGTAGTTGGCTGATTTAATACACAGTAAATATTAATTAGTGCTCACTATATTCAGAAAGAGTAATAACCCATCTTTCTCTTGGTAGCTCAGGTCATGAATTTGGACCTTAGGAACTTCGTAGAGTAGAAGTTAAGAAAGGGAGTCAGATAGTATCCTGCGTTTTCCTCTAAATTATACCGTTAAAAAAACAGTTTGGCAGAAAAGTTGCAAGAACAGCATAATGAAAACTTATGTACCTTTAACCTAAATTTGCCAATTATTAAAATGATCTCTTTCTATCTCCGTGGAAATATATGCACATATATAAGCAGAACTAGATGCACATAGATACATATACAGATCCATATGTATGTGACTATTTACATATAGATACATACACATAACATATATGTGTGTATACACACACCTAATCCATGTTAAGTCATTGAGAAGTATTATAGGCACCATGACACTAAACTACTAAGGACTTGAGCAGGTTTCTCCAAGAAATGAGAATACTCTCACATAAATGCAGTATAGCTAATGCATTTGGGAAATACAACACTAACAATATTGTTGTCTGATAAATTGTTAAGATTCAAGTCTCCCTGACTGTCCCAATGCTGTCCTTATCATATGAATCCTCTTAATCTCAGATCAGCGCATAATCAACATGCAGCTGGCTGACTTGCCTTATCTGTCTCTTTGAATCCCAAGAGCTCCCCAGCTCTTGGTCATTTAGAACATCAGTTCTTTCAAAAATTCCATTCTAACCGTCTTACTGGGCATCTGCCAGCATGTCTGGTTCAGATGACATGGTTTTGACCAGAATATTCTGGAAATCACCATTATCTTTCTTCTTGAGCCACATCAGGTGACCCAGAAGCAGAACGGACTCCAAGCTTCCATCATATTTAGCATGACTTTAGGCAATTGTCATCAACACTCCACAGAGACTTGATTTCTGCATTTATAAATGAGGATAATAATGTTATCTTTATTATAAAATATTTAAATTTTAAAGTGTAAGTTGTCAGGGAGAAGAGACAGGAGGTTCGCTGTGAGTTCAAACCTATCTCCAGAGAAGGCAATAGATAGATAGATAAATAGACAGACAGATAGATAGACAGACAGACAGACAGACAGACAGATAGATAGATAGATAGATAGATAGATAGATAGATAGATAGACAGATAGTGATTTTTTAGGACAGGTCCTAAGTCCAGCCCTGTTTAACAAGTATATAGCCTTCAACACGTTCCTCAATCTCCCCATACCTCACTTTCTCTGCCTGTAGAGTAGACTGAGGATTGCAAAGCTTACATGTGTAAATTACTTGTATGAATCTATGGCAGCAAATCAGTGAAGTAAACATTAGTAATTCTCTGTTATTGGCAAAGTGCATGTGAAGTCACAGAGTAAAGTCATCATGGCCTTTGAAGTCTACAGCTATTTCTGCTCTTTGTCCCTGGGATGTTTTGCAGGTACACATAACATGAATTGCTAAACGATCTTATTAATTAAAAAAAAAAACTCAGAGCCAGATATTGAGGTGAAAGTTGAAAGATCAGAGGAACAGAACAAGCCAGCCACAAGTTCTTACTGCTAGGAAATCAGCCCAAGAGAGCTACTTCCTGTATACTCACTCCTTATATACCTTTCTGTGCCCTGCCATCCTACTTCCTCCCTCTGCCTAGCTATATCACTTCCTCTTTCCGCCCAGCTCTATCACTTCCTGTCTGTCTGTACAGACCTCCAGACCTCTATGGTTAACTAGTGTTGGGATTAAAGGTGTGTGCCACCACACCTGGTCCTGTTCCCAGTGTGGCCTCGAACTCACAGGGAACCAGATGAATCTCTGTCTCCTGAATGCTAGGATTAAAGGTGTGTGCTACCACTGCTTGACCTCTATGTTTAATATAGTGGCTGGCTTTGTCCTCTGATTCCCAGACAAGCTTTATTTGTTAGAGCCCAAATAAAACATCACCACAGGTACATGTGTCTTCCTCTTACAGCTTCCCTATCTTTTTTCTCAGCTGTCAGGGAGAGAGCACATGTTTTGTTGTGACTATATGACAACTCATCGGCACTCTTCAAATCTGTGGTGGATACCTAGGCCTCAGTCACAGGATCAAAATGCCACGCTCCATAGAACCGAGTAGAATTGGTAAGACTCTGGTTCCACTTTCTTGTTTCTTTTTATTTTTCTCAATTTAATGTTAGGCAGCTGAGTAAACATTCTTCTGAAGTACAATGAGCTGAAAACCTTGTCATCTGGTCAGCTAATGCAGCACCCCATGGAGTAGTCTAAAAGGTCCCTGTGATGGAGTATCTTCATCAGGCCTTGTTGTAAGTGGAAAACATCTCCATCAATATCACCAGGCACCAAGGAGCATCCCTCTAATCAATGTCCAACCTTGACCTCAGATCTCTAAAGTGAACAAGGGGTTGTAAAGAAACTGGTGCACCAGACTCAGCAGAAGTCCTAGTACCTTTAACTCATCAGTACCATATTCCCTACCCTACTGTGTCTCTGAACTGCATCTGGCTGGGGTCCAGCAGCAGATGGGATTCACTGACTTAACTGGTCTCCATAGTATGACTCTGTCTTCAGCCTTGGTCTGATTCCATCTGTGTTTGTTTGTCCAAGTTATTCTCATTCCATCCAATCCATGGCCATCCACTGAGTCAGCCAGTAATTGCTCCAGCCTCCCTTAAATTCCAGGAAGGAAAATGGATTAATACTTGGGGTGAGCCTGCATCCTGAGAAAGAATCCACAGATGCCATGTTGCAGCCAATATACAGCATACGGGTTCTTTGTCACCACACATGGTCACTAGTCAACTTAATTTATCTATTTCAAAGCAATCTACATCAGCTTGTTTACATCTAGCAATAATGAAATGAACATCTTTAAGAGAGCAAGGGGGTGGGGGAGTAGATTGTTAAGCCTTTCAATTTCTCTATTCCTACCAGAGCCTGAGCATGCAAATGCAGTTTTTACAGTGACCCTATCAGTAAAAGTCTCCCTTATTAAACTTTCTTACTATAGACATCATCAATAAAACACCCCTCCCCTCCACAGGAAGCCCCTCCACAGGATTGGTCACACTTACTATGATGGACATTTCACTATATTTTCCCTCCCTCGTGTTTAAAAACACTGATTAAAAACTTCCATACTTCATTTTCTTTGTGAGAATGGAATGAACAGTTCAGAAGCCAACCTCTGAAAAGCAGTCGGCAAAGCTGAAAAAGACAGACAGAAATTTGGTAAGAAGGGAGACTAGCATGACAAAAAAAAAAAAAAAAAGGAGTATAAAATGATAGGTTTCAACTGGGGTGAGCAGACTGATGGTGAGGAATGGGTCTGAGCATAAAGTATACAATGAGAAAATCTTTCATAAATGTAAAAGCTCCAATTCAATTAAAGTCTGCCTTTTATGTGTCAGATGCTGGCTGGCTGATGCAAGTTAGAAAGATAAGACATGATTTCTGTGCCCTGGCAAGGACGGGAGGCAGGCATGTTATATTTATTTTTGAAAATGCTATGACTGTGTATTCCTTTGTTTGGCACCAGGGGCCTGGGAAAACTGTCTTGCCAGAGACTGGGGGAGGCAGTGAAGTTTGCAGCACTGGGTTGAGCAGCAGAGAAGGTGGGACTAGCAAGAAGCGTGGTTGCTGCTCAAACATGTCACGAGATGGTCCAGAGGGAAAACAGCTGCCGGGGACACACTGTGGGTTTGGGTGAGACTTCCACAGACTCTACTTAACAACTTCTCATGGTCCTCACCCAGGTGCCTCTTTATGTCGTTGAATGTGCTTCCCCACCCCACCCACCCCACCCCACCCCCACCCTCAAACACAAGCATACTGCAATGGACTCAGGCTTCCCGCGTGACAACATTTTAACCTCTCTTTAGATATATTTCTAGCCTCTCCTTGAACAAGGACTTCACAGAAGACCTTCCTTAAGCCTGAGCCCTCCCTTGGAGCATGGCACATAGAAGAGATTCATGTACATGGTCAGGAGCAATTAATAAAATTTAGCAAGCTCAATGAAAGCCAGGTTTAAAATCTAATTATGTCCCAGAAAACACTAGCGAATCCATTTAAAAGCTCTTATAATTTATTAGCGTTCACTGAGTGGCCATATGTAATATAAAAATGTGAAAAATGTGAAAAAAATCAGATTTCCTCTACGCCAGAAAGAATCATTTAAAAGACATAATGGAAACAAAATTACATTTACAAAAGTAAGAAGAAGGGGAAAAAAGGCAACTATCTACAATAATGACCCTAAAAAGATATGCAAAGGGTCTTAATAAAAGAAACTACAAAGTCGGTAACTGATAAAAGTTCTAAGTAAATAATGGCTCTGGATAAGAAGACCAAAGCTTTCTGGCAAGTCGGCACTTCATATAGGTAAGGCATAATAGTAACATAACACAAAATTAAAGTCTACTTAGATATATTGAATATTTGTCAAAATAATTCTAAATGTCTTCTAGAAATAAGCATATGAGAGATGCCCTTATTTGGGGGAAAGTATCAGTGTGAATAGACCTCTCCATATAAAAACTACCTGACAAAATTGTGATAATTTGATGGCATGAAGGAGACCAAAGAACCAATAGCCTCCCCCAAACTGGGAATCACCCAAAACTAAACACATGTAGCTAGTTGTTCTGTAGAACACTGCAAGGGGGTGATGGGAGGGGTGGCAGCCAACAAAAGATGCTATAAAATGCTAAACCACATGTAAGATGAAGGAAAGCCTCAGTATGTGTGTATATCCAAATAAATTCTCATCATACGAAAGACTTAAATGTAAAAATTGATGAGAGGAAGAAGATATCTTAAACTCACCTAAATGGGAAGATATAATTGAAACAAAAAAAGCATTTAAAGGACACTATAAAGAAAACAAACAGATATAACTATTAAAATGTAATTTTTCATATGCCCAAAATAATAAGCAGAATAAATATCAATGTGAAAAACTGGGAACAAATATCTGCAATGGATTCAGAAAGAAAAATCTAATGATCTTTGAACCATGTAAAAGTATTAAGGATGAGGAAAGTTTAAAAATAGTAAGCAAAAGACAGAACAACTTCACAAAAGAAGAAATGTAAAAGGTGCACTTCTGTGTGGGATTCTTTGAAGCAGAGTCTGACATGACAACTGGGGGCTCCAGAGAGAAAGACTCAACTGAGAGAAAGGTCAAACTGCACGAAGTCTCAGCAAACGCAAAGGACTGGGTCTAGTGGTGCAGTCCTGTAATCACAATGACTCACAAGGTGGAGGCCGGAGGATTACAATTCCTGGCTAGCCTGGGCTACAGAGTGAATTCCAGACCACCCTGACAATTTACTGAAATCTTATCTCAAAACAAAAGGTCAAAAGGGGGCTGGAGATATAGCTCAGTGGTAGAGCACTTGCCTAGCTTGTGAGAAGGGAAAGAGAGGGAAAGGGAAGGAGGAAGTAGGAGGAGGAAGGGGAAAGAGTAGAGGAGAAGGAAAGGGAGGAAGGAGTAAAAGGGATTTTTTTAAAAAAAAATAAAGTTTCTTTTTGTAACATTGAGGTCATCTCACCAGTAATACAAGAAACAAAAAGATGTCCATCAAATCAATTTGGTAAACATTTAAAACTATAATGATACTTAATGGAGACATCTGGGAGGTAAGACAGGTGTAGACATGCAACTGTTCTGGGTGAGCATAGATTCAGCCTTGGTGGAAAGTTGTATCTAGGAAAATTAAAAATATAACAAATGGTTAACGTCTAAGGAAAATACTTACAAGACTTGTTTTGGCCGGAAAATATTCACAAAATGTGAAAGAAAAATAAACCAGGGCCACAATCTACATTTTCTGTAAAACTAGGTAATTTCTTGAAATTTGATCATAATACATAAAATCCAATGGGAGAAAAAGGTAAAAATCCAGAGATAGAAAAAGAATGAATGATTAGCAAGGGGTAAGAAAGGTAGCTGGGCTGAGTGGATGGAGATGTTCACTGAAGATACTAAGCTGCTATTTTCCTGCCCCATCATCTTCAGAGTAGGACCTATCCAATCTTCCAGTTTATTTTATGGTCCTAAGATAACAACTGAGGCTCCAGCCATTGCGTCAGGAAGGAGGAAAAAGGGAAAGTCAAATCCACTTAGATGCCAAATGAGTCATGTCCTTTGAATGAGTCCCATGCGTAAAACATCACTCCACCCCCTCCATCTATGAAAGAGTAGTAACACATACTTCTTAAACAGTACAATCATCTGATACACAAAAGATGGTTGCTATGCAAGAAAAACTCAGCAGTTGGTAGATAATACATTAAAATTCAGAACAATGGTGAGGGAGCTCAGTCAGTAAATGATTGCCCTGCAAGCATGAGGACCTGTGTTCAAACTTCAGAATTCATGTTATTTAAAAAAAGTTTCATGTAACAACAATTAACGGAAGAAAAGAGTACATGAATTTGGAAGAGAGCAAGGTATATGGAAAGGTTTGGAGGGAGGAATGGGGAGAATGAAATGATGTAATTATGTCATAATCTCAAAAATAAAAAATAGAAATTATTAATTAAATAGATTTTTAAAGATGTGCATGTAGGAGACAGACAATTGTAATCCTAATGCTTGAGAGCAAGAGATTTCTGAGGCTTACCAATCAGCCAACTGCCACACTTTGCAAATTCCTAACCAGTGAGAAACCCTGTCTCAAAATAACCAAAGTAGACATCTGGGGGGAAATGTCTGAAGTTTTTCTCTGGCATTCACATGCACACATACACAAACACACAGGTGCACCCACACACATTAACATACACATATGCAAAACCTGAACCAAGAGGACAGCAATGTGCAAATAGTATGTAAACACATAGAGGCGAAAACTCATAATGTGAAAGATTTTGTCTTTGGAGAGAAAGACAGAAAAAAAAGAAGAGGAAAGCAGAGATTTCCTACTGGTGTAGTTGTTGCTGTCATTGTAAGGCTTTGGGCCCGACCATAGACACACACTCATTTCCTATAAAAATGACAACTTAAAAATTGAAAAGAAGAGATCAGACATGTGAGCACTAACTACTCAGCCCACTAACCACAGAAGCACAGTCAAAACCACAGCGAGGGGTCTCCACACCCCAGGAAGAACAGCTGTTACCCAAAAGGCTGCAGAGGAGAAAGTGCTGGTGAGGACTGAGCATCCTGCATGCTGTAGGTGGTATTGACAATGAGTTTAGCCAGGATGGAAAACAGTATGGAACTTTTAAAATAAATATGAAAATCTCAAAAAATAAAATAAATATTTTTTAAAAAATAAACACACTACCATATAACCCAGCAAGGCCACTAGCTTGATACAAGCGTCATCCGAAGGGGATGAAATTCAAATATGGAAGAGAGGCCTGTTCTTCCCTGATCATCAGAATCCATTCAGTGAGGACTAAATGAAGAAAAGGTGGTACATACACACCAGGAAATACTACGCAGCAGAGAAAGTTGCAATAACACAGAGATGACTAGAGATCACTATGCTAACTGAAACAAGCCAGGCATGGAGAGACGAGTACTACATGATCAAAGTTTCCCAGCCTCTGCTCTCCTCAACCTTTAGCTACCTCTGCACAACCAACATCTGTCAGTCCAGCCCCTTAAAGTCCATGACCTTTCCAAGTAGTAGCTCTGTGATGGTAGCTGGATTCCATTACATTTTCCTGCAGCTTGCAGCACATGATGGGATCTTTAAAGAATTTTCATGTTACTATAGTAAGAAAAGTTTAAAGCAGAAGTGTCCAAACTTTATACACTGCAAGATGACGTCATCACCTGCAAACTTTGGTCTCCACTGCTAGAAAATTGAGTGGCAAAATACAACAAAAACAAAACAAAAAAGCACACCTAAACTTACAATGCTAACGTAAGTTTACAGTGATGTGCTGGGCCACACTCATGGCTGGTTTATCCTGTGTTACCCATCATGACTATTCACGAAAATGATCAGATACTCTACCACGGAACTCAATGCAGCATTTTTCATAACAGGTAAGACTTAAAAGCATTTTTTTCATGGAAAGATCCCCTAAACGTGTACAATATTACTCTACATAAAATGAGAAGTAACATTCAAAACACATACAGTTAAACACACACAGCAGGGTCAGCAAGATGGCTAAACAGAGAAAGACCCTCACTAAGTTTGACAACCTGGGTTTCATTCACAGGGTGAAAGGAGAAAACTGACTCACTGCTTGTCCTCTGACCACTGTGTGTGCTCTGTGACATGTTCCCCCCTACACACAAAATGAACGAATAAAAATATAAAAACATACATAACACATTTAATATGCATATGCCTATTAAAATGTCTGAGCAGGGCTGGGAGATGGCTCAATGGATAAAGAGCTTGTTGGGCAAAACTGAAGGCCTAAGTTTAGATTTGTAGCTTGAATATAAAAGCCAGGCATGGCAGCACACATCCATAAACCCAGTACTGGGGCAGGGTAGCAGAAGAATCTCCAGGGCTCAGTAATCAGTCAGTTTAGACCATATAGTGAAGACCAGGTTGTGTGAGAAACCCTTTCTTCAAAAATAAATTGGAGAGTGATAGAGAAAAGCACTCCACATCAACCTCATGCTCACTGAAGAGCAAACATGCCTGTATACATGTGTATTACATAAATACATATAACACAATGCTTGTGGCACACACATGTAAGCATACACATACGACTATGGATAGTCTTTTGTACAGAATGGTGCAGCTATGGATTAAGCTCAGGGTCTTGCCAATGCTAATCAAGCTTTTTAACACTGACTTACATCCCCAGTCCTCCTTTAACATTTAAGTTTGAGATAGGATCTCACTGAATTGCCTAGGCTGGCTTTGAAGTCACTGTAGTCCAGAAAGGCATTAAACTTGTGATCCTCCTGCCTCAGCCTTTCAAGTATTCGATATTATAGGCATGCACCACTGGGCCCTGCTTGGGTGGTCTTTTAATTGAACATAGTAGTTACCCCGATACACCTTGAGAAGATAGGGAAGGAACAGAAATAAGTTACAAGAGAGACTTAGTCAATTGAGAACTTTATTCCAAAAGTATCATTTGTTTGTGAATATATTAAAAACTTAAGAGCCAGGTCATGGAGACAGTCTCCTGAGAAACAAAGGCCAGTTGCTGTTGATAAATGTCCGTCCACCAGGCCAGGTGGAGCTCAGCTTGCCTCCCTCTGCTTCTAAGGAATGCATTTCTCTTAAGAAGGTCACATTATTCATGAGACAGTCTGCAGTAGTGTAATGAAAACAACCTATTTTTCACTTTATCTATTTTTGAAATGTTTGTTTTAATTGGGTGATTAGCCAGTTTTGTTAAGGATGTGCTGACAGACATAAATTAGCTTTTGAAAGCACTACTTGAAAAAAAATACAAATGTAAACAAAACCAAACATAAAAAAACAGTCTGTATCCAACTGATGTGGTTATTTTAAGAACACAATGTAGTCTCTCTGGTGTGAGCACTGCTGAGGGCTGATCTGTTCTTTAACTGATTTCTGCCTCTCTCGTTTTCCAGCCCAGTTGGTAACGGACTTGAGAAATCACAACGGTTACATCTGGACATGTGCTCTGTCAACACCTACACTGGGGTGCTGAGTCCCAGCCTGTGTTCTGGGCATGCAAGACTGCGTTGACAAAAGCACACTGCTGTTGATTTGCAAGATTCTGATTTGTTCTGTTCAAGAGCACACCTAGCAGCAGATGCAGCAGATGGCCTGAATCCGCATGTCTTACAGAGACCTGAACTAGTGTGGAAACCAGCTGCCCTAGCAGGACTAAAGAAATAAAATAAAAAGTCCCCTCCAATCCAGCTGGTGGTCCCTCCAGTCAGGAGAGAAAACATGGCATCCCCCAGGCCATGCCAAGGGCAGGGAAAGTTTCGGGTCAGAATATAATCATGTGGTTCATCCTGTCCTTCTTCCAAGTCATGAGGGAAGAAAACACCCTGCTCATAGCACATCCCATCAAATACTTGAAAGATGTTGGATGGAATTCGGGATGCTGCTTGGTATTCTCTTTCCTGTTCAGAGCTGGTTGGGCAATTTCTCAAGACAAGCTGGGTATGGGTGGCACTCTAGAGTGAAGTATCTGCTGCATTTGCAGGCTGGCCTGGAGTCACTTCCTGCTACCTAGGTAGAGTTTACAGATGAGGCAAAGGAACAGCTCCTTTTTTTAATAATAAAGTGTTCACCATTGTAAATTGCCCCAAAAATACCACAAGAGAAAAGAAGAGGGGAGGAGAGGGAAGAGGAAGATGACTGGGGAGGGAGAAGAGGAGAAAGAAAAAGAAGAGGAGGAGGAGGAGGAGGAACTATCTTACATTCCTATTGTCCTCAGCAAATTCAATAGCCCAAAGTTAACTTTGCAAGGAATCACAGTTTATAAAGGGATTCTATGTAAACCAAGAGGCACACCCTCCATCACGCAGTGATGAGCAATGATGCTCACTCTTGCTGCCTTCCTGATGTAGCAGGGCCCAGTGTTGCTCCTGGAGCAGTGTGGTCCTTGCCTATTCCTCAGAGCCTCCTGTTTGGTCTCAAAGAATTCACAAAGAACTCGTGTTGTTCTCTTTTCCTCCCAGGGTACCATTAAAGAGTACGCACATGTGAAAGCGGATCAACCATCATGCACAAAATGTTAAGTATGTGTGCCCTTGTTTTGTTTGCCTGATTCCTTCTAGCAAACGTTATGCTCTTCATGTGACAGGAAGAGAGACTGACTCAAGAGTCACACAATGTTTAAGAGACAGAAACAGAGCACAGGATTTGCAGGTCTTGAGGACTCAGCTGGAATCTCATTTGCAAGTCTTCCACTTGACACCCTGGGTCTCTCCAGGTTGAGAAGGCTGGGGAGAAGTTGCCAGATGTGGGAGAGATACCAAAAATGATGCTTTGCTCCAGCCAGCACCTTCAGGAGAACACCACAATCGATCAGAATCCTGGTTCCAGATGCACTGTCTCACACATGTTCTCTATCAGTCTTACCCTTTCTGCTACCAGGAATTCTTTCCAGCCTCAAGGCCAGCACTGTCCCTGAGCTGCCAAAGCCAATTCAGGTAAAAATCCTGTTCTCACAACATTTCTCATCTCTGCAAAGGGCATGCTCTGCTTCCTCTAGTCTCTTGGCACTGTCGTTCTATGCACCAAAACCTGCTCAGTGTTAGGATTAACTTGAAGCTCTAGAGCCCCTCTTCCTTAAATATTAAGCCCATTAAAGGAACACCTTTTAACACACAAGTTCCACATAAGGGAGTTCTGGGATTTTTACAATGGATCTGTAATTAATGTTGAAACTCACCCAACTGAATTGCATTCCATTGGCAGAAAGAAACTTAATAACACAGTTTACACTTACAAGAGCTGTCTCAAAAAACATTTTGCTCGTCCTGTATCATTTAACCCTTACAACAGAGAGAGGAATGCTTAATTATCTTTACCCTGAACAAATCAGGACTCAGTAAAAACCTCCAAGGTGCTCAGAGAGTTAGTGCTGGAGCCAGATCCAATTCCGGATCTCAAAATTTGTTTCCAAGATTCTTCGGTCTAAGCTGCACGTAGTGCCTTGAAGGAAACAGACCTGTCTTCAGCATTCTCCAAGACCTGCCCCTTGTGTGCCTTCTCCTGTGGGTGCAGCCAGCAAAAGCAGGCCAGAATCTCACTGTCTTCGATGTCCCATGCTTCCCCATGCACTTCCTTGGGATGATCAACAGTTCCTGGGAACCAAATTATCCTGCTATGGTATTTACTCATTCTAGGAAAGAAAATAGCATGTGTGTGGCTAATAACATTTTCTCTCAGATTACAATCTCAAGCTGTAATGACCATCTTGTTCTTTGTTCCATGTATATTTTGGAAGGGGGGTTGAGTCTGGGCTTTATTATTGCTTCCTCTATCACATGTACCATTCTTTCTTCGACCTCCCTGTTTTTCTGATTCGTGTGCTCACATTTCGCTTCCCTTCCCTTTTTTTCTCCTTCTTCATTTTTCCTCTTCCCTTCTCCCCCATCACAGCAGGAAACTGACAAAATGTCAGTAGGGTGAACTCTGTGCCCAGTCTCTCCAGCAAGAGTCCAGCTTGCACTAATACATCAGAATACCAGCAGTAACAGCAGCAGGAACCCTGGCGTGTACTACCAACAAGCCGGGTATTTTGGCGGGAGGTGTCTCTTCTGTCCAATTCCCTTTTTAAATAAAAAACACTTGTTCCAGTATAATTATGGCGGTAATGTTGTGGAGTGTGATGAGTCATCCAGATCCTGGGGCTGTTGCTGCACCTGTTGCTGCTTCTGCTGCCCTTCCAGGGCTGTGCAAATCACCCAAGGGCAGAGCACACATTGGATGGCTCTTGTAAAGCCTCCTAGGGCACACAAAGGCTGAGCTTGTCGTCAGCCTGGCCACCTGACGATTTTCTCTATCAGATTTCTTCTCAAAGTGCTGAGTTCCAGAAATGTTCTCTTTTCTGGAAACACATTCCATGAGAGCTGAGAACAGAACACTAGGTCAGAAAGGAGCTTCCCTCCTTGCTCTCATCTGACTGAGGGCATGAAAGCCCAAGAGGCAGTTCCCCCATCTATGACACACTGAAGTGCAGGATGCTCACTCAGACTGACCCTTGTAGCAGTCATGATGAGTTAGGAAAGATGCCTCTGCTTTTCAGGGCCTTAGTTTTCCCAACTCCAAAACAAGAGCTTTGGAGTGACTAACTTCTCCACATTCCAGCCAGCCTCAATGTGTAATTTGCAATCAGATCTCTTTCTGCCTCCTATTCCCTCCACTTGTCACATGGGAATATTCCTGCCTTTCTGACTTTACTCTTTAATCAGTATATGTGAATGGATCATCTACTGAAGATATGAAAGTCATTTATGGAAAATTGCTGTACCACAGACATATATAAGCTTTGACCACTACCACATGAATGTACCTGTAAAAGCCATAGGTTGCATCCAAAGGATGAGCTAGTCCTTTTGGGGATCCCCATGCCTCCTTTTCCTGGGTCACTCTTTAACCAAAAGGTGAATCCTTACTAGGATCATAAAACTATTCATGGTAGGTGGTGTTTTAAATAAAAAGGGTCCTCATAGGCTCATATATTTGAATGCTTAGTCACCAGAGAGTGGCACTACTTGAGAAGGAATAGGAGGTGTGGCCTTATAGGAGAAAGTGTGTCACTGATACAGGGCTTTGAGGTTAAATCAGGCCCAGTCTCTTTTTCTGCTGCCTGCAAATCCAGATGTAGAACTCTTAGCTACTCCCTCAGCACCCCGTCTGCCTGCCTGCCACCATGTTCCCAATCATAAGGGTAATGGACTAAACCTCAGAAACTGTAGGCAAGCTTCAATTAAATGTTTTATTTTATAAGACTTGCTGTGGTCTTGGTATTTCCTCATAGCAATAAATGACTAAGACAGAAGTTGGTACCAAGGAACAGGGAAGTGCTAAGACAGGCCTGACCATGCTGCCTATTGGCAGAATGTGCTCTTTGGGACTTTGGACTAGAAAAGCAGTTGAACACTTTTATTGGAGCTTAGTAGGCCATACGAGTAGGGTCACAGAAGATAATCATGCTCAGAGTGAGGTATATTATGATGGCCTGGCTGAAGAGGTTTCAGAGGAGGAGAGGACTATTAGTAAGTGACCTAGAGATTTTTCTTATAATATTTTGGCAAAGAAATTGACTGCTTTATGTTCTTATACAAATATCTGCCTGAGGCTAAATTGAAGAGTAAATTGACATTAGTAGAGATTTCAAGACAACCTAGTACTGCTTTTGGTGTGTGGCTATTATTGGTTACTCTTGTGCATATCTGTAATGAAAATGAGTAAGCTGAGCAATGAAAAATACAAAATGTACAGTTTGAGTAGAAAAAGGAGCTAAGTCCAGTGCTCAAGGAGATACAAAGTTTAAAGAAAATCCTGATGTTGAATAGAATAAAGGGAATGATGACCTCAGGGAGGGCCTGGACAGATGTGCTGCAGACTCTAAGAGACTACAAATGTCAGTCCAGATTACTATACTCAGCAAAACTTTCAGTTACCATAGATGGAGAAGAAAAGACATTCTATAATAAAACCAAATTTAAAAAATATCTGCCTACAAATCTAACCCTACAGAAGGTACTAGAAGGCAAACTCCAACCTAAAGAGATTAACTACATTCAAGAAAACAGGGAATAAATAATCTGAGACCAGCAAAGCCAAAAGAAGAGAAACACACATACACAGGCCACCACCAACAACAACAAAATAACAGGAATCAAAAGTCATTAGTCACTGATATTTCTCAACATCAATGGGTTAAATTCTCCAAGTAAAAGACACAGAGGTAAAGAATGGATGGGAAAACAGGATACATCCTTCTGCTGCATCCAAGAAACACACCTTAACATCAAGGATAGACCTCACCCCAGAGGAAAAAAAAATATGGAAAAAGGTATTCCAAACAAACAGACCTAAGAAACAAACCAGTGCAACCATTTTCAAGTAAATTTTTTCAGTAAAAAATTTTCATCCCACCAAAAGCAATCTACAGATTCATTGCAGTTAAAATTCCAGCACAATTATTTGCCTATCTTCAAAAGACAATTTAAAGCTACATGGGAAACACACATCATAGCAATAAAAACCACATGGTATTGGCATGAAAACAGACATGTTAATCAATGAAAACAAATTAAAGACCCAGACATAAATCCACACATCTATGGATAGCTGATTTTTGAAATACACCCTGGAGTGAGGGTGGGAGGATCAGCATATTCAACAATTGGTACTGTATGCAAAATGAATGTATGTAAATATGGCTGTATGTAAAAGAATCCAAATAGATCCATATGTATTACCCTGAACAAAATTCAACTCTAAATGGATCAAAGACTTCAACATAGGACCAGATACACTAAATCTGATAGAAGAGAGGGTGAATAGCCTTGAACTGATTAGCATAGGAAAAGACTTTCTGAACAGAACACTATTATAGCATGCACTAAGATCACAATTAATAAATGGACATCTTGAAATGGAGAAGCTTCTACATGGCAAGGGACACCATCATTCAGACAAAGCAGCAGCCTACAGAATGGGAAATGATTTATTTTGTCCTATTCCAATTTGTTTGGTTTTGCTTTCTCTTCTTGTTTCTGTAACCTTCTTTTTATAAAATAGTAATATTTGGTTTCATCCTAAGTCCTTCGGCTACCTAGTCTCAAGTTCTTGGTCACCCAAGTGGGTCTTAAATCAGGTATTGCTTGGTTACTCCCACAGCTTTGTGCCATCATTGCTCCAGTATGTCTTGCTGGTAGCACACCACTGGAGACAGAAGGTTTTGTAGCTGGGTTGGTGTTTATGTCTCTCCTTTGGTAGCTTACAGAGTACCTTCTGGTACCAAGAACACTAGCTAAGAGGGGCAAAGGCTCTAGGGAAGCACAAGATCAGCTTCGCCATGTCTGGTGAGTTGTGAGGGGTTATTTTCAGAAACGGGGCCTTGAGTCAGTATGTTGGGTGAAACCTGCAGCCTTTGTAAGAGCCTGTTGTTTAGGGATTGACATGGGATCCCTTTGGCCAACAATTTGATGATATGTAACCCCATTCCCAGTACTGAAGCTTTATTTGGTGATGACAGTTGTCTAGTTGGAGCTATCTCCTTATTATCCGGAGATTTCATTTAGATTACCAAACTACTTTCAAAGGTAGGACACGTGCCCAGCAGTAGATGGCCATCAGAAAACAAACTCAAAGACATGTTTGGAGGTTCCTTGTCTTATAATGCCGTATCAGGGCTTTTTAAAAAATGTATTTTTTAATTTTTATTTTCACTTTTATTTTATTCGTTTATTTTACCCTACAAGTTTTGTGTATAGATTATGGCTTGTGGTTTTGCAATTTTGTGGGCTACCTGAATGTACTAACAAGTGGGTCTCTGTGCCTGTATCAATTTCCTATGATTTTCCTTTGGTTCTTTTCCTTCTGTTTGTTTGTTATGTCCCATTCTAATCTGTTTGTTGCTATTTTCTCCTATTATATTTTATTTCATTTCATCATTATCCCTTAAATTTACACTTAGTTTCATATTCTAAAAAGAGACAGAAAGGGGTGGAAATGAACTGGAGGAAATGTGTGGTGGAGATGAGAAGAGTGGAGGAGGAGGAACCCATAATCAGAATATTTTGTATGAAAAAAATCTATTTTCAATGAAAGAAAAGGACAAATACCCTATTTGTCTATGTTCAATTGCAATTTTAAGAGAATAATCTACAGAACCATATTCGGAGTAAAATCTGTTTATTAAATGATGACCATTAGAAGTCAAAAACATTTGCATCAAAGGAGCTTGCTTCCCTCCGAGATCATCTGACCCGAATCTTCCTGTTGAAAAATCCGAACCTGTGAACATTTGAGGACCTTGCTTGGGATCCTTCAGGTAAGGATGCCTTTCCCAGAGCTTGCTACCCTGAGTGACTTGAGCATCTACGTCTCCTTAGCCCAGAAGTGAGTTTTTATTTTGGTTGAAGGGATTGACGAATATTCACATATATATTTCTTGAAAGGGACAGCACATCTCTGTGTCTTGGCATTGCAAATAAGAGTACAACAGGTCTAGTGTAAATCCTAGAAACTGGTGTAACAGAGCTCTCCTCGATTGCTCAAGTCAAGCCACCAGATCCCTCTGCAAACATGGTGGTAAATACGAAGATTTAGATAGAAAAAGAGGCAGAGAAAGAACAGAACAGGTACAGATGTAATGTTCTCCCCCTAGGTCATTGCTGAGAATTAAAGAAATGGAAACAGCATGCGTTCCCATTCACCGTGCATAAATCATTACTGAGGAGGCTGGCAGCATCTCTGTAAACTTCTCTTAGAGATATAGAAATGTACCAAGTTCCCTTTCTTGATGACCCAAGCAAAAAATGTTCAAGGGCAGAGTGAACTTGCTCAAAGACAAAGCTGGCTAAAGAGTCCCTGATTCCCACAGGCTTCTGAATACCCTGAAGGGTTGCTTGCCAGGAAGCTCTCCTTATATGCGCTGCCAACTACTATTGGCTCTTGTCAAGCATGCCTCTTCCCAAGGAACAGGGATGGAGGCTGAGGCCATGATCTAGGTCCAGGAACTGAAGCACAGTAAATAAAGAGGGACCAGAAGGTCAAAGTGTGGCTCTACCAAATGGAAGTCAAGAGAGGAGAAACTCACTTCAGAAACCAAAAAGAATCCCCAAAGCCAGAATAAAATATGAGTAGATATACAGAAGAACTGACGAGCCCCAGAGACAGGAAGCCTTTGTAATTAAACACAATCAGATCATATCAGAACCATTGTGTTGCTAGTTTTTGTCTGGGTTAAGGCCACAGGTACATAGTTAGACCCTCATTGTCTAAGCACACAGCCAAACATAACATTGCCCATAACAAGCAATGCTGTCTACTTGTAAGCACAACAATCTACATTTCAAACGGGGATAGCAGGTAAATAAATATCCTTCCCAGTCAAGAGGTAGGTCAGGAAGCCTGGGTATAAAACCATAACAAGTCTGCATCAGTTTTATATCAACAGTGACCAGAGAGTGTTGTCAGAAGCCCTTGAAAGAGGCCCCAGTGACAAATTGGTCTCCAGGAAGTCATAGAATCTTCTTTTAACTTTTGAGGACTGTGTTTCTGCCCATGATGTTCAATAAATATTTGCTAGTTTTAATTTGCATGTGTTACAATGGGCTCACCATAGTCATTCTGAGTTGTAAATGGAGAGTGGTTCAGCATTTGTAGAGTTCCACTGTCATCCTGTCATCAAATTATGGCTTTCCTAAGTCTCATCAGCTTTCTATCTGAGATGAGAGAGCTTTGTAAGAGACACAGGCACTTGAGATCTTCATATAGGTTATACATGTGTGTGTGTGTGTATGTATGTATGTATATGTATGTATATACAGACAGCAAGGTACCCAGTCAGACTAAGGAACTCACAGTGGATGCATGTTTGCTCTCATTCTCCACTGACATAACAGATGAGCTTGTGTATGTGTTTTCTGAAATGTAGAGAACATACAGAATGAAGCACACCATGCCCAGCATCATTTCCAAGTGTACAATCCACTTGTGATATATGATATGAACCCATCAAGTCTATTCAGGAAAAGGACTGGAAAATGGAGGAAAGAACAGAAAGCAGCTTGACACTGTAGATGTGAGAGAGAAGATCTGGATTCCAGCAGACGTGTGGCAGGGCAGCAGGTGCTAGAGACAGGAACATCAAGACTCACATATGAAAGTAGCCAGTGGGCAAAGAAAGTCTAGAACGCCCAACCCCCACCTCAACCACTGAGCTTCCTACAACAAGTAGTCTAAGGAAAAACTCACAGAATACAAATGTGACAGGAGTGGGTGCGGTATAAAAGACCTTTAGAGGGTCATGGATAGTGTGACCAAGAGTTTTTTCAAGCTTTTCTTTAGCTCACTTGTCTACTCCCACTATCATGAGTTTTTCTTTCTGTAATAAACTGTCTCTGTTTCTATTTTTAACCATAAGTCCCTGGTACAGTCCTTTGCTATGGAACACAAGAGTAAAGTACTTTAACAGGTGCCTCTGGGACTCAGGACCACCCCAACCCCTGCCTTTGTTGAATAGTACCTTAACTAGGTAAAGATGTGTTACATTTGTTTGTGCTGCATTTGTTTAATGACGTAAAGATGTGTTGCTTTACCTACCTAAGGCACCTGATTGGTCTAATAAAAAGTGGAATGGCCAATAGCGAGGCAGTAGAGGAATAGGTGGGGCTGGTGGGCAGAGAGAATAAGTAGGAGGAGGGATCTAGGCTCAAGAGAAGAGAACAATGGAGAAAAAGAGGGAGACGCCTGGGGCTAGCCAGCCAGGCAGCTGCCAGACAGACAGACATGGAAGAAGCCATAAAAGGAGGACATACAGAATGAAAAAAAGGTGAAAATCCCTAAGGCAAAACATAGATGAAGAGAAACGGTCTAAATGAAGTTATAAGAGCTTGTGGGACAAGCATAAGCTAAGGCCAAGTATTCACAACTAATAAGTCTCCATGTCATGATTTGGGGGCTGGTGGTCTGAGATAACCCACTACACCCCTGCCCCTTTATCTTTGAGTGGTCAGCTGAGATGCTTTTCTGGCATTGTGTCTAAGTTTTCCTATGTTTGCTGGCCTCCTTGTTACCTCCATGAAAAGAAGAGGGAAAGTGATTCCCCCAAAGACATAAGCAGTAGTAAGAGCTTGATTTCTGTGGGCCATGTTTCCTTGAGGTTTCCTATCTCCATCATTTCATGTGCTCAGCTACATGGGTCCCTGAAGGAAGATATTGTAGTCCTATTCTAGAGCATGTCTGGTGGAAGCTGTGTCCGCTGGAGGGTGGCTTGGTATGATGTGGGTCTAATTAGGCTAGACATGAGTAGTGCTCCCTGGGCAAGATGCTACTGTCCAGCCTCAGGATGAGGCATGAGTAGTGCTTGCTGGGCAAGATACTACTGTCCAGACTCAGGGTGCATAAAGAGCTTCCCTAGAACAAGGTACTTTCTAACAGCTTTGTCCTTCACCAAAGTCAAAGAGGATTCTCTAACCGACATGTGCGGAAACGGATTTAGATTTTGAAGCAAGGCCTTCAGGAATGGTATGCTCTGTAAGTGAAAAAATCAAACAAGAACACAGCAGCAACAAGCCCCATCCTCACAGGGGCAGGGGAGACATCTCCCACACTAAAAGCAAACCTTTCACTGAGAGTGTGTGCTGACAAAGGACCACACACACTGCACCAGGATGCCGAAAGTCATCTCTTCAGTGATGATACAGATTATTTGAACATTGGCTTATTGAGTCATCACAAATGAATGAAAACAATATTTCGTTAAAATTTCCTTCAATTAAGGAGACACAAAGAGGCTGTTATCAGTTTGAATACTGTGCATAATAACCTTGATTAAAAAAAAAAAACCAAACTTGTTTTGATCTTCCATCAAAATCTTTATGTATGTATGTAGTGAGATATGATCTGCTAATTTAGAGATATGCATCTTCACATTATATAATCAGGAATGGTGGCTTGTACTTGTAATCTCAGGATTTAGGATGCTAAAGCAAGAAGATTGCCATGAATTCAAAGCCAACCTGGGCTACTGAGTTTGAGGCTACAAAGTGAAACTCTCCCCCCTCCCTTCCTCCCTCCTTCTCTCCCTCTCTCTCTTGCTTGCTCTTGCTCTCTCACACACTCTCTCTCATATGTGTGTGTATGCATACATATCTTTAAATGTGTATTTGTTTTTATGTGCAACAGACAATTTCTCATTCACTGTTGCTTGGGTCCATACATTTAATTTTGCTTACCTTGTCTTGAGAAATGACACATACAATGAACACAGTTTGTACAGCCAAAGACACACTGTAAGCTAGAAATATTAGTGGCTTAGGGAGTGTAAAAAGAACACAGGAAATCTGTTTTCTGTCTTCTCCTTCCTGGGCTTCCTTTGAGCATACATTATGATGCAGAGCCTAAAAGCTGCCAGTTCCCTTTTGCACAGCCTATAATCCTATTAAAAAGGATTATTCCATTGTCCTGAGCTATCAGATCTTGGTAAGAACTCCTTTAGGTCAACCTTTAAGGAAATTTACACACATATTAAAAAAAAAGTTAAATAAGCCATTTGCTGTGTTTCTCAAAGAAAGCTAAGCCTGGGATCTCTGCTGACTGTGTCTGGCCCTGTCTCTTTCATTTTCTCTGAAAGCCATATGCAAATTATGACTGTATGGCCCCTTTGGTTTCTTGGATTTTGCAGCAAATTTGGGACACCGGAACATGAGTCAGAGTTTCATCATTTCCACTGCAAAGTCTGAAACGTTAAACCCGCTTCAGTCACCTCTGCTTGCTATGAACCTCATCCTGAATACCTTTAGCACATGAGATATGTAAGGTAGAGAGATGAGGGGAAGAACAGAACACATGTGTCTGGGCACCCGACGGAGCACAAACAGACTCCCTCCTGGTGGGTTTTGAAAGAGTGAAGAGTCCTAACTGATCAGTACCCAGGTTGGCATCCAGGATCTCAAGCCCAAACTGTCTTCCTCTGACTCATTTTTCTGCCAAGTGCAATTCAGACAATGGCATAGCAATCACCCTTTGCTAAGCTAAAGCCCCAAACGGCACTTACTCCTTTATCCCCACAAACCACACCCCATCCAGATTAGCTACTTCTCTAGGTGCTGTGACCAATATATGACAAGAACCTATTTGAAGGAGGACGAGTTTATTCCAACAGTTTGAGGGGATAATTCCGTCATGCCGGGGAAGTTATGGAAACAGGCAGGAAAGGCGTGGCGTCGGGAACCAGAAGCTGGCGGGTCACATTGCATCAACAGGCAGGAAGACAAGACAGAGCAGACAGTGTAGCCATGGAAGACCTCAGGCCTCAACTCCAGTCAGGCTCCACCCCATCATGGTTCTTTTATCTCCTCAAACAGCTCCACCAACTGGAGACCTAATCAAATATGTCAGCTTACTGGGGTGGGGATGCCTTTCCTATGGAAACCACAACACCATCTGCCCCTTAATTAGAACTTCCAGATGGCCAGTCTTTTCCTGCCCCATCAATCAGCATCCTCTGATTTGTTACCTCTTGGGACCCACAGCCCTGTGTGATCTGCCTGTAGAAGCCCTTGAACATGGATTAATATGCTTAAGTTCAAGAGAAACTATACAGTAACTTTAGTTTTGAGACTGTAAGTTTCATATCCCACTCACTGCCCTAAGACCACTAACTGGTGGTAATGGAAGAACTAGAGAGCCAAAAGGTAGGTAGACTCTAGGGACCCCAGATTCTAGTCTCCCTTTGGACAGCATCTGGCTGTGTGATTCTCGACAAGTTGTTGTCCCTCTTTTGACTCCTGTGTTATACAAAATAGTGGAGTTCTATGGAATGTTCTTGATTTTCTTACAGTCTTTGATTCCATGCCATGTCAATTAGAGAGGTTTCCAACAATGGAGGAACCTGTATGGGCTCATTGAATGCAGTTAGAATCCATCACACAACCCGTAGCCAGCAGATGTATTTCCAATCTTTCCTTCCAAGTTCACATAGGTGCTATTTTGATTAACAAAAGGCAAAGCAACTTCAAAAGATGTACGGAATCTAGAGTATCATTAGGAATCTTCTCAATCAACAAGATAGAAAATGCCATTACTGGTAAGTTAGAAGCAGCTAGAAACAGTCCCTCCAAACCGACGCTCATAGTCCAACCCTTTGAGAACCACTGAGATGTGACAAGCAAGCAATAAAAGAGTGAAGAATGTTGGTAACTTTTGCCTATTTCCTTTTTATGGGGAAAGGCATCTGGACACTTGTTAGACACTCAAACTCATCTGTGACCCAGATAAAATCCAGAACCAGCATTCCAGAAGGTCTGTTGCTCTCAGAGATTTATTTTTTTGTCCCATCTCCACTTTTGAAATAATGGTGACATTAATTTCTATTCATTTTGTTCCTACTGTGCTACCAAGAGCATGTTAAATGTTTTTCATAGATATCATATTGCCCAAAGTGACAATGTGAGAAATACAGACAGAAAGAAATGCCCCCACAGGCTTGCCTACAAGCCAAGCGGATGGAGGCATCTCCTCAATTAACATTTGCTCTTTCCAAGTGGCTCTAAATTTGTGTGAAGTTGACAAGAGCTAGCTAACACAAACAATGAAGAACATCTCTTTAATTCCAGTGTAACTGAAGAAATGGAGCAAGAACTTAACATAGTATGTCCAGTATGCCCCGTGTCCTCTAACCAAGATATTCCTATTACCAAACAGCTTTAAAGGTGCTCAGAAATGGATCCTAGGTAGACTCATGTGAGCTTCCAGTGGGATAACCACAGGTCCCAAGTCGGGGAAGGAAGTGTAGACATGAAATCTTTCACATTAAGTTCACTGTGGGGCAGAACAGGACTCACACTGAGAGACACGTGGCTGGTGTCTGTGTTCCTCCTAGAATGCCAAGTTGCTTACTAAGCCTAGCGATGGCTGAGGGCGGGAACCACAGGACAGAAATACATCACGGAGTGAGGGAACCATGAACCAGGACAAGCCTTAAGAAGGACAACATTTGAGCCTCAAAGGAAAAACAAAAACAAAAACCGTGCTCTTCTCCATTCATAGATACGCACAGCTGCTGCAGAGCAAAGTCCGTTTCTTCTTAAGAGCTCAAGGGAAGACTAAATCAGTAAGAGAAATTCCTCATTTGCATTTTGAAAATATTCAGCAATAAAATTAGCTGCTGTGCTAAATCTTCCCCCATTTTTCAGTTAAACTGGAATTAAAGAGATGTGCTTTATTATTTGTGCTAGTTAGCTTTTCGTCAGCTTGGCACCAACTAGGATCATTTGGGAAGACTAATGCAGAGCTGAGAAGAAGCTGCCATAAGATCGGCCTGGGAGCAAGTCGATAGGTCATTTCCTGGATTCATGATGATGTAGGAAAGCCCCCCACACACACACACTGTAGATTGTGCCTCCCCTCCTCAAGTGGTCCTGGGTTGAATAAAAATCAGGTTGAGTGAAATCATGGAGAGCGAACAGAGTAAGCAGCAGTCCTCTTGGTTTCTACTTCAGTTCCTGCCTCCGGGTTTCTGAATCCAGGTTCCTGCCTTAGCTTCCCTTGATGATAGTCTATAACCTGGAAACTGAAGCAGGTCCTTTCCTCCTCAGGCAGCTTTCAGTCATAACATTCAGCACAGCAACAGGAAATCAAAAGAGGACATCATCTTCCAGTCTTATTCCCAGCCACAGAAATCCCAAAACGAGGTGCTCATAAAACTTCAGAGAAGGCAGTGGGAGTAGCGGCGTTCTCTGACTCTTTTGCCAGCTTTTGGGACTCTTATCCTCATATGAGTTCCCTCATCCAGCCTTCAACTTGATGTGCCATGTTTGGTTGATATCCAAGTAAGGGCTGCCTTCCTCTGAATAGAAATGGAGGAGGAGTGGATTGAGAGGGGACAGAGGGGTGATGCGGGGGAGGACTGACGGGAGAGGAAGGAGAAACAGCATCAGGGTGGTAAAGACAAACAAATAAGTATATATTTAAAACAAACAAACTTCAGATCCCTATGGTACTGTCCAGGGGAGTCAGAGGCTGATCCTTGATCTCCAGATGACCTGCAAGCCTAAGCCATATCTGAGATGAAGAGATGTTACAAGCAGTTACCACCATTAAGAATCCAAGTGTGACTCTTCAAGCTTCTGTCATGATGTCTTTCTGTTCTTGGTCTCTAGCTGAGAAATGTTCTCCTAGGATTCCCACTTGTTCTGAGGCCTCAGCAAGGTTGTCTCTCTTAGGTGGCAAGCCACGGAGCTCCCTCCTCCCCAGTGCTCTCTGTCCAAGGTCCTTGTCTGCCACAGAGTTCCCATCTCTTCTCTGAAGTTTTGACAGCTACCTGGTGAGTCTAGAAACATCGTTTTGGGCCTGTGGAAGCAGATAGAACATTTCACTAGAAAAACAACTCCTACCTCTCACAGCGTGCTAATCTCAGCTCTGTTAGTTTGGGGCCTATAAGGAATTGAATTTTATCCATCCTTGGGGCAACCAAAAGGTGAGGTAGGGAGCATCAGTGACTATCTTTGAGTTCAAACAAGATAATGCCTTTCATCTCGCATCTTGCTTTGCTCTGAAGACTCAGTTAGTCTTCAAATATTTATGTTGAGGGCAATTCGCCTCCTATGAAAACTCCAGCATCTTATAGCAGTTTCTTGTTTCTTTTTTCCTCACCTTCTAAGGAATAACACATGGCAAAGAGAAGTAGTGTTCACCAAGCAGTCATGCACGTCTCTTCTCCCAGTGCACAAATGACGTGGGACTCTTCTGTTTATTCCTCACATCATCCTTCAAAATCAGCTTTGGCAGCCACACATTCCAGATGTCATATCTACCTGATGGAAGCCACCAGAATCTTTGAGTCATATTTGAAGGAGTTCAGTTGTACAGTGGCTACCCAATCATTATGCACTGGATAAACAAGAAATGAACTTTCACTGCATCAGCCTCTGAGGTGAATGTAACAGAATCCATTCTGAACCAGCATCAAAGTGGGTAGTGTGGCAGGAATGCTGTTCCCTGTGCCAGCCTAGCCTGGCAGGCACTGGAGCCCACAGCTGCAGCGGCTGCTACAGTAACAAGGGTTTATGATGCACCTCCTCCGTCCAGCACTGTCAGCAGGGGCAGCTCAGTTCCACTCTCCATTCACCCTTCCAAGTCTTATGTCCCACGACAGAGGATAATCTGATTGTCCCCATCAGAACAATCAGCTGTAGCATAAAACAAAGTCACAGAGCATGAGCACAGCCATGAGGGGCCAATCCCTAAATGCCAGGGCTTTCCAAGAGTTGGGCAGACAAGCTTGAGAGGTAGGCACTATTCAAGGCAGTCGGCCTAACCAGCTCCCCTCATGCATCCTGAAAGCCAATTGTGATTAGCAAAACAAAACAAAACAAGCCAGTGTTGATGTGCCTGAGGACTGGGGGACATGATGTTCAGGAAAGCACAGAGAAGAATAAAATAGAGGACAAATCATTCAAAGAGGTAAAATGAAGCAAGAGAGTGCCTGGTGACAGAAGAGATCAAAATCGAGAACGTGTGAAATGAAAGCAATCCAAACAAGAGTACAGAACACAGCAAAGAACTGAATTTTACTCCTGACTTAGGTTCACAGCATTTAAAAATAAATCCTTCCACATCATATCAGATATGTACATGCATGTGGCTTGCCTATGCACATAGGATTTTACACACACACACACACACACACACACACACACACACACACACACACACACACACAGTAATAATTTCTCTGCCAGGGAAGAACTGGGAAGGTGTCCTTATTAGGTTACTCCTGTTCAAAGCCACTTTTACCTCCTCCCTGTCCAGCATCCTGGTTCTAGTGAAAGCATGTGGTTGGGATATACAGTCTCTTGCCAGGTTATGGCTCCACCCCAAGAGACCCATGTGCATTAATGTTCCAGCTGTAATAGTAACAAGACATCATTTCCCTGGGAAAGCAGACCTTAGCTTGAAATAGATGCAGAGGGCATCTTCTATCCCAAGAAGACTTTCATGTGACCCTGCTGTAAGACTGCAGCTATGAACACAATACACGGTCCTTCCTATTAGTCTCCATCTCTACCTTCAATTTGTCAAGTTTTGTTGTCTGTAAAGTACATGAGGCTAATGACTCCTCTCTCAAGGAGAGGCCCAATAGCCTCTGCAGTCTGTAAGTATACAGTCTTCAGGGAGTTGAGACTACCCTTACATCTCAGGGTGACTTCTGTCCCTCCTCAGCTAAGTAATCCCCTTCTGAGATCTGGAGCCTTCATCCAGTTTTACACACTTCTAATATGGGGTTCAGGCTGACAGGGAGCATGGGGTAGGGTTATATACACTGGAAAACTCAGATTCTCAGCTCTGTCAAACTAAAAGTTGCTGACTGAGGTGCTCAGCCCAACAGCACACACAGAAAGGGGACAGAAGGTTAAGGACACTTCAGACGTTGTTATTACCAATCAGAACTGGAAAAGACATTTGATCTGATAATGATAAGGGGCCTATGGATCTGAGCTTTAGAATAAAGAGGAAGACATTAAACGGTCTGTCCCAAGAGAAGCACCATGAAAGAGTCCCATAAATGTCTTAACTTCTAGCAGACTCTTGCATCTTGGTCTCTCGTCTGTGAGCCACCATCTCCATGAATGAGGAGAAACTGACCACAGTGCTGATGGGAGGCACCTATCTCCCCTGGTGGATCCCAGTCAGCATGAGGAAATGGATCCAGGAAAGACCATCTTGCTTGCTTGCAAGAAAAGCTTGATTGTCCTCTCTCAAAATGATTGGCTACTGTAAACTTGGAGTGTCAGTGAGGACAGAGAAGAAAGGAGTCCATTCCATGAGGTAGAATACGGGCTTGTCTAATGCCACCCTTTACTGCTGACCTCCACACAGGCACCCATGCCAAGATGTATGTATGTACAGACACACACCACAGGAAAAATAAGTGATTAAGAGACAAAGAGTGTCTGAATACTGTAAAACCTAAGAGTCAGCAAAGACCTCCCTAGTCAGAAAATGGAAGCCCATCCTTCTGCAAGATCCGTGGAAGAGAAAGGGGGATAGATGCTGCTGTGGATCTGTTTCTGGCTGCCTGGTTTTGTTGGAAGGAGGTTGGAAGGGCTGACAGCCCCTAAATACCATTCTACCCTTAACGCCAAAGTATCTAGGAGCCCAAGACCCAGGGAAGAAAGGGCAGAGAGGATCCGCTAGGAGATGGGAAAAAGACAAGCTGTAAGGAGAAGCCCAGATCAGAACGCTGCCCCTTGGGTCCATCCTCCTTGATCGCACATCTAAGTGCTCTGAGATCTGTCACACCTATAAAGCCAGTGTCAGGCCTTCTGTGTGCTTCTCACTCTGAGCTATGACCTCCATCTCTGAGCTTCTGAGGGGGCCTTGCATTTATTTCTTATGATACTAAACAAAAAGGAAAAAAAAAAACAAAGCAAAGACAAAGTAATAAAGCAATCTAACGAGCTCCAAGTGTGTAAATCAGTGGCTGTGGGGGAAGCAGGCTGGGTCACAGTTGTTGGGATGGTGGCAGGCAGAAGGGAATGAAAGCAGATGTCTCTGTCCTCCTGGAGCGCACGGACTTCTTAACAAAAAGCTGCAACCTTCCAGCTGAGGCTGAGTGCCCTATCCCACCTCTAGGCTTTCCTCTCATTTTTCGCAGACTGGATAACCAAAGAATCCTTGTCACAGGTGGAAATTTTATTTCCAAACAACTTTCCACAGATTGAGATCCCTTGCTAAGTAAGAGCATGTTTACACAGTATGATGACTAAGGACAGCAGGGGTGAGCCTGGAGCCACAGTGCCCTGCATTTGATAGGAAATGGAGAGATGATTTAGGAGGTCAGAGATGGTGAGCAAATGTCACAATGAAGATCCCCCATGTAATACTCATCTGGCCCGGGGGGCCTGACCTAGTGGCATTTGCATATGTAGATGAGCCATGCTTACTTCTGGGAGACCCTTGACAGGTCTCATGGCCATCTTGACTGAAGGTAAGGCTGACTACAAAACGCATGTATCATTTGTTGGTTTAGAATCAAAGCCCAGCCCTGGGAGATTATGTGGCTGTCAATGGTGCTGAAAAACAGAGATGATTCCTTACACAGCAGGTGACAAGGCCCCAAACTGCTTTTTAGATTCCTTCATCTACCCATCAAAAAGGAGTGCCAAAGGCTACTTCCTGTAAGGCTAGGAAAGGGTCTGTTCCAAAAGCAATTCAGAGGGCCAAAGTAATTGACTTTCTGTTAGCTTCCTTAAGGGATCACTTCGGTCTCGTTCCATTGCCTTTCAGTCATACGCAGACATAATGTCTCTCAGCAAAGCAGGAACAATTAGCAAGGTCCCGAGTTATATTTCTCCTGTGCCACCTATTACTGTAACCCATGTACGAGGGCAGAACAATCGCATCACAAGAGCTGTTAATGAGGGCCTGCACTCCGCAGCCTTAAGATCACCCAAGGGGAGTGGACTCTGCAAACACACTTTGGGTGCTAATGGCTCTAATTAAGAAGAGGCTATCTTCTTTGGTGGAATCTTGAAAAGGGGGTCATCTAAAAATATGAATCGGGAGTTATAAGTAGCTCTTGAGCACTCTCCAGACCCTGTGGTGAGTGCAGCCACGGAATCAAAGACACGTGATCCAGGTGTGGCCCTTTAACTCACACTCTAGTGGGAAAAGAAGCTGGGGGGCTGGCAAGAGATGGTCCTTCAAATAGATGACAGTATCATTCTTATTGCTAGGATGATTCTGAGGGAAGGTCTTTGGCCTATGACTCAGACAAGTGTGGAAAAACAGAAGGGAAGACAAATGTCCATGCAAGTGTGGATGATCCTACTGTAGGGGTAACAAAATGAGAATCCCATATAAGGAAGTACTTTGACGACCAGTGGTAGACACCACAAACTGGTCTCAGTGGGGAATTTTTGAACTAGCAATCTGGATCATTGTAATCAAAAGAATCAGAGCACAGTTACTTCAGCACAGCTGGATCCAGTAGTGTAGCACAGGCCCTGAGCACATTGCTACTTGCTGTCTCTATTCCCAAGCCCCTTTTCTCCTCTGTTGGCTTGCACTCAGTAAGTCAACTGAATATACTGCCCCTGGCATTTATAATTGACAATATCATTGTTATTATCAATTTTGAAAAGCAAAAATGAAGGGAAAGCTTTGCTGTCTCATGTGTTCCCACACCCCAGAATGGAATTTTTGTGTGTCAACATAATCTCAAGAGTTTGTTTTATTGGCAACTTGACACTTTGGAATCACCTAGGAGACATACTTCTGAATGTGATGGTGTCTTCAGAAAGGATTAATGGAAGAAAGAAGTCCTACCCTGAATGTGGGTGACACCAACTTGGATCTAGGGTTCACACTAAATAAAAGTGAGGGGGGAGCAATTATGCTGAGCACGAACTTTCATTTCCCTTTGCTTTCTAATTGTAGATGCAACGTGACCAGCTAGCTACCTTACTTACATGCCTCTCACCACCAATAAAGCCACGGTCATCGCTATGCCTTCCCTGCCACAATGGACTGTAACCGCAATCCATAAGTCAGTCACTGTGAGCCATCCCTTCCTTCCTTACGTTGCTTTTGTTGGCAATGATAAGAGTTATGAATATATAGGTCAAATGTCGATATGTGGTGTGAGAAGAATGAATATTTTTCACTCGGCACATATAGATTATATACATTTTTTTCAGTTGTCTGGAGCAAAACCAGAGTGAGAGAGAGTCATCCCACAATAAAGTGCTACTATTTCTTCTATCTTTAAAAAGACAGACTAGGAGTCTGGCAAGATTGCTCAGTGGGTCAAGGTACTTGCATCCAAGCCTTAAGACCTGAGTGAGTCCAACCTTTAGAATCCAAGGAAAGGCAGAAATTCAGAACTGAATCCAGAGTTGTCCTCTGACCTTCACACATCTCTCTCTTTCTTGCTCTCTCCCCCGCCCCCCCCCCACATATGCAGTAATAACAATACAAATGTTTCCAAGATAGTGGATTTGAAGAAGACACAGAACAACTGAGATTCAGCAGGCAGAAAGTAAGCTGGCCAGAAAAGTGTCAAAGCAGGAAATCCGGATGTCATTAACCTTATGAGATCCAAAGTGACAGACATAGAACTTAACCTCTGTTGGCTACCATATCCATTCCTCTATTGAATAATGATGGAGTAGTTAGATAGTGCAGGGCACTATTTAAAGAGGAGATATTTCAAATGATGAAATTAATAAAGATCCTTTTCATTAAGAAACTTAAATCTAATGATGACAAGAATAGAAATCACTGCTACCACCTCCAACTGAGGCCTTGCCAGGCACTTGAATTATTTCACGTACTCTTATGGAATCCACTCAAGGTGTGTATTTATATTACTTTTTCAGATGAAAATGGTAAAAAAAAAATAAAAAATAAAAAACTAAGAGTTGGGAAGAACACATAACTCAATGAGGGAGTACTCGCCTAGCTTTGTGTGGGTGTAAGGACCTGGGTGCAATTTCCCAGCACTCTAGAAAAAGAAAAAGGAGGAGAAGAGACATTATGATTTGAGATAAAACTTGGGGGTGTTACAGTCTAGAGCCTGGGCACATAAACATATGCTCTACTCTTTCCACTAAGAAAAGGAATATATTGACGGGAAAAGGAAGATAATTGGAGAAGACATCACAGTGCACTCAAATTAAAAAATGTGTTATGAGACTGGACCAATCACAAGATTTTTTACAAAGAAGGCAGAACAATTTGAAAACAATTTGAAAAATGACTAAGAGTGAGACAAACAGTCCACATAGGGTCAGTAACAAAAAGAAAACTGAGCATTGATGCTACTTGATGGAGTCAAGTAGGGAGAGGCAGGAAGGGAAACAGCCTAGGGTTGTGCAGGCATGGTCATGGCCAAGGACTAAATCCACGGTTTCTTTTCTACACCAATGGTTCTAAACAATTGCCCACCAGAACCGCATTAAGAGTTTCCCTATATACGCAACTGTCTGTTCATGTTTGTCTGAGATGGGGTGGAGGTATAGACATGTTAAAATAACTCTTTCAAGTCTGCTCTGACTGTAGAGAACAAGACTTATGAAAAGTCTCTGTGAAGGGGTGATATGACAGTTCCTGATGTTTCTTCCCAAAATGTGTTCTGAGAACACGACAGTTGCAAGGTTTTATGATGTTCCTATGACAAAGATGGACTCCATCACTGGAACACATGAGTCACACTGCAGGATGCCTGATGACTACAGGCTTCTTGGGGATTTGAGGTGGAGGGTTGCATAATAAAGAGCACGGTGCATCCCTATGTTAGGATATTTATAGTGGCTACATAACAGCCCCTCCCCCAACAGATGTATGTTCTTCAGAACATACTTTGGAAAATGTAGTTTCATGTTGATTCATCAGATGACAAAAAAGAGCTTGAACTGAAAGTAAGAATTGTGACATCTGACTTTCTTCAACTCCTTCTTCCTGCCACCACTGAAACACACATCCATAAAGATATGTGCACACACACACACACACACACACACACACACACACACACACACACACACAGGCCAGTAGGGAGAAAGGATACCCGGTCTCTCTCTCTATTACTCCCTCTCCCTGAAGTGCTATCCTATACCATAGACTGCCTACCTGAGGTTTATTTCTAGGTAGAAACACCACCCACTTTACTTCAAGGGCTGTATTCCATAGCTTATGTTTCCACCTGTGAATGAGAAGGTTCCTAACCTTAGAGCATACTGGCATAAGAAAGTAGACCAGAATTACAACATAAGCCCTTTTACAGTGGGACAGGTGAGTCCAATCAGTGAGAGGAGGAACCATGACAGTCTTCCTGTTTATAACCCCAGCCTCTATCTATCTGTAATAATGATATATATATATATACACATATATACATATATGTATATATGTGTACTCTGAAGGGATCATCATTTGACTGACCATCTTCAGAGAAATCCATTTTTAATAGTTCTTTAAATCCTGCTTTAGATGCCTGAAATCAGAACCCACAGAAAGGGTGTATGGGCTTGGGGAAAGATGCGCTGACTGAGTCTTCCAGAAGAACAAGCCCTATTTCTGCCTGACCAACCACAGGGACCATCTAATTACCTGATTAAAAAGCTTCTTGCCTAGAATCTTTGAGTCTCTGGATGCAGAGATATATGTTTATAACTACCCTGGTGAGTCTTAACATCAGACAGAGCTCAGAAAACACATATGTAAACTATTCCAAGGGAGCTTAAACTTGACTCATACTAAAAGTCCCTCAGAGAGTGTAAAATTCTGCCAGAGTCCAGCCACACCAAATCCATCTCAGGAATGAGAAAAGATGTAGTTCAAAAGAACTACTTGTTCCTACCATAAGATTGGAGAGAGGTTTTAAATAAAATCACAGAGACAAAAAAATAACATAGTACCAGAGTCATATTAAACATATAACATACATGACCATTATGTCATGTAGCAACAATAAAATAAAATGGTCATAAATGGAGCTCCAGGAAAGGTGATGGATTAGAAGTTACATAGGTGATGTTGGACAGAAAGTGGAGATTATAAAAACCAATACAGAAATAAGAGGAAGAGATAAATAAAATAGAAATAAGCCCTGATGGAATTTTTTTCAGTAGAGTAGCCCAGTTGGCATGCAGGTGCAGGAAACTGGTCACAGTGAGCTGGATCCAACTGTACCTTCTAAGGAGGTAAATTTCCTGGGCACTGGGAGAGCAGGAACGCCTATGAACATCCTATAATGAAACCCATTGCATGTATACTAATTTAAAAAGGGGTTTTAGGGATAGGGAAATAGCTCAGGTAGTAATGTGATTCACTTGCAAGTGTGAGGTCTGTGTTCAATCCCCAGAAACCATGTAAAGAACGCAGGAAGAGCTGACTGTCTACAATCTAGCATCAGGGAGGCTGAGACAACAATCTCTGGGACTCATTGACTTGTCAGTCTGACCTACATGGCAATTTTCAAGTCAGTAAGAGACCAATCTCAAAAGATTGTGCTAGGACCTGAGGGACAACATCTAAGGTTGTCATCTGCCCTCAAACACATGAGAACATGCTTAAATGTGAACCCCTACACACATGAGTGCATGCACATATATATGCATGAACATACATATATACAAATACAAACACAAAATTCTAAGTTTTTCAATTTTCTTAATTCAAATACACAGTAAATTAAGAAGAATGTGGCAAATACACATATGGTCACTTCTTAGAATGTTATAAAATGCTTTGTTATATTTTTAACAGAAAGAAGGAAGGCCATAATGTAAGTTCCCTGTATCTGTTTTTTTCTCATCTTAGAGACAACCACTTGACTGAAAATTTTCCATACTTATGCTGTTTAGATTTTACCATCTTGACACAAACTAGACTTACCTGGGAAGAGAGAATCTCAAATGAAGTATTGCTGCCTTCAGATTGGCCTGTAGGAATGAATGTGGTGCATTTTTTTTTATTAATGATTGATGTGGGAGGGCCCAGCCTACTGTGAGCATGTTCACCCCATGTCAGATTGTCCTGAGCCATATGAGAAAGGAGACTGAGAAAGCCATGGAGAGCAAGTCAGGAAACAGCATTGCTCCATGATCTCTGCTTCAGTTCCAGCCTCCAGGTTTCTGCCTTGAATTATTGCCTTGGCTTCAATTGATGATGGACTTTAAGATGGAATAAATTATTTACACCTCAAATTGTTTTTGGTTATAGTGTTTATTACAGCAACATAAAGCAAGCTAGAAATAGTGACCAGAGAGTGGAGTATTTCTCTCACAGACCTGGACGAGTTGTTTGAGGGAGGATTGTGGAAGAGTTTGGAACTTTGGCCTGGATAATGTATTCAGTGCTCAGGCATAATGGGCTGTTCTATGGGAGCTTGAAAGATAAGAGCATTGAGAGAAATACAGACCCATATTGTAAAGGCCTGGCTTGTAAAGTTTCAGAAGGAAGCAAACACTATCAGGGAAATTCATGTCACATATTTGAATTAAAATCGTGTGGATTCTGATTAGCTGGAACTGAAGTATCAGCTGTGATCACCTCACCACTGAAGGAAACTGCTTTCCTGGGACAATGGATGAGACTGGAACAATTGATGCTGCTTACCTGTGGCTGAAGAATCAGCTATAAGAATAGACCAGCATCACTGAGGTGAACTCTCCTGGGAAGTATTTCATCAGGGTCAGCACATTGAAGCTGTGGTCCAGAGAGGGCCAAATCTGCATCTCAAGCTGACCATCAAACTTGGTAATGTGTAAGAGTCTCCCATGTGATCCTGACCTTGATAGAGTGAAAGCTGCAGGATTGAAGGGATCATAGAGCAACTGAGGCTTGGCACTGTGAGCAACCTGGAGAGGCCGTTGTGGAAGGTATATCCTTGGTTGCAGTGGAGACTCCAGTATACTGGAAATGCCGGGGCCATGGGAATGCCACCACAGTGGAGATCTTGATATGTATCTGCCTGTGCAATGGAGGATTTCTTTCCAGTATGATCCCAGAGTCTTTGAATACAAAAACCTTCCTCTCCACATACATTGGTGTGCTTCTTTGAAGTGTCTAATGAGTTCCCATTCCTACCTCTCCAGACAGATGCCATTTTCTTACATTCTTGGCAACTTTTGGGGATTATTAGACAGCATAGTGAATAAAAGAATAAAAGCATTCCTAGGGCCAGGAGCATGGCTCAGTAGGTAAAATGCCTGCTGCACAAGCATGAGAAACTGGAGTCAGATCTCCAGCACCCATATGAAAGAGCCAGGTGTGCTCATGCACATCTGTACTCCCAGACTGGGTAAGGGGAAGACAGAGACACCTAGGTCCCCAGAGTTTGTATGATACCAATTCTAGCCAATTGGTAAGCACCAGTTTTAGTGAGAGACATTGCCTCAAAAGATGAGGTGTGAAACAATCTAGAAAGACAAGTCATATGATTTCTGAATTTCACACACACGCACACACACAATTGATTTAATTTCTCAAAAAGAAAGATTCTAATTGATCCAATTACGAAAACCATATAGAGAAATTTGGATGATTTACAGAACCATCCACCATGAGAACTGAGAAACTGGATTCAGTGTTGGTTAGTTACATATGGCATCCAAACTCCAGTCTTCTGAGGAAACCATTACCAGGTATCATCCACTCCAAGTACTGATGACTGTGTCTGCACCAGCTAGCACTTGTTTTTTTTTTTTTTTTTTTTCTCTTTCCAAAATGGTTCTTTTTTTTTTTTTTTTTTTTTTTTTTAATTTATTTTAATTTATTTTGCAATACAATTCAGTTCTACATATCGGTCACGGATTCCCTTGTTCTCCCCCCTCCCGTCCCCCTCACCTTCCCCCCAACGCCCCCCCCCCCATTCCCATCTCCTCCAGGGCAAAGCCTTCCCCACAGACTGAGGTCAACCTGGTAGACTCAGTCCAGGTAGGTCTAGTCCCCTCCTCCCAGGCCGAGCCAAACAATCCTGCATAGGCCCCAGGTTTCAAACAGCCAACTCATGCAATGAGCACAAGATCTGGTCCCACTGCCTGGATGCCTCCCAAACAGATCAAGCCAATCAACTGTCTCACCCATTCGGAGGGCCTGATCCAGTGTGGACCCCTCAGCCATTGGATCATAGTTCATGTGTTTCCATTCATTTGGCTATTTGTCCCTGTGCTTTATCCAACCTTGGTCTCAACAATTCTCGCTCATATAAACCCTCCTCATTCTCGTTAATTGGACTCCCAGAGATCCACCCAGGGCCTAGTCATGGATCTCTGCATCCAGATCCCTCAGTAGTTGGATGAGGTTTCTAGCACAACAATTAGGGTGTTTGGCCATCCCATCACCAGAGTAGGTCAGTTCGGGCTGTCTCTCGACCATTGCCAGCAGTCTGTTGTGTGGGTATCTTTGTGGATTTCTGTGGGCCTCTCTAGCACTTTGCTTCTTCCTGTTCTCATGTGGTCTTCATTTACCATGGTCTCCTATTCCTTGTTCTCCCTCTCTGTTGTTGATCTAGCTGGGATCTCCCGCTCCCCCAAGCTCTCTTTCCCTCGACCCTCGCCTTTCATTACCCCCACTCATGTCCAGGCTGTTCATGTAGATCTCATTCCATTTCTCTGTCATTGGGCGATCCCTGTGTCTTTCTTGGGGTCCTGTTTTCCGGGTAGCCTCCCTGGTGATGTGAGTAGCAGACAATTCATCCTTGTTTCATGTCTAGTATCCTGCTATGAGTGAGTACATACCATGTTTGTCTTTCTGAGTCTGGGTTACCTCACTCAGGATGATTTTTTCTAGATCCATCCATTTGTCTGCAAACCTCATGATGCCATTGTTTTTTTCTGCTGAGTAGTATTCCATTGTGTATATGTACCACATTTTGTTTATCCATTCTTCAGTTGAAGGGCATCTGGGTTGTTTCCATGTTCTGGCTATTACAAACAATGCTGATATGAACATAGCTGAACAAGTGCTCTTATGGTGTGGTTGAGCATTTCTTGGGTATATGCCCAAGAGTGGTATAGCTGGATCTTGGGGGAGATTGATTCCCAATTTTCTAAGAAAGCGCCATATTGATTTCCAAAGTGGTTGTACAAGCTTGCATTCCCACCAGCAGTGGAGGAGAGTTCCCCTAGCTCCACATCCTCTCCAGCATAAGGTGTCTTCAGTGTTTTTGATCTTAGCCATTCTGACAGGCGTAAGGTGGTATCTCAGAGTTGTTTTGATTTGCATTTCCCTGATGATTAGGGATGTTGAGCAATTCCTTAAATGTCTTTCGGCCATTTGAGTTTCCTCTGTTGAGAATTCTCTGTTTAGTTCTATAGCCCATTTCTTAATTGGACTGTTGGGCATTTTGATGTCTAATTTCTTGAGTTCCTTATATATTCTGGATATCAGTCCTCTGTCAGATGTGGGGTTGGTGAAGATCTTTTCCCATTCTGTAGGCTGTCGCTTTGCCTTGTTGACCGTATCCTTTGCTCTACAAAAGCTTCTCAGTTTCAAAAGGTCCCATTGATTGATTGTTTCTCTCAGAGTCTGTGCTACTGGTGTTCTATTTAGGAAGTAGTCTCCAATGCCAATGCGTTCAAGACTACTTCCTACTTTCTCTTCTAGCAGGTTCAGAGTAGCTGGATTTATGTTGAGGTCCTTGATCCACTTGGACTTAAGTTTTGTGCACGGTGATAGATATGGATCTATTTGCAGCCTTCTACATGTTGATATCCAGTTTTGCCAGCACCATTTGTTGAAGATGCTTTCTTTTTTCCATTGTGCACTTTTGGCTTCTTTGTCAAAAATTATATGTTCATAGGTGTGCGGATTAATGTCAGGGTCTTCAATTCGATTCCATTGGTCCACATGTCGGTTTCTATGCCAGTACCAAGCTGTTTTTATTACTGTAGCTCTATAGTAGAGCTTGAAGTCAGGGATCGTGATGCCTCCAGAAGTTGTGTTATTGTACAGGATTCCTTTGGCTATCCTGGGTTTTTTGTTTTTCCATATGAATTTGAGTATTATTCTTTCCAGGTCTGTGAAGAATTGTGTTGGTATTTTGATGGGGATTGCATTGAATCTGTAGATTGCTTTTGGTAAGATTGCCATTTTTACTATGTTAGTCCTGCCTATCCATGAGCATGGGAGATCTTTCCATTTTCTGACATCTTCTTCAATTTCTTTTTTCAGGGACTTAAAGTTCTTGTCATATAGGTCCTTCACTTGCTTGGTTAGTGTTACCCCAAGGTATTTTATGCCATTTGTGGCTATAGTAAAGGGAGATGTATCTCTGATTTCCTTCTCCACTTCTTTGTCCATTGTATATAGGAGGGCTACTGATTTTTTTGAGTTGATCTTGTATCCTGCTATGTTGCTGAAGGTGTTTATAAGCTGTATCAGTTCCTTGGTGGAATCTTTGGGGTCACTCAAGTATACTATCATGTCATCTGCAAATAGGGAAAGCTTGACTTCTTCCTTTCCAATTTGTATCCCCTTAATCTCCTTATGTTGTCTTATTGCTCTGGCTAGAACTTCAAGTACTATATTGAATAAGTATGGGGAGAGTGGACAGCCTTGCCTCGTTCCTGATTTTAGTGGAATTGCTTTGAGTTTCTCTCCATTTAATTTGATGTTGGCTGTTGGCTTGCTGTAAATTGCCTTTATTATGTTTAGGTATGTTCCCTGTATTCCTGATCGCTCTAATACCTTTATCATGAAGGGGTGTTGGATTTTGTCAAATGCCTTTTCTGCATCCAGTGAGATGATCATATGGTTTTTTTCTTTGAGTTTGTTTATATGGTGTATTATATTGACGGACTTTCGTATGTTGAACCACCCTTGCATCCCTGGAATGAATCCTACTTGATCATGGTGGATAATTGTTTTGATGTGTTCTTGGAGTCTGTTTGCCAGTATTTTATTGAGTATTTTTGCATCAATGTTCATGAGGGAGATCGGTCTGTAGTTCTCTTTCTTTGTTGTATCCTTGTTTGGTTTAGGAATTAGGGTAATTGTAGCCTCGTAGAAGGAGTTTGGTAATGTTCCTTCTGTTTCTATTGTGTGGAACAATTTAGAGAGTATTGGTATTAACTCTTCTTTGAAGATCTGGTAGAATTCTGCGCTGAAACCATCTGGTCCTGGGCTTTTTTTGGTTGGGAGACTTTTAATGACTGTTTCTATTTCGTTAGGGGTTATTGGACTATTTAAATAGTTTATCTGGTCTTGATTTAACTTAGGTATGTGGTACCTATCCAGAAAGTTATCCATTTCTTTTAGGTTTTCCAGTTTTGTCGAATAGAGGTTTTTGAAGTATGACCTGATGATTCTCTGGATTTCCTCAATGTCTGTTGTTATGTCCCCCTTTTCATTTCTGATTTTGTTGATTTGGATGCTCTCTCTCTGTCTTTTGGTTAGTTTGGATAAGGGCTTGTCTATCTTGTTGATTTTCTCAAAGAACCAACTCTTTGTTTCATTAATTTTTTGTATTGCTCTCTTTGTTACTATTTTATTGATTTCAGCTCTCACTTTGATAATTTCCTGGCGTCTATTTTTCCTGGGAGACTGTGCTTCTTCTTGTTCTAGAGCTTTCAGGTATGCTGTTAAGTCTCTAGTGTGAGATTTCTCCAACTTATTTATGTGGGCATTTAGTGCTATGAATTTCCCTCTTAGTACTGCTTTCATAGTGTCCCATAAATTTGGATATGTGGTGTCTTCATTTTCATTGATCTCTAGGAAGTCTTTAATTTCTTTCTTTATTTCTTCCTTAACCCATTGGTGATTCAGTTGGGTATTATTCAGTTTCCATGAGATTGCAGGTTTTCTGTAGTTTTTGTTGTTGTTGAAATCCAACTTTAGACCATGGTGGTCTGATAGAACACAGGAGGTTATTCCAATTCTTTTGTATCTGTTTAGATTTGTTTTGTGGCCAAGTATGTGGTCAATTTTAGAGAAGGTTCCATGGGGTGCTGAGAAGAAGGTATATTCTTTTTTGTTAGGATGGAATGTTCTGTAGATATCGATTAAGTCCATTTGAGTCATGACATCAGTTAAGTCCTTTATTTCTCTGTTAAGTTTCAATTTGGGAGATCTGTCCAGTGGTGAAAGTGGGATGTTGAGGTCTCCCACTATTAATGTGTGGGGTTTTATATGTGATTTAAGCTTTAGTAATGTTTCTTTTACATATGTGGGTGCCCTTGTGTTTGGGGCATAAATATTCAGAATTGAGACTTCATCTTGGTGGATCTTTCCTGTGATGAGTATGTAATGCCCTTCTTGATCTCTTTTGATTGATTTTAGTTTGAAGTCTATTTTGCTGGATATCAGGATGGCTACACCCGCTTGTTTCTTAAGACCGTTTGATTGGAAAGTCTTTTCCCAGCCTTTTATTTTTAGGTAGTGTCTATCTTCGAATTTGAGATGTGTTTCTTGTATGCAGCAGAAAGATGGGTCCTGCTTTCGTATCCATTCTGTAAGCCTATGTCTTTTTATAGGTGAATTAAGTCCATTGATATTGAGGGAAATTAATGACCAGTGATTGTTCATTCCTGTTATTTTTTGGTGGTGATATGTGGGTACTTCTATACGTTGGGGTTTACTGCTGTGGCTTTATCTGTTGCCTGTGTTTTCGAGGGTGTATCTGACTTCCTTAGGTTGGAATTTTCCTTCTAGTGCTTTCTGTAGGGCTGGGTTTGTGGATAAGTATTGTTTAAATCTGGCTTTGTCATGGAATGTCTTGTTCACTCCATCTATGGTGATTGAAAGTTTTGCTGGGTATATTAGTCTAGGCTGACATCCATGGTCTCTTAGTGTCTGCATTACATCTGTCCAGGTTCTTCTGGCTTTCAAAGTCTCCATTGAGAAATCGGGTGTTATTCTGATGGGTTTGCCTTTATATGTCACTTGGCCTTTTTCCTTTGCTGCTCTTAATATTCTTTCTTTATTCTGTACGTTTAGTTGTTTAACTATTATGTGGCGAGGGGACTTTTTTTGGGGGTCTAGTCTGTTTGGTGTTCTATAAGCTTCTTGTATCTTCATAGGCATTTCCTTCTTTAAGTTGGGAAAGTTTTCTTCTATGATCTTGTTGAATATATTTTCTGTGCCCTTGAGTTGGTATTCTTCTCCTTCTTCGACCCCTATTATTCTTAGGTTTGGTCTTTTCATGGTGTCCCAAATTTCTTGGACATTTTGGTTCATGACTTTGTTGGCTTTAGTGTTTTCTTTGACTGATGAATGTATTTCTTCTACTGTATCTTCAACACTAGAGATCCTCTCTTCCATCTCTTGCATTCTGTTGATTATACTTGCATCTGAAGTTCCCAATCGTTTTCTCAGATTTTCTATTTCCAGCATTCCCTCTGTTTGTGTCTTCTTCATTTTTTCTATTTCGCTTTTCAGGTCTTGGACTGTTTCCTTCATTTGTTTCATTGATTTTTCTTGATTTTCTCTCAGTATTTTATTGTTTTCTTCCAGGACTTTATTGATTTCTTCTAATTTGTTTGCCCTTTCCTCTAGTTGTTTACAGCGTTCTTCACATTTTTTTGTCTTTTCCTCTACACAAGCCTCTAGCTTCTTCATGATGTCATTCATAAGGCTGTTTTCTTCTGCTTCTTCCAATTTCTGATGTTCAGGTCTAGGTGTTGGAGGAGGGCTAGGGCCTGGTGATGCTGTATTGCTATTCATTTTGTTGTATATGTTTCTGCCTTGACGTCTGCCCATCTCCGTGTGCTTCGTTACTGGCCTTATCCGCACACTTGGTTCAGCCAGACCAGTGTTCCAAAAGGGAAGTCCAGAGCAAGATGGGAGCTGGGGGCCGGCCTCTAAGTCTCAGGAAGAGGCTTGGGGCTCAGGCAGATGGGCGTGGGGGCAGGGTGTGGAGACTGCAGGGCCTGCCAGGGGTCTTGGAGAAGGGGATCCTTCCCGGTGGGGCTAGCAGGGAACCTGCCCGGTGGCCAGAACCTGGGGCCAAGTTGGGCAGGTCTTCCCTGGAGTGGCTGGTGCCCAGGGATGGGGTCCGGGGCAAGGAAGGGTACTCACCAGTTTTCCAAAAGGGAAGTCCGGAGCAAGATGGGAGCTGGGGGCCGGCCTCTAAGTCTCAGGAAGAGGCTTGGGGCTCAGGCAGATGGGCGTGGGGGCAGGGTGTGGAGACTGCAGGGCCTGCCAGGGGTCTTGGAGAAGGGGATCCTTCCCGGTGGGGCTAGCAGGGAACCTGCCCGGTGGCCAGAACCTGGGGCCAAGTTGGGCAGGTCTTCCCTGGAGTGGCTGGTGCCCAGGGATGGGGTCCGGGGCAAGGAAGGGTACTCACCAGTTTTCCAAAAGGGAAGTCCGGAGCAAGATGGGAGCTGGGGGCCGGCCTCTAAGTCTCAGGAAGAGGCTTGGGGCTCAGGCGGATGGGCGTGGGGGCAGGGCGTGGAGACTGCAGGGTCTGCCAAGGGTCTTGGAGAAGGGGATCCTTCCCGGTGGGGCTAGCAGGGAACCTGCCCGGTGGCCAGAACCTGGGGCCAAGTTGGGCAGGTCTTCCCTGGAGTGGCTGGTGCCCAGGGATGGGGTCCGGGGCAAGGAAGGGCACTCACCAGTTTTCCAAAAGGGAAGTCCGGAGCAAGATGGGAGCTGGGGGCCAGCCTCTAAGTCTCAGGAAGAGGCTTGGGGCTCAGGGGGATGGGAGTGGGGGCAGGGCGTGGAGACAGCAGGGTCTGCCAGGGGTCTTGGAGAAGGGGATCCTTCCCGGTGGGGCTAGCAGGGAACCTGCCGGGTGGCCAGAACCTGGGGCCAAGTTGGGCAGGTCTTCCCTGGAGTGGCTGGTGCCCAGGGATGGGGTCTGGGGCAAGGAAGGGTACTCACCAGTTTTCCAAAAGGGAAGTCCGGAGCAAGATGGGAGCTGGGGGCCGGCCTCTAAGTCTCAGGAAGAGGCTTGGGGCTCAGGGGGATGGGAGTGGGGGCAGGGCGTGGAGACAGCAGGGTCTGCCAGGGGTCTTGGAGAAGGGGATCCTTCCCGGTGGGGCTAGCAGGGAACCTGCCGGGTGGCCAGAACCTGGGGCCAAGTTGGGCAGGTCTTCCCTGGAGTGGCTGGTGCCCAGGGATGGGGTCTGGGGCAAGGAAGGGTACTCACCAGTTTTCCAAAAGGGAAGTCCGGAGCAAGATGGGAGCTGGGGGCCGGCCTCTAAGTCTCAGGAAGAGGCTTGGGGCTCAGGCGGATGGGCGTGGGGGCAGGGCGTGGAGACTGCAGGGCCTGCCAGGGGTCTTGGAGAAGGGGATCCTTCCCGGTGGGGCTAGCAGGGAACCTGCCCGGTGGCCAGAACCTGGGGCCAAGTTGGGCAGGTCTTCCCTGGAGTGGCTGGTGCCCAGGGATGGGGTCCGGGGCAAGGAAGGGTACTCACCAGTTTTCCAAAAGGGAAGTCCGGAGCAAGATGGGAGCTGGGGGCCGGCCTCTAAGTCTCCGTTTTTTTTTTTTTTTTTTTTTTCTTTTTATTAAGAGATTTTCTACTCGTTTTACATATCAATCATGGATTCCCCTGTCCTCCATCCTCCCACCCCCCAGTCTTTCCCCCCAACCAACTCCTCATTCCCACCTCCTCCAAGGCAAGGTCTCCCCTGGAGAGTCAGCAGAGCCTGGTACATTCAGTTGAGGCAGGTCCAATCCCTTCCTCTCTACACCAAGGCTGAGCAAAGTGTCTCACCATAGACACTAGGTTTCAAAAAGCCAGCTCATGCACTAAGGACAGGTCCCAGTCTCACTGCCTGGGGGATCCCTAAACAGTTCAAGATAAACAACTGTCTCACTTATCCAGAGGGCCTAGTACAGTTCCATGGGGGCTCCTCAGCTATTGGTTCACAGTTCATGTGTTTCCACTAGTTTGGCTACCAACTAGCACTTCTAACATCATGACCTTGCTACTGTGGATGTAGCATTCTTGTGTTCTCACCATCATTGCTACCTCTTGAAAGAGTTACTTTGAGCAGCATCTGATTGGTAGAGCCCAAGTCATATGTTCAAGCTATAGCTGTAAGATGACCTCAGACAAGAACCATCTGGCATTTGAGAGTACCTATCGTTCTTAATTTTATATTCATATATGTGTATATATTTATGTCTGTGTTTGCATGTAAGTGCATGTATGTGTATGCATGCCATGGTGCATGTGTGGAGGTCAGAGGACAACCTTAGGTGTTGTGCCCCACCTTCTATCCTTGTTTAATATAGGGAGTGTTTTTTTGTGGTTCGCCACTATGCATGCCAGGCTAGCTGGACTGTAAATTTCTGGGGATTCTCCTATCTGTACCTCCCATCTCACCTTTTGAGCACTGAAATCACAGGTGCATGTGACTCAACCTGGCTTTATATAGGTTATGGGGATGTGAACTCAACTCGGGTCTTCACACTTGTGTGCAAGTGTTGTCTGCCCACACATATTTGGTTCTTAGAGGAGTCTAGGTGGGTAATTCTCTCATCATAGAAAATAGATATGGATAATAGCAGAACAAGACTGATAAACATCCAGCAAATTAATACTGTACTGAATATGAAAAAAAAAAGTATTGCTGTTGGGCAGGTTTACATTTCCTTATTACTACGAAAGTCAAAAAAACCTTTCTTATATTTATATTGCTCATCTGGGTTTTCTCTTATGGAACACATTGCTCATTCATTTTGTCCATGTTTTTCACTGAGTTGTTTGCTATTTCCTCTTGATTTATATTTTTATATTCTAGATAATTACTTTTTGTCAGTTATATATATGAAAAATATCTCCTGTTGTGTTGCAGGAATTTTAGTATCTTTGTTGTACAGAATTTATAAATTTTAATATCACTGAATTTACTAGTAAAATTGCTTAAGATTTATATCTTGATTTTGGGGGGGATTCTGCTTAAGAAACTTTTTTATAAGATAAGATCACCTAAAGTTAGGTGATATTTTCCTGAAAAATTTTACTAAACTTGATTTTAAGATTAAGTCTCTAATTCATCTGGACTTTATTTGTGTGCATGGGGATCAGCAGGGATTTAAATTAGTATAAATATATATTCTTCCTATGTACAGCCAACTCTATTCCCCTCTGACTTATTATAGCACCTCACTATGATCCTGTGATACTATATTTATTTTGTCACTGTACTAGACAACTATGACACCTCTGTGTTGTCAAATACGGTAGCCATGAATCATAGGTGATGATTTGAACTTAAATTGATTCAAGTCAGGCTGGGAAGGTAGCTCAGTGGTAAAAAACTGGCCTAAATTTAGTGAAGATCATCAGCAAAGCAGCATGCCAAGTGTTCAGAACCCACACATGGCCAGTTGCTTCCGTGTTAAAAAGTGTAAGACTGAATTGTTAGTAATTTTGCAGTGCTCTTACTCTGCAAGGAAATGTCACGAAACACAACAAAATCCGCTAATAAGAGTTTTATTAAGATGAAAGGGACAGACGAGTGCCCAGGCCTGTGGAAGAGAATTGTGTGTAGAGAAGAAGAGAAGAGAAGAGAGAGAGAGCCGGAAATATGGCGCCGGCTTATAAAGGCTGGGAGTGCACAGGTCCATGTAACTACTCCACGCATGTGCGTAGATCACATGGCTGCGTTGCGTGCTTACATAACCATGCAAAGTCATGGATCCTGGTCACCCAAGACGCCTTGACCCGGAAATGGCTATCTTGACCTGGAACTGGCTAGGCGGAAGTGTCCAGGTCCACCGGGCATATGCAAACACGCCCAACCATGGGGGCATGCTGTGAACCCATCATGAATATTCCCATCACCACAGGATATCCTCTTGGGGATAGGCTATGGTGTTTATCACTTTAGTCAACTCTGGCCCTACAATTCCCTTAGAAAATTTATCATGCTTTGTAAGTATTTGGACTGTAAAATCAAAACCCCCTTAAAATTGCTGCTGCGTTTTATGCTTCACACTTGGGTTGGCAAATGTTAGATTTAATGTAGTTCAAAATGAATTCCAAATCAATTTTAATTGTTTGTATGCACATTCCCATGTGAATTCAGCTTAGGATTTAGTGGAATTCATGGATTGTAATCTGAAGAATTTGCATCTCTATGAATTCGCATGTCTTCCTATTCATGACCATGGTGTATCTCAGAGCTTACATGGGTTTTTAATGCCCTTCAATAAAGGTTTATAATTTTCTTTGTATCTCCTTGCATGTGTTTTATCATATTTATTCCTTATTACTTTACAGTTGTCGTAGCTATTCTGAGATGCATTATCTTATTGGTGTAGAACCGTTCATTGTCTATTGATCGTACAACTTCAGTTCTATGCCCATTATAACTTTCACTACATTCTCATATTTTATATGAATAAGCATTCATACATCTGCAAATAGTAAAATATTACTTTCTTTCTAGTCCTGACATCCTATTTCTTCATGCTGCCATTTAACTGAGGCATCAGTATATGTGGTATATGACTAATAAAGAACGGTCTCCTGGATTTGTCTCACATGTAAAGCTCTCTCCTCCCCACCCCCTTCTCTCTCTGTCCATCTCTGTGGGGGGGGTTGTGCATGAGGAGTATGAGCTAGGAGCATGTTTTAGGGTCTACAGGTAGGCATGACCACATATGTACTGTGTGTAGAAAGAAGACATCAGCCTTAGCTGTTGTTCTTCCTCAGGAGCTGGGTTTGTTTGTTTTTGTTTCGTTTTGTTTTGAGAAGTATCTTTTGCTGTGTCTTGGGGCTCACTGGTAGGGGATCTGCTGGGGATCTCTGGTAGGCTGCTGGGGCTTGCTGATAGGCTGATGGATAGTCACCATGCATCGGGATCCCCCTGTCTCCACTGAGATCAGAAACACATGCCTGTAGTCTGACCTTTTGCGTGGCTTCTGGTGCTAGAATTCCAGTTCTTATCTTGCACAGTAAGCACTTCCCATGGTGAAAAAGAACTTTTCTGTTTATTTTTGAGACAATAATTCAATTTCATTTCTCCTCTCCCTTTGCTCCCTCCAATCCCCCCCAATACCCTTCCCTGCTCTCTTTCAAATCCATGACCTCTATTTTTTGTAGACAATTGCTAAGCACATCAATTGGTTGTCCAGTGCCAGAGGGTCAGCCCTGAAAATATACACTCAAGTAAGATTATACAGACTCAACTGGTTATATTTAGGAATGTCTATACACATACATATATTCTTAAAAGAACTTCTAAAAAATTTCAGACCTTAGAGGCTGAGGTGACAGTTTAGTTGGCAAATGCTTGCCCTGTTGGCAGGGGCCACATTCTCTTCCCTCTTCTCCAGGGCCCCAGGGAGTCACCTCTTCCGGAACTCTTCACTGTGACCTGGGAATTTTCACAGTGAGGGGCAGAGTATCCCTGTTGTTCTAAGGGTTGTTTTGCTGTTTTTGCTTTTTCGCTAGCTTGCATTAGAAAAGAAAGTAGGGGAAGAAATAAGGCCCTAAATCTTCTAAAGCTGGTATGGCTATGGACCTCTTATCAAAGATGGTAGGTAACCAGTGGCCCTGTTCATGTACTAAGAGCCACCTTTATTCCTGGGGAAAAGAGGCATGCAACCTCTCTGCTTTTCATTCACAAAGTCATCATCCTCATTGATAATAGAAAAGGGGCATCAGGGAGCAGACACAGGAAAGCAGGATGAAAAGGTAGAAATGTGCCTCTTGAGTCCTCCAACTTGAATTACCAGTTGTCCCTGGCCCCCCCCCCTACACATTTTGTACATTTTTATATGTGTCTGGCACATTAAAGATTCCTTCTTGCCAGCTCTCTCACGGAAGAGTAGCAAGCCAACCCTATGGAATGATGCTCAAAAACCGTCCAGGGTTGAAATAAATAAGGGAGGTTGACGAAAGGAAGTCTGTTGCTGCTCTTGTCCGTAAGCCGCATGACTCCACCCTGTCGCTCCAGCCACTAGGGTTACAGGGTGCTAGGGAAAGTCTCTCATGGAAACCCACAGCAGCCACCCAGTTTCTGAAGAGCCTTGCTCAGCCATGTCTGCAAATAATTAAGCACTGCATTTTTTTGCACCAAGTTTTATTCTTGACAAGAAAGTGTTGGAATCTCCAGTGCCGAAGTGTCAGCTCTGGGGCTTTGTCACTGTGAGACTGTGACTGTCTGGCTGGAATGTGGGATCCCACCAAAGTGCCTTCCCAGAGAAGTGCAAATTAGAGCCAGACATGAGTCTTGGGCTCTTTGCATTTCCAAAGATGGTTTGAGTTTGTCCTTGGACTCAAAATGGCTTTTTGGTTTCAAACTAAACTTATTTTAGGTCTTCAACTTCCATTCCTCCTGTCTAACACTATTTTCTAGATCATTTTGGTCTGACCTCCCAAAGGTCAGGAATGTCTATCTTTTGACATATCCACTTGGACAGTGCCCTCCTGGGCACAGGCTATACACAAACTCAGTCTTTCTCATGGAATAGATGGGAAACATCATTGCATTTTCTTGGGTGAAAAAGACAGTTTGTTCCCTCCAGGGTTAATTTTGAAGGATGCATAAATCACTCAGCTCTGCAGAAAATGTGCTAAGGTTCTAAAAAATCCTTAGCTGGTCCTATTATTTTAACTACTAAAAACAATCTCAACTGCCCCTTGGGAGATGTAGATACTTGACTAAAGGGCAATGAACGAAGCAGCCCTTGTGTGTCTGGTGTCTGGTGAGCTTATCTGGAAAGATATGGTCCTCCATTTGGAAAACACCCATCCACAATGGAGGGAGAAATAAAAATAAAGGGCCTCTTATAAAATTATTACCTTGTCATTTAAGTCAACAGCAGCGATGCCATGATAGAAACCAGCAGTTGTACCACATTGTTTTATCACTCTAATTACATCAAGAACACAGTAACTGTCTGGCAGAGATAAGATTAAAGAAGGCAGAGCCCTTCTGAAATTTCCAATAGACAGCACCTGGATTTATGGACTGGATTTGTGTTTGGACATTAAGTTCAATTACTTTGCTTCAGCACTGAAGAGTTCTGTCGCCAGAGAAATATCACGTAGTTGGTCCCTCATCATTGCAGTCCTGCCCCGCCTCCCACCCTGCAGGCATCGATCCATCCACACAGGCAGGTCTCCCTGTCCAGAGCAGGAGCTGTCTGTTTGCTTTCCTCCTCTACCTACTGTTCTGTTTTGTTTTGGGTTTTTTTTTAATCTCCCCTACCTACTGCTCTGTTTTGTTTTTTAATCTCCCCAGAGTCTGAGAAAAGCAAACCTCTTGGCTAACTGAGCAGTGTGGGACCAACAAGTAACACACTCACAGGATGTCAGTAGTAAAGGTGTCATTTCAAGTCACCGGATCTAGCTCTTTCTCTCTACAGTGGTGGCAACTGAGGCTGAATGAATGACTGTTCAAGGGTTTACCCCTGGAACACCAAGCAGAGCCAAGAGTTCCAGTGCCCTGGGGGAAATACAAGACTCACTTCCATCTCATGCCAGCCCTGTGTCTCCCTTTGCATAGTACAGCCAACTATACACCAAGATGTGTTTGTTTTTAAACAACAGGTGCTTTAAAAGTATGAGATTTTAACTTCCTTCTCTTCTCCTCTCGCCCCCTTCAGAAGAGCTTTCTCTATTCCCTCCTTTGTTTTTTGTTTTTTGTTTTCCTTTCACTTTCTTGAGGTGGAGAATGGATGATAATAGATAAGGGCTATGGTTGTTGCTTTCTCCCTCCCTAATAAAACTGCAAAGAGCAAAATCAGTTTGGGAACTGTGCACATGACCCTCTGGAGGGCTTCCCCAACCTGTCTATATAACTGAATCATCTGAAGAATCCATTTTATTTAGATAATTCAGTTGTATCTTAAGAACTTTTAAAAACACAGATTGTTGCCCCCTCCCCCTTGACTTAATAATCACAATTCATAGAACGAGAATTAGTATTTAACTTGAGTCTAGTAGAACTATTACTGGCCAATTCAACACTGAGGAAAAGACCACATTTTAGAAACTGGTGTTTGAGATAAATAAGACAGAGAATAAATAGTAGTTTGAAAATTTCCTAAGGCTGGGAAGATAGTTCAGTTGATAACATATTTGATGTATAAGCTTGAGAACCTGCGTTTGATCCTCAGAATCCACATATAAAAAGCAGGCACAGTGGCATGTGCTTGCAATCCCAGCTCTGATTAGTAAAAGGCAGGTAGTTTCCTGGGGTTCAATGGCTACAGCCTAGCTGCTGAGTCCTGAGCCAGTGAGAGAACCAATCTCAAAAAATATGGTGGATAATGCTTGAGTAACCACACCTGAGGTTGTCTTCTGGGCCTCCAAACATATGGGCACATATTTTCACATGGTTCCTGTCCTTAATACAGATGAACATACATACATACATGCTCATAAATAGACACACAAGTACCTTAATACACATGAACATGTATACATATATGCTCATAAATATATACACATGCACATAAATATACACACAAGTACTTAATATACAAGTACCTTAATACACATGAACATACATACACACATGCTCATAAATATACACATATGCTCATATATATACACAGGCACCCATAAAAAAAATGTTCAGATCTGGTTCAAACACCTCACTGTGTTTCTGTGAAGTTACTTAGCCTCTCTTATATTTGGTTAGTCTATATAAAACTGGTCTTTTTATGTATTACAATTATTACATAATGTGTATATACTTCAAATCTATGCAAAACACACATGCAACACATGCTCAACATCTGGCAACAGCATGTACCCAGGACACCCTAGATCTTTAAGCTCATACCACACAGCTGTTCCCCTGATTTCTTCCTGTATGCTCACGCTCTTGGTCACCTTTGTGTGGGCACTGAACTGTAAGAGCCCATCTCTCTAGGAGTGTCTACTGCTAGTGAAATCATACACCCATAGGATATTCGTGAATCTGACCTCGAAAGTGGGATCTTTGTGAATCACCTGGGAGGTACCTTTAATTTCCTGTTCTGTTCTGTAAACACTTAAGCTACTGTAAACAGCCAGGATTCTCTATGCCACGGCTGGATTCCGATGTGGCTGGCCTTGGCGCAGGGGTAGCATGGCTTTGTTTATTTGGCAGGTTGGGAAAATAGAAAAGGAAACCAGAAGTGAAAAGTGATCTTTGGTCCCAGCAGGAGAAGCTCTGCAGAGCCTCTGTGTCCTCTTGGCAACATCCATCTTCTCCCCACCCAAGGACTCCTTCCCCCACCTACCCTTCATGCAGAATATGTGAAAGGGGCCTCAAATCACTCGTGATTCTATCCTTAATTCATCATAGTTTGCCTCTTGCATTCATTAAGGTCACCAACAGCCTTCTAATCAAAAATCGAATGGCTTTGCTATGATTTCCTCAACATAAATGTGCTTCCTAACCCTAGCAAGAAATTGTACATTCTTTTTCTAAATCAATTTAGATTTAGAAATCATAACATTCTATAAGGCTTATAACATGTCAGACCATATTCCAAGTGGTTCTCAAACATTAACTTATTTTTTTCCACATCACAGCCCTATGAGGTAATCCCACTTAATGAGGATACAAAGGATCAGAGAGGTTAAATAACTTTCTCATGGTTACATGCCTTGTGAAGCGGCAGAGTTGAAAGTCAACCCTAGATATTAAATAATGTTGCATTGACCAAAACGGTAACGCCAACTCTAAACTCACATCTGCCAGGGTTAGGGAGACGAGCTGGCTAGCTGCCTGTTGAATTATTGTATCCCTTTTCCTCTTCCACCGGCTCATGAAAGAATTCCTGGACTTGTGTAACTAAAGAATCAGAATGACATCAACTACTTACTTCATAACTTTCCCTGTCATGTTTGCTTTGTTGCTATACAACGCCATTGGCAATATGTTTATCCAACATAAACAGGATGCAAGAGACTACTGTTTGATGCCAGCATCAAAGGTGCCCTCCACAACTATCTGCAGGCTTCAAGGTTCCAGGCCTGTCACGGAGTCTTCACAGAGTTGCAGAACCACTTCTCATCTCTAGTGTCACAGGTCACCAAGCATCGGGTCACTGCCACTCATCAACTCACCTTCTCTGTCCTTTCAACTGCAAAAGGCCCAAGACCTCAGAGTAGGATGGTCCCCTTGTCCTGCCTTTCCTGGTTTTCACCACTGGAGTCCCAACATTAAGAAACCTTTTTGTTCTCCTAAAGCTGGGACAATTAGTCACTCAACACTAAGAGTCAACCTGAGACTTGATCCTCCTTCAAGAAGTACAGGTGTCCTCACTATTACATGGAAACATTTTCTGCTTGTCAAAGTGTGTCTCTTTGAAGGTGACACCAGACAGACTGAGCCACATAGAAGCAAGACCTTTATTTTGGTGTTATTCCACACTATCACTGTCACCAAATTCCTTCACTTCAGTTCTTGTTCACTTACTATTCAAACTCCAGATCCTCTCCTCCCCCCCACACATGTAGACCTTTCCCTGAATACTCAGTTTGAACACACACACACACACACGCACACACACACACACACACACACACACACACACACACACGCACGCACGCACACACACACACACATATGCATACACATACATATACATGAATGACACATGTACTCACTATGTAGTCAGACTGGCCTGGAGCACACAATCCTTTATCTAGGCTTCCTGAGTGCTGGGATTAGAGCAATGCACCACAATGCCTAGCTTGATAATATTCTCAAGACTCAATCTCCTCAATGTGTCAAAAGGGCAAGCTTAAGAGGATAATGTGAGAAGCAATCAATGTAAAGACTGTGACAATTTTAACAACAACAACAAAAAGTCTTGGATCATTGTTTTCAATGAATTGAAAAATAAAACAAAAAGAGGGTGAAGAGAAAAAAGTGATGACTAAAAGGTTTGCATGGGGCAGCTGTGCATACATATCGCCCTTCTCAGTTTGGGAATTAGATAGATCTTCAGTAAACATTAGGACCCTTCTGTTTGCTGTGGGTCCTCACTCAAGACTTGCTGACTCTCTGCTGTACTCAGTCAATCAATAACTGAATTGATGAATACTTGACCTGGAATTCTATTTCAGGCTGTATCCTGAGTAAGCAGATCTAGACTCCTTTTGGTCTCCCACAGCCTTTCCTTTCATTGTCTGTTGATCTTTTGACCTTACTCCATGAAACCTGAAGACTCAAGATTTCTAGTGTTCTCCCTTGAGACCTCCTGAAAGCTTTACTTCTTGGCACTTTGGGTTAAAGAGTAAGTGACACTGGTGTCTGTCACTGCCAAGTGATCAGAGGATTCTCTAGACAGCATCCTTCACACCCAAGTTTCAAGGTCACTCCAATGTCATAGGATAAGGTACAAATATTGAGGAAGAAGGCCATGCATCTGACCAAGTTCTCGGGGAGCTAATACTAAAAGAAATGAGCAACCCATGAAACAGGACATAGCCCATGCTTGTGATGCTTAAGAAATAAATGTGGAGATAGAGGTGGCCACATTCTGTGCATATGCAGACAAAAAGAGTGATCTCTGCCCAACACTCAGGTCTCCAATGTCATCCCTTCTACCATAGATTCTGGCATATTACTGGGTCCTCATGCTCCAGTAGTGACAAGTAAAGTTCTCTCTAGCTGCTTCTATAATGCCAAACCACAATCACCACTCACTCTCTGGCCTCAATACTGTGCTGCTTGGCTTACCTCTTGTCCTTTAAAACATTGGTTTTTTTTCTTTTGAGAGAACTTTAGAATAACAAAAAACTAAAATAGATAATTTGTGTATGTTCTTGACATAAAATTTCCAAATTTTAATTTTTTATTATATTTATAATCTTTTTCTGTGTATACCTACACATAGTCTAAAGCACTTTAATTTGAAAAAGTAAGGTCCTCTGTGTCTAAATACTTCTTTGTGTGTGTCATAAAAGCAAGAGCATTTTCATCTATAACTTCAGTGTGATCCTCAAAACAGCAAAAGAACATTAATGGAGTGTTATTATCTAATTCACAGACTTTAGTCAGAACTTAACCATTGTTCCACTTCTACCTTTTGAAGCAAAAGAAAAATATGAGAATCTAATAGACTCTCTAGATTCCTGTCCCCCACCTTATTGCTTTCATTGTTATGTGCCCCCTTTTAAATCTGCTTTGATCTGAAATTGTCCCTCAAGGTATTTCCTTTTAACTAACATTTCCTTGTGCTTTGGTTGAAGTCCTACATTTCTGGTAGAATAGCTCAGATGTGATGCTGTGATCTCAGTCTAACCCACCTGAACATGACTGAAAATTATTTATTCTCAACCTATGATACTAATTTGGATTATTGGGTTAAGACAGTGTCTGTTAGCTTTCTCTGCTATGAAGGTATGAAATTTTGCAATTTATAAGCACTTTGTGAGTTCTATGATTTATAAGTGCTTTCTGAAGAGGTACTCTAAGACTATGTAGACATCCTGTTTCTCATCAAAGTTCCCCTCATTAAATTTAGCATCCATTAATGTCAAAAAATAAGACTGCAGTAGTTGCCAAATAATAATTGTCTATTTCATCACTATCTATTTATTTAAGTAGAAAACTCTAACATGGGAAAAGGGAACATTTCTTGTGAGTGTGTGTGTGTGTGTGTGTGTGTGTGTGTGTGGTTGTGAGTGCATGTATACATATTTATATTCACCTGTATTGGTTTTCCTATCACTGTTATAAAAAATTACTATGAATTCAGTGGCTTAACACAATATTTATTTATTTATTCATTTATTTTTAATTTTTAAAATTTTTTATTTAAAAGTTTTTTTTTTCCATTTTACATACCAACCACAGTTTCCCTCCCTCCCCTCCTCTTGCCCTCCCCCCACCTTCCCCCAACGAAGTCTGGCATATCAAGTTGAGGCAAGACCAAGCCCCTCCTCCCTGCATCAAGGCTGAGAAAAGTTTCCCACCATAGGGAATGGGCTCCAAAAAGCCAGTTCATGTACTAGGTACAAATTCTGGTCCCACTGCTAGGGGCCCCACAAACTACCCAAGCCACACAACTGTCACCCACATTCAGAAGGCCCAGTTCTGTCTTGTGCAGGTTCCCCAGCTGTCAGTCCAGAGTCCACAAACTCTGACTAGGTCGGGTCAGCTGTCTCTGTGGGTTTCCCCATCATGATATAGACCCTTCTTCTCTTATAACCCCTCCTCTCTCTCTTTAACTGGACTCCAGGAGCTCAGCCCAGTGCTTAGCTGTGGATTTCTGAATCTGCTTCCATCAGTTACTGGATGAAGGTTCTATGATGGCAATTAGGGTAGTCCTCAATCTGATAACAGGAAGGCCATCAATCAGTTCAGGCATCCTCTCCACTATTGCTAGTAGTCTTAGCTGGGGTCATCCTTGTGGTTTTCTGGGAATTTCCCTAGCACCAGATTTCTCACTAACCCCATAATGGCTCCCTCTATCAAGATATCTCTTTCCTTGCTCTCTCTCTGTCCCTCCCCCAAGTCGACCATCTCTTTCCCTCATGTTCTCATTCCCCACCCACCCCCCACTCCCGAGAATGCTCCAAGTTTACCCAGGAGAACTTATCTCTTTCCCTTTCCTAGGGTGATCCATGCATGTCCCTCTTAGGGTCCTCCTAGCTTCTCTGGGGTTGTGGATTGTAGCCTGGTTATCATTTGCTTTATATCTAATATCCACTCATGAGTCAGTACATACTGTGTTTGTCTTTCTGGGACTGGGTTACCTCACTGGGGATGATATTTTTAGTTCTATCCATTTGCCTGCAAATTTCACGCTGTCTTTTTTTTAACCATTGAGTAATATTCCATTGTGTAAATGTACCACATTTTCTTTATCCATTCTTTGGTTGAGAGGCATCTAGGTTGTTTCCAGCTGCTGCCTATTATGAATAATGTTGCTATGAACATAGTTGAGCAAGTGTCCTTGTGGTATGATTGGGCATCATTTGGGTATATTCCCAAGAGTTGTATTGCTGGGCCTTGAGGTAGATTGATTCCCAATTTTCTGAGAAACCACCATAATGATTTCCAAAGTGACTGTACAAGTTGGCACTCTCACCAGCAGTGGAGGAGTGTTCCCTTACTCAACATCCTCTCCAACATAAGCTGTCGTTAGTTAACACAGTATTTGCATATGATCTGAAAGTTCTGAAGGTCAAAAGTATACAACAAGTCTTGGAGAGCTAAGATCAAGAAGTCAGCAGACTGTTCCTTCTGGAGATAATGAGGAGAGAATCCATTCCCTGTACTTTTAACTCCCAGGTCCTGTCAATATGCCTTGGCTGGTGGCCCATTCCCACTGACTCATTGTTCTAGCCTCCGCTTTCTTTCATCTTTGACTCTCTTGCTTCAGCTCTCTCGGTTCCCTCTTTCATTCATAAGAAGACCTATGATAAGACAATACACACCCAGACAAATCAAGAAAAGCTCTCCTCTGAAACTCAACCACATCTGCAAAACCTTTTGTTATTGGTAACATAGTCACAGTTTTTTAATGATTAGGATACAGATATTTGTAGGGAACCATTATTTTTCTTGCAGCAATTAGCATCAATTTATAAATTCTTCTATTTTATGGATTATAATCTGTTCCATAAAAATTTTTACCTTTCAAATTGTATAAAATGTTCCTGGTAAGAAAACTCCTGGATTTGGCTTCTACTGCTGTGTCCTCTTGACTTGTCCTAGAATAAGACATTTCCTGAGAATCTCTGGTTAGGAGTGTTTGTTTGTTTGTTTGTTTGTTTGTTTTCTTTTTCTTTCTTTCTTTCTTTCTTTCTTTCTTTCTTTCTTTCTTTCTTTCTTTCTTTCTTTCTTTCTTTCTTTCTCTCTTCTTTTGTGAGAGAGTCCCAACTTGTAGGCCAAGATGGCCTTGGGCTTGAACTGTGGATTCTCTTGCTTCCAAGTTCTGAGATGAAAAGATTGAACTGCTCTATCATATTCTGCTTGGTTGTATTTGAAGAATATTGCTTAGAAGCTGAATTTAGGTCTTTTGTTTTTTCACTGATATACTGTAGGCCTATACAAAGCTAAGACATATATAATATTATATATTATATATATATAATCTCTGTTAATACATGTACTAAACAGCTAGTGTATCATCTATCTACTATCTATCTCAGTGTGTACCTGTGTAAGACAGAAGCTGTGATATTCTGTATAATCTAACAGGTCGAGTTCATTCCTGCCGTCTTTGTTTCCACATAGGTAACTCACTTCTCTGACACTGGGAGCTCTAGTTCTCATTGTGGTCAATATATTTTACATATTTGTAAGTTCCCCAAGCACATTTAGAGTAGTTTTTGGAACTGTGAGCTCTGTGTAAACAAATCAACTAGCTTCATTATCTGTTTATACTTCTTTTCGTTTTTAGCCTGGGGGAACATATAGTCAAACTACAGCATCAAAAGTTACCTAGATTAATTCCCCCATCTTTGTGTTCCATGTCATCCCCCGCCCCATGCCTTCTAAATCTTATTTATCCCAATAGGAATGACCCTTTGACTTCTCCAGGAAAATGTTGATGAAACACTGTGAATCAGCTGGGAAGACTTCCACTGGAGTCAGTCTGTGTGACAGCTGCCTTGTAACATTTTCCATGCTGCCTCCGATTGTTGGCTTTTCTCTGGCTTCCCCCAGCAGAATGAGAGTAGGGGAGGTGTGAGGGTGAGTTCTCGCCATTCTAATCTTCCAGAGAGCCTTCCAGACAAAGAATATAAATCTTTGTGAAATCAATGAAAACAGCCCTCTGGTTAGAAAAAAAATGCCACGGATGATTAAAGGGACGAGGAAAAAGAAGCTGAAGCAATACAGTCATATTCCTTACAATTCTAGCTTTTTTTTGTTCAATAACAGTGATATTTGATTTATGTGTCTATAATGTCTAGGGTTTGTATTTGATCTTCACAACATCCATTGAGCAGAGAGAGGTGGGTATTACTGCTCTCATCTTTAAAAAAGAGAAAATTGAGATCCAGAGAGATTAAATAACAGGTTGGAGTACCCTGCTTACAATGAAAGCAGAATAAGAATCTCTTATTAGAAAAAAAAATTCCCTTTAGTTTAAGACATACTTATTATAATAAACTTAATAATCCAGGGATCTACAAATAAAATTTAGCTATCTCCCCCCACCATTTTACATATGCCAACAATGTAAACAATTCAATCAACTTCTACATCTTTATCTTTCAAAAACATGCTAAGTCTTACAAGCTCAAGATTCTAAGAGTAAAAGGTGTTTGGTCCACAACAGAAAGAAGAAATGAAACAAAGACATCATAAAGTCAGTCTATCATGCAAATGCACTGTGAAATCCCAGGCCTCAGAGAGGTGGATTTTCAGAGTACCATCATTGCAGAGAGGAGGGTTTTATGCCTACCAAGTCCCCATGGCCCCTAGGGAACTGGGACAGATTATAAGCCAAACTCAGTAGGCCATGGGGGTTACCTAGGGTATCTGTTGGACGTTTGTAGATGAGACCAGCGTTGAGTCAGTGAACTCCCACAGCAGATCTCTCTCCTCAGTGTGGATGAGTATCAGTCTACTGAGGACCTGAACAGAACAAAGGGAACAATGGAAGAAGGAGTCTCAGTCACTCTTGCCTCTTCAATTCTGAGGAGACATTCCACTCTATCTTCTCCAGCCCTCAGATTGGATTTTGCATTATTAGCTGTTCTGATTCTAAAGTTTTGGAGTTAGGTTGGATTACAGTGGCTTTCATAAGACTCCAGAGAGTGTGACTTCTCAGAATTCATAATTATTTGAAACCTCCTCGTAATCCCTCTCTCTCCCTCCCCACCCCCTCTGTCTAACACAAAACCATTAATAATAGCTTCTCAGTTACTTCTAAGTCTCATTTTTCCTATTGGTGAAATGGAAATCATGGCCATATCATACTGTAAATACTTTTAACTGGATAAATTGGTGATAAATCACCTACTTTCTTTTCTTATCCTTCTCAAGCAATATTGCATGCTCAGTCTATCCTAATGCAGGAGGTGGGCATAAATGATGGATGCAAGAGAAGGCAAAAGGATTTTTCATCCTTTCTTTAGGGAACCTTACCTTTATTTGGAGAGGTGAACAGCATTGCCAACAGCATGTGATTAATAACTTGTCACAGAGCCCTTGAGGCCCCACCTTCTCAAAGGGAATCTTGGCTGTTAATATTTCCTGGAGGAGAGAGAATCATTTTCTTCAGTGGTGTGGCCACTGATAAGTTGTCTTTGCTCCAGTAAATAATCTCCCACCCATGCAAGCAACTGTAATTAAACTCAGTGGGACACAACACAAAAAAAAATTCATGAAAGTGAGCAAGATACTTGCTGAGAGGGAGGGTTCCAGTGAGGGGAGGGCCAGAGCAGGGAATGGGGCAAGAAAATGACTAAATTTCATTATATGAATATATGAAATCATCAAACAATAAAAAATGTGAAGACATGGAAATGACCCAAATATCCATTGACAGATTAATAAAAATGTAATATACATAGACACACAATGAAAAGAATTCTTATTTTGTTTTCTGATAATTCTAGCAGCCAGAAATTCATGAGAACTGGTCACATCTAGTTCTGTTGCAATATAACTGCTGAGTAGCCAGGCTACACTACTCCATGTCTAAAGAAAGTCCAGATCCAGATCTTAAAGTCTATCTGCTTAGCCTTTGGCTTCCTGGATTTAACTATCTATAACTTGAAACAAATTACTATCATCACATCCCTTCAGTCTGCATACAAACTCCAGGGCCCCAAGCTCAGCCCCATTTCTTCCTCAGTAGCAGAGATAACTAAGCCTCTGACCATTTTACTTTGCTCATAGAATATATGATAACTTGTTCTCCCCTATGCCTAGAATAGGACAATATCCACAGACACAGCATCCTAGCAGACCTTGGTAGTTAAATTCCCATTACCTATGAAAATTTTAAACTTTATAGAAAAAGTCCAGTACAGATTTCCCAGTTGGCTCAATTACCTCCCAGAAGCCAAATAGGTTCTAAAATTAATCCTGTCTTTTTATTCTCCCTTATTTCTATTCTTGTTTGACATTGTTACTGACACTGAAAGATGGTCAAAGGTGTAGTTCAGCAGTTCCCAAGCTGGGGTCTCTAGTGCTGTCGAGATCCATGAAGTGAACCACGAAGGACTTTGAGCTATTTACAATATTTCCAAAAGCTTGACAGAAATTGTATATTATCTGAGATAAGGCTCATAGGCTAACTAAAGTGTCAAGTTGCTTGTCTTTTTAGCTGTGTCCTATCAGCTCATCATGTAGCTTTGTTATCATGTGTTGATGTAAAAGGGAGCCTGAGGGTCACAAGTATCTTTGATGAATAAGGACCAAAACACCATTAGTTTTACATGCTGGTTACTCATTAGAAAACACATGTTAAGGCTTGAGGTCACTATGGACAAAAAAATAATAAAGGGAGCCCTCGGCAATAAAGCACTTGGAATGCAGGTCTAGCTGCCCACGGGCTTAACCCACAAATCCCCTTCACATTGCCATTTTGACTTCAGGTTAGGGAGATGCATAAATGGAGTTGTCAACTGCAATAATTCTTTTTCTGTGGTGTATACGAATCTTTTGAGCAGAAAAGCCAGGCATCTGTTTAGGCAAGCACATTCCCACTCAAAGAACTTTTAAGGAATTCAGATGGAGTGTGGAAATAAGAAATAAGAGTTCTGGTGAGGAGAAATGGCAGGTTCCTAAAAACTGCTACCATGCCAGGCCCATATCCATGTGTTTGTAAATGTGAATGTCTTTATGAACATGTGTATGTGTATTGTGGGGCAAGCAGAGTAGACAGGATCTCTCTCTCTCTCTCTCTCTCTCTCTCTCTCTCTCTCTCTCTCTCTCTCTCTCTCTCTCTCTCTGCGTGTGTGTGTGTGTGTGTGTGTGTGTGTGTGTGTGTGTATTGTGTTTTCCTGGGTAGAGAGGTATGGGTATGGATTGGATGAGGGACTAATTAAGATATCCAGGTAGATAATGAAGCTCTAGAGCCTCCTTTCAGGTTAAACATTCAGAGAAACTCTTCCCTATTCGTCTTGTGAGCAATGCAATAGAGTTTATGATTTCACAGATTCTAAACAAATTGAGGGTTGAGTTATGTTTGGCTGAGACAGAATAACTTGGTACAACAGATTCTGGTAAAGGCTCCTGATCTCATCTTCAAGACCTAATTTCAAAAATTGGTGGCTTTTCCAGGCCAAAGACCAGGAAACATGAGTTCCTGGGTAAGTTCTGCCAGAAGGAAGCAAGGAATTCTGACCTGGAGAGTAGCCCACAGCAAGAGTGAACAGAGATACACATAGAACACAGGGACCTATCCTATGGGGATGTGCAGACAAGAGACAGGAGATTCTCCATCCATCTGGTCTCCAGGAAAAGAAACATGGGGTTCCTTGGTACTTTACAAAATACAATGTGGCTGGAAACTTGAGAATGTCATTCTGTGAAGGCATGCATACAAAGAGGGGAAACATTATGCCCCTTCTTTCCTGTTGGAAGTCTAAATCTTTCTCAGTCTCTTGCACTATAGATTTCCCTGGTTCCTCAACCCACCCCCACCACTCAATGACATTAGTTCCCTTGTCTTGGGGGCTGCTTCACAACAGGGTCTCAGTTATCAAGCCCAGGAAGGTTTGAAGTCTCCTGAAGGTTCCTATGTTTTGCTTTTCTCTTTCCCTATTAGATCCATCCTGCATTTAAGGGTTTTTGCTACTGCCTGTCCACTCAATCAGCAATTTCTCAATGCTTATTCATGAGCTCAGAATACTGGGATGAAGCAGGAATGCTCAAAGACAGAAAATATGAGTGGTTTGGAATTATTCATGTGGAACTATTCCCTCCTTGGTGAATCCAACAGGCCAGGCTCACAACTCCTGGCAATTGGATGCCTCCTTCAGTTCTCTCCATTTTCTGTCCCTCACCTACTCTGAGTCATGTAGTAAACTAACAGGTACTCTCTGCTTCCACCCTGGTCCTTCTAATCTCACCATTCAAAATTAACCAGACAACAGTGGTTTAAAGCCCGGATATGATCATGGTGCTCTTTAACTAAAAATATTTTGTCTGCAGCAAGAGCTTGAACACGCCAGCCTTCCCTGACACACTAGCTCTGACTTTTGCCTTTGAACTTCGGTTTTCCTCCTTACTGATGTTGTTGATTCTAATTGCATTTATAATAGCTCTTTTTGTACTGTCAAAACAAGTTTTTCCCTAGGGTTGTTAAAGATAAGTGAAGGAAAGAGAAATCATACAACAGAAAATTTTGTTAGCTACATTTCCTTCTAATGTTTTCACTGTGCTGTTTAATTTCTATCAGTTTGAAATTTACCTTTATGGAGAGTTATTCTTCAAAAATAACAAATCATCTCTATCCTGTTGAAGCATTTGCTCTTTTCCTACTGATCTAAAAATGCTAAATCTATCACTAAAAAAATGTATATAGTCTTTTTGGGTCTTACTATGTTAGTCTTCTTGATAAACTTATCTATTTTAATGACAGGTAAATTATAGCTACTGTGAAACACCTGTTTTTGAATAGGCCATGGGGTAACATTTAATTTTTTTTCTTTAAAAATCAAAAGAAATGTATTTTCTGATACATAAAAATATCTGAAATTAAACTTTTTGTATTTATAAATGAAGTTTCCTGGAACACAGCCACCTTCATTGGTTACATATTATGCAAGACAGCTTTCCTCTAGCAGAATGGAATAAATGAAACAGAAACCAGATGACCCACAAAGCTGAAAATATTTACCATCTTTTCAGAAAACAAAAGCGCTGATCCATTTCTATTCCCAAACCAACATAGTAGTGCTTATGGTAATCTGGTTTTGTAAATTTTCTGATACCTACAAAATGGGGAAGATTATACCTTTGTAAGATCTAAACCTTATATACATGGGAAGGTCATTTTTTTAAACATACCTTTTAATTCTTTGAGAATTTCATACGTGCCTACAATGTGTTTTCACTGTATTCAGCCTCAATCCTCTCCTAACAACCCCAGACTCATTCCCCAGTCTTCACCCTCTCCTAACATCATAACTTCATATCTTCAGCAATATGACACTAAGTCCAATTTAATATATATATATATATATATATATATATATATACATATATATATATATGAGAGAGAGAGAGAGAGATCCACTAGAGCATGAATGACCTATCAGGGACCTAATCCTCAAAGGAAACTGATTCTCCTTTGTAGAAGTAACCGTCTTGTTAAATAAGAAACACAGAGCCAAATACAGAGTTAAAAGCTAAGAGGTCAGAGCAATAGCTAAGAGCTGAGACTAAAAACCTCCTTACCCTTCCTGCCGCTGCTGTCCTTCCCTCAGCCAGAGTGTTACTTCCTGTGTATCTGTCTTTTTAAAAACTTTCTGTTCTGCCTTCTCATTGGTTGTAAACCCAACCACATGACCTCCTTGTCACTGCCCATCTATACAGACCTCCAGGTTTTCTATGGTTGGTATTGAGATTAAAGGCATGTGTCTCCAGGCTGGCTGTATCCTTGAACACACAGAGATCCACCTAGCTCTGCCTCCCAAGTGCTAAGATTAAAGGCGTGCACCACAACCGCGCAGCTTCTGCTATGGCTTGCTATTAGCTCTGACCCCCAGGCAACTTTATTTATTGACATACAAATAAAATCACATTTCAGTACAGATAAAGTATCACCATGCTCCTTCCCTAGCAGCCATCAACTATCAGTAGCTCTTCAGCTAGCAGTGAAAGCTTGTGAGCCCCCACCCATGCTGGAAGGTTAACTGGCTTAATCTTGTGCAGGTCTTATGTCGTCAGCCACAGTTGCTGTCAGTTCATGAGTGCATCAGTCCTGTGGTCTTGTCATGTCCAGAAGACACTGTTATGATCTGGTCCTCCTTAACTTGGGCTCTGGTAATTTTTCTTTCCTTTCTTCTGTGATGTTCCTTGTGACTTGCAGGGAAGTGATCTGATATGGATGTAGCATTTATGGCTGAGCACTCTCTTCACTGCACTTTGGCCAGTTGTGAGTTTCTTCATTAACCACCATCTGCTGAACAAGAAGCTTCTCTGATAAGGACTGAGAACTATACTAACCAATAGGTATAGAAATACATATTCAGAGGTCAGTTTAAAATTGTGTCCACTTAGTAAATTAATAGTAGTAGGTTCACCTGTGGAGCCTATGAGATTCCCTAACCATAGTTTCTTGGTCAGATTTACAGTACTAAGTATGTGTTTTCTTCTGTGAAGCAGTCCTTAAATCCACTGAGAAAGTAGTTGATTACTCCCATAACATTTATGCCATTATTACATGCATTATTATTAATGTAGTTTACAGGCTTCACAGCTACATAAGACTGTAGATGACCTCTTCTCCCAGTGGCCTATGTAGCACCTTCCAATATTATGAAAGCTAGCCTGTATAGAGGAAGCTTCCAGTTCTATACCAAATTGATCTCTCCATGTCCTATGACAAAAGTATATAGTATTCTCAGCAGCAGGTTGCCCAACTTATATTCAAATTCTGGTGGGCAACCAAGATTCATGACAATAGCCTGTATTGTTTGGAGAATCCCGGGATGTCCCTGACAACTAAAGTAATGGTATCCCATACCTGGCTGTGGGCTTTTTATTTGGCAAACATAGCTTCTGGAAAGAGCATAATCCATTTTGTAGAGTAACTTCAATTAAGCTCATTAAACTCCCACCCATCATCTGTCCTATCTTTTCATCTCCCTCCCCATTTAAACCTTCTTCCCCTATTTCCTTTTCATACCTCATGGAAGCCATGTCTACTACCCCTACACCTTAAGATCTTTCTCCACCCCTCCCAAGGTGCTCTTTAAAAAAAAATGCTAGAAAATAATAGGGAAGTACGTATAAACATGGAGGTTTATTGTGGATGAGGAAATAACACAACAAATTACATATTTGAAAGAGTTTGCTAATGCTATAAGCATCACAAACTCCAGAGAAAATAAGACCCCATCCATATAAATTAACTGACACACCTCCATGGATTTTCTCCTCCATGTTGGTATCACACACTCGCTTATCACTGTCTTCACATGACAGCACCTTAGGAATATTTTCTTCAGGGAGAATAAAATAGTTGTTCAGACTTTCCTGCAGCACAGATAATTAAAATTTAGATTTTTCTTATTGATAGCTTTACAAAGCATCTTTCAGCAGCACTGTACCTCATTACTGGAAATGTCAAGCAAAGGTCTGAGATTTGGAAAATCCTCTCACACTAAGTTCACTCATCCCTGAGCAGTGAGGTTGCAGAACATTTCAAGTTTTCTCATGCCATTGTGACTCTGTGACCTTCTGAACCAATAGTACCTGCCAATCAGTTCACATCAATATTCTCATTGAATTGACAGATTTGGAGGTTTTCTGTTGATACCAGCATAGTGTGTCAAATGTTAATAAATATAAATATTTTCTAGCATGTTCTTTTGATTTTCTGACCTTCATCACTTGGATTATCAATCTATGAGCTTAATTCATAACTTCTGTTGAAAATACAGCACTTCCTTTTCATAATATGCTTGATCTTAAAATTTTAGTAATTTTTATAATTAGCTTTAAATTTTGTTTTCATTTTCCTTTCAAGGACTACAGAAACTGAATTATTTTTATAGTTCTTTGTGGTATTGGTTTCATATATTATTGTTTTCCCCCTCTGAACTCTTGCTATGTTTTTCAATAAGTAAATTTTAATAAATAAAACAACTAAATAAATCCTAGCATTGGGGAGGGAAAAGCAGAAGGATCCTAACAAGTTCAAGAACAACTTTGGCTACATAGAGAGTGCAAGGACAATCTGATTGTCTCAAAAAATTTTGATAGATAGATAGATAGATAAATAGATAGATAGATAGATAGATAGATAGATAGATAGATAGATAGACAGATGGCAGGAGAGAGAGAGGGAGAAAGAGAGAGAACGAGAGAGAGAGAGAGAGAGAGAGAGAGAGAGAGAGAGAGAGAGAGAGAGAGAGAGATGAGATAATACGTTCAAAGATGATGAACTACATTTTGGAGTCATCCAGATCAAGAACCTATAGCTTCCAATTTTTCTAAATGATTCCAAAATATTTTTCCAAATTCTGGCTTTAAAAAAAAAAATGGCTTCAAGTTTTATCACTTAACAGATAAATTTTGCATTTCATTTGCTTAAGAGATTCTAACTTGAAAACAAATTTTGTAACTAGGACTACAGAATAGGCTCAGAGAGTGAAGTGCCTGTTGCTCAGTCACTCAAATGTGAGACCTGAGTTCACATCCCTTCCATCCCAGAACTCACATCCAAAAGCAAATGCCAGGCTGAGGGATGTGAGTCTGGAAGCCCAACATTATATGCACTGGGTGGGGTGAGAAAGGCGTTCTGAGGTCAAAGGGATGAGTGAGTTTCAGGCTCAGTGAGAGACCTTAAAAATAATACACTTGGAGAGCCATACAGAAAAGACAACCGAAATTGACTTTTGGCGGGTTTGTTTGTTTGTTTGTTTGTTTTGTTTTGGACAGGCAGGTGCGCAAAGATGCACACAAATCCCACACCCATGTACACATGCAGAATAACAAGAATCTACACTACACACAGCATGAGAGAGAGAGAGAGAGAGAGAGAGAGAGAGAGAGAGAGAGAGAGAGAGAGAGGAAATATCCTAGAAATATCAGTAGAATTATGTTGTGAAACTTCAACACTGTCCCTTTGTGTTCTAGCTAAGAAAGCAGTGGGCAAGACGAATGGGCTCACAATCACTTCTTTCTAAGACTACAGGGTCGCTCAGTCTCAAACAGCGGACACTGAACTCTCTAGTCCACTCTGAGCTTCTCTGTGCTCTCTCTACCAACACTGAACAAAAGTCAAAGTTAGAACAGAAAGGGACAAGCAGTTTGGAATTCCCACTTAGCTCATTTTCTCCAAACTATATGACCATGTCTGTACAGAGTCAGATCACTTCGGAGTCTGGGAAGGCGGGTCCCAAGGTTCAGACTTCATTGGTCGCATAAGGAATCTGAAACTGGACATCAGATTTTACGAACTGGACTTGGTTCTTTGTTTCCCCTTGTTTATGTCCTTGAGAATGACTTTGCCACATGCCGTGAAAAGCTGAACTTCCTTCAGAACCTTCACTAACACCCTGCAGTTCTCATAATGAACGTATTCTTATTCAGCTACCTGTTTGTGCCTGTTGATATTGAATCATATTACTAACTCCTCTTACTTAGTTTGAATGTCTGTCAGTAGTATGAGTAAATTACATGGTCTGCAGTGAAAAAGAATAGTCTTGTCTCTACATTTCCTACATGGAAACCTTCCTACATTTTCACTGTCTGAAACCCTAGTGTTGGTGTTTCCACCTGACACCTTCATCTCATAAGGAATAGCTCTGTGTTCCTCCTTATCTAAGAGGGTTCCATAGATTAAAAAGATTTGTATTTGTTTGTAATGGATAAGGAATTTCAGTAAGTACTACAATTTGTTCAAATTGGGATTAGCAAACAATTTTTCATTTTAGTAAAGGTAAATTATCCCTTCATATAGGTTGGAATTTATTTGGTAATCTGTTGCTGGATATGTTTATGTCATTTTCACAAATAATACTGAACTGCCTTCTTCTCTGTTATTTTTTGTTTTTGCCTTGTTTTTCATGGCTATCCTTATGATGTTTGCGCATTAAAATGAAACAGAATCTTAAATGAGCTGTCCAGCTTTCTACATTTTTTGATGACTCCAGGAGAACTTATATAGTTTAGAAATTATCTTTCCTTTTAATGATTTCGATACAATATCTGCAGAGATGTTTATACCCTACATTGCTTGTATGGATAAATCTTTGTCTTTAGTCTTCAATCTATCTTTATCGGTCTATTTGTGTTTCCTATTTCATAAGACAACTGAGGTAATCTATATTTTCTTGAAAAGTCATATGTAGTGTATCTGTATTTACAGGACAGTTTGTGCTCATCTGCAAGTCTTCAGTTTCATCATAGCTGTCTTCTCCTTCTAACTCAAATGATTATTTATGTCACATCTAGCTTTCATTCAGTGAAGTTGACAAAAAATTGTTTCTTTTATTGGCTGTATTTTGAAACAGTTTGGAGTTTTATTAAGTCAAATTACTTTCTCTATTGCTTGTGTTTCTTTTCATAACTAACGACACCATGGTGAGAAGAGTTTGGAGTACCAGAGAGGAAGTCCAAGAAAAGAGAGTATAAGAAAGGAGTAGCCCCCCCCCCAAACTTGGTACAAAGAATATTCAGCTTCCATTCACATCATGCCTCATAGAAAAGTAGAAAGAAAATTCCATGATTTCCTAAAGGGTTTCTACAAAGCAACTAACAGCATCACATTTATTAATGAAGTGGTGAATATTCTTCTCTAAAATTATTATGTTGGATACAGCCATTTCACTACAACAAGAAAAAAATAAAAATAAACACAAGAACAAAAAAATAAGCTAAAGATAGATGGTAAGATTGTTTATATTCAGAATCTAAAGAAATCTACAAACCACGTAGTCAAATTGTGTTTAGTACCATCATATAATAATAATAATTTAGTACCATCATATAATAATAATAATTTAGTACCATCATATAATAATAATAATTTAGTACCATCATATAATGAAAGATATATGCAAAAGTCTGTTGCCTTTTGTATTCTAACTACACACATAGACTACAGAATATAAAATTCCAGTTGTAAATAATACAAGGTTTACTTTAACAAATTTTAATAATCATAAAGAAGCTGAGAGTTATTAAAGAGGACTAGAGGATGTTAAGATGTTAATGTTCATGTCTCAGAAGAGCAAAATTATGAAGATGCCATTTCTTCCCAACTTGATCTGTATGTGTAATTCTCAATCAGATACTTACCAGACAACTTCCGAAGAAATGCGCAAGCTGTTTCTAAAATCTAAGGGGGGAACATTTAAAGAAGCAGGATACTCAAAATAATCCTGACACAAGCATGGAAATGCTTATTCCTACCTGATTTCAAAACTTACCATACATTTCCACAATGGTGTTGTGTGGTGAAAGTAATCAATGCTTCTACAGACCAAGGACCAACCTATAAAGTTCATGAATCGTCTCATACGTGCATGGTTAGTTGGTTTTAATGAATACACTGTAGCAACTCACTGCTAAAAAATCATTTTAATAAAAAACACCAGAGTATCTGAGTTTATATATGAAAAAAAATCAAATAAATGAACCTTCATGTACTTTGCAAAGATAATAGACGAAAGAACTCAGAATTGACATTCTGCTCAACTGTCACTTGATAGTTGACAAAGGTATCAGAATAATTTAATGAGAGAGAAATGTCTTTTTAATAAATAATGCCAGAACAATTAGATGTGTTTTTCTGTGAAAAACAATGAACCGCAACTCTTGACTCGTACCACATACAAACATTCATTTAAGACTCATCATAGGCACAAATGGAAAGATAAAATAATTACGCTTTTGGAGAAATCTGTAAAAGAAAAGGCATACAGGTAGGGTTTCTTAGCAGAAAGCAATTGTCATTCATGAAAAGTAAGTGGAATTTTATCAAAATTAAAACTTTTTCTTATTGTAAGATGACATTTTGGAATTTCCTCCAGCTTTTGAGAAAATATTCCTAAATCATATATGAGTCTATATAGACTGTCATTCTGAAAACAAGGGGCTCTGCAACAAATGATGAGGTAAACGACTTGTTAGAACGTGGGAAAGGGATTTGAATAGATGATACCTTACAAGATATGATGTATGTGTGAGCAAAAAAGCAGGTTGAAAAAGTCTTTGGCCATTGGGAAAAATGCAAATTAAAACTACAATTAGATTTCATATATATATAGTGAAAAATCATCCTAATTAAGATGAAGGACAACCAAACAAGATTGTAAATCTGGCAAGATTGCAGAATAATTGGAAGTCTCATGCTGTCTTGGTGAGAATATAAAATGATTCAACTTTGAAGAAGTCAGTCAGTTTCTTACGAACATATATGACTCAGTATTATACTACTAGGTATTTGCCTAAGACTTATGGAAATAGTTGTACATAGCAAACTTATGTTGATATAGACATGTGCCTTTGTTCTAATCCCCAAGTAGAAGTAGCCTCAGGATCCATCAACACATAAGTAGATATGCACATGGAGATATATTCACACAATTAATACTCTGCAATGAACAGGAACAGATACCCCATAACATCATGAGTGAAACTCAAAGGCCTTATTCTAAATGATAAAAATCTTATACAAGTATCCTTACTATGAGGCATCATTTGTTTTCATTATAAGAATGAACAAAATTAATCCACGGTGTGAAAATACCTAAAGTTATCTCCACAGAAAAGTGAATAAAATTGCTACCTGTGGAAGGTATGACAGTGACAGTCTGGCATGAGAGCTTTCTATGTGATGGCTAAATTCAGTATCTTTACAGAAATTTGTACTTCAGAAAGGTTTGCACTTGTCAAAATCCATGTAGTCTCAATATTGATGCACTTCATTGTAGGCAAATTTGATTTCAGAGGAGAAAAATACTGTAAACAAATATTGAACTAGAGATCATGACATAAATGCTGAAATATTTATGAGAGTGTATACTAATATTGCACTTGACTTTGAAATGAGCCACAAATGAAATGGATTCATAGATGGATAGAGGTGTGGATAAGAGGAAATTTGATAAAGTAAATATCAAATTGTTAATGGAATAAACTTAACGTGGTGTATAAGGGTGTTCTTTGAAGACTGAAATTTAATCAACATTGCTACATGATTGAGAACTTTCATAATAAAATGCTAGGGAAAAAGGAGTCCCCAGATCCTCAAACTCCCTATGTTTGAATCTTGTAGAGTCCCAGCTGCAGTAGCTAATCCCAGCTAGAACCTTCCCTACAAATGAGGGCATAAATTTCTGCTGGCTTCCAAAACATAATAAATTCAAACAAAAATGGTCTTTTCTCTTCTGTGCCCTTTGCCTTTGTAAAGTGAGTCAGAATCTATTTGTTTGTTCTATGCTTAAGCGTTAGCTTACACCCCCAAATTCATAAGAAGAATGGTAGAGGAAAACTAAGAATCAGACATATTTGGAACTTGAAAAATGTCTTTCTGTCAACAATAAAAGGAGAAGGTAGAGCCTGGGATATTTTATACTTTGACAGAACCAGTCAATTATAGTTCTCAAAAGTAATAAACGGTAGTCAGTTTGAAAAAAAATCAGCTGTACATGGAGAGCCAGTTTACCTCCAATCCATCTGTTAGTGCTCGCTGGCTAAGTGATTCGCTTCTGGGAGATAAAAGTCTTTGTAAAAGGGATTCTCTACTGTTCAGGATCCAGAGACGCTGACAGGAGGACTGCAGGTAGAAACCAGAGTTAGATGAGTGCTGTACTGAGTGAGGTGCTGAGAGCCAATGAGATTTAGGTCACTGCAAAGTTGACTTCAAAGTTTCTCCATCACGGTCTTTTGTTGCTGTTGCTTTGAGCCCACGTGTCCCAGATTTCCCTGTTCAGTTCCCAAGGTCGGGCATATGGGTCATTTGATAGAAAGCTGCCTGCTAAGCATACAATTAAACTAGTGTTCCTCTAAATGAATTTGCCAAAATCTTTCATATTAAAAAGTTTACAGGTAAGAATAAAACAGTATTTTGAGCAAACTCTATGTCATTTTTCTTGTTCAAAAAGCAGTCACTGAAGTCACAACAATGGCATTAGGAATTTCTGTTTATAAAGTCCCTACTATGTAGAGCACACTGTGTCACTTGCTATCATAGCTAGTCTTGATTGGATTGAGAGACACTTCAGAGATTAGTAAAGCTCACTTCTGGGTAGATCTGTGAGGACATTTCTAGAGATAGTTGGCATGTGGCACAGCAGGTGAAGTGTAGGACTTACCCTGGATGTGGCAGGCCCAGATGGGAGAAACTGGAAGGGAGAGGACAAGCAATTTGTATAAACTTGATCCTTCTTGAGTAAGTGATAATATTGCTACTGTCTTGGACTGAGGCTGCATCATTGGTCCTTCATATTCTCAGGAATCCAGTTTCTTGGACTGAACAGCTACCGAGTCCTCTCCTTCTCTAATATGCACAGAATCATTGTTGGCTATCCAGCCTCCAGTTGTATAAGCCAGTGTAACGAAACTCTTTTGTGGATAGATAGATAGATAGATAGATAGATAGATAGATAGATAGATAGATAGATAGACAGACAGACAGACAGACAGACAGACAGATAGATAGATAGATAGATAGATAGAGATATATAGTGTGTGTGCACGTTACATATATATGTATATATACACATATATATGCATGTATGTGCTATCGGTTCAGTTCTTCTAGCAACCCTGAACTAATACACTTACTATGTCTGCAATATATCTAAGGCTCAGAACATGGCACAAGTGGCAACATCACAAACCTGCTCACAGAGGGTTAATGTGTCACGTTACCCAGCTGGTAAGTAACAGGGCAACACTTTCATTGCATCTGCCTAATCCGTGTTCTTTTGCTTCATCCTCTTCTTGCACTCTGCAGTATTTTGCTTCCACTTGGCACCTCTTGTCCACCGATGTGAATGCTTGGGACTCAGTCTCGTCATTTAAGCTACCTAAATCAATACCACCTGACAAGTACTTCACAGTTACGGCATGCAAGCCCACCTCAACACCAAACTAAGCCAGGCTCATTCCCAGAATCCCAGCCCCAAACAGTGTCACTTATGTCTACAAAATAAAGCTTTTATCTATAAAATAAAGCTTTTATCCTTAGACAACGTAAGCTACATTTTTTCCCCTGAAGATCTGAGGAAGTGCTGGCCCAGGAGCTTCTTGGGTTGGATGGACATATTCCAAATGATCTCCCTCCACCCTTGTGATGTCACCCTCATGCTATCTATAGTTCATTATTTAAATGTGCACCAAGGCCAAGGCATTGTCACTTACAAGGGCTGAATGGTGCATTTGAGTCAGACCATCCTTTGTTCACCCTGATGAATCCCACACATCACACAACCCGATTTCATGTAGCCAACTGAATTTCCTGAGTTTCCTTCCTTCATTAAGACTCCATGATTCTACAATTTTCAATTCCATTTTAAAACATGTTTTTTATAGGAATAAATCAAATTGAATGCTTTAGTTAATTCTTTCAAACTCATGCACTCTTCACAGAAGTTTCATCTTGCTCAGTCCTGGAGACAAAGAAGACAGCAAGCAATTCATCCAGTCAAATGAATCCAGTTCTAACGCAGCTCTCTCCGCACTCTCTCTGCATCAGGCACCGAGCTTGATCTTTACCTGTATAATTTTCTTTAAGCTTCACAGCAGACCTGGAAAGCCAATGTCATTACATTGCACAGTGAGGGTAGTTGAAATGAAGAGAATTTACCTTGCCTAATTAATACATGAAGTTCAAATCAAAGCCTGATTTCACTCCAAGTTCAATATTCTTTCCAAAATACCATGAGGCTTTGATTTAGACCTGAAACCTCCAGCAATCTCAAGCTTTTGTTTAAAGGATTTAGGTCTCATGACTGAAATACAGCACAATACTGTGATGGCAGAGGTCCATTCTCTAGAGACTATTTGTTTCTCAGAGAATGCTTGGCGATATATAGGAACATTTTTGGTTACTGGGAAGATGTTATATATACTATATATATATATATAATAGGTTTATACCAAGCATGATAGAAACATCTCACAGTGCAAGGAAATCTACAACAAAAACATATCAACAGTGCCAAGGGTCAGGAATCTCGAAGTACAGTACAGAAAGGCAGAAGATGAGAGATGGAGGAGTTGCAGGTGCCTCAGATTGCTGTAACCTGTGAGATGTACTCTTTTCTTTTGATAAGGTTGCTCATTCGGATTCAAACGAAACAAAGTTTGAGAACAATCATATAGCTTTGATTGTGTGATTATCAGCCACACAGATAAGCCATTTTGACTTGTAGGTCCTACAACCCAAATTCAACTTGCAGAAGGTAAGAGAGGTAACAATTCCAAGCTGGCATCTATGAGGGTATTCTCAACATGCAGGCTCTGCTGTCCCAGTGTGAACAAGGACAGAAGGTGGCCCAACACAACTCACTGACAGAGAGCTTCAGTGTCCCAGGATGTGTACCATGGTTGTACCAATGTTTGTTGTTGGTGTTGTGATGTATAAAACAAACATTCACTTCAAAATACCACAGAAAATGTTGGCCATTTTTTATCTTTTTAATCAACAAATTAAAGAATTGAACTATTGTGGAAAATGGGGGTAGGGTATTACTGACCTAAGAGTGTTTTGTAGATATGCATAACCAGAACAGAACCTGGGATTTCCACCCTATATAGAAGACATTATTGGCCTCCAAAAACTATTGGCTATATCAATTCCATGGGAGAGAGCACAAAGTTGGTTTTAGTTGTTTGGGCAATTTTCCTGTTTGTTTCCACTATAAACTTAGATTTTGGCATCATCTCTGGGTCTGGGCATTCTCAATGGTGCTCCTTCCAGATTCTCAATAGGGATCCTCCAGGCCCAGCCCACTAGACTCAAGCCCTGACTTCCACCAACACACATAATTTCCTTCACCACCCCACAGAAAAATAACCCTCCTATTTGTTTCTTGGCAGAAGCTGTCATTTCATAAAAATTAAACACTTCAGCCTCCTAACTGTATGAAGCTGAGAATTTAATCAACAGAATGAAGAAAAGAAGGGAACTGGACTTAGAAATAATTCTTTCACCTAAACTTCATAGTAAGATTAATGTGATTTTTCCATAAACACCTGCAACTTAATAACCTCATTTAAAATGCTTCTGAAGTCCTAACAGTCTGCCAACCATGTAAATGGTTTGGGGACTCACCACCATGTGTAAGCTGGTATCCAGATGATTGCTCAAAATGAATGTCTGCCTGGGGCCCCATTTGTGGACACAGAAATGTTTCCTCAGTGCCTGAAAAACCTTGTGGAGTAGTGGATAACTCCAGCATGGTGTCATCTAGGCCAGAGAAAAATCCCAGCTTCAACTCAACTTTCTCTGTGATCTCCTACCCACTGTAATGCTGTAAATCTCAGTGTTTTTTTTTTCCTTGTAAAATGGGGCTAATAGGCCTATTCACAAGATTTTTGTAAAGATAGAACAGTGTCCTTAAGTTGTTCAACATTCAAAGGCCACTATTTTTATAACATACACAAAAGCCTATCCACCACACAGGGAAGGGAAAGTGTAGTGCAAATTCATGTTCCTGAATGTTCTGGGAGCCAAAGAGACCACCTAGGTTTCACAATCCCCTCTTATACTACACCTGCATTTTAATCCTTCTATGTCATTTTACTGTGTGGACATCCATAGCTTAAGCTGTGACTATTCTCCTCCCCTCACATACCTCAGCCTTGTTGGGAGGTACCCTGTCTTCCTCCTTTTTTCTTTTATCTTTGAGATTATAATATAATTACATCTGTTCTTCCTTCCCTTTCCTCCCTTCAATCCTTCTGATATACCCTTCCTTGCTCTTTCAAATTCATTGCTTCTTTATTCACTAATTATTGTTATGCACCCACATATATATCCCATATATAACCTGCTTACTCTTCCTAATGTTATTTGTATGCATGTTTTCAGGGCTGACCATTTAGGATTAGATAACCAATTGGTGTGTTCTTCACTGGGGAAGATGATTTCTCCCACTTTCAGAATTTCTTAGCTGTCTATAGTTTTTGTGTAGAGTTGAGGTTTTGTGGGTTTTTTTCTACTTACTTTGGCCTATTCACTATTGTATTTGTTCAGCTTACATTTAAGCAGCCATGTTGGTGTGACATTATGAGTATAGCTTATGACATTACTAAAAGACACAATCTCACATCAAATTTCCTGATGGATCCTAAATCTCTCCTCCCCCTCTTCTACCGTGTCCCATGACCCTCAGATGTGGGAGTTGTTTTGTGGATGTGTCCACTGGGACTGAACTCAACTCTGTGTTTTGATTGGTTGTGGTTTTTCTGTAATGATCTCCATATGTTGGAGAAATTTCCTTGGATGAGGGGTGAGGACTACATTTATCTGCGGGGATAAGAACAAATATTACAAATAAAACTAACAGAATCTAGTTAGGGATTATGCTGTTTAGTAAAGTGGTGGTGGTAGGTTCTCCTCCAAGATCCAGGATTTTACTAGCCTTTAGTAGTTGATTAGGTTTCCAGTACTAAGTATGATTTACCTCTTGCTGATTAAGTCTTAAATCCAATTAGAGAACCGTTGGTTAGTGTCAAAGTATGTGTACCACTATTGTACCCTTAGGGTCATCATTCCATGCTAATCATTGTTTTGATTTATAGATAATCACCTTCCCTTAGGTTCATCATGATATTGGAGAATGACTATTCAAGCTTTGCATTGCTGGCATTGGGGATCTAGTATTTTTCTTTGAGGGTTGGAGGGGCACTGTGCTGTACAATGTAGGGCTTTATCACACTTAGTCTGAACTCTACCCAGAGATGCAGTAGCACTCCTAACCCTAGTTATGACAGCCATAGATGACTCCAGACATGTTAGAATATGAATTTTGCAGGACAAGATGCATCACCACTTTCCCATTGAAAGCCATTGTAGTAGAAGCAACATTACAGAAGAAGAACATGGCCCTAAGAACAGCATGACCTGACATCACAAGGCCTTCCCAACTCTTCTTCTCCATCCTTCCTCTGTGATGGAGCCAATGCTTCATGTCATTCTCCTGTACCTGTTATTTTATCTTGTAGAGTAACAACTTTCTTAACCTTAACTTTTACTTAGTTAAACCTATATTTCATGGCCACCACCCCCAGCAAAGGAAAACCCTAAAAGAACCTAAAACAAAACAACAACAAGTGGGACCCTTTTCTCATAATCAAACTCTTGTGGTATTGAAAAGTTTAAATACAGCACCTGTCATTTCCCTCACCAAATGTGTTCTACCAAGGAACGTTCTTGCCACAAAGTAGAGAAGAGTAGAGACTTCACAAGTGCAGCATGTTGATAGCCTGTCTATTGTCACTGTCCCCAACACCGGTAGTAGGGGTCCTTTAGCTTTCTCAGTATCCTACCAGCTGCCTCTAGAAAAGGAGCTTAGTTCTTCCTGATTGTGGAATGAGTTCGTGATAATTCAAATTAGATCTCCTTCCACCAATGTATCATGGAGCATCACAGGAAAGGACAGTTTCCAGGACTGCCATTAATAAATATCATTTACATAAACTCATAAATTTGAGAAATCCTAGGGAGGGATCTGGGGTGTGTGTGTGTGTGTGTGTGTGTGTGTGTGTGTGTGTGTGTGTGTGTGTGTGTGTAGATGGAGAATGGAGACAGAGAGCTATAGATTGAGATGCCAGGAGGTTAGACTTGGGAAGTTCATGAAGCAAGTGAACATGAAAGGTTTTAAGCCCATCTCACTTCAAGAGAAAGCATGTTTCCTTCTTTGGTTCCAGTTCAGCAAGGCCTGCTGATGCCATGACTTTGTTTTAAGGCCTCTTTGCCCTTGCCTTATAGTTTCCAGTTTCACGAGTCTAACTGTCTCCCTTTGCCAATAACATTTCCCCTGGTACTTACACCCTTTTCCATCTGACTTCTATCTGTGGCTTCCCAAGTCCTAAAATTGGAAAAAAAAAACAGGGTGCCTATGTCTCCATTCTAGGCAGCAACCTCAACAGCAGTCGTAGGTAAGCATAGCCCACATAGGCCAAGCTTCAGCCCCAGGTCAGGGATTCCACACGAACACCTCTGACCTCACATGTGTCTGGTCACCGATCAGAAAACCTCATGCCTGGGAGGAGACAAAGGAAACATCACATTCAATCTACTCACTTAAAAGGTTGGCGGGGGGTGGGGGGTGGGGGGGAGTACTTGCCCAAATCCATCCAGAGAGCAAGATGAAAACTTGAACTCATGGGTTTTCAATCTGATTCACATTTGAATAGTTTCTCCATACTCCATCCCATGTTGAGAGTGAGGATCCATTCTTACTCTGGAATAATCCTATCTGGGAATGCCATGGTACCTGCGGACTTCTTAAGAGGTAATTAGGTAATCACCTATCCAAAGGTGATCAAATGGTGTTTAGGGTATTCAAGAACTTACCTATTCTGAAAATAGCTCCCATATGTCATAAATTCTAGCCAAGACTCCTTAAGCCAACACATATACCAGAGTCAAGGTTCTTGAGATGCCAATGTTGTTATTTGTGATTCCTTTGACACTCTGCCTCCCTTACTCCAAAGGTGAATTTCTGAATAACTGCATGTGTTAATGTATATGGTGTAGGCCTCCTGCTCAAATCTCCGTGAGCAACTTTTCTCTGAGGGGTAACTATGGCAGCATCCTTGGAAGAAGAAAATTCAATAGTCAACACAGACAGGGTTTTGTTTTTCTTCTTTTTATTAAAATCACATTTTCTCATTTACTTCTGCTTTAATTCTTGTGAAGCATTAATACCTCTTCATTTCTCGCTAGTCCTTAATTGATGTTGGCTTTTAATGCTTTGGCTTTATGGTTTTACTCTCTTTCCCTGAAATAAGCAACTGTGATCTATCAAAGCACATTTAAACACCCAAGAAAGAAGGCTGTTGTGGTGGAGGCTGTTATTAGATGACTACTGTTTAAACTAAAGGCTGTGCAAATCTCTGGTTAAGCCAAAGACTGGTGGTTATGTTATAAAATAATAATAATAACTGCCTTTTAATTGGCCTGTATGGTACTGTGACTCTTCCTTTTCACCATCAGGTTTTCTGGAGGGAGTGGTTGTATATTTTATGTTTTATATATTTGTATATATATGTAACATTTATATTTGTACATATATATTTAAGTAATCAAAGTTTGATAATCTAACATTTATTTGTTTGATCACTTACAGAAAACTTTGGAAACTGTTCTCACCTAAATACCCTCAACTATGACAACCAAATGACCATATCCCTTATAGCCTCGTCTTTAATTTTACAGGGTAATAGACCAGGCCAGTCGAATCAAAGGCCGTCATTAAGGACAGGATGCTTCTAGGACATTTACTTCCCCGTCCACAGTTCAAGCTGTTGGCACCACTATGTGAACCATCATTTGCATTTAGAGAAGGTCACTCCCCGCCTCTGGTATGTGAGTGGGTGGTGGACCCCAACTCTAGCATCAGTGCTGGGAAACCAACTGAGCCTCTGAGCATAAGAGACCGTTTTAAAAGCCTAACACTTATATACATCCCTATCCTCCACCCCTTTGCCTAGCATGTGAACCTCTCAAATGACTTCTTCAGGGCTGATGTAACACAATCATTACCTACCTATCTCATTGCTCTCATAAAATACCTGGCTAAAGCAACTTAAGGGGGGATTTTATTTTGGTTCATTCTTTTAGGGGATGCAGGTCATCATGATGGGGAAGGCATAGTGGTGGGAACAGCTCACATCTGTGGCAATGGGAGCTCACTCAGATCTGAGCAGATCAGGAAGCAGAGGCTGGACAGGAAGCAAGGCTGGATTATAAACCTCAAGGCTTCTGCCCAGATGGTCACTTCCTCCAGCTAGGTCCCACCTTCTAAAGGGTCTACAATCTCCCAAGTCAATGCCCACCTTGGGACCAAAGGTTCAAATACAGATGCCTAAGATAATTGTATATCCAAATTATAACATCTCTTCTGTAGGAACTTTGCCCTAACCAATGTTCACTCACAGCAGTTAGTTCCTCCTCCAAGACAATGTGAATAAGACCCAATACAATGTCTACAAACTTCTACTGAGATTTCTTGTGGACAACTCTGCCTCTTCAATTAGTTGGTGGAGTCCTTTTAAAGAAGGACTTTGACTCATTCAATACTTATTCTCAGTTAAACAGATAATAAATGTGTTGACCAGGGTGTAGTGGTATATGCCTATATTCAGAAGTATGTGGTAGGAGAATCATGATGTTGAGGCCAGCCCAGACTACATAGCATGACTTTGTCCTTCACCCAAATGTAAAACTTTAGAGAATGAAAACAATGATTAAGTTCTATTACACTGGGATAATGACTCCCTGATTATACTGGGCTGGGTTGTATTCACTCAATTTCATGTGTACCTAGAACCCATGACTGTGATCTTTCTTAAAAGTAGGGCCTTAAAGGTATAGTTAAGTAAAATGAAATCATATGGATTGAGCTATTCTCTACTCCAATGACCACTGTCTTACATGGAATGCTGGGGGGCTCAGAAAGCCCACTCCTCCTTAAGGATCTATAGGCAATTTATGTTGCTGGGGGAGGGAGTCAGGTTTTCTCCAGTGGTGATGACCACTGGTAAGTTACCAATGTGAGTTAATTAAATTCATCAGGTAACCAAACAAAGATGTGGAAGTCAAAGGAAGACTAGTTGGGAAGAGGAATGGAATTAGCAACAGTGGGAGGGGACAAGATAGAGTGATGGGGATGGATATGACCACACTATGTTATAGGCATGTACAAACATGTAAGAAAATGAACTCATCATCATGTGTAATTAATGTATACTAATAAACAAACTGGGCAAAAGAAGAAGAGACAAATTCAAACATAGACCCACATGGAAGGGTTAGGCCAAGTGAAACCCCAAGACAGAGATTTCAGTTAAGCTACCACAAGCCAAGGAATGCCAGAATTGTTGATGACTACCAGAAGGCAGCAGGGACCACAGCAGATTCTACCCTAGAGACTTCAGAGGGAGGACGGTCTGCTGACACCATGATCGCAGACTTTTATCCTCCAGAACTATCATTAGAAAAGAAACACCTGCTGTTTTAAGCCACCTGATTTCCTGAGACCCCTGCTGCCCTGAGAACTCAGACATGGGAAAGTATGTGTATGGGCCACTGCTGTAGTGAGTACCAGGTAATTGCCAACACTTTGCCTGGACTAAATGGGTTGCTAGCCCCATCTTTTTACCTCCCTCTGTCACTCCCTTCTTAACATTTATTTCCCAATTTTTCCTCTTCTTTAGTGACTCACACCACCTTGCACATTCCCCATGCCACCATACTTTCCCACTCTCTTGACTGCTCAAGTCTTTCAACACATATTTATGGAGCACAAATTCATAATCAGGTATTTTTCTCTAAGATTTCTTTTTCCTTTATATTTTTCAACTCATATGTCAGGGTGAGTGTACACCACTTTTATGAAGATGCCCGTGGGGGCCAGAAGAAGGCATCAGATCCTTGGACCTGAAGTTGCAGACAGTTTTGAGCTGCCCAATGTGGTTGCTGGGAATCGAACTCAGGTTCTCTGGAAGAACAGCAAGCTCTCTTACCAACTTACCAGCCCGTTTAACAGGGTCTTAACAAAGGCCAAGGATATATAAATAAGTTCAACTCCTCTGAGGGAGTTCCTAATGTAGGGATTGTCTCAACATCCTCCTTAGGTACACCTGTGTAGCCCCATTTTTTAAATTTATGTTCTTAATTTTCTTTTTCAAAATGGGCAAACCACTTGTGTGGGTTGATTTCATTTCTTCAGGTCACATAGCCAAAGGCAAGGCTGGTATCTAAACACAAGTCTACCTAGTGTATAAATGGCTACCCTTGGCAGCGTGGCTCCCTGCCTGGACTTTCCTACTAGCCCAGATGGGGAAGGGACAGGGCCAAGGTGAAAGATTCAAGAGCAACCCTCCCACTTAGAGTTTGTCCTTTTTGCGAAGATACAGGAGGCATTACAGCCACTGAGGCAGACTGCCTGAATCAAATTCCAGCTTCCCCACAGATAATCTTGGGCCTGTCTTTAACTCCCCCATACCTTGAGGTTCCTGTTTAAACAATGAACACCTCCTGTGGGTGCCATGCAAAGTCCAGCGTACAGAGATCACAAGCATATGTCTTATGATGGGATACAGTAGGGATTCGGTAAGCATTACTGCTAGTATACTGGGTACGAGTTCTGTATCATCATCCTGATTAATTTTCCCAAGTCCAGCCCTGCTCCCAGTGTGTGTCCTTACATCCTCGCAATCCTTCTAGCCAGTGCATCACACTCCATCCTGAGAACACCCAGCCTAATGCCCAGCTCCAGACAGATGTATTAGTTTGAACTATGTGACACTGCCCATATAAAATCGTTTCTGGCCTACAAAGCCGAGACTTTCATATAGTTTGATCTAATAGATGCCAACTCTGTCTCTCTTTAAAATGAAGAGACATAAACAAAGGTGTCAAGCTAGTCTTCTAGGAGAGAAATTTACAGATAATTTTAAAACAATTGCAATCCAGTTGGAAAGGGCTGGGGAGCGCATGTCTCTGCTAGCTTCCCTGGCAAAGGAGTGAGGGCCCAGAAAGCAGGATGCCTTTGGGGGGCAGACTGAAGTCAAACTCACCTGTGTGATATTGGGGGACTGGGGAGGGGGCAGGACAAGGCATAAGGGCAGGAACCTCTGTATTCAGGCAAAGACTCAGATGATCCAGAACATTTTGGCTTCTAAAGTATAAGGAGGAGTGTTATTTTAGAAGTCCTGAGATAGAACAAGAGGGTGTCCTCTCTGAACCTACATGCTGCCTCTGTCAGCTCTCTTAAGAGAGACTGACTTAGGGCAGGTGGGCGAGGCTCCCTCCACAAGGTCCTAACTCAACTCCTTTGAAGCCTGGCTCAGATCAGCTCTCTTTCCCATAGAGCCCCCTCCTTCTCCCTCCTGTGTGTTCGCACCTCATTAGCACCCTGCCAGCAAGGAAATCTATTTAAACAGCTCTTGCTGACACAGCAAAACTCCCTCTTTCCACTGAGGATTCTCCTTCTGTCCTCTTTCCACGGCACAGGTAGGAGAAGGGACCTAGCTCAGCTCACACCCTGGCTGCCCCACTGGTTCCTGTGTCTGTCATTTCCTGAGAAAGTAGGCAGAGGATCTCTCAGGACCAGATTCCATGGGATCTGGCAACCCTCCTTTCCTTCTTGTCTTTGGCCTTGCGCTTTGCATGTTCATGCCGAAGGGCTCCCTCCTCCTCCCTCACGTGCTCCTCCTCCTCTTCATGTGCTCCCAAAGAACTGTCAGCAAACACGGCTCAGTCAGTAAAATGCCAGGGAGCAAGCATGATGACATGAGTTGAGATGTCTACCGACAACCCCAGCCTTGGAGTTGTGGAAGGTTACAGAGAAAGGTAGATCCCTGAAGCTCAGCTCATTGTCCAGCAAGCCTGGACGAGTGGGTGAGCTTTGGGTTCAGTGATATAGCTTGTCTCAAAAAAAAAAAAAGTTGATATTGATCAAGGAAAGATACCAACATCAACCTTGGGCATCCACATTCACCTGCACATGTGCATAACACACACACACACACACACACACACACACACACACACACACACATCTCTCTTTTTAAAAATTGTTCAACACACACACACTTCTATTTTTTCCCTTTTTTAATTTAATATACACACACATACACTTCTCTCTCTCTCTCTCATTTGTTTAAGTATATATATGTGTGTGTGTGTGTGTGTGTGTGTGTGTGTGTGTGTGTGTGTGTGTGCATACATGTATGCCTGCACGCACAGAGATCAGAAGGGTTGGATCCTGTGGAACAGGACTTACAGACAGTTGTGAGCCACCATGTGGGTGCTGGAAACTGAACCAGGGTCCTCTACAAGAGCAGTAAGTGTTCTTAACCACCAAGCTATCTCTCCAGCCCCACACTCCCATCTCTTTAAGTGACTCGATTTGTAGGAATGTGGAACCTCAGTAAACATTTTCTCACTGCAGCATTGTTATCCATGGATTCTTGGGATATATATATATATATATATATATATATATATATATATATATATATGCTCAAAATTTATACAAATTTTTTAATGTCTTCAACAAATATGTATGAACACCTGTTGTATAGAGGAAACACTTTTACATTTGCTGTGGTCTCACTTTCCTTCATTGTGGGAGATAGCAGGGCAGTAGGTTGGTGTGGGAACTGACAAGGGTGCAGAGGGAGCATCTTCAGTGAGTCTTGGAGCCACTGGCTCCCACCAAAGATCTTAGGGCAGCTGGAAGGTCTATAGTTTTCAGCATCTGCAGGAGTCTGACAAATGAAATACATGCAAACAGATGGACTGCTGCTTTCTGAAGTGCTTCCGACTTCTGGGCCTGTTTGGCATCCTTTCCCAATGACTCTGGGGTAGACTGTTGGAACCTGCCCAGGCATAGCCCCTTCTAAGTGAAACATCAGAGCTTGTTCAAGGTTCCAACACAGGCTGCCATGATTTTCGTTATGTGATCCCTCATCTGACACAGCTGACTGTTCCTGGCTGAGCAGCGAACGCGGTGGCTCTTCCTCAGACTCAACTTGAAAAGACAAGCTGCAACAAGTTGCCTCGATGTGCTCAGTTGGACCACACAGAAAGACAGAGTACATGGCAGCAAAAGGCATGTTGAATTCAAGAAAGGACCTATGATTAGATGTACATGAGACAATTTCATAAGCAGAGACGCCCACTGGAAGAAAGGAACAGATGCCCAGAGAGAAAAAAGGATTGGGGAGGGAAGGGGAAGACAGGGGAGGAGAGGAAAGGAAGGAATGAGAAGGAAGGAGGGAAAGAGAAGAAAGAAAACAAAACAAAGCTTTGTCCATTCATGATTTCTCTTTCTTCATCCAGTGCCCATGAACATCGACTTTGATATCAGCTCTCCTCTTCTGAAGTAACTTGAGCATCTTCTGTTCCTTGTAATTGGAAACCAGTAGGTAAAGCAGACAGCTAGAAGGACAGCTAGAAGGTCTGATGCTGCTGGGGGAGTGAAGAACTGTAGGGTCCCTTCCTGCTACAAAGCCCTCTTCTGAAAATCTCTGGGCCAGTGCTTTTGCAGGAGGCAGAGCTTTGTCGATTCAGGAAGGTAATGTATACATATACTGAACATCCCACACCCCCCTGCCAGGGCTGAACAGCACCTGGAATCAAACTAAGCATTCCTACAGCAAAACATGAATATTCACATTTATCTAGGTAACCTCACACCAGATAAGGTCAAGTTTTGCAGCCAAATAAGTTCACATCAGGTCAGGCTTTGCTTCCAATTAACTTAGGAAAAAAGTTTCCATTCTCTGAGCTTGATGGATTTTGGAAGTGCAGATAAAGCATTGTGAGCATGTTCTGTATGCCAGGAAACTATCAAAATCACTGTCTGTGGCTTTCTTTCAAACCCAAACAAGGAAGCCCCAGTGGTATTTGTTTGTGCGATGAGGTGATGCCCACACAGGAAGCAGCCCCTGAGGACCTTGGAGTGTGTCCAACTCCCCTGCTGGCCCCACAGTATTGGCCTAGAGACCTGAAGCCACCTTTAATGGCTGCCTATTGGCATGTACTCACCCATCTTGGCCTTCTTAAAGAGAAATGATTCCTTTCACAAGACTTAGCATCTCCAAACCCCAAGGCAGCTGGCCACTGGCCTGGAGCCAAAGGACCTCATTAGCCCTGACTCCTGTTGAACCTGGGCCCTCCTGGAGCTGCTTCACCTCCCTCCCTCCCCCACCCCATCCTCCAAGACAATTACTTTATTAGGATTCTTCACTAGCATGTACTTCCTAAGGAAAGGACCTCCTAGGGCATGTAACCCTTGTCTGACTGGTTCTATAGTTCTGGACCTCAAGGGGAGACACTTGAGATCCTGTTGTTTCTCTTTGAGGGGTACTTTACAGTGAGATCTTTGAATTTACCTCAACTCACTTACTGGTGGTGAGGGCGTCTATTCATGAAGCTTGTTCTGGACAGTTCAGAGAGCCAGACTAGTAAAGCAGAACTGCTCTTCTGAAGTGGGGAGAGGAAGCAACGCCACTTCCTGGTGACCTGCCAAGCACCAGGTGACAAATAGCATCTGTGGCAACTCGACATTCAGAGAAGTGCCGTGGGCTCAAATGATCTCAAGGGGGGGACAGGGTCAATGGACTGTCTCCCCTTCAAGCGCTGAGAATCCATGGGACTGGATGTACAGTCTTGAAACCAGAGGCCCCCACCTGGCATAGTAGGATGGCTATAGAATCGCCTCCCATTTCTAGTGGCCTAAACCAAGATCTGAACCACGACACTCCTAAATGAAAAGCTACGAAAAGGCCCCTGACATGGCTGTTGATGATGAAACCAAAAGCACAAGCAACAACAAATGAAAACAAATAGAAAAAAAAAAAAAAGGAAGCCTATGGATTGAGGGGAATGCTTGCAAGTTGTATATTTAACAAGGAGTTGCTGTCAAAGATATACAGGGAATCCATGCAATTCAATGAAGAGAAAACATTAATAACTCCTTTTCTTTAAATTCAGGGTGAGGTATAGTTCAGTAGTACATTTACTTAGCCTGTGTAAGCTTGATACCCAGAGCTGACCAAAAAAATAGAAGCTCTTCCATACTAAGTATGTATAGGTATTCCTATAGCTCTCAAATGAAAGAGATCAGCAAGGAAACATCTCATGGATGCTGGGAAGGCTTTACAGGATTGGGGAGTATGGTGAGAAAGCAATCCTTGTAAGCTGTTGGTGAGAAGGATACAAGTTGGTATGCCAGCCAAGAAAAGCAGTATGGAGGATCCTAACAGATTTTGAAAAATCAGAACTGCTGCATGACTCAGCTCTTCTGCTTCTGAAAGGTACCCAGAGAAATTGAAAACTTCTTTGGGTTTCAATACTTCAGAGAAATTGAAAACTCACCCCTTAAACACATCTGCGCTCCTGTGTTTATCACAGCAAAGCTCACAGTAACCAAGATACCGGGACAACTGGAGGTTCTAGCAACAGATGGAGCACTAAGCCCACCACGGAGTGAACACAATGGAATAGTATTTAGGCAAAACCCTTGCCCTTTGAAAGAACAGAGCTGAACTTAGAGGACATGGTGATTTCCAAAAGCCAGATATAAAAATAAAAATACTGTCTGGCCTCATGAGCTTCTATGCAGCATCTGAAAGATAAACGAAGGACAGAGGTTACAGAAAGAGGTTCCACATACCACACAGGGACTGTAGCTAATGACATCTTATCCCATATCGGGAGTTTGCTATGAAGATAGATTTTAGGTGTTCTTTCCAAAAGGTGATTAAAAAGGAGGAAAGAAAGATAAACATGTGACATGGAGGATGTTTCAGCCTACGACTGTAGTAACCATTTCTCTGTGTTTGTATCATTGAGTATCTTAAATGTATATAGAATTTTTAAATAAAATCTAAATATCAATAAATAAAATTTCTCACTCCTGTATTTCTTATAGGTCTCTTCTTGGCCTTATGAGGAAATTAGGATCAGAATTTTTATTGAAAATACATTATATTAGAAATGAATAATATGTGAACATAATATGATGTATATGTTAACTATATATGTGTTATAAAATATTGCATACTATCTATATTTTTATATAAACATTGAAACAACATATAAATAAGGAACTTACCCATCATCTATTGGATAATAGCACTTCCAAACATAGCATTCTGAATGAATGTGCCTGAGAATGCTAGTTGGAAATTGGATTCAAGTTGATCAGAATGAGACTGTGATGAAATGGATTCGAACTATGTTGTTTAATTTCAGCAAATGCTCACTTACCCTCTTGAGTGTCTTAGAATCCTCTAGGCCAGTGGTTCTCAACCTTCCTAACGCTTTGACCCTTTAATACAGTTCCTCATGTTGTGGTGACCCCCAACCATAAAATTAATTTTGTTGCTACTTCATAACTGCAATTTTGCTACTGTTACAAATTGCAATGTAAATATCTATTTTTTTTTTTTTTGCTGATGGTCTTATGCAACCCCCGTGAAAGGGTCTTTCAACCTCCAAAAGGGTTGTGCCCCACAGGTTGAGAACTGCTACTCGAGACCCAAGCACACCAGACAGTCACCCACCGCATCCAGTGCTTTGTGTGTTCTTAACTTCAGTCAAGTTCAGGTATGCTTGGGGCCCTGGGTTCATGGAGAGTTTGGGCTGCTGAGTAAATGAATTATTTGGAATTCCAAGGGGAAATAAAATCAATAAGACAGGCAGACAGACTAACTAAGAATAGATTAATTGGGAGAATTGGATCACAGGACTGTGGATGTTGCAAAGCCTCTGGCCATTTACAAGCTCAAGTATGAGGGAATTGAATAGGGTGTAAGTTGTGAAGCCTCAGAACCGTGTAAACCAATGATATAATTTTCAGTCCAAGGTCAAAGGGCACTGGTATACATCATGGAGCCCAAAAGCCCAAGAATATGGCTTCTCATGTAAAATGTTCAGAAAAGAAATGGGGTCTAAGATCCAGAAGGGAAAAAAGGAGAATGGATTTACCTTTTCTCTTCTCATCTGCCTGTACACTGTCTGCCCAAAGGGCAAGAGGATGTTGTTGTTGTTGTTGTTGTTGTTGTTTTAAATAAGCCTTGTTGGTTCAAATGGAAATCTTTTCCAGAAGCACCCTATAGATGTATCCAGGAACAATGCGTTGACTACATTCTTGGCACTCATGGGCCCAGTGGGTTTTTTTCACAGCACATTCTACTCCACTGGGTCAGCTGTTTGCTGAATGTGCTCTTCATACCATCTCTTTTCCATCAAATGACTCCCAAGGTAGCTCTGTCTGGTGGGGCTGCCTTTCCTCCTTATATCTGGAATCACAACAACCACTACTGGTAGCTCATCCTACTTCTGGCTCTCCTTATATCTGAGGAACATATCTCTTCACAACTATTCATGGTACTAGATAGAACAACCAGCCCTCTATTCACTGGGGAGTAGCTTGGGTCTCAGATGGCTTTGAGGGAGGTAATCTCAGAAAGGCACAATAGCTTGCCGTTGGCCAAAGCACATTCAATAGGCCACAGCAAGAAAACCTAGAATAAGAGAGCTATTGTGAAAGAAAACCAGAGCAGAAGGGCAGGGGCCATCTGTTGACCAGCAGGGTCTAGCCAACCCTGGTCAGTCATTCAGTGTAGCACAGGTCTGGAAGATTCACTCTTCCCGAGCTTACAGCCACAGTCAACGGGTATACTGTGGACTGCAGTCAGGGATGGACGAAAGCCAACAGATGATGGACCATCACATGAGCAGGAGTAACTGCCTTCTAGCTGGCCCAAAGGATTCTGTCCCTGGAATGGCTTAGTGTATAGCAACAAGAGACAGGTCTCTGTGTCAAAGTGTGCACTGTCTACTGGAGCAGAGCCTAAGCTGTCATTGCCAGTCCCCAACCCTGACAGCATCCCACATAATGATAATCATCCCACCATCTGATGAAGGGTTAGAAGGCTGTAGTTATCAATACGCAGAAGAGACAAGGTAGATGTATGAAGGATGAAGCAGCTTGTAAGACTGGGAAATGGGCCTGGGACCAGCATGATTGCCTTAACCGAGACTGGTTCTACCCTATACTACCCATAAGCCTTTCATCTCAATGGCATTCATCTTATTAAGAATGTTTATGAGGAAGTAAGAGGTGTGGTTCCATTGGAAAGGTCCTGTGTTTGATGCCTAGAACCACATAACAAAATAGTGTCTGAAGAATTGAATTAAAACACTCCTTGTGTACTTGGAACATTCAAAGTCAGTACATCTGACTTAGTTGACCAGGTATCCCTGACAATAACCATTATCTTCATTTTAAAAGGAAAATATATATAGCTCAAAGAATTTAAGGGACTTGATCAGACACTCAGGATTGGTAGGCATCTGAGACACTGTGCCTAGGCTGAGATGTCTGATTCAATGTCTACACCATATTGTGATTGCTGTGGGTGCTGAAGAGATACACAAGATACACAAAAGCTCTTCCAACACAAGAGAATATTATGAGACATAAAGAAATGAGGTGGTGGTCCATGTAACAGAACAGATAAACACTGGGAACACTGTATTAAATAAGTCTCACAAAAGACTAGCTACATTTTGCCTAATTTTACTTGTGAGAAATGTCCAGAACGGCAAATCTACAAAAAAAAGTGATCAGTGGGTAAAAGGGCTGAATCAAGAAGTGGAAATGAATGATAATGAGCATGGGGTTTCTGTGTGGGGTGATAAGAAAGTTCTGGAAATGGGTGGTGGTAGTATTTTCATAACATTATGGATGTATTTAATGTCATCAAATTACCGAGTTATACACTTAGAAATAGTTACAATGTTGTGTTATATGTATTTAATCACAAAACTACAAAAATCAATATCATAATTATTGTTTGTCATTGAGACTCACTCTGTTGTAAGGAGATAGGGTTGGCTGTTCCAGGCATCCATTGCATCTCTTCTATTATGGTTCCCTCTAGCCTTACTCAAAATCCTCCTCCAAGCCTGGAACAACTCAATCTCAATGAGAAGACAATGTTCAAAGATGTCTGACTCTGAACTCCCAAGCACCTCTGCATGTACACATAAGTAGAGGCTAGGAATGTAGCTCAGTGGTAGAACACTCAGTTAGCAAGCACTGGGTTCTGTGTTTGATTCCTGGCACTACAAAATAAATAAATAGAAGCTAATATACACAAAGAAATGTGTAGTTTGCACGTTGTCATTTGAATTAATTAAAGTGTGTGTGTGTGTGTGTGTGTGTGTGTGTGTGTGTGTGTGTGTGTGTGTCCCTTCCTCTTTCCTCTCAAGTGCTTTGAGAGGTCAGAGAACACCAGGGACACTATAGCCTCTGCTCTTTCTGTAATGGACTTCTTTCTTTCAACCTGATGTTTCCTCTGTTTCTTTCCAGCCTCTTATTACAGAACACATTATATCTAACCTCACCATAACCTCCCATTTTGACATTCAGAATCTTATGCTAGAAGTTAAATAAACTTTGCTCTGTGACTCCCAGTTATATCATCCCAATTCACGAAGCAGTGAAGATCCCTCCAACTCAACAGTCCCCAAGTGGGATGCAAGAGAACTCATTTGAGTTTCGAAGGCACCAAAATGTCAATATATCTTTTTCCAGAATAAATATACGGATTTCTTTTGATCAGCATTGAATAGAGATCTCTAGCAGTGGTTGTATATGTTTTGTAAGTAAATACACGTGTATCTGTTCAACTTAGTGTACACTGAAAGATAATTTAGAAGCTCCTATTCTTGGTCATTGTAAAGAATGTGGGAAAATGTGGAAATGAGATGAAAAGTCAAAGATAATTATGTCAAGGTGCTATTTGCTTCACTTTTTAATGCCTATTTCCAGGAGAGACTGAGCATTCTCTTACAGCGGAAATAAAGTACCATAACTCTTAACACAATCCAAGAAGCTGCTGAGCCACATTTAAAATGTCAGAACACATAGGGAAACAGTACAGTGGGCTTTACTGGGATTTGGGAGAGTAAAAGAGTAAAGGAGAAATTATAAATTATAAAATTCCTCATCTGAAGGTTTTGCTCTCTCTCTTTTTCTCCTTCCCTTCTCCTCCTTACCCCTTTTCCTCCTCTCTCTAGACACCTCTCTCTTGATTTTTAAGCATATCTAAATCCCCTTGTTCCTCACTTTGATGGTAAAGCAATCTCAGATTTGTATCCATATCTGCATATAACCCATTGTAACCCAAAATCTAGCATAAGGAAGCAAGGCACACACCTCACTGGGAGGCATTACTGTAATTCATGGAATGATGCTAAGTATTATACCTGGAGTTGCTGGGTCTCTGGGTAATGGTAACTTCTGAGAAGAACTGAGTGATCTGCATAACCCCAGGATGAACCTTGACCTCTGATGGGAGTGTGAGAGTAAGAAGTGCAGGGGCTGCCTTCCTCCCTCCACCTCAACACTCCCCCACCTCACATTAAGACTTGGGGACCTGTCATCCGGTTGAAAAGGATACAATTTTCTTATTGGACAAACTATTTCATCCCCAGCTGTGGGATTAAATTTATTCTTTTCTGAAGTGCCTTCTATGTGTATAAATCATTCAAGTTTATATGTTTTCGTTGCCGTGGCAACTGTGTGGTTAATTGAATTCCAAAGTGTCTTTCTTGATTTCAAAGCCATGATAAAGAGCTGGAGCACTTAAGGGTGGGAGTCAGAACAGAGGCAGGAGGGGAGGAAATTAATATTCCACATTCTTCAACTGGTTCCTATGATCTCAGAGAAATCATGTCACTCTGACAGGCCAACCAAGAACTGAGGAGCCAAGCAGCAAGCAAGAAATTTCCTCTAAAATGAGCAGCTAATGAATGGCTGTGTGGGCTGCTATGCAGAAATTTCGGCATCGCCTATCCTGAAGCTTTATTGCTTCCCTTTCCCATCCTTCTTGGTGTACTCCATCTGCCACGTGGACTCTGTGTCTTTTTACATGAACATATTACTAGCAGTTAGGAAACACTTGTCTAGTAAAAACATCTTGAATGAATGGACAGATAGATAGGTGTGTAGACAGATGGATTGGATTGGATGGATGGATGGGTGGGTGGGTGGATGGGTGGATGGGAAGGCAAGGATGATCAGCAGTAATGTAGTAAAGAAATCTGGAATGAGTTGAGGCTGTTCAACGTTAGGTACTATTCCAATCATAACATAACAAACTCACGTCAACCTTGACTGATAGGCTTGTTCTCTTTTCTATATCAGGAAAGCACAGACTAACTTTAGGGGACTTGTCTACTGAACCTCCAGTTAAGGGGAAGGTGCAATGCATTCCCAAGTCTGTAAAGCACCAAAGCCTGTATATATCTCATACTTGCAACGGTATCCAATTTCCTTTCCAAGTCAGAGTGCAAAGATGGTTAGAGGAACGGACTGATGAGTGGATGAACAGATAGATGGATAATTTCTTGTTTCTAATCACTTCAGCCTTCTTTTTTTTTTGTTTTTTTTGTTTTTTCGAGACAGGGTTTCTCTGTGTAGTTTTGCGCCTTTCCTGGGACTCACTTGGTAGCCCAGGCTGGCCTCGAACTCACAGAGATCCGCCTGGCTCTGCCTCCCGAGTGCTGGGATTAAAGGCATGCGCCACCACCACCCGGCCGCTTCAGCCTTCTTAATTTCTGAATTCTGTGTAATGCTTGAGGCAGAAATGTCATCATGTTTCTTAAAACATAGTTTAACCTTTCACTGTATAAATTAATTTCTTCCTAAATGTAAGAATAATGTTGTTTTATTGCATCTTCAAATATTTCTACTCCATTGCTGCTTTCTTTGCTTAGGAATCATTAATTCACCCAAGACAAATTGCCTTTGATCCCTATCTTGTGCCTAGTTACATATATACACAATGGTTCCTTGTATATATTATAGTTTCCTTGAGAACCCCTTCAACATCAATAATTTAATTTTCAACTATGCTCCTTATGTTCCTTTTTGTTATTAACTTATTATTCCTGAAGGGACATGGCTCTGCTCTTTGCATCCTTACATCTTTAAGATAGTATTTTTTATCCTTCAGTCTACCATATTACTATAAAGTTCTTTCTATTAAATTCTATTTTTACTTTGTTCTGTGAATTCATTCATATCCAAGGAAATTTCTCCTCCGTTTGTCTTCTAGACTTGGTTCTTAGAATGTGACAGAACTAGTGTATTTCTTCCTTTTATTTATCTACATACCCAGCATCTATCCATTTGTCTTTATTTCATAACCCATACTATATAAATGTATTATGATATATAGATATATATATAGATATAGATAGATAGATAGATAGATAGATAGATAGATAGATAGATAGATAGATTGCTATCATATTCCATAATGTATTATTATTGATAGTCTCAGGGTTGCATTAATGGATTTCTAAGAAGAGCAAGAGACATTAGTAAACTTCCTCCATCCCACTTTGTGAGGTCCTGCATCATCCTGAAACTCTTCAGAGAGTTTCCATTAAGAAAAAAAAAAAATCTTACCAGATGGAGATTCCTGATCCTGTACACCAACCTAAAGAACCATGAGAGGAACAAATCTTTACGCTTTATAAATTACCTAGTCTGTACTATTCAGTTATAGCAACTGAAAATAAATTAAGATATATATTCATCTTTGCATTGTTTCACTAGCTGATTCTTAAAATTAACAACTAAATCAAGATCTTTGATATGTTCCCTACAGAGTGAATGACTGCTCTGACACTCTTCCCAGCTTCACTGAAATTTCTGTTTCTCAAGCAGAAATCTGTTGGTTGAATTTTGTGCCATCAGTTTTTCTGTAGTCTGAGAAATAGAGAAGGTGAAAAAGGACTGCCCGGTGGGGACTGGAATTCAGGAGGGTTTGGCTGGGTGCAAATGTCCTCTGATGGACTATTTGGCCGAGATCCCAGCCATGAGCTAGACCTGCTTGAAGTGTGTTTGGATCTGTCCCCAAGCAGAAAGGAGCCTTGAGACCAACAGAAGCCTCATGAGCTTTCCTGCCTTTGAGAACTGCACTAATGAGCAGCGTCTCAGCTTGTCGGTGATCCCTCTGGCCACTCATCTGCAAATCTCAGCATTTTCATCAGTTGACAGTTTCTCTAACATCAGTTTAAGAGACGGAGAGGAAGAATAAAATCCACACCAACTCCCCAGGCTTTATAGCCAATAACAAGCACTCTTTGGAGTTCACAGCATAGGGGAATGCCTCAGAGCCCTGTTTGCTTCTTGCTAGCAAATTGTTTGCATAGTCTTTCCCCTTTTAAGGGAGATTTTATGCTTGAGTTTAATCTTACAATTCATATACAGAAAGCACCTCTTGATTTACGACTTTCCTAAGCAGCATGGTGCCCTTGGCCTTCCAATACCTGTAGACTGGGTTTGAAATCCAGCTCCACCCCTCACAACAGCAGTTCTCAATAGGGGCCAATGTTGACAGTGTCCAAGGGCATCTTTATTGTCCTAACTAGGGAACAGTGCCTGTACCTGGTGTGTTAAAGCCAAAAATTGTTGTACATCTTATAATAGTGCACTCTAGTGCCAGATCACATGCTCACAGGATATCTTACACAACAAAAATTATGTATTCCACAGTATCAACAGTACAAAGGTTTGGAATTCCTGCCTTAGTAGCTTGTTCTGGCAATTTAAAACAAATAAAACTCCCAACTTTCCAAGCTTAACAACTTGTCTTCAAAATGAGTATAATACCTGTCAAAGACTGACACCACACAGCAGAATATCAATGACAAAAATGTTAAGCTATGTTTTGTTAATGTTTATATATTAATATTAATAATGCTAATTGTGGAGGGGCCCCCAAAACAGCTTGACCACACAGCTGCCATGACAGGCTTAGGGGTCCAGACACAGCTTCTGTGACAGGCTTACTGGCAGGCAACACCCAGATCCAGGAAAAGCCTTAAGCTGATACCACCCAGGGATCCACCTAGGGATGGCAAAGTACCTAACATCCCAAAGAGTCCAACCATTAGATAAGGTGGCCAGATGTCCTTGAGTCTAGCACACACCTATTTTTGTTTTATGGATACCCCTAGACAAATGTCAGCCAATCACGGTCCTGACCCCTGGAAATGCCCTCACCCCAACCTCTGCTACGATAAAAAACCCTACCCTGCCTGGACTCAGGGCTCTCTGCTCACCACAGCATCAGACAGACAGAGGGACCAAGCCCCGGAGCTTGAAATAAAGGCTCTTTGCTTTTACATGCGGGATTCGGTCTCTGTGGTGGTCTTTTGGGGGTCCCTGAGACATGGGCATAACATTAATATATACTACAAAATAACAATTTTCATTATCATCATTGTTATGGCTAGTGAAATTATAAGTTTTTTGAATGGCTGTGTATATAAGCAATTGTTTCATCTACTCTGACCACATTGTTATTGCAGCCAATTTGGGGGCAGCACTTTCACTGACTTCTGTGGCTTCCTTGGTCTTCAATCGCTGCTTGTTGCTTTACCTTGTTCACCTTGCACTCCTCTCTCTGCTTTGTGTTGCTTGTTGTTTTGTTTGACTGGATCTTTTGTCCTTCACGGGAACATTCCCTCATTTTGCTCTGTTTGCTCTTACCTTCAAGTGTGCATTTTACTTGCCCCTTTTTATATAAATGCCCCATATGAGGAACATCCTTCTAATTCAATACTTGGATGAAAGTGAGAGAGAATATCAGCTTTTATCATAGTTGCTAGAGGACTGGACCCAGGCTTTGGATCAGAGGCCCCCCTAGTGATGAATCTGGTCTGGATGCTATAAAATGAAAGATATTTCCCTTGCCTTACTAGTAGAGAGCAACCACAGTTTGGGTATTCTAATTGTTGCCTATCTGCTGTCCTTTCAGTATAGCAGGATGGATTGTCCTGGTGATATGCTCCCAACTTAAGGCCAGCAAACTTGACAATGTAAGACACTTGTCCATGGGATAAGATGACCTGCCACCAAGTCAGTCCCACTTTCCACACTCCTGTGTTTGTTCTCAGTGTTTCATGGTGGCACCACAACTCACGACTTAAGACCCATAAAGATACCTCATGGGAAGAGAGTCAAAGCTCTGACTAAGGATTTCTGCCAGCATCCAGTAGGTTGAAACCATTGGAAAGAAAGTTAATGAGACATCTCCTCCCCAGTGGTAGCCTCGGAGTCCCCTGCTGTGAAAATCCATCTAACCAGCCCACACCTATTTGTCCAGGATATCCCCCAGCAAACTGTACTGTATATTCAATTGTGGTGAAGATGTGTGCCTCGAAGTCTTTGTCAATTTGTAAAAGCAGCAAAACAACTTGGGAACAGAATGGGTTTCAGAGGCAGATGAACCTGGGTTCATTTTTCACCTCTGCCATTTACCAGTTGGGTGCCATTTGGCATGTTAATTAACCTCACCGAGATTCAATGTTCTCATTTGTAAAACAGGAGGAAGACAGTTCACCTAAGCACCAGCAAATGAACCTAAAATGGTAGCTTCTACCTTTCCCTGTCTCTTTCAACTGCTCAGATTCTGGTAGCATGACCATTTTTTACTATTATAAAACTCATCCTATATTTAAAGCTCTGGGATGGGTCATTATGAGTGGCTGCTGATGACCTTTTCCTTGTGTGAGAGTCAGAGATAAATAGAAGTGACCAGGCTGGAGGAAACTGGGAGAGATAGATAGAATCTGGCCAATGCCTGCAAAAGTATAGAAGCTAGGGCTTTCTTTTATATTCTCTTCCATGAGTCTCAAAAGGGCTTGGTCTCATGAGGCACAAATCAATAATATAATCAGTACTGTCATTGTCCTGAGAGCCTACCTCCACACAGAAACCTCCCAGTAGTCAAGTAGTCAAGCTCAGACAACATTACATTCTTATCAGTGATTGTCAAGACCACTTTGGAGATGATGATGATGATACAGATGATGATGATTTTATGGCAGTGTGGTAATAATGATGATGAGGAGGATGACAGCCAATGATAATAAATGAGCCTTACCATTTTCAGGCCTTTGGTGTAAGACATTGCGCTAAACATTTTGGACAGATCTTCACATCATCCTATATTCCTAACAACATCTTACATTTCTAATGGTAGATATGACTAAGCACCTTTTCCATGCAAGAGAAACTGAGATACAGAGGAGTTAAATAACTTCTCTAAGGTCCCCAGTTGGTTAATAAATAAGGAAGACATGGGGAGAATAAGAGCTATTTTTTTTTCCTAGTCGGGAAGCAAGGCACTACGAAGAAATCTATTTTCTTAAAAAAACAAATCACAGGAAATACCAAGTAAAAATAAAACTTGCTCTGCAGTTAGCCTGGCATAATGACACAAAGGGTCTGCCTGATAGCAAAACTGGACAAGGAGAGACAGTTTTGTTCTTAGGGACAAGGTAGAGGGACCTAATAGGACGGAATGTTTAGGGTGGATCCTCTACAACTTAGCCCCACCTGGACTGCAGGGATCCGATCAGACAATGGCCTCTGAAGCACGCACCTGGGCAAGTTGGAGCCCTGACTGAAGGTTCTGGAAATGACAAACAGTGGGAGGGAAAGAAGCCGCCTCGCTTCTCTGAAGAAGATGAGAAATTGTGGGAGACACACTGAGCCATGAAAAACATGGCCATTTCTTTCAGAATATTTTTCTGAATAGACATGTCTGAATGGAGGATTACATTTATAAGATAAGGAAAAATACCACCATGCCTTTCCCAGAGTCTGTTCGAACCCTTGACCTCTCTTGATTTAGTATGAAAAATACTCCAGGACATTCCAGAGTAGCTTTCTCATGCTTACTCCTCTGTTTGTCTTTGAATGAGGGAAAGTTAAACATAGCAGCGGTCCCACCTGGAGATGACCGAGTCAACTCTCTTCTCCCTGTGTGCGCTTAAGCCCTACTTCAGGGAAGAAGACTAGTGATTGGGGAAAGACTGAAAAAGAAGAAGGAGGGAGGCAAGGTGGTTGTGATCCAGTTGGAACTGCATGTCATCCCATAACATTTTCAGACCAGTTTCCAGGACCCAAACAGTAATTTATTTTAAATTTTTTGTTCTTGTTTTTCAATGTTTCTTGTGTGCATGTGTGTGTATACATGTGTATGCTTGTGTGAGGGGACCCAAGTGTTTGCTTGTGTGTACAAGTGAGTACAAATGCCAGAGTAGAATAGAGACCAACTTCGAATGGCATAATTCAGGAGCGTTCCACCTTGCTTTTGGCTCTGTGAGAGAGGTTGTCTCTGGGGGCTAGGAAGTACTTTAGGCTATGTGTTCTGGCCGACCTCCAGAGCTGTGCCTATCTCTGCTTCCCCAGCACTGGAATAGGAGCAAGTGCCACCATAACTGGCTTTTTTTTTTTTTTGTAGGGTTTCTGGAGGTCAAATTCAGTTATTTTTTACTAGTTAAATCACAGAAAGTGTCAATCACAAGTCACCATATTTATAAAACAGAGATGTCCACCATGAGGCATGAGAGATAATAGCCAAGTTCCCTCACAATGGGGATGTCAGGGCCTGAACCTCACCATTACAGACACAACTCAGGGCTTAGAGCCCAGCACATACTCCAAAGGGGCAGAGTCCCCGATGAACATGCCATCAATAAATACCAGAGCAGGTGCCATGAAATTCCAATCAGAAGAATTTATAATGTGAAGTCAGATATTATATAGTGAGAAATAAATAAACAGAAATTGTCAGTCAAACTCTTGGCAGCTGGGGCTAGCATCCGAGGCAGTAAATGAACTAACTTCATAAATCATGTTTATGATCAGCCCCATTGCACATAACTGCCAGTGGGGTTTTCCATTACGTTGCAGGTGAACGTGGTTTGTTGCGTTTTACAGAGGTGGGAAGTGAGCAGCTCCAGTGTGTCCCTATGGCAGTGACTTAAGTGTGTCAGGCCTAGATTGAGGCATACCTTTCTCTCTAGGTCAATGTGCGCATAATGGCTTAAGAGAAGGGTTCTGGCTTCTCTCCTGGAATAAAATTCAAGAGAAAGCCAAGGCTTCCAGGGAATTCTCATAAGGTATATTCCAAAGCTCTAGTACTTATTATGCACAGCCCAAGGACATAATGAGTGGGAAAGTGGCTCGGTTCCAGGGGAAGCCTAGGGGAATCTCTCTATCAAACACTGTTCGCTTCGTGGACAGAAATTCTGTTTTCCTTTGCCCTCTCTGCATATCGGGTGATCTTGCTCTTTGTAATTCACATTGTCTTCTGTTTACTGAGGAAAACCTAGTGTGGATCAGGGAGGAGGGACAATATGTAGATAAAGTCTCTTAGAACCCTTTCTATCTTAAGTGCTAGTACATCCTCTGCATTCACCACCTATGAATTGGAAAGATGGATGGATGGATGGATGGGTAGATGGATGGATGGATGGATATTTTAAAAGAGATACATATTCCCCACTGCATGTCCTTTTCATAGTTTTTTTTTTGTCCATGCTGAACTCTCCATTGTGGTTTTGGATAGGAGATATGGAGTGCTGATTAAGAACACATGTGATAAACCCAAATGCTGGCTTCAAACTCTGATTCAGCTTTAGTTGAATAGATTTGGACATGTCATCCAAATCTCTGATTAATACATTTCTATAATGAAAATATTATCAGCATCTGACCCCATTAGAAGGATTAACTCACATGGAATGCTTAAGAGAGAGCTTGGCCAATAATGATGTTTGACTTAAGTATGAGCAATCCTTATTATGTCTGGGCATCTTGCTCTTTCTGTAGCATCCTTCTATTATGTCTTAGAATCCATGCACAAAGACTGTTTGAACATGAATATTCAAAGGAAGACATGAATGCTTTCAAACTTTTTAGGAAAAAGTGGCTATGACTAAGACAATCATACAAAAGAACTGGATTGGTCCAAGGACTGCTCCCTCACGAATCCTGGATACCTGCCTGTGGTATCAAATCAGAAGATGGCCTCATCCTGCAGATGCCCTTTCCACAGCTACAATATCTGACTTTCCCTAATGAGACTGAGACTCCGATGCAGCTTGACAGAGATGCTGTCTTTCCCCCACTAAGCTGTTTTAAAATCGTTCCATGGCTCTGGAAGATCCTCAGCAAGCAGCAAGCGGGGCAGTAATTAGACCCTCTGCTGAGCCCTGTGCTGGTGATTTGAATAATTCAGAACATTGGTGGTGGAGGGGAAAGAGGCTAAAATAGAACATCTACCCGGTTAATAGCCAGATAACCTTGAGTATCCCAACAGGATCCAGGAACACAACAGGGCTCGGGGTAAAGGGGCCCAATACTGTTTGGTGAAACTCTAGATAATTGTCCTAGGTATTCATCCCTGCATCATTTCAAGATCTCAGCTACTCCATTGCCTTAACCATTCAGCCACAACTACAGCCAAACATTAGGGAAGAACTCAGGGAATCCTGCAGAAGATGGGGAGGAAGGCTTGTTGGAGTCAAAGGAGTTAAGGGCACCACAAGAAAACCCACAGAATCAACTCACCTGGGCTCATAGGGGCTCACAGAGACTGAAACTACAATCAGGGAGCCTACATGGGACTGACCTAGGCCTTCTGCATATATGTTACAGCTGTATAGCTTGGTCTTCTTGTGGGACTCCTAACAGTGAGAGTGGGGGATGTCTCTGATGCTTTTTCCAGCTTTTGGGTCCCTACTCCTCAGGCTGGGCTGCCTTGTCCAACCTTCAAATTGATATGCCATGTTTGATTGCTATCCATGGGAGGACTGTCCTCCTCTGAATAGAAACAGAGGAGGAGTGGATGCAGGCAGGGGCAAAGGGGACATGGGAGGAGGGACTGGGAGGAGAGGAAAGAGGGGAAACAGTAGTAGGGTTGTAAAATTAATTAATTTGTTAATTAAAAAGCTATCATGAACCTCGTTTGGATATCAACTTTGGTGTGCCTCATGAGCACCTTCCAGGACCATCTGCTGTTCACATTCTCATAGGCTCCAGGTGAGTCTTGCTATTTCTGAAGTACCTTTGCTAGACTATTACATCTCTGTGTTGTCACTGGGATATTGATGCTTTAGGACTATGTTGTCTTAATGAAATGGCTTTATCAGCCATGTTCTGCGGCATTGGAAAATGTTTTCATTCCGTAGGCTGTCTTTAACTTTGCTCACCTGAGAATTCTGCCAATGGGAAAGTAATTGAATAATATTGATCAAGGACCTTCCAGACACAGAAGATCTAGACTTCTTTGCCTTTATCGGGCCCTTGGATTGTGATTCCAAAGTAGATGACAAATAGAGGTCATGGAGGAATTCACATAAGGTTGAGGTTGAGCATCCCAGTTGTGGGGTTGGAAATAACCATCTCTCACTGCACCTCAGTCACTTTCCAAGATAATATGTGTTGCCCTTGTAACTCCCATGCCAGCAGATGGTTCAGGATTTTGTATACTGAATGTTTCCATGAATAATGTTCAAGGGCAACTTAACAGTAAGCCTTTAAATGTAATCCAGACAGTGGGGAATGTGGAATCCAATTCAGTTCAATACATGTAACCTAAATACACACTATGCTCACATCGCTGTATGGAAAAATTAGTCTTTTCCTAGACAAATTTATTTCAAGTTTGAGTTACTCACTGAAAGGAACTTATTTACTGGCAAAGTATGTTCTAAGCAAACAAAAGGGTCTATTTATGACCCCATAATTTATGTGATGATGTGTCAAGAGCCAGGTGAAAATGTGACAGAAGAGTTAAAAGACAATATATTCTACCCCTTTGGTGCCCCAGCACCTTTCCCAGAGACACGTGCTTGAAAAGGGGTTTGCCTGTCTTCTTGCACTGGCACTAAAGTATTAACCATATGTTAATTACATTTTAAGTGGCATTGACAGATAATCTAGGATTGAGTGCATTTACTACATCGAGATGAGGAAGACAATTTCATTGCTGCCCAAAATGAAAATATGGGATACAACTGCATTGTTGGTGATGCTCTTTGAAAGGGACTGTATATAAAAAAAGAAAAAAGAAACAAGTTTACTCAGAGGTATGGCCAATCAGCATTCCAGAAGGACTTAAGAGAGCTCACACGTTCCCTGGATTTTATTATTTGATTATTAAATAAATAATGATTAGTAAATAAGATCTAACAATTAAACCAGTGACTCTCAGTTGGGTTAATCCCTACCCCAGGGAGCTTTTGAAAGTGTTTGGAGACACTTTTGATCAGCACACACTTAGCAAGAAGAGGAAGGCTACTAATACTTCTAATACAAATGCATTTATAACAATATCATATGATGAACAGGACAGCCCTCCACAAAAATTAAAAAAAAAAGAATTATCACTACTCCAAAATGTGAGTGATATCAATAAGGAAAAACATTTGCAATTTTCTTCATCTCCATTGAACTCTGGTCAGTGGAACTACTTTCTGTGTGTCCAGTGTCTCTTCCTCACACTCTTTCTCTTACAACTAATCAATACCTTCAAGAGAAGTTACTGAAAATAGGTTGTGATAGACCACTAAGTAATTATGTAAAAGAACTGTAAAATCTTTGGGGTAAAGGAGAACTAAGAGAGCATAGTTTATCTCATATTGGTAACCTCCATGACTGCAAGAGAGGTATTGAACATACTTTGCAGGAAAACAAAAACAGGTCCTCATCATGACCCAGAGCTACAGGGATTCAGTCCTTTTCTTGGGTCCTGAATCAACTCATAAACGTATGTATGTGGCTTTGAAAAACTCATCTCAACCCAATATTCACATTATATCAACAAAAGAGGGTAGCAGTTTTCAAGATGATGTTTGTTGCTGTGGTATTTGCTCATATTCAGATCTACCCGAACTTCTGCTCACCTTTAAACTCGATACAATAAATCCAAATAAACCAAGGGCATTGTTGTTTTATACTTTATTTGAGAAGAGACCCTACATAAACTATGTCAGGAGGATACAGGTCTACACATGATCTCATCAATCAATAAATGGAGTCGTTAACATAACATTGAAGATATGATACTATGAGGAAGACAGATGCATGACCAAGGAGTATTTACAACTCTCACATATGATATATTTATATTGAGATGGGTATATACATATATACATGTACATGTGCATATACATACATATGTCCATACATACACACACACATATATACATATATATGTATAAAATGATTTCAAACAAAAACCAAGAACAGAGTTTTCCTTATTGTAATAATTGTCACTTGGAAGTGAAGAATGATCAGTTGTTAGTGTCAGGTGTTAAATGTATACCCCCACATGTAACTCCAACATCCATAGGTTTTTATGAAGACACACAGTTGCCTTGGGATGGAAGTGAGGGTGAAGAATGGAATGAGTGTATGGGGTTGAGAGCGAAGGACATGCACAATGAGAGAAATGACCTTTGGTGATACCATTAAATCATCCTTTTGTATTAAACATAAATTATTAATACAGTTTAAAAAAATAAGTTTCTGTTTTCTTCTGAGGTTGAGGAGGAAGGGAGGCAGGGTAGGACTAGAAGAAGGGTGAGTACTTGCCTTTCCAACACAACTCTTCCTGTCAACTGAGAACACCTCTTTCTACCCTGGGGCCATGTTGCCATCTTATCAAGTTACTCTTTGCTCTTTTCTGTTTTGATTTTGCTCTGTTTCACAAAAGATAAGTTCCTGGAAGAGTTTTACCTAAGACTGTGAACCTGTTCTCCAGAGGTAAACACAGCCATCATTTTAACTAGATTGATTCTCCAATACTTACACACATCTAAATAAAGTTAGCATAGACAATGGAATTAATTTGTGAGAAAGGAAAACAACGGAAGGGATGACTTCTCAAGGAAGGGGTACTATGACTTACTCCTAGTGTATCTAACACCACAGTCTGCTATAGTAACAGCTCCTCGGGAATCCAATCATGGGAAGCAAGCATGATCAGCATTTCCCAACAGCCTGTGGAATATAGAGTGAGCCTCATGAAAGAATAGTTCTGTTAAAAATAAAGCAGAAGATTGGTCAGTTGGGATTTATATAAGCAACCTAAGATCTGAGTGAGCACATCCTAACTCTGCTTCATCAAGGTCTTCAGCAAGTAACAATAACTTGGCAACACTCTACCCATTTTTGAACACCCTCCAAGCCAAGCCATATTGCCACTCACCGCACTTCTCAAACTCAGTGAGTACATTTGCTTGGCCCCAAAACTGTTGTGTACATATGCCACATGCGTCCCCTAGGCCGCACCCATAGTTCAGCAGTTGCCACAAAAACAAATAACCCTTCAGATCGCCACTATAGTTTTACAAACATTGGGAAATATACACAAACACATGGGGTCAGACAAGATATAATCACTTTACAGATATTTAGTACAGAAAGCTTAGGGATGAGGGGTGGGGTGGAAATCAGTTGCATCAGCACCCACACTTCATTTGCAAAATTCCTCAGTGGGAACATAATGTCCTGCTAGTGCGTTGAAGTAGGTACCAGCTGATTTTCCAGATATTGAAAGTTTGCCGCACAACATCAGCCTAAAGATAAAGGGACATGTAATGTCCAGTAGGAAAGAAATCAGTGTATATCATTTACACGGCAATAAATCCTTCATTTCCCTCGAAATAAGATATGTAAAGTAGCACTTAGTTTAATACAAGTTTTGTTCTGCTTTAGACCTAGCTGTAAAAAGCCATTCATGCAAAAAATTACCTCCAGTTTTAGCTGGATGTTTAAAGGACACTTCTCCTGAAAACAAGTCCCTTTCACTTAAGGAAGGGAAAAACATTCCACTCACGATAGCCACTGCTGGCTGAGAGTGGAAAATGCAAGACTTTGGTGTTTACAGGGCACTTGCCTTGAGAACCCAGAAGTAGCACTGAGCAGGCCTCTGAAGAGGCAGAACTAGATGTGCCCTTGAAATTTTGAAGATTTTTTTTCCAGAAAAAGTACAAGAACCTTGCTGGGGTTTCATTCTGGCCTGTTCCTCCTGAGGCATCAAAGGGGCTTGTTCTCTAGCTCATCTCAGACTACCTTTCTGCCTGCCAGGGAGTCATGTATCCCATGAAAGATGAGTCTGTAGCTCTTTTGTCATTTTATAGAAAACATTCTCTTATGAAGCTCTCCTATAGCTGGTCTTTTCTGTACATATCTTTCCTTTACTAGGACCCTTCCTTGATTAAAATAGAAAACAAAGCTCTCCTGTTTTAACAGATTCAAATAGAGGATATTTTGACCTGCCCACTCTGTATTCATGAAAGCCACCCAGAGAAATGCAGGCTGCTGTCCCCTTTGTGTGACAAGTGTGAGCATGAATGGAACTGTTTAAGAAGGTAAGGAAGGAAGAGGGATGTGCCCCTCCCCCAACCTACCCCAAGGTTAAACATCACGTTTCTGTTGAACTTGCTCCTTTGAGGCCTGACTATTTCTCTATCCTTAAAAGGAATGCTGCATGGTCTCTTATCATTAAATGCTATGTATCGTTATAAGTAATAATGAGGGGGAAAGAAGTATGTGTAAGAGACAAGGAGAAAAGGGAGCTAGGAAGAATGACAGCTTGATCAGGTCTCAGATAATTCAGAGGCAGCCAAAATGGAGCTTGTGTAACACCTGTGAAGAAGAAGAAAAAGAAGGAGAAGGAAGAAGGAGGAGGAGGAGGAAGAAGAAGAGGAGGAGGAGGAGGGGGAGGGGAAGAGGAGGAGGAGGGGAAGGGAGAGGAGGAGGAGGAGGAGGAGGAGGAGGAGGAGGAGGAGGAGGAGGAGGAGGAGGAGGAGGAGGAGGAAACAGATGCTATTCAGTTACCATCTTGGAGAGAGGGCCCCAAGGAGGATGCCAAGTAAACAATAGAAGACTGTACTACCTCTGTGGTGACACCTATGCATTGTTGTGCTATAGGAAAACTGGATGATCACAAAGCATAGTGACAACATGTGCTTCTGTTACTCCCATTTTCCCAGTGACTCCTTTGGACAGGCATGGGGAAAGCCATAAGGAGCTACTTCCAATCTTATCATGATTGTTTAAGGCAAAAAGAGCTGTTGAACAGCACTCAAGGTTAAAAACTGGATGCCAAGATTCAAAGTAGTAGCCTTCCACAAGTTTCCAGAATACCTCTTGACAGCATTGCTAGACCCTTCTTTGTCCTCAAAGGTCAGAACTTCAGCTCCACTGCTGTGCATTATTACTGCTTCTGGATGCATACCAATGAACCATGGCCTTGCATATTGTGAACACTATGCTTATTTTTTTTTTTTAGAAGTGGTCATCAACGAGTAGTATTCCTTATAGGAGTTTGCAAGTCTAGGGTGCCTAATAAGGAAGGGATTTCTGCCCCAAAGCATTCCTACCACTGGTACCTCAGTCTTTCCCATCTCTGGGAAACCTGACTGTGACAGTCTATACTTTGTGAGCAGGCCAAGGACATGGCAGAAACAGCTATATCAGGTTTGGGGGAAAATAAAATCTATTCCTGGATGTTGATGTTGGAACATGGTCCCTGAATGAAGCTGTCTAAGGAGGATTTTTGAGAGCTTGTGAGATAACCCCAAGAAAACAAGGCAAAAGTCTTGTAACCCATGTTTCTCCATGACATGGTTTGTTCTTGGAATGTGCTTTTGTGGCCCTCCCAGGTGTAGTAAATAGGAGTAGATTTGCTTCAGACTGATCACACATTGCTGCTTACGTTTGTTATTCAAAGATGTTTCCAAGCACCAGTTGTCCTTGTGGCTGAATATAGCCTAAACTCACATGAACTTTGTTCATGACCTTACTTAATCCTCAGAATATCCTCAGAATATCAACTGTCTGGTGCTCTGAATAATGTTGGCTATTGCATGAGACTTTAGTCCGACTCATTTTTCAGCTCCACTCTCTCCCAGGTTCACACCTCCAACTAGAGAAGTAATACCTGGATCGTGAAAAATTGAATATATAAGCACCCAAACTTAAGAATAAAATCTTCCAAGTTCAATGGGTAGGGAGTGTTGGAAAAAAAAACCTGTCTGGAAATCCAATCACCAGAATAGACTTCAGATGAGGGAAATGACTGCTGTCCCTGGTGCTGAAACCCTATAGCCAGCTCACAGCAGAATTTACACTTCTGGGATGGGCAAAACCAAATACTACTGTGAAACTAAATTGTCCTTTCACCTTCTGTGAAAGGTCTCAAACTGTATTTCAAATCACTTGAAATATCATTTGAGGCAAAAAAAAAAAAAATAGCTCCGAAACAACCCTAATACCCTTGCCAAAAATCTACATGGGGTAGCTTACTCTAAACTGTCTAAGCCATTTCATCATTTAGCCATGTTGGCCAAGTTCCTGACATGAATTAAGAATTCTATACCTTCAGAAAAGAGGCCCACAGACAGACAAAGCACTAGGACCTGCAGATATTGTACACTGACTGTTTTGCCCTGATATCAACAACAAATATGAGGTTGACTTGATTTGCTATGACTGAAGGTTTCAGAAAGGAATATTTGGAGACTATTTCACATTGTTCTAAAACACCAGCCTTTATTTCCTCTGTAACCCTAATTTTATTGTCATGTTCCAAGAAACTGAACAGAGCTTTTACTGTGCTCGAGAGAACATCTAAATGTGTAAACAACAGCTTCATACTTGTTTCCTACCTCCACCTACACACACACACACACACACACACACACACACACACACACACACACACCGCGCGCGCGCACACACACACACACACATACACACACACACACACACAGCACAGCACACATACCTCAAAAAGTAAAACTCATCTTGAAAAGAGAATGTATTTCTTCACTGAATAGTACAGGAATGTCTGCTGGCAGAACTGATTTTTTTTCTTTCACATTTAGTCAGAATTTTCTTGCCCCAACTTGCTTTCTTTTTTTTTTTTAATTTGACAAATCCCTTGTGCAAACCACCAGGATCCAAACACATACTCAAGAAGACTCCTATTGCTGTGGTACTTGTATCAGAAAAATAACATGGGCCATTTGGGGTTACCTCCAACCCCAACAGGCTCAAGAAAGCCTTTGCTTTTCGACATGAACTATAATCAATCTCTGCTAGCCTTGGAAAAGAAATGTCCCAATGGTCCCCCAAAAGGCTAAACTTTCAGAGAAGGGAATGAAAACAATCATTAAAGTAAGTACTTACTGTTCCTGTTAGCGTATTAGCTCAAACTTTCCATGTTCATCAATTTACTTCTTAAATGATACCTCTGAGATCTTTAATTTATCAGTCATGTCTATAGGAAGTCACATGGTGAAACTATTTGTTCCAAGCAGGCTTTAACAAAGCTTAGAAGAGCCTATGTCCTATCCGAGAGAATTAGGAAACACCACTCCAAACCAGCTTGCCTTCTGCAATTTCACACCACAATTTACAAACATATCCCAATTTGGATTCTCATTTCAAAGAAAGCTGGGGTGCTTTCTGCCTGGCAGACAATAGCAGGGGTAAAAATCACTCAGATAGAAGTCTAGAACAGAAAATCTGCTTTCCTGTATCAGAAAAATAAACACTGAGCCCAAGGTCAAAAGAAAAAAGAAGATGTGATCATCTGAACTCCAGTGAAACATTTCCGAGTTTCTCAGGATTCTTGGTACTCAGCTTTATTTTGCTTTTTCTCATGAGTGGTCAAAATCCTTTCACAACACACAGACAACATTTTGTCAGACATATCACACCTGATGGCTACTTGGAAATTGAAGGGAAATAACATTTGAAAGATTTCACTTTCCAAGTAGTCTTCGTAGCAAGGAACTTAAAATAGTGCTTGGCATCACAAACACCTGGGACATTTTTTAGAGACTGTAAATGACTTCACTGCTGTAACCTTGGCAATCTGGCCTCAGGATTTATTGTCTGGGGTTTCATTTTCAGCCAGACACGTTCCTCAGCAGGAGTCCCTCTGGAACCTCTCTGTTGTGCTCTGGGCCATTGAAAATGAGGCCTTGAGTTTGGTCTTCACCAGGATAGCCTTCTCCATCTTCTGATTATCCCTGCCTTTCCCTTGTGGGGACCACAGTCCCTAGAAAGCTTCAAGATCATTATCACCCTCAATCTCCCTGCAAGATCAGTATTAGTATTTGACTTAAATAATGCAGTCTTACTTTACCAGGCATTATTCTGAAATCTACAGCACCTCTTCAAAGCAGCAATGAGTTGGTAAGGAGTTAAAGGAGAAGAGATGCTATTTGGCTTCAAGATGTCCCAGGGTTCCATGCCAGAAAATGAAATCTACAAATCACCCCTGCTAAGTGGGTAAAACATCCCTTTCTGCTGGTAGAATTACAACATATTTTCCATTACTGTATGTGCGCTGGTGATTCAAAGTGGGAAAAGGTTAATTACTAACTCTCTAGAAACCAACCATTGGAGGGAATAAGGAAGGTGTACCTCAAACACAGCACAAGTCAAATGTTTCAACCATGAATAGCGCCAGATGCCCAAGGAGTAAGCTTTCGCAACCATGGGGCCTTGGGGACACCACTAAGGGCTGACTCTATTGCTCATGATAATCCTCAGTGAATGGCAGGCAGAAGGCTGTTAGCAGAGCTTTTACAGAGCAAGAGGCTGATCAGAAAGAAATAATGGCTCGTAAGACCTCTACCTTTTGGCTCCATTGCTCCCTCACTTTGCATCTGTCTTGACATTTCTTCATAGATAGAACTTAAAATAGACCATCAACTCTTTCCTAAGGAAATGCAGATAAAAAAATTAAAAACCTGGGAATCACAATGAAGATATTAGTAGAAACCAAGAAAAGAAACATGTTTAAGCTGTCTAGAGTTATGGGGGGGGGGTGTTTTTAATGTGTGTGAGTGTTTTGCCTATATGAATGCCTGTGCACCACTTCCATGCCTGATGACTGTGGAGGCCAGAAGAGGGTGTGAGATCCCCTGGAACTGGATTTACAGATGGTTGTAAGCTTCCGTGTGGGTGCTGGGAATCAAATCCAGCTCATCTGGAATGGCAGCCAGTGCTCTTAGAATCTGAGCAATTTCTCCAGCTCATGGGGAAAAAAAGATTTTTAAAAAAATAAGTGGTTGTGTCAGACATCAGACATGATGGATTTATTTTTGACTAGTGGATGTGGCTATTTGTGTCTGTAAGAACCATTGCTGGAACAGTTAAAGCATCTGTTGATATGAAGTGATGTGTGGACTAGAAAGTCTGGCTTCCCAGATCCTCAGTTGACCTCTTCTCCATTCCTACTCCACGGTGTGTTGATTCAGTTTCTTTCTTAAGGTACAAACCTTTCTGGTGCTGTCACAATAAAGATCACTTCCACCAAATCTGTGAGTCACTCTTTTAACCGTCCCAAGACTGGATAAACCGTGGCTGATACACAGAGCTCTAGTCCATGGAGAGACATGGCCCCCGCTCACAGTAGACTAGAAAAAAAGAAAAACTGTACTTTGTCATTTACTAGAATATTCAGCAGCCAGGAAACAAGACAGAAATGTGAAGGAAAACATGCTTGTAGGAAGGCTTGCCTTTCTTAACCATGCCAGAAGGATGAGATGACTTCAAAAAGACAGACTGGGGCCTTATAATAGGCCTGTTGTATCAGAGTCTCCTGTGCAAAAGCAACTGATGAGGCACTAATGAGCGCTAATCATTTGGTCCATGGAGCTGGAAAGAGACTGATGGATGGCTGGGAGAGCAGCTTGCTTCTTTCTGCAGAAACCCAGACTAAATCACAACATGCTCAGGCTAAGGAGATGAGACACCCAGACTCTCCTCCACTTTCTAGAGCTCTCAGAGCCTGGCCTCTAAGAGGTGAGGTAGGGAGCTGGAGACAGATAAGATTTAGAGTTCAGAGAGAGCTGTAAGTGAGAAACTGAGCATATGGTACAAACGACTCTGGCCCTTTGGAATGGGATGTCTGCAAATGTCCTCTCAGGGAATACCTGCTATGATATGCTTTGTCGGGAACTAACCTGAGCAACAGATTAGAACGGAGTGGCTTTCCTCATCACTGCTGTTTGAGAGAGAGCACAGTCTGCAGCCTGTTTGCCTGCTTTCAGTTAAAAGCTGATATTCACTCAGGTGCCCAGACAAATGCCCTATAATCCAGCCTCCCAGCTCCTAACTCAGCTCTGTTCTTGTGTCCCAAGGACTGCATGCCACAGTTCCACTAGAACACTTGAGTTTTAATAGCCAATGGTTAGGTCAATAGTCAGCTTAAACTCATTCACATTTATATTTACACATAATATTTATGATGAATCTGATACCCCTTCCCCCAGAAAATTAATTACAGATAATCAGAATCAAGGCTCAGTCTGTTTTTTGGGTTTTTTTTTTTAAACCTTGAAAAAAAGATAGGGAGGAGTCCTGTCTTTATGTATGAAATTTTTGAGAACTTGGGTACTTTTTTTCTCCATCAAAGGAGCCTCAACTTTGTAAATAACTCATAATGCAGAAAGTCATAGGCTTTGTGCTGCTAATACAAACAATGATGAGGCACAGTGAGGAAACCACATGTGTGGTGCACTCATTTGCACACACACGCTGAGATCAAGGAAAGAAACACAAATGGGGCACTGTGGTCTAGATGCAATAGAATTACCCAGGCATTTGCATGCATGCGCTTACTTCTTTCTATGTGGAAGTGAATACATATGACAAATAACAAAAAGGATGAATATGGTTTGTTCTCCATCAGCTTGAGAAGCTAGAAAAAAACCCACAACTCTGATAATTGTTTTTAAATAAAGTCATCAAGATTTCCTCTGTGTGACTGCTATATTGCTCAGCCCAGAAATCTATTTTCTTAGTCAATAAATACAATGTCCTTGGCTAAAAACTTCCTAAAGAAGTATCTGAGAATATAGAAAGAGATTCCCACTACTTATACTAAAGAAGCAAAGAAGGAAAAATAATTTGAAGGAGAATCAGATTCAACGATTCTGCAGAGAAATTTGTTCTTCAGATTTGGGCAGGGTATTCTAAAATCCTGAGGTGTGTTTTCAGAAATGCCTAGGATTATGCTGAGTAGCTTTGCAGAGTCTGGAGGTAGCTGGGACCAAGCTGAAGGTCCTTTTTCAGAATTTTTGATGCATGAGATGTATGTATGTACTTTTGCTGTGGGCCACCTTATCTGAAAGGTTTCATCTAACTATGGGATCTCAGTGTGGCATCATGCCATGAGCAAGAAGGACTCAGAGCTTCCTACAAGGCACTATCCCAGCCAGGTGAGTAGGAGTCTAGGATGCCTTTATTAAAAGGACCAGAGGAAGCACCTGTATAGAGGACAAGTCCTTTCAGCCACCAGACCCTACCCACCTCATCTGTGGTCATGACCTTGTTGCATTTGCTGTTTTCTTTTGAAACCTGAAAGACTGGAAGCATACAGATAGACCAACTCTGGGCCCTTGGCTCCTCTGCAGACCATTTCACTTTTAGATCAGTCATAAAACTGTTTGTCATCAGTGGAATGGCCTTCATGCCTTTATTTGCCGTCTCCTCTGGGAGAAAACCAATACAGTGACAAGGGCTGTCACTCTGACCAAGCAGCAAACATGAGGCAGGACTAGATCGTGCTCACAGAAAGGTCAAAACTTCCTTTCTGAGGGTCAGACCCCAGCCACAGTGCCTTTGCTCCCAGAGGCTAAAAGTTCATGGACTGTGAGATCAGGAGGTGGAGATGGGAGAGGGAGTTGCTCTGGGTGGGCCACCAAGGGTTTCAGATGGGATTTACAGGGACACGCCACATGCATCTCAATGAGCTGTGCAGTCAAATTCACTGCACAGAGGTTAATCTAGATGTCAACATTGTCTGACAGCACTGAAATTACTCCAGGGCAGGGCTCCTTCAGAAGTCTTAATATAACAGTCAATTCCATCCTGCCTGCAGGAAATGAAAGTTTTCTGCCTTGTGTGCTGAATCATTCGGCGCCAATTTTCTCACTGTTTGAAGTCCAAACTGTTTGTGGTCCTGGGATTCACCTCATATTATGACTTTCTCAGACTGTCAGAATCCAGACCCTCTGTCCCATGGAAGCCAGAGAATGCAAACCCAGAAAAAGGGGGAAATGAAAAAGCAGAAAGAAGACACTCTGTACTGAAATGTACTCCTCTCCTGTGGGCAGCAGAAGTCACAGTACTGGACCAGGCTTTCTCTTCCTGTCCAAAAGTAGCATCAAGGGCACCAGACAAGTGTCAGGCAGCTTAGAAATAGAGACAGAACACGGACTAATCTCCAAGGGGAGAAATTGAGTAGGTCCTACTACTCCGGAGAATATAAACTTAGTTCCTTTTCAAAGTCACACTCCTAGGAATGTTTCTTAAATGAAATAATAAATACCAGATTTGGATTTGAACGTGTGATTTCTCACTCACTTAAGGGGATACTGCATCCAAAGGAATGCTAGACTACACAGTGCGTAGCTGGGCTCTCACACTACCTTTATTCTTGCAGGAAAGAGGTCTAAATTCCAACTGCCTAAAGATGAGAAAAGACTGAATCCTCTCAGATACTAAAAGAAAGCACTATCAAAATGCCTGGAAGCGCCTCAGAAGTAGGAGTTCTGTAGGCTCCTTGTCTTCTGTAATCTCAATCCACCTTCTATTAAAAGCATCTACTTGCGGACTATAAATATCTCTTGGAAACTCTGTGCTCAGATCTTGGAGTTCCATATATTCCTGGATGATCAGGAAAAAAAGTTAATAGAATTTACCATCTTACCTCTGTATGAAAGAGGGAAATTTGCTTGCTGGTTTAAGACAGCATTCTTATGGCAAATATCAAACCAGGCCTTGTCTTAAAGCTGGAACCTAGCCCCCCACAGGAAGGGCAATCTGAATTCTATGACTATGGTGAGGAATTCCAAGGACTCACATATTTGAAAGTATCATAAGGAAACCCATGATTTTCTATGATTTAATATTGCTAGCAAGAAGGAAAAGAAAAGGAATTCCGAGTTCTCTCAGGTGGAGCCCAGTTCTCATAGAAAGGTGTCTCTGTTGGTACATCAAAAACTTGCACACATACACACACACACACACACACACACACACACACACACACAAATGTGTTTGGAGAGAATGCACCAGATAAACAGAAACCTTGTTCAGAAGCTAAAATGCAGGGCCCTGGGTAGGACAACCCAGTGTATTGAAACAAATTGTCACCTCCTCCACCACTATCACATGTGCCTATCAGAGAGCACAATCAACTGCTATCCTCTCAGGTCCTCTCTGGTCTGGCCCTCTTGGAAGAGGTTCCATCTGCCCCGCTGGTAACTCCAATACCAAATCCCAAACAACATATAAGTAGAAAGGGTTTCTGCATGGTGAGTTATCAGAAAACCAGGAGGGATGATGTTGAGATGCTCGGATATTATTGTCAATATAATTTAGTATGGGGAGCAGCAGATGATCAAACTTTATGAGATAACCAGTTTCCCTTTGGGATGTTTCTGAATATCTCCGAGGCCAGTCCACCTCTGCAGTTCTCATCCAGGAGAAAAATAAGGTACAAAGAGAATCCCAAACTGCACTGATTTGCTGATTCCAGGGAGGCTTTTGTGACTCTGTGACCATCAAGTGGATAGTTAGAACACATGATGTGCATATGGCTAGAGCTGAAAAGGAATGCTTTCCTGGTAATATTCGAGCAATCCTCCAAAAGGTTCTGAAGTCCAAACTGATGTTTTAATAATGATGCCCAAACTTGGAACTCCCCTTCCAGCCCTGTTAAGTATTGGTTGAAACAATTTATTTGGTACCAAATAAACGTGAATCTTGAAGAAATAAAATCATATTGAGTGACTACAGCTCACGGGGTCTGAGCTCAAGGTGACATTTTTTTTGCTTTGAGGTAAACACCTTATGCATTTTAGCAAGTTGGTGCCCAACCAAAGCAGACACTGGAGTTTGAGGTTGTCTCATGGGACTGCTGGAATCTGGTTTCATTGACTTATCATCCACAAATATTTCTATGCTCCCCTGTAAGCAAAGAATTGAAAAGATTGCAAAAACTCTCAGGCAAGTGTAAAGATATTACTGCTGCTGTTTGGTTCAGAAAGGAGAAAAAAGTATGCCACCAGTCTTATTTTTGGATATAAAAGAGAAAGCATGTACATATAAAAATCTCTTGGTTTCTGACCTAGAGTCCAGATTACTACTTGCTTTTCATGGGAGGTGGGCAGGACTGTCTCCATATTCCAGACTCGTTTCTGCCAATGTGGGCATGTGAAGTCGTGAAGATGGCTGGTAGAGAAGGGTAGACTCCCCTGAAGAAAGCAAATACCAACTTCCCGACTTATGTGCCTGGATCCTGCACCAGTGTCCCTCAACCATACCAGCCACTAAATATTCTTTACTTTACTTTTACAGTCACTTTTTGTCAACAGTAATTTTTCTTCCTTTCCCTCCCTGTCTTCCTTTCATTTTCATCTCTCATTTCTAGCGAACAACCTTAGAATAGAGGAGTAGATGGGGACTCAAAATAGCCTTTCAAACTAAGTAGACACTAAGGGTCCACCTAGTCTAACCCCCTGTACCTCAGGCGAGAAGACTGACAATCAAAGAAATGCTGATTTAGCCCAAAGCACATCACAGGTAGCCAAGCACAGAGGCAGGGCTCTCAGTGGTCTTTCGGCTGTATGCAGTACTCTTCTGGCATGGCTGACTCACCCTACTTCTGTTTTGAAGCTCTTCAGTGGGCGCTGGTTTCTGTCATAGTTAGCACCAGAAGTACTTGCACTAGTGTGTTCCACCAGGTAAGCATCACCAGAGATGAACAACACTGTTCAGCTCACGCCCAGAAAAAAATGGAGGCTCTCCACCTCCAGTGAAAAGCTTTCTCTGGGAAAAACTTGTGCATGATCTGCTGAGTGGAGGAAGACCAAAGTCCTTTGTCTATCGACTAGCGAACATTTAGTGACCCTTGACAACCACTCACAGTTAAGAGCCGAAGTAAGTCAGAAAGGAGCATCAAGTTCATGCCCAAAGCAAATAACTAAAAGGACCCTTGGCCATGACACCCTGCTCTACAATGGACGTCCAAGTCACCCTTTGTCAGTCCAGGAGGGGCCCAGGTGACAGGGACAGGGCACAGAGATGAGCATGGGTCCCCTGGAACATTCACAAGTGCTCATAGTGAAGTTAACTTCAGGCTAAGGGCTAAATCAATTTGGCATGGTCTTCAAAAGTGTAGATGTGTTTATGTAGAAAGCCGGATGGAGCAGGTGGCAGCGGCTACATGGGCTCATGGGATGTCAATTCTAGACTCATTGGACTGACCACATTAGATTCTTTCCAAAATAAATAAATAAATAATAAATAAATAAACCACCAATAACAATTTTCTGGTCTAGGGGAAGACGGGGGTAGGGAATGAGACAGAGTGTCCCCCCTGCCCCAGCCTGAAGTAGTCTCAGACATTTTAGACTCTTGCATGTTGTGACATAGGGGCAAAAGAGGATCAGACTGACTTACTGGAACCAACCCCAGCCCAAGTACAGTATGTCCTCAGAGACAACCACCTTCTGCTCTCGCAAGGCCAAAGGAGAATTTTCTAGGCATCCCAGAGTGATGCTGAGAAAAAAAAGTGACACAGTGACCCCGTGCTGTTAGAAGCTAAAAATTCAGAGCTAGAATAGGATGGGGACGTAACAAGGGTACACCTTAGTTTGCGCATAAGAAAAGCATGACACAGTGAAGTGAGTCATATATGTCCTGTGCCAGTACAGGAGGAGTAAGACACTCTGCATACCACAAAGCCCTAGAATACACTTCACTATCCAAAGGCTGTTCTGCATGTTCTTACCCTCCGAAGTACTGCGAGCCCTTTCTCCACCCTTCCAAGGTCCACATGTAAAAATCTACACAGAGAGGATGCCGGGATAGTAAGAAGGTTGGTCCCGTTCTGCCTCCCTCCTAACTCCATTGCCCTCTCTCTTACTGTTACACAGGCAGCTGATAATGGAGGGCTTTGAGAGGAGGTGCCCCTGATGCCAATGTGGAAGCTCATGGAGCTAACACAAGGACACTTGAGCAAGTTCAGTCTTGTCCCTTCTCCCAACTATCCCATTAAGGCTCTAAACTCCTTCAGTTCTCCACTTCTTCCAGCACGCCACCCTCCCTCCCAAAGCCTTTAGACCTGGGAACATCACTTCTAACTAGAAAACACTTTCTCCTCACCCCACCCAGTCATTCCTTGCCTGAATGTCTCCCGCTTAGTTGTCCAGATTAAAACTGGAATGGAAACTTCCACCCAATGTTCATCGCCCCAGCAGAGATCAAAGCCTCAGGTGGACTGATTCAAGGAGTAATAAAAGAAGTAATTGCCACAGGATAGCAAAGGGTTCTTTTGAAGGGAACAATCCAAAGAGCTTTTCCCTGATGTCCTCAGGGGCCAGGTACCCAGCAGAGTAAGAAGTTCCACACTGAATTCCTAGTTAGCCCAGCTCTCTCCCCAGTCCAGCTAAGCAGGCTTGCTGATACCTGAATCCCAACCATGGCTACAATCTGAGCACAGCTCTTTTCTATTTGAATAAAAACATTTGTTGGTATTTTTTTTAAAAAAAAGTAAAACCACAAACACATAATCCAGTCCTAAATCCGCCACAGAGTTGCCATACTTCAGCTGCCTTGGGCTGGCCAGGGTATCCAGGCTGTAGACAGTTTCTTCAGCTAGAAAGGAAAGTGATAGTCCACAGCTCCTGGGAGCTTCTGGTAGGAAAACGTCTGTTAGGTAGCTCTGTGCTTGGGATGAGTTGGAGAGACTGGTACCCTCAGAAGGGCACATCCCCTCCTCCTCAGCAGGATGGCTCGGTGTGGCCAGGCTCTTGACTCCCGGGGCATTTCATTGTTATGTCTGAGAGCCGTCCAGAGACCTTCTCTTTTGCAGTCCTCAGCAGCACAGGTGGGGAGGCAGTGATTCCCTGGGAGCTCAGGCCTGGGGGACTGGCCCCAACCCAAATGCTTCGTTCTCACTCCCCGGTCAGCAGCTCCTGGTCCTCATTAAGACGCCAAGTTTGTGGCACTGGTCACTCATTGGACGTCTTCCAGAGAAGCTTCAGCCGTGCCACACTGGCCACCTCCCACACACACTCAGCCCACAAAGCGATTTCTCAGTCCCCGCCTTTTTCACAGCAGCACAAAGGCAGATGCATCAATCCTTCCAAGGGCTTAAAACGTGAGGAGAATGCCAAGGGCCCAGCACAGGTGCCAAGTAGATTCTTCTCTGCTGACTTTTGCCAGTGCCAGGGTCTGACTTCTTGAAACACACATGTCTCAGGCTCTCACCTGGATTCCTTCCCTGGCAATTGGGTTTACCCAGGACTTGATAGAACCTCAGGATATGGGGGAAGCAAGATAAGAAATAAGACCCAAGGGGTTGCCTAATTATGATCTACAAGCAAATAAGCAAATACCAGAGCCCTGAAGACTGCTGTGTCCACGTTAGCAGATGACACTAGAGAATGTGGACTTTAAACCTCCAAACTCCCAAGGGCCTGAACGTGAAAGGACGGGCCAGAGTCCTCCCAGTGATGGAAAGATGAGAGGCAGTGCCTTGAGAGGATCCAGACTTCAGTGGTTTTTAGTTCCTCAGTTCGGTCCTTAAAATCCATCAAGTCCAGTTCTTCAGGTTCAGAGGATCGAATCTCTTAAAACCCAGGAAGGAACTTGAGGGTGATTTACATCTAGAAGGTTGGGGTTTGCTCCTCCCGGAGTCCCCCACCCTGACTTGTTTGGTGTTTAAGTGGACTGTGGATGGCTTTGCTCTTGAGTGATCTGGTGTTGGTATTTGCTCAGTATTTGCTTGTAGGTATCGTCATTGATTCCCAAAAGCATCAGGACTGTATATTTTGTAGAATGAACAAATTAGAAAATTGTCCCAACGAGGAGGAAAAGAGTGGAGGCAAAGGTCAAGGCAGACCAGAGATGTTTCCAAAGGGCCTGGACTTCCCGAATTGTTTCCTTGCCAAGCATCATCAAGGGATCACTCATGTGCATTGATGATTGTACACCACCATGCCTCCTCCCGTCCTCTCTCTCTCTCTCTCTCTGCCAGTCAAGACGAAGAGCTCTGAAAAGTCAGAGCTGAAGAAGCATGGGTTACAGCTTAAGTCAAGGGAATTTCATTTGTGTTAATAATAATATTTAAAATGTTCTCAGTTGTTAATGTCTTATGGTTTTCTGTATCAGCAGCGTCTCTATGTATTAGAGAAGGTAATTCTCTGTAGATATAGATAGATAGATAGTTATATATATATAAATATATATGTCAAACTGCCTTACAGGGTTTCTTTCTTTTGTTTTTGTTTTTTTTAAATTCAGTGTTGTATGTGTAGCAGGCACTTGAGTTTATATGAAGATGTTCGTTTCAGTCAAAGATGGAAGAAAGGAGTTGAGATGAGGAAAAAGTGGATATGAGGCAGGGAGAGAGGAGGCAACAGAATATAAATGCTTGGCCACCAGTCACACTAGCCGAGAATGTCCAGGTAAATTGGGGTGGCCTTCCCCAAAGCATGGAGGATTTTGTAGATCTCCTTAATATTCAGCCGCTGTTGGGGTTCCCTCTGCCAGCACCCCAGCATGACGTCATATACCTCTTTTGGGCAGACTCGGGGTCTCTCCAAGACACGGCCTTGGGTGATGCACTCAATGACCTGAGAGAGCAAAGAATAAAGAAGTTATATCCAGAAGTTCATTCAAAGCTCATCCTTGGTCCTGAGACTCCTACCTAGTAACAGACATCAGCTTTTCTCATCAGAGCCACACACACAGGCTGACAGCCAGGTAGGAGGCAGCCCTACTTTTCTTCTCTGCCTAGGCAGATGTTGCAGGGGTGATGAATGGTACAGGTGGATCTCATTGGTGCTCTCTGTGCTGTACCTGCTGGGCCAGAGCACTCCACTTTACACTGGTACCTATCCCTTTTATTTCACAGTTATGTAGTCCTGGTTAACATCTGGATTGCCTGAGTAGCATTCCTCTCCCACCTTGTTATGGAGATTGGATCCAGACCACCCTTTCTCCACCTCTTAGCTTCTGAGATTTTGAAAACCCCTTACAGAGCTCTGTCTGTCTGCTTCCTACATACCTGTATGCTCCCTGCATACCTGTCTACTTCCTGTATACCTGTCTCCTCTTAGTTCCTATTTATTTTCATTTAACTCTGAATGTATATGTTATGCATCTGTGCATGTGTTTGCATGTTCACACATGTGTGTTTGTGTGGGTTCACATGAGAGGGTAATTGGGCATGAATGTGTATATACACGCATTGTAGAGGCCCAAAGTTGAAGTTGTGTGCCTTCCTTGCTTGAATACCACTCACTGTCTTGATTGAGGCAGAGTCTCTCCCTAAACCTGGAACTCACCATTTCCAGTGACTCCTCTAGCCAGCTGTCCCTGCCTTCTGCTCAGATTTCAGGCAGCTGCCACACCTGCGTGGCTGTGTTGTCTGGGTTCTGTGGATCTGAACTCCAGTCGCCATGCTGGTACAGCAAGTGTTTCATCCACTGATCCATCTTGTAGCCACTGGTTCCCATTTGTAGCAAGCTCTTATCCCAGCCACAGCCTCTGTGCACATCATCCTACTTGCCTCTGAGCATAGGACCTTTGCTCAGCAAAGTCTACCCTCCTCTCTGCAATGAATCACCTGTCTCATTTCTTTTAAGATTTTTTGTGAAGTACTTTATTGATATACATTTTTAAAATTCTACTATAACTACAACATTTCTCCCTTCCCTTTCCTCTGTGCAAAACTCCCATTTACCCCTCCCCAGTCTCACTCAAATTCATGGCCTCTTCTTCCATCAATTGTTATTATATGCATATATATATACATATATGTATACATATATACAGATATAGTCCTAAATATAACCTTCTCAGTTCGTATAACATTAGTTGAGTGTGTGTCTTCAGTGCTGACCTCCCTGGCGAAGAGCACCTCTCCTGCTCCCGGCACTCCTCGGCTGCCCATAGCTCTTTGTGAGCTGCTAGAGTCACTGCTACCTGGGTGACCAGCCACTTCAAGTCAGTTAACCTCAGAGGATCTCGCCACCCTCGTCTGTAATACTGGGATCTGGAGTTCCAGAAGGACCCAATGCAGCAAGTAAAAAAAAAAAAATGTACTATACTGAAGGGATGGCTGCAAGGTGCAGGAGGCCCAGACATGTTCTTTCCAGCTCCATTCCAATGACTCAAAGACATTTCCTTTTAAATGCTGGGAATTGAACCCAGGGCCTCAAAAGTAGGCAATTTCTGTACTACTTATCTACACTCGCAGTCCAGATACATTTTAAAAGAATTATCTACTTTCCCATTGGTGTGTCCCCATTCTACACAGTACTGTGTTACATAAGGACATTTTAATACAAGTATATTGTACTTTGAGTGTATTCTCACTTGTAATACCCCATTTCCCCCCATTTTTTCCTTAATTTTAACACTAGACTTTATTTTCTAATTAGAAAATGCACTATTACGCTTCATTCTGGCATTTTGGTTTTCTTTGGTTTTGTTAATTCTCTTCATATCGTTTCCTGTCCCTCCTCCTGATACCACTCTGCACACTTCTGCCCCCTCCACACCCTCCTTTCTGCTCTCAAGTCTCATGTGTCCTCATGAAGGTTTAACCCGGTGCCTCTTTTTCCTTCCCATCACCCCCTTTATAGCTTCATACCCTAAATCCCACACTCACTCTTCTGTGTACACAAACTGACAAACATTGTGAGCCAGGCTAGAAATCAACATGGATGGTTTTCAAGAATTTAAAAGCAGTGTTACCATATGGCCCAGCCACACCACTTCCAGGCATATACCTAAAGGGCTTACATCCCACCACAGACACTTGCACATCTATTGTTATGAGTGCATTATTCACAATAGCAAGGAAATAAACTCTGTTTTAAAAAAAGTTTTGTTCAAAGAAAAAAGGAGAAAATTATGTATGGTTCCCATTATGACCTGCCATCTGCCTGCTATTAGGATAGCACACACTGCATTTGGTTAATCCACTACCAGCCAAATGCCATAGTTTATCCAATTTCCTTAGCTTTTAACCTCTTCTCCTTGGCTATTCCAGGATTCCATGTAGGACACCACATTGTATCAACTCCTAACAGTCCCCCTGGGCTCTTCTGGGAGGCCAGACATTTCTTTACTGAAACTGAAACATGTGAAATTTTCAAAACTTCATCTAATTTTCAGGTTTCTTTTAACTTCTATCTAACTTTAGCACTGTGCGACTTCAAGCAAGTTACCTCAAACTTTGGTTTCCACATTTGAAGTTTGACTGTGATGATAACAAAGCAAACAAAAGTTTTCTGTAGTCCGGTATCTGAGCAAATGTTTGCCCTCTCTTCCCCATTAGCATGTATTTTATTGGGTAAGAACACCCCTCTCTTCCTTTCTTCCTCTGTTTCCCTCTTCTGATCTTTGTCCTTTTCTCTTTCCCCTTCTATTGCTGCATCCTGCAGAACAGTGCCTTCTCCCCAGTGTCTGGGTACCTCACATTACTCTGACCTGGAATGACCTTCCCTGTGCCGGCCCCTCTCTGTTCACATTCACTGTGGAGTCTGTGATGGTACATTGGGATTGTTTCCTTGCCAACCTGGTAAGTCTCTGGCTGCTGTAACTACCGTGGTATTACACCTCTCCCCATTTTCACCTCTACCCTCTCTACCTTCATGAAGAAGGGTTCAGTTCAAACTGCAATAGCTGCTGCTTATGCTTAGATCAAAGGCACCCACTGGTATCTTCTCTAAAGCAGAACCACCCAGGCAGTAGACTTCCACAGTTAAGCCCATCACCAGTGACTGCCAGTATCTAGCTGCTGTTGCTGCTTCTGTGGATGGAGCAAGGGGAGTAGTTGAGGTAAGAAAGCCTGCTTTCAAGGGTAGGGCCCTACCATCTTTGAAGAGGCCACAAGCACCCCATCAGCTTCTCTAGCCATCTTAGAGATCCATGACAAGATTCTACTAACACCAACAGCACATCCATCCAGGGACTCTTCTTTCTTTGGTTACCAAACACTACAGAGGTTGTGCCCAGATGCATGCATGTGTGTGTTTACATGAATATAAGTTCACATACATGTATCTAGATGTGCAAATGTGTGTGTCCCATTCCCTAGGAAAACAATACCAATTTAAATAAAACCCACCACAACAAATAGCTTCCATATACACTCTTTCCTTATTCTATAAGTCCACCAAAGTGCTTGTTATACTTTGATTTACTTTGGAAATTGAGGTCAGGTGTCATTGAGTATACCTGCATAGTAAGATACCACAGATAAAAAGAAATGCCTTGTTTTGTTTTGAGACAAGGTCTCACTTGAGCTAGGCTGTCCTCAAACATACATGTAGCAAAGGATGACCTTGGCCTCCTGATCCTACCACCTCTATCTCCTGTGGGCAGGGATTGCAGGCAAGTGTCACCACGCCTGATTTATGTGGCACAGGAGATCAAGGGCTTCATGCACATTAGGCAAGTACTCTACCAACTGAGCCACATCCCCAGCCTTATTTTTTTGGTCTCTGAAATTCGATTCAATTTCAGGTCAGGACATAGAGGAATGGAAATAAACATAGCTTTTAAGTGAAAAGTACTTTCTGGAGTATTTGAATGAGATTTCAATATAAAAAGGTTTCAGTGTTGATAATTTCAAAACAAGAAGGAAGAGTACCAAAAAAGTTGGCGTTTTTGTAAGTCAGCTGCTGCAGGAGCCCCACCCATGCTGTCTGTGGACTGTGAGGAAACCCGGGCTCAACATGGCTACATTCTGCACATACTTGAGATGTATCTCAGTGTCATTTAGAAATAGAAAACTCCTAAAATCACAAGCCAAGCCATCTCCTTGTCTAGTACTCTAAGACACCCAGTCTCTTCCAAGATGCCAAGTAACCCCCACTTTCCTTATCCAAAAGCTCAAGAGGTATTTCTGTGAAAATTACTAAGTTACTGCACCAAAGGTGCTTAAAAAATGTCTATTGATAATCGTTAGTTACTGTTAAAATGCATTATCTATTACTTTAGCTCATTATAAATTACAATTATGAAAATATTTTAAGTATCTATTATTGTGCTGTCGTTGGTTTATTTTACTCTTGGACACCTGCACATAACTCTGAACTTGGCCTTTTCAGTCAATTAGGGATCCATGTGTCTCTGTGCCTGGGGTAGCTCAAACCTTTGTAGACATAAGTAGGGGGTGTTTGCACAAGATGTCACAATAGAAAAACTCTCAGCTGCTCTTTGTTTTCACTTTCTGTCTTAGTGAAATGTTCTTATTTTTTAAATTATAATTTAGTATTTATTAACAATATTGAATACATCCAAATAAAAAATAAAACAAATTATGTCTTTTAGGAAAAGAGGAGAACTTGTATTAAGTGAGTCCTTGCACAAGGGCTCTCAGTGCTTCTCAGTACCTCACAACTGTGAGGCCTTGATGCCACTAGTTAACGACATTGCATATTTGCATATTTATGAAATGTTTTTATTTTATTTTTTTTTAAAGATTTATTATGTATACAGTGTTCTGCCTGCATGTATGCTCTTACACCAGAAGAGGGCACCAGATCTCATTACAGATGGTTGTGAGCCACCATGTGGTTGCTGGGAATTGAACTCTGGACCTTTGGAAGAGCAGTCAGTGCTCTTAACCGAAATGTTTTTATTTTTATGAGTAGCAGAACAAACAGAACCCTGACTCGTGTCTCCATTTAGACACTTTTGATTTGTGTTCTTTTGACAGTTATATCCATTTTCTTTAGTTACAATTTTTTCTCCACTATGATTTTCCTCCTGATTTTTCTGCATCCACTCGGCTCCCTCCATAGCCCACCTATCTGTACACTATATCCAATTCCTGTTCTGTGATCTCTATTATCAGCCTTCCCCCAAACCAGATCCTGACCTGTCCCTTTGTTACCTCTGTGTTGGAGAGCTGGAACCATGGTTGCTTCCCATAGGTAAAGATCTCCCAAAGGATAACCCCAAAGCTCCACACATCACTCTCTGTGGTGAACTTCCGGTACATGATGCTTTCAGGAGGCATCCAGCGGATGGGGAGCATGGTGTGTCCTCCCACCTAAAACGGGTAAAGACAGAGGCCCATAAAGTTACCAAATAGACAGAATCAACCAGAAGTCTCTACCTTTCTTATATAAATGTACCCTCCATGCATTGGATCCTAATGTGGCCATGCTTTAGGCAACCTGAATTCATAGGTGAATGGAGGTTGAACATTATATTGTTCAACATCAGTGAACATTATATTGAAAGCAGCTATAGGTCAGACCTGAGGGAAGAAGGCAGACTTCTTAACACTGAGCATGAAAACTAAAAGGTGATCTGAAGTGAGAGGGAAATAAGAGTCTGATACTAGAATAAAATCTTAAAATGTTTCTTAAAGAAAACTCCAGGAGGAAGCCAGGAGAATTACGGTGTGAGCCTCCAGGCATCAGAGTGGCCACAGCCATTGAGTCAGACACCTGGACAAAGGTGATCAAGGCACAAATATACACTATGGACATCTCATCTGTAGATTATTAATTTCTGCTCTCACATTTCTCATCACAACTTGAGATCTATGCTTCATGTTGGATGGAGACTTCTGGAAGCCCCTAAGCCCATTTGTTAATAAGAAATTGGGTGGATAAAAAGAATAATCTTCAAAATGCTTAGTAAGATACATCACAGGATATAGTCTTTAAAATTAGCCTCAAGAGATACTGGCTATTTGTGTGTTTACCCATGAGAGTCAAGAGTAAGAGAAAGCCACTGAGAAGGGCAAACGATTGCAATATGACTGAGAGGAAAACCGCATAAATATTCACTACCCACTGGGTTAGAGATATTAGCACACATGAAAGAAAATTCACAACACGATTCAAAACTCGGGAAGGAACTGCATCATTACTAAGCAGAATATCAGAAGTTGGACCTTTCAGCTAATACGTGTTATGAAAGCACTTGCTGTTGGTTAGAAAAGAAAGGAGTTCTGTGTATGTGTCCTAATAAACTGTTAACACAAACATCTTTCCCTGATGGACCAGTTGGATGGACATCAACAGTGAGCATTGGAAAGCAGATGGCAAAAGAGATGAAAACCTCAATATCTGAAAGGGTAGTGTGTATCTTCTCCTGGAAACATCCTAGAAGAAACCAGTCTTCAGGATGTGTAGAAAAATCACTCATATCCTGAGACTTCTGAAATCAGCATAACTTTGTGTCAGCTGTAAAGACAACATGAGATGTTTCCACCTGGGAAGCAAAGACCAGGACTCTTCACTACACACAGGTTTTCAAAGAAAATAAAGTAAAAGCAAAGTCACCAGAAACTGACAAAGGATGACACTAGAAGAACAGAAAAAAAGGAACGTAAGATATGCTATGACTTGAATGTCACAACAATAGAGCAAATACACTACAACAGTACAATTTAAATCTAAATAATGCTTGCTAATTTGGTGGCTAAAGGTAATACAATAACGAAGAAGGGCTTCCTATAAAATGGAAGCAAAGTAAATAATATTACCAATAATGTTAATAGTACCACTGCTGCTACTGCTAACCTAATTATGGGGAATGAAATTTCCACATAATCTTAACCATAAGTAGAGAGAAGAGTAGATCTGGAAATAATTAAAAGCCCAATAAAGACTTTATCATTAAGAGAGGGGAGAAAAGCACTAATAGATACCAATTGATTATTGATCATAACAATTTACACTTAAATATGCTTGCAGAAAACTTAAAGCAGCTTCTAGAAGAGTAAAAAATATGACATGCAGCTTCCTAACCAGTTTCAGGAACACAACATCAAAATCTCTCATCTTACACAGAATACCACAAAGGGGGAGGGCAGCATTAATGAACAAGCATTACAAAACGGAAGTGAACTCTAAAACTCTGTAGACAGTAAGCATGAATGTGTTATTACTACCTCGAACATGGGAGGAAAAATTTAGGTTAAAAAAATCAGTGGTTCACATTATTTAGAAAAGCTGTATTTAAAACAAAATTACAGAAAATATTGAAAATAAAACAGTGAAAGTACATGGAATAAAAATCAAACATAATCAGCCATATATGCACATACTACGCACATATACATATGCATATAAGCTAGCATGCATAGTCACTGTGCAGATGTGTATGGCCAATTAAATTCCCTTTATTAATTTCTTTTTAGACATTTTTGTATTTTTTCTCATGTGACGTTGAAAAACCCTGAATGTTGCAACTTAATATTTAAAAAGCCTTGTCATGTTTATTCCAAATTGAATGTTTTATATAAAGTTGAAGAAATACACCATTATGATAATCATGAACTTGTGTACTCAAATACAACAATAGCACTATGTGAAATATACAGAGATTTTACACATATAAAGAACAAAATATAAAATTTAAAAACTGATGAAGCCACCACAATGGAAACTAATACATGCTAATTTTTTTTAATTTACACACTCCAATTACATATTAAACCTCAAAGAACATCTGAAATTTCAAAGAAAAAATAAGTACAGGGTAAGAACAGGAAACATTTCCCATACCAAATAAAGCAAACTATTAATAACAACAAAGGAGTAATCTATTAAAAAGCTCATTGGGAGCAATTAAAATAATAATATTTAAAAGTATTTTTGTAGTATGAACTCAAGTCTTATTCATTGAATCCTATGGAATATAACTGAGGTAATCTTTAGAAAAATATGTAGAATTTAAGTAGTTTTAGAATAATTAATATATAGCCAAACTAAGAAAGGAAATAAAACCCTAGAAAATATATAAAGAGAGTAATTAGGAATAAAAAAAAAGACAAAATTTAAAAACAAAACTGCTTTGGTATAAATCCAAACAATGCCCAAACAAACAGAGATGAAAAAGACAAAACTCTTGCGTGATCTACATAATGAATTGCTTGTCATCCAAAGTTACAAAAATCGTTGGCAAGGTTAATAAGGAACATAGAAGAGAAAACTGTAAAATGCTAAAATTAAAAATCATCAATTTCTAAAATACAAGTTCAGTGATTGATTTACTGGAAAATATTAATGAAAATCTGAAAAAAATGTAGAAAATTTGAGAACAAACATTAAAATTATCGCAAATAAAATACACATAGGATGAAAATAAAAAGGCAGTCTTATTGTGAAGTCAACTAAGGCTTTCTAACCTGTATTTTTTCAATGTAAGAAGCATAAATACTTTCTCAAACCGTTCTCTGTGGCTTAAATTTCTCTAAAAGCAGAATTAGTCTAACAACAGAGAGTCTCCAACATATAATACAGATAAAGAGATTTTATCTCTATGTACTGATGTAGACATTTCTATTCTAAATATAGTTATCAAATCTGAATAACTTATTGTATCATATTCAAAATCTATCAAAATAGTAACAACCTTAGGAAATCTATTGTTCCATTTGCCTAATTAAAAAATAAAGAAAGGGCCGGGCGGTGGTGGCACACGCCTTTAATCCCAGCACTCGGGAGGCAGAGCCAGGCGGATCTCTGTGAGTTCGAGGCCAGCCTGGACTACCAAGTGAGTTCCAGGAAAGGCACAAGGCTACACAGAGAAACCCTGTCTCGAAAAACCAAAAAAAAAAAAAAAAAAAAAAAGAAAGAAAGGAAAAAAAAGTTCTTTCAAAAGATACTAAAATTTTCTAATACTGTTTTCTGATTGAAATTCCTAATCTATGAGTAAGGAAGAAAACTTTTATTTAATAAGTTAAATATCACAAAGTCTGGAAAACCTAAGAAACACAGAAGGGACATCATTTCCTTGATTCTGTTAAACTGTCCAGGAAATCCTAGGCAATGAAACAAAGTAATTATTTTGTTAAATGGATATAATACCAAAATGGCCTCTAAATACGTATCTCTCTATGCCGAAATTAGTGCTGCTCTCAGACCTCATCAAAGACGTCTCCTTATGCAGCGACTGGTACTTAACACAGAAACTAGTAACTGGTCAACCTGTAGAGAATAAGTGCCTTCGAGAGCTCAGCCATGAATGGGACATCTGTATCACAGCCCTTCCTCAAGACTCAGGGACCACTAAGAAGAGGGGGAGAAAAGATTGTAAGAGCCAGAGGTCATGGATGGCCACAGCAAAACCGTGTCTTCTGGCCATTACAGGAACGATGGACTCATGATCTCCCAACTGCTGTGCTTGCCTGCACAAGACCAAGCTTCAGCATTCTAGCAGGAAAGGGGGAGAAGTTCATGAGTCCCGACTCCTGACTGAGGTGTCATGGAGATTTGGTGGATGGACACACTACCAGAACAAAGTCAATCTACAAGTTATTAAAATTAAAAAAGGAAGACACAAAGTTTGAGAATTAGAGAGGTGGGATAAGTGTGGGAGGAGTTACAGGGCACAAATATGACCATAACACATGGTAGGAAGAGTTCTCAAAGAATTAATAAAATACCTATTTTAAAAAGTAAATATATAATAAAATGTTGAAAGAGAAGAATCAAAATTGTCTGTTGTCTGGGAACAGCATGTTATACAAAACAATTAACTAAAAAGAAATTGAAACTTTTATAACTCAGTAAGATACCCATATAGAAACACAATAGCCAAACTATACTAACAATACCATAGTAACTCAGAAAAGAATTAAAAATAAAATTGCATAATACCAACAAAGCACTTAAAAATCTGAGACATAACTTGGCTTAAGATGTATAGGTCTGTTCAGGTAAAAGAACACGAAAGAGGACCAACATAAATGCAAAGTTTTTATCATTTTCTCTAATAAAAAGGTTTGGTGGAATAAGTCTCTCATTCATTCTTAAAATACAATGTAAAATTTGAGTGCAATATAAAATTTAAAACCTCCTATGGAATGGATTATGGAAACTGACAAAATGAATTCAAACTTTATCTAGAGTAGTGATTGCTTAATTAAAGACTTGTTGAACTAGAACGATGATGGGTATTTGTTTTATCAGATAGTAAGACATTTTATTGTACTACGTAATGAACACCTTGTGTTTAGCATAGGGATAGACAATATATTAGTGTAACAAAATAGAAAGCCTGGAAACAAAACCATGTATAAATGCTAGAGTTTAATATATGAAATGATGGGTTAGTAATTAAAGTGTGGGGACAATGAACTGTTCATTTAAAAAATACACTTAGATACCTACCTCACACCATATACAAAAATCATTTCCAGATGGATTAAAGAGCTAAACATAAAAAACAAAACAATAAGAATATTAGAAGAAAACTTACAAAGGTATTTGTATAACCTCAGGAGCAGAAGACCTTCCTACTTGATATACACTTAAAAAGTCATAAAGGATATAATTTATAGACACAATTTTGTAAAATTAAATATCAAAGACAAAATTCATAATTAAAAGACAAATGACAGAAATACCTGCAACATATGTAAAAGACAAATTATTATAATCATTAATAATAATAATAATAATAATAATAATAATAATATTTTGTAGAATAGTCTTGCTAAGCAGCCCCAGGCTGGCCTGGAAGTCTCTGTGTAAACCAGGCTTGCCTCAAGCTGGCAGAAGTCCTTCTGCCTCTGCCTCCCCCGTGCTGGGACAGACAAGGAATTAAAATCCATATGATTTGTGGTACTGCTTCACATTAGTTAGATAAGCAAACAGACAGACAGATGAGTCAAGACCAAGAGCAGACGAGCCACAAAATAGCTACAAATGGCCACAAATGAATGAAGAGATGCCAAGTCAAAGAGCAGAGACATGTATTTTAATGACATTTGATAAAAAGGGGAAAGAAAGGTTGCTATCTGATGCTGGAGGTGTGAGACCTGATCCTCTGATGCCAATGGTGGAACTGGAATCTGCTTCTGAGGGCACAGTCTTTGCTTTATCTGTCCGCGCTGACATTGCAAGAGCCCTGGAATCCATCGACTTCACTTCAGAAGTAGTACAAGACTATTGTCTTGTGTGTAGGTAAAATTATTTGGTTCAAGGCCCTTTTTTGTAGTTTCTAAAGGAGGCAGAATATGTTCATTTTTAAAGGTATATACGGTGACTGTAATAGAATGTAAAAATGCTGCATATACTGATACGTTAAGTATCTGCAGGACAATAAATGTAGTAAAATACAGCTCGTTCATAAATAGTTTGTCATTATCACTCATGTAAAACTGGAAATACATAAACATAAGCAAATATATAGCAATAGTGTATAATTTAGTGAATGATATGCAAGGGTCCAGAAAGCTACTAAACCAATAGTTTTCTATAGAGACAGAAGTAAGGAAGTTCCAGATTTTAGTATATGTATTTCTATAGTGTGTGAATTTTTACAATGATCGGGTACCACATTTTAAAATTCCAAGATAAAATCAAACACAAACATTTGACTAGACAGACAGAAAACAGCAGACATAAGTACACATAAAAATATCAGTTTTATAAAATAAGTATGTTTGTGATAGAATATGCTAGAATGGTTTGTCTCATCTGGTCTCTTGACTGAAAACAAGCAGAAATCAGTGATGTACCAATACATCACTCTGGGTATATAATTTTAAATAATGGAACCCTCCATTTGATGCTAGTATGCGTCTCAGTTGGTGGGTTTTTTATATATATACAATACAGAGAAAGTTTTAAATTGAAATCTCTGTGTTCAGAAAAGAAGAAATTCAAGAGTGCTGGGTGCAAACTGTGATGAGCCTAAGCGTTTGAGCAGACAACTGTCAGAAGAACATTAGCTAGTCACAGGGGCTCCCTTTAGAAGACTTTCATGGAGTAGCAGCACCAATGTAGGTGACATTTATACTACATTCCTCCAGGAGTAAGGTCGATAACATGGCAAAACCAGCAAAAATTGGAAGTCAAGAAACCCTAAATTTTGTTATGATTTTTGATGAGTACTTAGCCTTTAAGTGTCTTCAATTTCAAAATATGAATTAAACAACAAGGCTGCCTCAGAATCATGGATACAAAAACCTACTAGGTTATCACTAAGTGTGGAGATGTACACACGATACAATAATTGCTCACTGTATACATCTTCACATATTCCTGGACAATATAGTAAATGTAACTTCCTTTATTGCCCATAAGAACCCATATTGATTTCCTTCCAGCATAACCAGAAGACTCAGTCTGTGAAAAGTAGTGGTCTAATAATTCATAACGATAAAACACTCATTGACAAATATCTCCACCCTAAAATTTACCCAGACATAAGCTATCAGGAAGCCATAGTCTCAAGGATAAGAACAAAACTAATTAATGAATAATGATGTCATATATTCTCTTATTTCATCCTTTCTCTATTCCTGTGCAGCAGCTGCCTCTATTGTGCCCACTTCTCAGATGAAAATAGGATGACTTGCTCAAGCTTTGCATGAGTAACATCAGCTTGTGATCAGATCTTTCTATGGGATATCTTAAGGATCTTGAAGCTAACCCTGAAAAAGGATAACATAAACTAATAAGGTCCAGGAAAGATGCTGAAGAATGATTCTAGAAAAAAATGTAGGAAAACAAAAGTTGGAATGAATTGCTAGAGAAGAAGCCCCTGTCTGCTCTAGGATGCCTTTCACTGCCCCATCACTCCTTTCCTCTGTCCTCTCTTACACACCCTCATAATCCACAAAGTTAGGAATTAAGAAACACAGAAGGAAGAATTGCTTAGGAGAGGCTTTGCTCATTGGGTGTAGATGTCAGTCTATAGAAATTAGGTGGTCATGGGTTCCTAAGACCTGTTCTTTTGTTTCTGTCCCTCAGTCTGTGCAGGATTCATTGGGATTCTTTGCTTCTTAGACCACCATGTAGGTTGACTTAAGAATATGAAACTTCTTTAATTATTAAGTCTGTTTCCCATGAAAACCATCATTCTAGACATATGAGGATCAACATGAGACAGTATGAGTCACACTATCTACATAAAATTCTCTTTAAACCCAGAAACCATTAATATTTTGAAGGAATAGACTCCTAGTAAAGATACCAGGTAGGGGAGGAACTTAAGCTTCAGATATCCATTCTGAAGTCAATTCGTCAGCTAAGGAGCTATAAGGAAAGTCATCAACTGTTCCCAAACCTACACAAAGCAAGGAAATCTCCTCTGGACCTTCTGTCCAAGCAGCTTCCTGGTAACTCTGTTCCTTTGCAGTGGAATGCACTTGACCCATTACCCATTAAAACAGTGCTAAAGGCTCTCATGATGTCACTCCCATATCAGTAAGGCTGTGGATAAAGGTGCAAGGTACCCAGATAAATTTAAATTTAAAACAACTAAGTTATAGCCATGAATACTACACAGGACACATGCATAACTAAGAATGTGGGTTTTGTCTGAAGCTCCACTCTAACAAGGTATCTTGTGTTTTTATTTTCTAAAGCTGACAACTCAAGGTTCCAGATCCACATGGGAATGTCAACTGTATCCCATTGCCCCCTTTCTCTTTCCCTCCTCCTCCTGTCTGGTCTCTCCTTTGCTCTAAAGGGTATGAATGAGTTCACTGTCCTGTGTACCACAAAGCTTCTGCTCTGTCCTCCAATGCTTTCCCAATGTGTTCTACCTGTGAGTGTGGCCCAAAGCAAAAAGAACTGGTAGTTACAGTTTTCCTTGGTAAACAGAGCTCTGTTTTCTTCTACCTACAGATCCTTGGGCAAATAATTAATCTTGACTGAGCTTCAGCCTTCTTACTAAAAAAAATAGGACTCATATCTACAATCACCTCTCAGGAGTGTCTGCCATACTTGTTAAAACGCAGAAACCTGGGATTTTCCACAAATCCAGTGGATTACACAGTTGTGAGTAAAGACATATGACACTCATGATGCCCACACATTGCGATATCATCATGTAAGTACCACACGCTGATGGGTTGCACCACTGGAGTTCCTCTTTCCATATAGTCTAGAGATGCTTTCATTCTGCAGGGACCAAGAGTTGAATAGCTGCAAAATAAACCACCTTAACACTGTGATAGAGTTGCTACTTATTAAAACCTATGATATTTTCTATGTTGTCTTTTACAGATAAACTCTGAGAAGCACTGAATTAGACTCAAAGGGAGAGGCAGACTGGAAGCTACATTTGTTTGAATAACAGAAATGAGACGATGGCTCTTTTCTAATATGTTGAAGAATTACCAAAATACCATCAATTCCTTAGCATCAAATGCCACTCAGTGTTTTTATTGTTTGTTTGTTTGTTTGCATGCCTGTGCATGCGTGTGTGCAAAAGAAAGCACTCTTTTAAAGTCTGATTAATTTAGCAATGTTTCTTCGTGTCTCAACCTATTGTTGCCTTTGCTCTCATATTCTCCTTGGGTCATTTGAGCCACCAACTTCTCACATTCTGGATTAATTCATTATATTCCCATGGGTCACTTCACATGCTCCTAGATCTTCTATATTCCTAACACCTGATTGTATCTGATCAAGTATTTACAGTCATGATGGGAGCCAAGTTAATAAATGCTGCCATGTGAAACATGTAAATGCTTCCTCTGAAACATGGTGGGAGATGAAGTGTGTCTCCCTTTTATATGATCAGTGGATTGTGTCTGATCACTCATTATACAGTCCCCTTTCACCTAATGACTTTAGCAGCCATTGATGATCATTGCCAAAATCCATTATTTCATTAGTGGTTCAAAAGGATGACACTCTAATTATAGTATTCCTTCTGTATTAGTAGGAAATCTATAAATAAAAACTTCCCTTCATCTGCTATGTGATTGTACTGATTACAGCTTCTATGAGTCAGGCAAGATGGCTGCTTGACTAGTTCCCTCTATTTACTAGTTTTTAGAACACTGAATTCATCCCCTAGCATTATGGTTGAAATGTGGTTGGAACACATAGGCTTGTGTATTTGAACACTTAGGTGCCCAGCTTATGGTGTGCTTTTGCAAAGTTGAAAAGAAGCTTTGCTGAAGGAAGCGGATCCCCGGAAGTTGGTCTTGAGGTTTAATACCCCATCCTTACTTCCTGTACCCTCTCTGCTCCCTGACTGCTAACACAATGTGATCGGCTGCCTCTGCTGCCTCCATGATGCCTTCCCCTCCAGGATGGGCTATACCCCCTCGAACCGTGAGTCAAATAAGCGCTTCCTCCCTTAAGTCGGTGCTTGTCGCTTATTGGTGATAGCAATAAGAAAAGCAGATGCAGCCTTCTCCGAGGGTCAGCTGTGAGAGCTTTGTTTTGCTTCTGAAAAGCGTTTCCAGGACTTGCTCTTTTTTAAACACACACTTGAAGTGCTTTGGTCCGCTGCAGTGGCTGTTTTTGATGCCTCGTTTCCTTCCATCGTAGGCCAGTGGAAACCTCTGAAAGCTGTGCCTCGCTCTTCTCGTATAACCCCGTCAGTCTTTGATAGCACCTTCCCTTCTGACATAAGAGAATATTCTAGGCTTCTCTTGAACATTTCGTGTCAGAGTCTTTGAAGCTGCTGTTTCTCCAAGGATCTCTGCATCTTTTTGATGCACAATGGAATTTTGGGGCCATAATAGGGCTCATAATATGAGTGCTCAGTGCTACTAGGGTGGTCATTACTTCTGAGTCTTTAGAGTAGGAAATTCAAAGCTAGGGAATCATTTTTTGTGAAAGGGAAAAACTACATCATGACTTCATGATTTTGTTTCATCCACACTCAAATTTAGGATTGCTCGACTTCCTTTGACTTTGTATTGCAATTTTCCTCTTATGCTAAAAATCTTGATTTCTAGAATTTAAAAAGTTATTGAATTGTTCTCAACATATTCTTCACTTCTTAATCGTGCTAAAACTGTGTACATAGTTTCAACATCAACCCCCCTACACTGCTTTGAATTTCTTCTGCCCTTAAGACACTGACTGGAGAAGAACAGAAAGTGCAGCTGTGTCTTAACCCCTTCAAAGTCACTACACCAATAGACTTCCTATTTTATTTCTTTTTTAGTTTTAGAAAAAAAAATTTGATTTTCATTTTCCAACTTATTTAATATCACTACTTGTTGATCTTGCTAAAAAAAATGGAAACATAGTTTCAATCTCAAAAGCACAAAGTGAGATCCTTTTATATAACTTACAGTTCTTATTCTACTACTGCCCTCACCACTAGGCAACCTTACTCTCACCCTCCTATGCAGCACAATTTGGGTTTGGTCTAGTTTATGCGCCCCCCCCCTTTTTTACAAAGGCACATATCGATTCAAATTAATTTCTCTGTTCTGTGCTTTGCTTTCTTAACAAGAGTTCACGCTTTCCATGTATAGCTGTACAGGACTTGCCATGTATGCCAGCTGCTTAGTTTACCCAGTCAACCCCACTGACAGAAGAGCCTGGACTTCCTCTCATGGAAAGCATGAGACACCAAGAACCTTGCCTGCTCCTGTGATTGCACACCTGAGTCTGCAAAGCTCGGAGACGCTTGAAGACCTCAAAGCATGTCCTCAGTGAGCACAGTTGTGAGGGAGGTATTTTTGCAGATCCTCAACTCTTATAGGCACCTTTTCTGAACTTGAATTTAGAACTCTCAGTGGTCTAGGAAGTTCTCTGGTGATCAGAACCGAATTCTTGAACTCTGAGTCTCCGATTCCAAAACATAAATAAATGAAAAAAATAATAAAAACCCAAAGGGAAAACAAACCTAAAAGGTTATCATGTGAGATAAAAAATAAAATAATCCTTGATAAGAGACCAATATACAGCCCAGGCAAATAGCTCAAAACCTTGAGTCACATGTCAATAGGAAAAAAATATCCCTTTCCTTCACAGATGTTGCTTGCTGTGATCCTGGTTCTTGGATCACAAATAATGATAATAATCATAAAATAATAAAAAAATAAAAATTGGATAGAATTGATCCTGAATCATCCTCTGTATTAACAATAAATAAGTTCATTAATAATGCATGTGGGAATTGGCAAACAAAGGAGATAAATTTCCATTCACATTTTACTTTTATCTTCTAGAGTCACCAAAAGCTGGTGTATATAGATATTATTTTAATATACTGCCTGTTTCTGCACATTGCTAATAATTGCAGAGATACTCATTCCAAAAAAAATTCGTAACATTTAGAAACTTATGGTCACTGGACATTAAATATTAAATTTAAATCTTCACACACATTTTTGTCACAGCAAACTATGATAGAGTGGCCAATAAAGGGCTTTCAAGCATAAAAATAAATTATATAAAGATAAAATTCAGTGTGGTAACTGAAATGAAAATATAAATTCAAGAAGAAAGAGGAGCCATGTAAAAATGGCTGTTTAAGAACTTGTTCATGTGTTAAATAGATGCTGTACCAAATTGCTCTGGTATTTAAACTTCATTAGAGGCATTAAAGGAATGATGTATTTTTTAATGTCAATGTTTACAATATTCTGGAAATGAAGGCAGCACTTGCAACTTTTTAAAAGATTGCAACCAACTATATAGAAGTTTTCCCAATGACAACTTCAAATGTATGAGGGACATGCAAAATTTTCCAAAATTTTTATGGGATCATAAAAGTTTGGAACATTTAGGTCTAGAACCTTTCCATGCAGAAGTGAAAGGTCCTGTCTCTCTTGTCTTTCCTCGGGTCTCTGACTGAGCCATTCCCTAAAGGAGGTAATAAGAAGAGACGGGGTGAAGGGAGAGCAGCATGCTAATCAGTGTAGGTGTCTATTTAAGACCCAAGCACCCTTCCTTCATCCTAGCCCCTAGTCTTCAGTCTCAGCTGCATCCTTGAAAGCCCAAAGTACATAGTGCAGATGATATGGAGTGTGGGTTGGCTGTAGGGGACCCAGCCCCAGTTCTTCTTGGGTGTAGAATATTATGCACCACAGGGAATCCTCAGACCTCCTAAGTCTTCCTCCACAGCTTTCATCTAGCTCCTGAACAGGGACTTGTGTTTGTCCATTTTCATTTTGCTGTAGTTAGAGGGAGCCCATTATTGTAGGTCAAAGAGAAAGTCAGCTAGGCTGTAGAAGATCCTCGTGCCTCTTTGTCTATTCCAGGGACAATGGGACACCAAAGCATATACCTCTCACCCAGACATTGAAAACATCTACCCTCACAAACACTGACTAGATATGAGACACAGTAACCCGTACTCCAAATAGATAGACCAAGACCAAGCAAAGAAGAGTAAATGCATATTTACAGGGCAGAGTATTTCTGCAAACAACTCAAACTTCCTCTTTTTGGAAGGAAAATGGGTCAAGCCAGACTTTGGGAAGGAGATAATAAGGCAACCTATCTTCTTTGAGGAATTGGCTGCAAAGAATTGTTCAAACTTTGAAATGTATGTTTATGACCAAATGGTCTAATCATCAAGAGACTGCCACTCAGGGCAGATGCTATTTTTTTAAATTCAGTTTTAGTGTTTCTTAGTTGCATGTCTTAGCACAGAGAAAAATACCCATGTACACTTAAGAAAGAAAGAAAACTCCAACCTATATCTTTTTCAACCCCTGAGAAGTCTGTTTAACACTTAACACTGCCCCAATAGATTTTGCCTCTTGCATCCTGCTCTGCCACGTCCCAGAAATACATTAGCCAAGGACAGCTATCACGCTGAACATGACACTAGCTACTATTGTCCTAGTAGCCACCACTACAGTCATTAAAATTAGTTCCTCCTTGCTCCGGAGTTTGGGGTTTTCAAATATAGAGTATGCACACTAGTTTTGGTTACACACTAACATATCAGGAGGAGGGATGTGGGATGTCTGAATGTATAGACAGAACACTGTGTGCGCTTTGTGAGGACAGTAGCAGATGCTGACACAGACACGGACCTTCTGGACATGCTCCTGTCATGTAAGGTTGATGAATACTCCCTTGGGCATTTCTTGAAATTAATAGCCTTATATAAAAGAAAGGTCCAAAGTTTTCTTCCATTTTTTTTTCCTCAAGACAATAGAAACAAATGTTTTTACTCTAAACCAATTGATCAATTGATTAGCTTTGTTAATAGCTTCAAAACTTTTCAGACCACTGGAATCCTTTCAGGAATGAGTGTTACTCATTGCTGGGAATGTTACTTATTCCAGCTGCTGGGCTCCTTAGCGGTTCCCCCCTTACAAACATGGGAGATTTTCAGCGCCCGAGCAATACTAATTTGCCGTTCTGAAACTGTCCCAGCTCCTACCTTTTCTCCCTCCTCTGCCCCTCTCTCATCTCAGGCTTCTACCCAACTGTTGCATTTCCTTTAACCAGCTGTTTGGCTTTCTTCCCAGTCCATTCATTCACCTATTCATTCACTAATTCATTTTCTATCATTAATTCATTCGCTATCATTAATTCATTCGCTAGGCATAAGCCTGAAGTGGCATAGGGCAGTGGAACATGGAGTGATCTGGAAAATAGGGACTGTCCCCTTTAAGATGGGTTAATTCTTTTTTGTTGTTGTTTTGTTTTCAGAGCTGAGAACCGAACCCAGGGCCTTGTGCTTGCTAGGCAAGCGCTCTACCACTGAGCTAAATCCCCAACCCGGAGAAGGGCTAATTCTTGCTTCCACAGTTGTATCCCTACTAAGAAATTGTAACTGCTACAGAAGGAGGGAGCCTGTGCAATGGAGGAACACCCAGGGCCTGGCGGAAGATGGTTGTTTTTTGTTTGTTTGTTTGTTCTTTTTCTCTCAGCGGTGCTTCTCTAGTCTCGAGTGCATCTGTAACTTATTTTTCCCTCTGCAGGAGCTCTCAGGATCCGGAACTGTTACTTTGTATCCAGGATCTTGCAACTTTCGCTCTTGCTCAGGGCCCTTGCCTTTAAGTTCCCCACCTCAGATTTCTAGGTGTCACAGTCTTAACAGTGGCTCCGCTCTCTCTGTCATTTCCCTTTCTTGTCTGAGGGGGGGTCTTCTTTCCACGATGTGCAATTCTTTGTCCCACTGAACTGGGCAGGACCTTGGACAACCACCCTCACCTTAACAAGCCTACATTCTCTCCAGGTGTCATTTGGAGTGTCAATCTTGTCCTGCCTCCTAAATCTAAGGTCCTCAGAATTGAAGGTTTGAAAGAAACGACACTGAAGCTATAATTTCTGAGCACAAACAGGTGGGAAAATCTTTAGAAATTACCCTACACATCTCCAGACAAGGGTGGAGAAATCTTTAGAAACTACTCTACACATCTCTCCAGACATGGAAATCCTGGCCAGAAGAAACCCAGTGTGACAAATTCATTCTGGTTTCTATGTAACTATATTGTTTGACTACAACATAGATATACCTCAAAGTATACAACTGAAAAGCCCCCACTTTCAGTCATACGAAGATTAATGTTTGGTCCTATAGTATGTTGGTCAATCTTCATTGTCAGCTTGACTGGGTTTAGCATCACCTAGATGTGAAGATGCTTCCAGAGAAGTATAACTAAGAGAAGACCACCCTGAATATGGATATGCCAGACCACAGGCCAGGATTCTAGATTGAATAAGAGAGAGAGAGAGAGAGAGAGAGAGAGGAGAAGACCAGCAGAGAAGCAAAGCTCACCTCTCTCTGCTTCCAGACTATGGGCACAAAGTGACAAGGCACCTCACAGTCCCACAGCCATGACTTCCAGCCATCTTGGATGGCATCCTCTCAAACCATGAGCAAAAACAAGCCTCTCCTTCTTTCCTTCAGTTGCCTTTGTCAGGTATTTTTGTCGCCTGTCTTAGGGTGTCTATGGCTGTGAAAAGACACCATGACCATGGCAACTCTTATAAAGGAAAACATTTACTTGAGGCTGGCTTATAGTTCAGAGCTTTAGTCTATTATCATCATGATTGGAACCATGGTGGCGTGCAGGCAGACATGGTGCTGGAGAGGTAGCTGAGAGTTCTACATCGGGATCAGCAGGCAGTAGGAAGAGAGTGTGACACTGGGCCTGGCTTGGACTTCTGAAACATCAAAGCCCACCCCCAGGGACACACTTCCTCCAACAAGGCCACACCTCCTAATAGTGCCACTCCCCGTGGGCCTATGGGGGCCAATTGATTCAAACCACCACATCACAACAGCAAGAAAGGTAGCTAATCCATATGTTTACCTTTTTTCTGTTGCTTTATAGCTGGACTTTAAGTCCCTGAGCAAAGCCATTTTTTTTTTCAGTTTGTGTGGATGAAGATAGATTGGTCTAAACATTATTTTGATTTTAAAACCATGATACCTAAACGTACACTTAAAAATTCCATGTCTATCTGTGAATTCACTCTGGACACAGAAACTCCCTGGCTCCCATGCCAGGGAGACCCGGCACTAGGGACCGAGACTTCTCTACAGTGACACTACACCTCAGAATTGTGAAGTCAGACTTGCTTTTGCCTCTCCCCTGTGGTGATATTTTATTTGTGCTGAAATGTGGTGATATTTTAGTTGTGCTTTAATAAATAAAGCTTGCCTGGAGATCAGAGGGGAAAAAACCAAAACATTATAAGTAAACAAATAAGTCAAGCAGCGGTAGCACACGCCCTTAATCCTATTACATGGCAGGCAGGATCTCTGTGTGTTCAAGGCCACACTAGAAACAGAGCCAGGTGTGGTGGCACACACCCTAAATTCCCAAACTAGTTAACCATGGAAGTCTGGAGGTCTGTACAGACAGACAGCAATTGACAGAGCTGGGTAGGAAGAGGAAGTGATGTAGCTGAACGGAGAGAGCAAATCAGATGGCAGAAGAGCAAGGCATATAGGTGAGGGTAAACAGGAAGTCACGGCATTTTGGAAGCTGCAGAGTTGGTGAGGTAAGGTTAGCTGTGGCTTTCCCTATTTCCCTGATCTCTCCCAGGCTTTCACCCATATGTCTGGCTCCATGTTTTTTATTTAATAAGACCATTTAGAAATTCATCTACACTCCCCCTCTTCCCAAGAGCATGGCTGCAAGCTATCCTCTCACTTTTTTTGTTGACAAATTGAAGATCTCGGCCCCAAGTATAGTAGGTACTTGGAACTGTTCCGAGGAAAAACAGAGAGAAAATATACAAAGACATTAGAGTGGAGCTCCTTCAAAGCAGGGCTTTGTGACAGTTTATGCAGTCGGCATCCATTTAGCACAGTCTCAGAGGAGAGGCTGTCTTGCATCTGAGCCTCTAGCCCCTGGATTAGGAAAAAATCCTCAGAGTCTTCCAAAACTACAAGGAGTTAAGAGCCAAGCTGTTTAGCAATGTGAGCCTAGAGGATAAATAAGCCCACTGTGATTCTTCCCAAGTCTCATACCTAGAGCTGAATCCGCCAGGAGCAAAGTTCTTATATGGGTGCTCCTGGAATACACACCTTTTCTAACGTCTTCTCTCCCTTCCCTTCCTAAACCGGGACTAAATGCTGGCATCCATTCAAAGTCCCCCCTGTCCTTCAGTACACCCAAGCAATGTGTATATTTCTGTATTAGAGAGAGCAAACATTGCAATGAAAAAAGACTTGGCCCTTATTTTCCTTCCCAGATGCCTTGACTCTAGCCTCTTGGCTGCACTGAAATCTTCTCATGGAAACAAACTTTCTAAGATGTTCAAAGAACTCAATTCACAGAACAAAGCTGGAGGTCTCAACTCAGCTCAAACTCATAGATCAAACTGGAGTCCAAAGAAGCCACCTAGACCTCAAATGTGCACACTAATACTACAAATAAAGGAAGGCAAATCGGTCCACTGACTGATCCTAGGTATTTTTAATTACCCTGTAATGCTCCTGTACCAGCAGTTAGGTTCCAGCTTATATTCACACTGATTTAGGCCAAATTACAAATCATCTCTTGCAAACAAAGTTTTACTTGGCTAAATATTTTGTTGCCCTTCATGAGTTACAATAAGTGATACTGAAAATTTGTATGATAATTCAGGAAGCAGAGGACCAAAGGAACCAGAGGAATAATGTATAACTGAGCAGGGGCTATATACCAGTTGAGTATCCATAGCATGTTTATCCTCTGGAAGACTTACATCCTTGTGTGTGGAATGAGGATAATAATGCACCTACTCACAACGTGTACCCAAATGAAATGAGGTAGTAAATGAAAGAAGAAATATACATGCATGGGGATTTGAATCTAAATCTTCCTTGCAAGCATCTCCCAAAGAGACTTAGACATTCTGCTCAGTGAGCCCTTACAACAGTGAGGCAACCATAGTGGATGAGAGACCAGATCGGGGATGGAAAGATAGTCCATCAGTCATCAGCAAGAAGGAATGCATCACCATACTCCAAGCCCTTCTCTTTGTGAGTTTTTAAGTTCAAGATGGTGCCACCAGGAAGCACTAGGCACAGTTTAGAGGGGCAGTCAGGAATTGCATGACTGCCAGTCTTGATCTCTGCATCTGGGATGTCTGAAAAAAAAAGCATGGCTATGGTACCCAGGAAGGCCAGTTAAAGTGAATTCCAGAGAAGACAAGACTGGGGCTAGCTAGAATACACAACATTGTCTTTGGGCTGGGCCCCACGACACCATGCTCTGAGTGGGAGGCTCTACTGTAGGAGATCAAAGAAAATTGAAATGAGTGGCTTTAAGAAAATGAACTAGGAGGAACTGGAGAGATGGCTCAGTGGTTAAGAGTACTTGCTACTTTTGCAGAAGATCAGAATTCTGTTCCCAGCATTCACATGGTGGCTTACAATCATCTTAATTCAAGTTCCAGTGGGTACAATGCCCACTTCTGGCCTCCATGGGCACCAGGCATGCATGCAGTGCAAATACATGTGTGTGTGTGTGTGTGTGTGTCTATAAATATGCAGGCAAAACATTCGTACGTATAAGGTAAAGTTACTAAAACTTTAAAAAGAAAAAGGAACTGAACTATGAAACAGTCTTTTATTCAAAAGGCAAACTTAGCCAGGAATTGGCTCCATTTCTGGTTTTCTCAACAACAATAATAAAAGTAACAACAATAATAACTCCTATCATTGACTACCACACTTACCTTCAAACAAAGGAACTGGATTCTTGAATCACATATTATAAGTCTGGTTTCTGTTACCCAAGGGCATGTACCCAGGGCCATGTTCTACCCTGAGCTGTGACCCCAGACCTGTGATGCCTGTTTGTTTGTTTGTTTGTTGCTGGTTGCTCACTTGCTTTTGTTTTTATTTTAAGAAATGGCCTTACTAAGTTGCCCAACCTGGCCTTGAACTTACTCTATAACGTAGGCACAACCCTTCTGCCTCTGCATCCCACGTGCTGACATCACAAGTGTGTACACTATACCGACTGAGTGCTATTTTTACTGTATAGGAATCTGAAATGACAACAGATATACACCACAGGTGCCATGAGGGAAAGGGGTTATTTAACAATCCATGGAATAGTCTTCCTCATGACCCAGAGAGAGCACATTTCCAGGGAAACTCAGGATGAGAGCCTGCCTGCCTCCTCAGCTTTGGCTGAAATACCCAGACCAGGTGACCTTCCTAACTGATGGTCTTTCCTAACTCCAGGATCCAATTCTAGCCCTCCTGACTCACCATTTGTGAGGTCTGTCATACAGAAGTCATGTCTGGATGTTAGGAGAAGCCTGTGCAACTACTGTTGGGCCCTGTATTATTGCCTTAGAAGCAGACAACACAAAGCAACTTCTGCTTAATCCCCAATCCCAGTCACCTCAGGGCCTGGGACTAATTAAGGAACATCTAAGGATGGCCATCAGCAGGCAACTACTCTGAAAAGTGCCAAGGAGCAGTGTTTAATTGCATCTCCTTCAGTAGCAAAGCGCCTGTATCATTGCTGACTGCTTCCAAGCCATCTACAAGGAGGTTATATCCACTGTGGTCTTCCTTCATTCCTTGTGAAGACTTTCTGGACACAGTGCCTTTGTATATCACTCATTTCTCAGGACCAGGAGCTCCTGAATGCTGCCTTGGATGAGGAGAGACAAGTAAGTAGTCGTGTGTTTGGACCTAGAGAAGAGATGAATCGAAGCAAGGCCTGACACTTCTGGAAAACTCAGAACCCTGCGTACTTTATTCAGTGCCCCTGGACAGGAGCAGGATCTCCTGTTAGAAGAATTGATGGATGCAGAAACAGAACCCAAAGATGGATAAAAGAGCTGCCGCACTCCTAAGTAGCCCTCAAGATAGGAATGGCATAATATCATGATGTAGACACAAACTCATAGCCAAGTCACCTCAAGAAATCACTTTACCTCTTGAAATCTCAGCTTGTCCATACATTAAATATTAATAAGATTTACCATGAGGATTAAATGAGAACAATCCATGGAATTTGAGCAGGGTGCGTGGAGCTTGGGAACTCTCAATATATGTTAGCAAAGAACTGTCACAGTGATGGTTATAGAGCAGATGTGGGAGTGTTAGTCTATTGCTCGACTGTAAGTACGTTTGCATAGAGTAATCTCTGAGCCAGGCATTTAGATAATTTAAGTGAGTGGGTGATTTTCTACCGTGTAAGTAAACAGGCATGTTTGGTGGCCAGGGATGGTAGAGATTAGGTTGAATTAGGGAATCAGTTCCCAGTGTCCTTGGCTGTAGCCCTTTCAAAGTAAAGCTACCCTGAGGAAAGATGAGAAGTCTTTTCCGATTTTGCATTGATACAAACAGCAAGCCAGGCATTTGCTTCCCTTTTTCCTCTGGACACTGCCTTTCCCTTTCCAGTAAGGTCATGTACTGCAGGCTCAGCAGATCAAGCAGAAAGGTACAGCTGTAGGCAGGGGTAAGAACTACGACTTCCAGATCACTCCAAATTAGTCATTTTAGCTGGAGGGAGACCAGAGCCTTTGGGCCCCCCTTGTGTTTTATTAACCGCCAGCTGAAAATGCCAGAAGAAGCTAGGGAAATGCAAAGGAGTGGAGGACAGGGAGCACTTTGCATATTTTAATTACTTCAGTAAACAATACATATCACAGCAGAGACCTGTCATCCATGGCTGCATCCCCGGGCTAAGGAAAGTTGGAAGCACATCAAGGGAGGGGGGACGATATGAGGAGCAAGCCAGGCCTTGGCAAACTCCTGGCTGCCCCATCTAGCCTCGCTGATGCCTGCTGGAGCAGCTCAGATGAGGCTCAGGACATCGGAACTTTGCATACCCCAGAGCTTTCTTGTGAATTAAAATGCACCTGCTTGTCCAGTGAAAATGGGATGCTTCTTTAAATTATGAAACAAAATCCTTTCATCCTAAAGGATGGATACTCACAGCCAAAGAGGAAAGAGTTCACTTGCAGGACCACACACACAAAGCAGTAGACACAGTTTTTCATCTTCAATGAAAGGAGGGAATTCAGCTTAGAAAAAAAAATAGAAGAGTGACATTCTCGGGGAAGCCTGAAGACGGCTGATAATGGCAGCTAAAGTATTCTGTGAAGTGCAGAATGATTTATCAACACAAGCTGGTACATGACTGTTTTATTCAGCACAAATTCCTAGTTAGGTTCCCCTGAGAAATTCCAGGAGAGGGGTATTGATTGACCCAGTCACGCTACCCTAACAGAGACCAGAGACATCTCCAGCACTCTAGAAGGGAGGCAGCACAGCATGAGCAGAAACCTGTAATCCTATGGAAAGTCACTCAAGTCACCTGAGATCTTGTCACAGTCCTCTCTAGGTGCCACCCCAAGTTTCTGGAAGCTTAGGGTTCCTTTCAGTCTCAACATTCACATCTGTAATAATGATGTATTAGACTGAGGGGTGGGGGTGTTAAAATTCTTCTCTGCTCAGAAACTACATGAATTTGTCCAAAGCATAATTATTTATCGGAATCAGTATGCAAAGAGAATTGAACAAAGATCCTTTATAGTACTTGCAGCCTTGGAAATCTGATTTTTATAGAGGGATGTGTGTGTGTGTGTGTGTGTGTGTGTGTGTGTGTGTGTGTGTGTGTGTGTGTGTGTGTGTGTGAACGTGTGTGTACTTACACACACATGTATATGTGGACAAGCTCATGAGAACAAGAGCCCAACCTCGGAGACCCTCCGCTCTAACATTACATCATACTGCCTGCCTCATCTACAGGCTCCTATGTCCCTATCTATAAACTGGTAGGTTTTAGGAGGGGATGCACTGATGGACTTCTAGGTATCATCTGGTTCAAAACATAAAGTTCCAGTGAAGCAGAGAGTGAATAACCTCAGAATGCTCCCCCTGCCTTGGGAGAAGCACCGAGTTCTGGGGCCCACTTACTTCAACTCAGCTTGCTGTTCTGCACCAGGATCCCAGGAGGCCTCTCTGCAGAGAAGGGAGTTAGAGCGGGAGGTAGTCTCAGATGAAAGGGATAGAAGCTCAGTGCCTCCATGCAGCATGTGGCCTTCCAGGCCATCAGGGGAGGCCTGCAGCTGTGGGTTACACCTTCTCCCTTTGGAAACAAGCTCTGCCTCTTGGCTTCTTCTTCAAGGTCAGAAGTTGGGGGTGTGGGGGATGGGGGTGGGAGTGCTCACAGGATCAACACAGGAGAAAGTCTTAAACACTAAGCCAGAAATCACAGTTGGATGGTTTTAGCTCTCCTCTCTCCCAAACACAATCCTACTCTTTCACACATGTCCTGTTTTCAAAAGCTTCCCTAGCCTACTGAAGTCTTTTCCTAGGTCATCTAGTGGGTCCCCCCAAAATGAGCCAGGCTAAGTACTAGAGTGGGTGATCTCCAGGAATAGAGCCTTCAAAACTTTTGCCGCCGCCCCATAACAGAGGTGAAAAAAATAGTTTCAGCGTTTCACCTTTGAGGCCAGAGGTAGAGCCCTTGTCTCAGTGAACAAGGCCACAGAATAGCAATGTTGGGAGCCATTACACAGCCTCATGAGACATGGTAAGTGAATTAAGATGCATGGCTTTGTTCACCCTCTTGAGATCTAAAGTGATTATTACCAACCACTTTGCATGGAGGAAAGGAGAGAGGTAGAAAAGAAAGGAAAGAGGGAGAGAGATTAGATAGTTTATTTTTAAAAAAAGAAAGAAGGGAGGGAGAGAGGGAGGGAGGGAAGAAGGAAGGAAGGAAGGAAGGAAGGAAGGAAGGAAGGAAGATGTAAGACATAAGCCTAAAATATTCTGACTCTAATAATCAATATCTTTGAGTGCACTTCCAACTTGAAGGAAGACTGACCAGTAAAGATTTTTTTGTTATTGTTGTTTGTTTGCTTGTTTTTCAGTAAAGATAGTGTAAAGCATGCAAACTGATGAGTTGGAGTTGTGGATTTAGGAAAACGTGTTAGATAGCTTACAATTTGATTTCTATAAACATCCCCATAGAAGTTGAAGAGCGACTTTCATGCTGAAATATCTGTATCAGCAGATGCGATGAAGTCAGATGAGAGCTCACAGCATCCCAGACAGCACTCATAAAGATGACACCAGATTGCAACTTATGCTTCTCATAGACAGACTGGAAGCAGCAGTTAGGCATGGACTCTGCCTCCTTGGTCTGCCCATGCTGACTTTTCTCTGTATAACTCCCAGCTTAGCTGCAGGGGCAATATTGATGATTTCTCAGCTGAATTCCTATACCAAGCCATTTCTGGGAAAGGCAAGGCTTCCTTACTGAACATCTTGGTCTCCAGTAATCTGTTCAGCCACAACAACATCTATCATCACACAGTTCAAATTATGTTACCTTTGAATGTTTGAACATCTAGTTCCCATAACCATCTCTTTCTGTAATATCAGTGTGTGTCAGAGGGAAAACAAATGGAGGAATGAGAAGAAAGCCTACATAGGAATGAGAAGGAAGAGGACAGAGAAAACAGCATCTAATGAATCTGGTGCCATTACATGAATCCTGGTCTAGTACTAGAAATAATCCTACTCCTGAATTTACTGTTAAGGTGTCACATCGACTTTTCTGTTTAAAGGATTCTGAGTTAAGCTTTCTCTCATTCTTTTACAGCTAAAAGAATCCCAGCAACACACTGGAAAATTCAACTCAAGTTTGTCTGGAATCAAATGCCTCATTCTTAGAAATGAACCCAAAGAGAGAGATTGAGGTAGAAGGTAGAGGGCCACATAGAAGCCGGCTTCCCTAATGAACACAGAACAGCAATTGTTTCCTCTCACCCACCTTGTGCCCTGCGTGGAAAGACCCATACACTAGGGCCTTATCATGCATAAGACATCATGTGATAGTTCATGACATGTGACCATGATGCTAGCATCATGAAAACTCCACCAGGGTGACAGCTTCCCCAGCCAGGTGCATGTAAATGCATTTGGCTGGAGGTCTTGGTGGATTTCTATTTTCCATCAGGGTTAACCACAAGTGGCTAGAGAGAAGAAGGCAGCAATAATCATCAGCAGAAATTAACTACTGATGGCAAGAGACAGGCACCAGCCCAGACAGAGACAGCAGAACTCACCACCCCTAGGGTCTACCCAATGGAGGTGGTGTCACAATTCTTCCAGACATATGGATTTCTTATGAGCCATTTGTTTCTAAAAACAATTACAGGAGCAAATGCACTTGACCACCTTTAAAATCAAGTTCCAATCAAAGAAGGGAAGACAAGGACTGAGACAACTCTTCTTGTGAGCAGTGTTGGATGGTATAGCCAAGAACCCTCCTGCCATCTTCTGAGGGGTTCCTACATATCCTTTGCTGGATACCTGAGCCCCACCCCATCTCAAGGAGCTCTTACCATCCTGTTCTAAGGACCTGCTTGGCTCTGAGATAATCTATGCACATTAACACAGTGCAAAATTCTAAGGGAACCAGAAGCTCCAAGAGTAATTGCCATTTAAAGGGGTGACCACCTATTCAGAAAAGAACCCAGGGAACTAACCCTTCTGTCTGAAGAAGGGGCAGTAGCCCTTCTAACTATGACTAACCCCTCCTTAGACTTAAGGCGTGTCCTGTATGTCTGAGTGGCAGGATAGGCCATAGATAACCAGTCCAAAGAAGGTATAGAACTAGATATTTCAGTTTTCCCTCCAGTCCCACTCGGACTCCACAGAGCCCCACAGATACAGAAGGGAGAAGTCAACCAGTGCTGACAGGGGTAAATGTCTGAGAAGAAAAGGTAAGTAGTTTGTGTCTATTCTACCAGGGAAGGAACTCAGAGCCATAAGTCAGAGAGAAATATCCTAGAAAGGAGAATGAGCAAAGCTTTTCTCTTTAGCTCTTGGGTGAAAAACAAAATCATGCAATAGCTCATAAGTTGTGAAGAACCAAGGTGTTATTGGGAAGCCATAGTCTAGTAATTGGATGAAAATGGTAAGTGGTGCTTGAGAGCCTGGAATACACTCTTGTAATGCTGCCATTGGGGTGGTAAGGAAAAGGAATAGCAAGGTAAGGAACAATTTCTCTCCGTCTATAAGGAACTTCCTGTGAAACTTAAAAGACATACTTTGACATACCCTGAGACCCCTATTCAGGACATCACACTGCAAAATGTTAAGGAGTTCAAAGATTAGTTACCATTGGATGGACAGAGCCCTTATCCTGGGATAAATAGGTTCTAGAAGTCCAGGTAACAATAACATTATAGGTACAGCAACCTTTAAAAAAACTGAGGAAGGATAGTGACATCCTAAAATACATATTTTCTTTATTATGTCAGGTCTGTCTTATGTATACAAATAGTGACTTTTGTGGGGAGGCTGTGGAACCTCAAGAGTCCATCTTATGCATAAAGCAAGATAATTTTTCTGGAAGATATATGAGAGCACATTGCAAACAGATTCAAAGACGCACAGTTGATATTGTTGAATGTAAACATAACATCTGAGGTGTGGTTCAGATACACCTGCTTTTCGCAGACTCATCCCCAAATCAGATGAGGTAAGTCTGTGGATTCCATTCACAAAGGCAGTATGGAACTAGGAACTATCTTCAACTCAACTCTCCACTCAACCCCGATCAACAGCACCTTTGTACAGCTTTAGAACTCAGCATGCATTCTCCCCACTCATTAACTCCACCAAAACACCATGCACTGGTCCTCCTTTGAGCGTGCATGAGAACCAGGACCCCTGTTGTACCAAGGTTACTCTTTCATCTCTGCTTAACATGGACACCACACAGGAAGACTTGCTCACATGCTTCCAAAACAAATTTCCCAGGCCCATTCCCATTCCTAAGAAAGACACAACATGGAGAAGCAGATGTTGCTCTGCCTTCATGCATGACCAGCAACAACACGGACAGCCCCCCAACACATCTACTTATAGCTCCTGACCCAGCCATGCAAATTACAATGTACACAGGACTACAGGATAGCCTAGGGAGTCCTTCTGTTCTTTCCCTTCTCTGCTTCATGCTAACTGGTACCTAAGGATGGCTACTGAGACCGACAGATAAATGGTGAGGTTTCAAACTTTGGTCAACCTGGATTTCAATGCTGGCTCCACTCTTCTCTACTTTTGTGTTTAAATGTCTGTGTGCTCATCCCTGAAGTGGGACTGTGATAACATCTTTGCAGGAACAGAGTGAACTAAATAAGTTAATTCAAAGTCCCTAGCCAAGTGTTGACCTAGAGTAGATGGTCATCAAATGCAAGTTGCCTTTCCCTCTGCCACCAGAAGGGAGAAAGAGAGGCCTTAGGATATCCTAAATGGCCAGTGTAAATCACAAATTAAGGGACTTTCTACAAAGATGCTTCTAAAATGAATGAATCAGCGTTATTCCCCTTTTGATGTCCTCCTTAGTGACATCTCGAGCACATGAAAGCTATGCTTACTGCCAAGCAAGCAAAGCCTGTTTTGCCAATGCATGGCCACCAAGTATCTGTTTCTTGTTATCTAAAGGTTATTATGTCTTCATTTGGATTCAGACTTTTCAGCTCCAACTTATTTCAGAAAATTCAGCCAAGCTATGAAAATCCTGCTCAGAGAACTTAAACAAAATACGTACAATCATTTTTAAACAGCTCAGTTGCTTTGACCCCCTACCTAAATCTTACTAAAGTGCCACATGGATGAAATGTATTAACTCATTTGAGCAGTTATTTATTATAAATCAATCCTGTGTATTTGAATATCTCAACTTGGTCAACTGCTAGAGTGAAAAGAGAAGCTATTAATAATTAAACAGGAACAAACAGCATCCATCTCAATCTTCTCCAGTACATTAGGACAATCATGAATAGAATAGGGAAAAATCTCTGCCTCTAATTAGGAAAATCAAAGATAAAGTTTAAGGTACAAAGAAAACTAAGGAGTGCCAGGTCCTTAGGAGAAAAATAAGGAAGAGAAGAGACAAAGAAGTTGATCTGATGTTGATAGTGGTGATGATAGTGATAGTGGTGCATGTGTGTGTGCACAAGCACATGCATGTGTGTGTACCTGTGTGCACTTTAGTAAAACTTGTCAAGCCGGGCGGTGGTGGCGCACGCCTTTAATCCCAGCACTCGGGAGGCAGAGCCAGGCGGATCTCTGTGAGTTCGAGGCCAGCCTGGGCTACCAAGTGAGTTCCAGGAAAGGCGCAAAGCTACACGGAGAAACCCTGTCTCGAAAAACTAAAAAAAAAAAAAAAAAAAAAAAAAAAACTTGTCAGCTACTAAAACCAATAGTTTGACCCTAATGTCACTGAAAACACATGACTTTTTAAAAGAGAAGAGCCTGAGTTCTTGTAACCATTCTGCCTGCAAGTGTCACACAAGGCTAAAAAGAAAAAAAAAAATCCTGAACCTTAATTCCATTATAAGTAGCAGTGTCAGAGAGAAACCTGTGAAACTGAGGCCCTGGGAGAACCTGGGAGGCTATGCTTAATTTACCTCACTAACCAAATCAGGAGGGAAATGAATGAAATCGTCAAAGTGTTCCCATGCACCTGCCCATGAGGCTACAGCATTGGCAGAGAATCACATATTAGAAATGGGAACTCCTCCATTCAACATCACACCCCGTCAGTGTTTAAATACAGCATCTGGCCTGGAGAGAACCTTTCTCGGGGTGACAAGCAAGGCTTCTGCTTGATTTTTAAGGCCTGATAAATTTTGTAACTCTGTGAATTGTTCTAGAAACAGAATGGGAAAGGATGTAGACAAAAAGTGGCAAGAAGCTATTTGACATAGTCTGAGACCCAAGGCAGGACAGATGGACCCTCTACTGGAACTGAAGGATGTCCATCTCTTCCCCAGAAATTACCATAGGCATTAAAGTGTAGATAGAAATCTCCCACAAGTATATACAGATGACTTAGTTACTGTGGTCCTTTAATAACTGTCCTGAACATCAGTATCTTTTTAGATCAGAATTCATTTGAGAGCAAGTGCATACCTCCTGCTCAATAACCCATCAGCCTATTTGCTTATGGTATTCTCAGATCCCTCAAGGGAACCCCTTATTGAGCATTAGACAACAAAAGTATATGCAAGACTCAAGGCCACATCTCCTGGAATGCAAGAAAGCAGCCAAACCACCATCCATGCAGAGCCTCCAGCCTCCACCAACACACAGGCCTGGACAGAATTGCTGGCAGCCACCTCAATCAGGATGTGCACCTACTTTTAGCAGATCATGGCCCCACACCCCCACCATGCTGTGTCCCCATGAGACATCACAAGCACACCAGTGCCTTTGGCAGGGAACCTCCATGGAAGTTGAATGATGCCCCCACGAGAGGAGGCAGTCAAAACAAAGTTGGCCGCAGCCTCCCACACATGGAAGTTCCTCTCCAAAGCCTGCAAGCTGTCAGTGTGTGGACAGCCCTCTCCAGCCCCTGGCCCCAAAAACAAAATCCAGACTCACTGTGGAAGCTGCTGGCGCTGCTAGCCTCTGCTGCTGCCACGACACGCTGAATGGGCCCTTCTGGCATGGCCCTTCCTGACAGTGAATGAGGGAGAGAGCAGGGAAGAGGAGAGAGGAGAAAAGGGATGAGGGAAGAGGGAGGAAGGTAGACAGGGAGGGAGGGAGGCAGGGAGAGAAGGGAAGCAGGCCTGTCTTTAATGGAATAGATGTGTCTGCTGAGCACAGCCTCGAAAGTTCTTTCCCATGCTCCTAGACAGAAAAGCTGACTATCTGTCTACAAGACAGGAGTCCACTCGGGAAGGACTCGGGATACAACCCAAAGGACACATCACCATAATTCTACTCCTAGTCCATGCCACTTGACTGTCTGACTCTGAGGGCCACCAAAACTCAAGAGGATTTCATCCAATGGGTCAGTTCTCCTTTCCACAGGATTAACACCCCAGCCACTACCACTCTGGAAGGAAGTGCATCTTATCTAGTATTCTCAACCCATTAGGTCAAAGAAAAGGAATTTTTTCCCAAAGTTCCTGAAGGAATATTTGTTCTTTTTGTATTAGCAGAAAATTCATGAATTTACTACCATCCCCAGGGCTTCCTAAATCCCCCTTTCTGCTTTTCCTATTTGGAAAGTAGGGGAGATGGCTGGACAGGATTTGCATTGATGTCACCTGCATGAGCATTACCACCCTCCTCCTCCAGCTGTTGACAGAATCAGTGTTTGCATTCTCTAACCCCACCTGGCAAACCCCACTTCCCTTGACATCCCTCTCTAAAATGTAGGGGACCAAGCTAAGCTGTCCCTAAGGAAGGTTTCACAGTAATGTAGCACTGATATTCCTTAATCACCTCTGGGGTCAAGAGCTGTGTGCAAAGGGCAAGAGACACACACAGCCCCACTCTCCACAGAGCCAGAGGCAAAGGAAACCCTTAAGGATGAAGCAGTTTGGCAAAGCATGTTTACGAAGCAGGAAGTCCATGTGTACAAACCCAGAGGGTGAGGCTGAGAAAACCATCCTAGGGCGACCATAAAATGAACCTGGTGGGTTTTGAAGGCATTCAGGGATGGACAGCAAGAAATAACAGGAGGATGAAGGGGAAAAAAATGAATGGATGGATGTGCAATTGGATGGCTAAACAGAGAAGGTATTATCGTGTCCCCCACACAAATTTATTATGTTGGAATTCTAACTCCCCGTTCCCTAGTACATGTCTGTAGTAGACACATGAGCTTTAGAGGTCATTATGTTGGGCACTAATCTAACATGACTGGTGTCTTTACAAAAAGAGGACATCTGGACACTTACAGAGGGAAGATCTTGTGAGGACAAAGGAGGTGGTGGGCCTGAGAAAGAGTCCAAGCTGTCTGTGCCTAGATTTGGAATTCTAGCCTCCAACCTGTGAGAAAGTAAGTTCTGTTGTTGACACCCTCTGAGTGGTAGCACTTCGTTAGTGCAGGCTTCACCAATGACTCGAGAGGACACTGAGCCTTTGTGTCATGTGAACCAGGATCCAAGCTTGCTGGGCTGGATGCAATTACAGGACTTCCGTGGCAGGCTCAGGAAGAAGACCACAGAGCACAGACTGCGATTTTGGAAATGAGGATTTGGGAATGAGAAATGAGGATTCACACGAGGATCTTAAAGGAGCGGGGGTGGGGCACAGGGGGGTTGGGGGTGAAGAAGCATGGGGAACAAAAGGCTTTGACTTTGAAGGCATATACATGGATCCAATCGTTGGACTACCTGGGGTGATTTCTGCCTCCTGCAAAGGACAAGGGACACCAAGATACTGTGAAGCTAGACATAGCAGGAAGGTGGCCCAGAGAGGTTCAAATAGTATTCGGCTTAGAGAACCTTCCAAGGGAGCTTTCATGCATGCTAACATGCTACTCTACAGTATTGTCTGAAGAGGTGGCAGTGGCTGTGGTGAGTTTATTTCCAATAAGCAAAATTTCAACCACCAATGATCCCTCCCGAGGAGGCTTCTAGATGTACTAGTCATAGAGAAAAGATACGGAGGCATAAAAGCAACATAGGATTCTACCATGCAAACCAGTGGGCTCTCAACTAACTACCTCAGAACTTTGAATAAAGAGAAACACATAAATCCATGAAAGAAGCAAAGGATGACCAGAAAGGGGGAAATACTGACCATTAAAACATCACCCAGGCATTAATTGGGAATATGATGCTGAGTAGATTGTGGAGACAGAGAAAGGGAAAGAAATGAGGCTGTTATTAACAATGGCATTCAATAGTTCCGAAAGGATTACCCTTGAGGAAAGACATTCAAATATGGGCATAATACGATAATTATTAACCCTCAAAAGTCATATTCCATGATGTGGTAAGATCAGAACAAAAAGTATTTCAGTACTAGAGAACACAAATGGATGTTGGAAAGCATAGAAAGGTTAAACAAAGATTTTTTTAATGTAAAAGAAATTAAACTCAGAGTAAAATGAGAGACAAAGGTTTGGAGCAGAATAAGCATAGTTACAGAGAGGGTTGAGGCTAGAGATAGGTCAAGGGACAGATGATGTGGGAGAGAATGCAGAGCTATGAATTGGGAGATATGGAGAGGGTGGATTTTCTCTAATATTTCTCAGCATCACAGAAATACACACTTGACAGTTCTTTGTTCATGCATAATGAGTCCTTAAATTACAGTGCCACATCTCAGCAATCTCTGTTATAGAGTGGTCCTTGGCATCTCAGACTTAGAAGAAGGCAAAACTCTGCAGTTGCCAACTGCAATCTCATATCCAGTGCATGTGTCCCCTTGTCACACTTCTAAAATTCATGTGTGTGGATTTTCTAGAAACCATGTGGGGAAAAAGAATTCACTTCCCTACAATCCAGAACCTTCCATTTTCACATAAGGCCTTCACCATCCTCAAGTCTCAAATATCTCTAGAGTTTGCTAATCCCACTAACACTTTTGGTTAAGAAAAATTAGGCAGAAAGCATTTATCACACAAAAATAAGAGAGGACCACCCCATTGGAGCATCTCTTTACTGAAGTCTAGCCTTTTGCTCATTTATTATCTCCAGCACCAAAGCTGCAGAGCATCATGGAGATCATTCACTAAGAAGTATGTCTATCTCTTGCTCTATTTCATTAAATGAACACTTATAAAATGCCTAGCATATACATACATATAATGTTGGGCATAAGGGATACAAATTTAATGAAGTAAGTCATTGCCATTGAAGACACCTCAACCAAATACATGCTATCAGACACTCTTGAGTATGTATTTTCATAATAAACATACACTAAAATAAGCACTTCCTATAAAACATTTAAGGATATTAAGACAACATTCCTTACTTCTAGCATCTTTTCCTTGCCAATGATCTTCATTCAATCTGTGTTAGCATCTTAGGACCCCACTTGGATCAATTCTCTTGCTGTTGTTTATTCAACTAGTACACTGGAGAGCCCAAGATCTCTATATTAAGGTCTCTGTTTGCTATTGTAGCCAGCTCTGAGTTACCCCAACTGTTCATCTCCTTTATTTGAAATAGCTTTGCCACAAAACTCTATTAGAAAAAAAAAGCACATGGGATTGGATTAATATAGAATCACACTTCTACCTTAAAATTCCAACTTATCTCATGGTGATCATACCGTACTGGTATGCTCTTTAAAAACTGTATTTATAGCTAACCTCCCATCTCTTCAAAGCAAACTTTCATTATGAAACAGAACAACTAACCTTACTCCACCCTCCATTTATTGTGAAACGTAGGGATTACCAACTAATCTCTGAGCCTCAATTTATATGTCTGTAAAGTGGAATACTCGTACCAGCCAGTGAACATAACATTCTGCAATGGTAATCTGAGATGAACATCAGATCTTCCAGAAAGAAGGCCAATGCTTTTGTCATGATTCTTCTACTAATAACAGACACATGCAGTTGACAATCCCTTCCCCATCTTCCCCTCCCTCCCTTTCTCCTTTCTCTCTGTCAGTGTCCTGGTCTGTTAACTCATCTGTCAAGCAGGCTTGACAAGATGACTTCCAGCTTAATTCCAAGTCAGGATTCCACAAGTTTGCCACGGCAGATCGCTCAGATTTCAGCAAGGATCGATCAAAGATTCTTATGAAATAATCATAGGGAAAGAGGCTCTGCAGGGAAACAGTTCAACCCAAGAGTAACATGGCAAGGCAGTGACAAGAGCCAAAGATTATTAACAAATGTATCTGCATGGGAGGAGCACGAAACCCAAGTCTTGGACCTCTAAAATAAAAATATGCCTAAAACAGTGCCGGTAACTGAATACAGACTAGCACAGAATTGGTGGCACTAAGCTGGCAGAGAGGCACGTGACTTGACTATTGAAAACCTTAGTACAATGACATGAAGCACAGTATCAGATCTACCCAGAAGCAAACTACTTCTGCTGTGCATATGTCCTAAAATATAAACAACTGCTGAACCGAAGGTAATTTAGGACACTGGGATATTAGTTTCATCTACAGATTTGGACAAATACACAAAATGAACCCCAGTCATGTAGGTCGATCTGGTAACCTCCATGCTCTGTACATGTTCCTGCAAGGAAGGAACATTCAATAAGCTCACGCCCATCCTGTATTGGTGCCCCTCCACTTGTGAAAAGCCATGGCCAGAGAATGCCTTACGGAGTCTAGAACAATCCCTAAACTGAAAGCACAGATTGGGATAATGAATGCCAAGCCTGAGAACAACAGGATATAGATGCTGCCAATCCCTTTTCCAAATCCATGCTGGATATCACAACATGCCTTTTTCCCACCCTAGATACAGCCCATCACTCTACTCAGGGCAATCACCACCAGTCACTTGGAGCTGTAATCTGACATAGGCTTGCCCACGCCTCGGGTATATACTACTTGGTCTTGAGGGAATTAAATTTACAAGCAACTAAGAGGTTCATATATTTTAAATATGAAGGCTGCTCATTGACACAGAAAACACTGGAGAGTGTATAAATAAAACAACTCCCAATTATTGGAAACTAAATAAAATCCAGTTTGTCTCTTTAAGATTAACATAGAGGAAAACACTCGATTCATCTGCTTCCCTTGCTCTGAGTTCTCTGTCTCATTATAATCTGGCTTCTCATGTAGACTGCCTTACTAATTGTGAATGCTTTGGTCATATAGCCTTCAAAAATTGGTCATATAATAATAATCAATGATTTATCCTTTAGCTAAATCTAGTCTCCTGCTCATTTTATTCAATGTGATACATTCGTTCAGTCTTCTTCACTCATAAGCAAATGTTTGAGCCACTGGTTGGGAATATGAAACAACTGGTTTTTCATTAGGACACGAGTGCCCCCTTTCACATACACCTTCCCAGAGATCCCACAAACTGACCATTGGCATCTGTCGAGCAGACCCATGAGGACTAATTTAATAATACTTAAGGCAGTAGAAACATTATTACTTACCCATTAAAACATCTCATATGGTATTATGTATTATTAAAATTAAACATTTTATTAAGCACTCTTGTGAAAAATCTGTGCTAAGAATGGGATAAGTTCCTTTGTCTCCAAAGGAACTTAGTCCTCAGAGAGATAGAGCATAAAATGAGTCAAGACCATGAAATATATATATATATATATATATATATATATATATGTGTGTGTGTGTGTGTGTGTGTGTGTGTGTGTGTGTGTATACATAAAGAGTAGGAAGCTGAGGATGGAACCACTAGAAAGAAAATAACCAAGTACAAAGAATCACAATCCACCCTGGTGAGAGGATGAAGCATGTGAATCAATGGAGAAGATTCAGTCAAAGGCGTCAAGGTGATTGACAGAGTAAAAGAGATGGAGTCCTGCTCATCCCTACCCAACTCACTCACTAATCCTGTGCCACTTTTTATCAGTGTATCAGCGTTGCCTTTAGGTAGGCTCTTCAGTGGGGGCAAAGCAGAGCAAACAACTGCACCCAACCAACACGGCACAAACTTTCCTATCTATGACATCATGCCATGCATGAAAATGAGCAGAAGAGATCCCCACACTACAAATGGTAAGAAGAATGAAGGTGAGAGCTCAGTCGGCCTTGGTTCTTTTCCCAAGGCACCAGAGCGCACAACCTTAAAATATTCAAGAAAGAGACTGGCAGCACATGAAGCCTGGAGAATGGGGCCCTGTTTCGGAAAAGTTCGTAGTTCATTTTGCAAAAGTTAGTACTTGGTCAAAGTCAGCAATCTCACAATAAGGAAGCAGCTCACTGCCTGATATGGTTCCTCTTTCTCTCTGGCCTTCCAACAGACTAACTGGAACACTGAAGTCCTAGAGTGATGAGTGGTTTTGTTTCCTATCTCTCCGTGTTTTCTCAAGTAGATTCTTCTCCCCTTTAATTTCAGGATCCAGCACCAAAGACTTATCATAGGAAATACTTTGGCATGTAACTTATTTAAAATTTCTTATATATAATTTCTCCCTTATTCACTTACATGGAATGATAATAACCATCTATTGAGTGCCTAATAGGTACCAGGCAATTTGCATACATTATCTTATTTAATCCACACAAAAGAAGAAATTGTTCTCCCTCACTCTCCTTTTTTCTTTCTTTTTCAGATGTAGGATCTGAGGCTTAGAGAGTTTAAGTACATTTCCTAAGGTCGCAGAGCTCTAAGCAGGAACTTGAAGATTCAAAGGAGCCCAGCCTGACTTAGGATTTAGTGGGTGTTCTGCTCACCTTTCCTTTTCTCAAGCAACCAATCTCTCTACCTTCAGCTTTGTCTCAGGTGATAGGCTAAGACTGGGAGTGTAGGGGAGGGGAGGGCAAAGCAAAGTTGCTGTAGTGACCAAATTGCCTGCTCTCCTCCTCTTCTTCCTCCTGCTCCTCCTTTTCCAGTTTTGTCAGACAGCTCACACATTCTTGAGCTATGTGGATTATGAGAGAAACACAATTCCCTACCATGAAGAAGTCAAGGGAGAACAATGTTCTCTTTACATGCAAACATCTTAATTACAGCTGGTAGGGAAGATATTTGTATGGAAATTTATGTGTTTTTGTATGTTATATATTCAGTTTGTCTCAGTAAACAAAAGGCCTTTTTGCATTTGAGAAGGAGAACGGTGGCTGTTACACCGCATCTATCACCACCCTCAACAGGCATGGGGCGAGAACCCCGAGGTTGAGCACTACACGCCATGGTCTCCTGCAGCCTGCTTTCCCTCATCAGAATAGGCTTCAATAAAGCATGCCTCCTGTTCTTGGAAATTTCTGCTGGAGCATCCTCCCTCTCTTGTCCCTATGGAGACAGGCAAGCGATAATAATGTCCATCCCACTCACATCCCACCTTCCTTGATGGGGGAGAGCAGCCAGATTTCAACCTTTCAGAGAGATGAGACTGCATCAAATCACTGGGAAACTGCCTTAGAACATCATTTCAGCAGGGCAAGCAGGGGCATAGTTCTCACCCCACTGGTTCTCTTGCCAGTCAAGATAAACAAAATACCACCAGTTACCTACAAAAAGTACAGGGCTGTTTTGGTCACCCCAATCTTCTCTGTTTTTCTAGGTAGCTGTAATGTCATTTTCTTCTATGAATCAGTTTTCTCCACTGAGGACAGAGGATAGACTTACCTTGAAACATACAGAATTCTGGGTAGAGATAACTGAGACTATCACATTTCTAAATAGTGCTAAGAATTAGGAAAGCCTCCGCTGCTCCCTGGTCATCACATCAGGCTGTCACAGCTGGAAAGAGTAAGTGCGGGAACCTGAGGAAGGAATCCCAGAAGCCCTGAAAAAACACCAACAGGCCATCTGCCTGGTTTGATGCTAATGCCAATCTGTTTGGGGCAGAGAGAGAGAGAGAGAGAGAGAGAAAGAGAGAGAGAGAGAGAGAGAGAGAGAACATTTAAGGTTCCCTCTGGCCTTGTGTTTTTTTTAAAGTTGAAGGGGTTGGTATTTTCTCATTTGTTTCTAACATTTTTGGGGACACAGAAGGGACTGGGTGGCCTAAAAGATGCACTTTTAAAACTGTATCCTACCATAGGTAATGGGATCCAGAAAGCTGGCTCATGCACCAGGGATAGATCCTAATCACACTGCCAGAGGCCCCTCAAACAGACCCAGCTACACAAATGTCTCCCGTATGCAGAAGGTCTAGTCTGGTCCCATGCAGGTTCCACAGCTGTGGGTCTAAAGTTCATGAGTTCCTATGAGCTTGGTTCAGTTGTCTCTGTAGATTTCCCCATCATGATCTTGGCCCTCCTTGCTCATATAATCCCTCTTGCTCAACCCTGATAAATCGGAGAGAAGCTTGATCCTGCCTCAACTGAATGTACCAGGCTTAGCAGTCCCCCCATGGAAGAACTTACCCTGTTGGAGGAAGGGATAAGAAGGGGAAGGCAGGGTGAGTGGGAGGAGGGGTGAGAGAGAATCTGTGGTTGGTATGTAAAATTAATAAAAAAAAAACTGTATCCTAACCAACAACTACAGTTACTCATTTTCAAGATTATCATCCAATATGGCAATGGCTTTGAGCCCTCAGCTGGAGCCTTCAGGTTAACTTTCTGAGTCTCAGTAATGTTGAAGTGGTACATTCTATCCTCTTCTGTTCCTTGTGGTACAGAGTTTCATGGTCCCTTGCCTGGACCGGTATTTCCTAATACAATATGGCTGCCCAGGACTGTCTATCAACTACTCAAATCAAAGAAGATGGATTCCTAATGTCCTGTGTGTTTGACTTTCTGTCTGCATATCTGTGTTATTGGGCTCTATTTAGAGGGGAGATTTTACTGCTTTGAAAAAATACTGCAAAACAAAGCACTGACTTCAACCCTGTGAGCTAACAGTCAAGGATGCTAATTGAAAAATTGATGTCATCAAAATGACTTAATGATCAAACTTTATTCCTGCTCCATGAGAAGGAAAAAGCCTCTGATGCATCACTGTTGTGGTATAAAGTACCCATAATCAAAGATGGAAAGATTCACCTTAGGACAGTGTTCTTTAGGCCACTGAGAAGGAAATGTCCCAACTTTCTCACATGTAGAAGTCCAGTTGTTTATAGTTCAACTTTCTGGTCACTATGTATCTTCATACCACAGTATCCCAAGGCATAAACAACCAAAGCCTATGTTCAATTCTACCTTTTATAGAATGCTTGGGCTGCAGTAGATATCCCCGATATTACCACTGGATTGAAACAAAGTATGGAATTGTCTAGGAAGGAAGAAGGTATGAGGATGTATAGATGCAAGGAAGATTGAGGTAATCCCAATTCCTGGAAAATATAAAGGAATCCTTCTCATGTAACCAGTCCTCTTGCCTACTGGCTGACGATCTTTAGATATCCCAAAGAACAGAGCACACTCAAAATTAAACCTCAGTCACTAAACCAGATCTCAGTAGCTATAGAAAAAGGCCTGTCTCCAAAATTAAAGTAGTTTCCTAATTTCATCAGGAAGAGGAAAGGGGGCTGGGAAAAGGAACATGTTTGACCTGGGGGTCAAAGCAATAGCAGAGGATGAAGTATCTGGCCTGTTCCTCTCCTTTTGGCTGTGCCTCCCTCCCTCCTAATGGACAGAAACTCAGCTTCCCCACTCTTACCATTCTATGAAGAATGTACCCCCACAGAAGACAAAAGACAGAAAAGAAGTATAGGACCACAAACCAAACTCCAGATTTCACAGGTAGATGAGATATCTCAATAGACACACCATAGGCATCGATACCAAAGTGTCCTAAATAACACCTCCATCCCTCAGTAGATGCCTATATTCCAAAATGTCTGTTATTTTGTAGATAATGAGTGTGCAGAACCACTGGCTTTAATCAAGGAAGTAAGTTTGTAATGCCTACTATAATTAGCTACCGATCCTTTCCTTTGTGTTCCTTTCTCTTGGCAGCTTTGTGCAGATTAATAGGCATTAACATTTAAGTTGCTTCTCTAAATTCACTTGAAATGAGTATATCACAGCACCTGCCTGCGGAGATGTCCACTCTGTGCCATGGCTTCTAATGAGCCCTAAACATCAGATAAAAGAGCTGAAGAAATGAACAGATGCAGGGAGAGGGTAACCCAGGCACTGGGAGTCTATCTCGATCCCTTGCTGTCCCTTAGCCTTCTATTCCAAACCTTGCCAGAGATAATTAACTCTGGTCTTGTCCACATGTGGCCTCTGGGATGGCCAGGACTGAACAGTCCCAAAGGACATCTTTCTGAACCTGGAGTCATAATGTAGTTACTCTCAACGTATGGTTTCTTGGTAACTCTGCACCTTGGTGTTGTAAAAAAGCATCTCATAACCTGTTTCATGGACCCTCAGCCCCCATAAAGATAGAGCAACAGTACGACTAAGAATCGGTGGCATACAATATGGTATCTCGGGCTCCTGGGACTACAAGAATAATAATAGAGAACTGAGAGAATCCAGTCAGAAGTTTAATAAATAATGTATGTCACTCTTAATTCTTATTTTGACAAAGGTGCCGTGGTTCTGCAGCCCAACAACACTTGGGAAAACTAGATGAAGGACAAAAGAGAACTCTACCACCTTTGTGACTTCTCTGTGGGTCTAAAATCACTCCTAATAAAATGGTACAGAATGGGACACAAATCCTCATTGTTTTTATTCTGTATAAATAGGAACAGAATGGATTCAAAGCAGCCAAGGAACAATCAGGCTCAGCAACAGGGGTTGGTCACTAGAAAGACTCATGAGGGGCTCATCTTCTGACAGTCAGTTTTTTTTTTTTTTTTTAATCTCCTTGGTTTCCTGAGTCTACCCAGAATAACCCAATGCCTAAAACCACAGTGACAAATCCCTTCAAATGAGTCCAGCATTTCTCAAACACCTGCCTGCACAGTTGCTAATACTTTCCCTACTATCTGGACATCAGGTATTCTTACTCCCACTCAATATACCAGGTGAGGAAGAATGATTCCCTCACTCTATGGTAGGTTTCCAACTAAAGTGGCATGGACTGAGTAATGGTCCAAACTCAGCAGCTCCTAGCCTTATTTCTACCTCTGGAGGAACAACTTGTCTAATATGTCAAGACCAGGCATGAAGACTGCTTATTCTGATGAGGACCAGTTCCCATCAGAGAGTAAACTGGGAAACAAAATTCCTGCCTCTAATGGACAAGGTCTTTAGTCTACCCAGGTTGCTGAGTGGGGATGAGATGCCTGATCTGAGAACCCATATGCGGAAGCCCATTATGACTGCACAGTGAGACCACCAAGAACAACAGCTTGTGACTCAAGCACACATTAGAAGGGTCCTCATCCTGGCTCCTCCTCTTCAGTGGCTTCAGAATGCATGATCTGGGTAGTAGAGAAGGGTGTTTGCTGCTATATGGGCTTCCCAAAACACCAAACCTGAGCAAGGAACATGATGTCATCCTGTGATTCTGAAAGTCAGTTGACTTTAACTACCACCACTAGGTTTTAAAGGTAAAAGCAAATGACAAGCCATTTCATAGACTGCACACTCTCGTCAGGACCCTGTTAACTGATTGACTTTCATCAAATGGTCTTTTCAGTTGAGGATAAGAAACAGGTCATCAAAACACGGAGCACCCTGAGCTATAACCTCAGGTGAGTCGCTCTTCAACCCTCATTCTCACTGCTTATAAGACTGGAAAGCACATTCGGGTCAAGCCAGACCCTTCTCTAGCCTCAGGTCCCAATTACAATAACAGCTTAGCTACCTGGCCCAGCCTTCAAGTTGGAGCAGTCCTGGACCCCTGTTTTCTCTCCAGAAACTCGCTACAGTAGTCAGTGGGTCAGAAACTTCCTTAGGATTCTCTGGAAAGCTCTGAGCTTTCAAAAAAATGAAAATCAAATGAAACAACCAATGAGAGTCACTCTTACAATTTCAGCATGTTGTAGGATCTCTCAAACCCATGTGTGAGCCCTCAACCGGTGAGTCCCCCTGGGTTTTGCCAAGGACCTATGCCCACACTAGGCAGTTCGTGGTGGTTGGGGAGTGGACATCAGTTAGAATTTGAAGCATGTTGTGGCTTCTTCCTCAGCTGCCATGGATTTATTTGATTTTTGTTTAATTTTTTAAAATTTATTTTACATACCACCACTGTTTTCCCTCCCTCTTCTCCTCCTGTTCCCTCCCCCCACCTCCTTTCTACGCACCCCCCCCATCCACACGGCCATGGATTTTTAAACCAAGCTTCTGTCATCAGTTTTTCTCCCCCATTTCTTTCCTACATGTGTTTTTTTAAACATTATTTTTACCTTAATTTTATATAGTGCTTTGCCTGCATGTATGTCTGTGCATCACTTGTGTGCATGCTGCTGGTGGAAGCCAGGAGAAGGCATCAGATCCCCAAAACTGAAGTTATAGACCATATGAGCAGCCATGTGGATGCTGGAAATTGAACCTGGGTCCTCTGGACGAAAACCCAGTGCTTTTAACTGCCGAGCCATCTCTCCAGCCCTAGGTGGACTTTATTTAAAACTGAGGGTCCTACTAATGTCTAACATCCTTCCCTTTCCTGCCTGTTCCATTGGATGTGGTTCATTGTGAGTTACCCTTCTGCTCTCCAGGGTAGTGACTCAAAGTGCCTCTGTGACAGGTGGGTCAGCCTCCACCCTGGCTTTGAAATTCCACAAGGCACCAATAGTTTGCATTCAGAGTAAGAAGAATAATAGAAGTAAGGATGTCTTCTTCTCTCTTTCCTTGTTTATCATCAGACATGAGATATGTTGTTGGAATAAAATACTAGAAGAGATATAGGCTTTTCTTCCCCCCTTGAGATGGCCAGCTACCCAACAGAAACTTCTTTTCTTTGTGAAATACTGCTATACTCTATTTCTCAACTTCCCTTACAAATCTTGGTGTCATATGACTTGCTTCCATTAAGAGGGGAAGTGATGACCTCATGGCTAGTCCATGTTCATTAACAGCGTTACTCTTGCATTCCAGCTGCCTACAAAGGGCACAAGTGCTTAGGGAAACTAAGACAAAGTACAGATCTCCTGCTTGCAAGGCAGTGTGGTGGAGTGCTATGCCTACAGAAAATTCACCTGTAAATACTACTATATGAGCTTCTGTTTGTGTTGGACTATTGTGTTTCCCACCTATTTGTTACAGTGATCCACCTACCACCTACGGTAGATAAGACCTTTGTAAGTTCTTTGTTCAGAATAAAGAAGGCATTTGTACTTTAGCTCTAACAATAGTAACAGTAATTAATATTTATTAAGCTGTTTTATCATCCTAAGACATATATTATATATAATAAGTATTTATATATTAATATATATTAACTCATAATCTTTATAGTAAATGCAGTCATTGGGGCCCATTAGCCCCATTTTACAGTTGGAAACACAAAAAGGATGAATAACTTACCCAAGGGCAAAGACAGGTATTTTAGGGGCAGAGATTCAAACAGAGAGCCTACCATTTTTCAGCATTGTCAGGAGTACTGTGACTCCTGTAGAATGAACTATTCTGCTACCAGATCATCTTGCCCTAAATTATTGCCATGTTCTGTGGATTACTGTTCTTAACATGCCGAAGAGTTGCTGAGAACTTGGTCCCAGAACTCTTTGTTTGGAACCTCCTGTCATATTACCAGCTATCAGACCTACCTTATGGTTAGAACCCCACTTCTAACCTAAAGTACACATCCCAGACTCAAATAATCCAGATCACAACTCGCCTGCCTCCTCAGGACATTCTTCCCAGATGCTACATCTACATGTTTAGAAAATGCTCGATCATGATCGCCAAAGGATCGCTTCGCAGTGGTAGGTATGTGATTGCCTGTGGGTTCCTGGTCTGGTCTAATCCATTTCCTGCTTAACCTTGAACACACACTGGTTTCCTTCACTGATAATTTTGTTAACTCTACAGAATACCAGGCACGAAGCTAAGCACAGGGAACAACAGAACAACCCCACTTTGGGCTCTCTCTGGATCATAGCATCTATCCCCTCTACTCTTGTCCCTTCCAGATCTCAGTAAACTGTCCCCTTCCCCAATAAATAAACCTGAAAACATGTCTGCTCTGGAGTCTCAGCCGACTTCTCTTCAGGATGTCTGAGATTTGATTTAACTCGACATCTGATCGCCAATCTCTCTGAGTTCTCTGAAGATCTAAGAAAGGAATCATGGTATCTGCAAACTAGCCTTTGTCAAAGCCCGTTTACAGGCACCCTTGGAAGCATCAATGAGCCATGGGAGGAAAAGGTGGCTGCCATCCAGCCTGTTGTAAGAAGAGAAGAAATTGCTCCACTGCTTTGATGCAGGCATGTTTGTTTTTTCAATCTAAATGTGTAACAGGAAATTTGGCAGTTCACCTTTGTAAATCATTTGCATACCACTTATGTATGAGCCAGATGGCGCCTCTTTGTTTCAAGAAATTAAAAATGAAAAGGGAAAAATATAAGAAGGACTTTATCTTTGCTTCTCCTCCTGACCTCCTGTGTACACTCTAGAGTCCTCACAGAGCAAGCAAGCCCAGGCCAACAGATGCCTACATACATTCACACAGGCATGTTCATGAATGCACGTGTGCATACACACACACACACACACACACACACACACACACACACACACATTATCTGTGTTTATCTGCATTAGTCACCAAGGTGAGTAGTCAGCAAGTTCTTAGTCCTAATAATCAAGGATAGTAGAGCAGCACAAATTTGACCCGGGTTAACAGAGAGCATCCTTCATGGTGTTCTGTCTATCTGATAAATCACCACATTCCTTGGGGCCTTAGCCAGTGTATACTGAACAAGAAGGTCTTACATAAATCTCTCAAACATAGGCATAGCTCTGTGATTTGGAAGCAAGGGCATATAAACGCTGGCCAGAAGAAGGGCAGTGCAGATGACCCACTATTTCTGTGGAAGTTGAAACCTCAGGAAGGAATTTTCCTTGAGGTGATTGTCTTAACCCTACTCCTTTGGGGCAGCTCTATGAGTCTAGTTTATTTTCCAGTGGTCAGGAGTTCCTCCTTCTGATCCAAGAATCTCATCTGGGAATGAGACTATCTCCACAGCGTTCTTGTTTTGGGTGTGAGGAGTGCTGAGGAGGCCGTGAAGGCAATAGTTTGTCTAGTAAGTATTGCATTACAGGCTCTTCGCACAAAGTAACTTGCTCAACATAAACATACCTCCGCTGAGTAAATATTTTTGTCCTAATTTTTAAAATAAGAAAATTGAAGAGAGGCAGTGAACACATGGTGCTGATGGTGACTAAACATTAGAGAGTGAACATAGCGGACATTAGCTCCAAATCCAAGCATTCTTTAGTAACATCAATGTCTTCCAAAGGGGCTAAGACTTTAGGGACATTTTTGTGTGTGTGTGTGTGTGTGACCTCAGGCATATGTACTTCTGCCTTTCATTTTTTCAAAAGATTTGGGGTGGGGGGGTGTGTAAGCATACATCAAGCATGTTGAGTTAACAAGTATAAAGAGGTGATCCAATCTGATCTTTGAGTGTGGCCACTGTAGATACAGGCCACCAGCAGTGCTGACCTTTCACTCAAATAGCTATCCTTCCTTAGTTCATACTTCTTTGGAACTAAAGACATACATTTTCAAGTGACTGAGCCTCAGTTAACAGCCTGACTTAGACCTCACGAAGAGAGAACTCAAGATATCTGGACTTTGGACAATTCCCATTGACCTCACTTCCTTAAATCTGCCCTCACACTCAAAGAAATGAGATGGGTTTACTCCTCGATCCTTTGCCAGGAGTAGAGTAAAGTTAAGGGCTATGAAAACAAGGCTGAAGCATACCATTTGGATAATGCTTCTTTGTGTGTGTGTGTGTGTGTGTGTGTGTGTGTGTGTGTGTGTGTGTGTGTGTGTGTTTTAACCTTTAAACCAAAGAAGAAATATTATGAGCAACCCAGGAAGCCAGTTTCAAAGCTCAACTTGTATATTCTGGTCTGATATGGTTTTCTAAGGCCTGATAGAGTCCAGAGAGACCAACAAATTATAACCAACTATCTTCCCTGCACAGAAACAGACAAACAAAAAACAGTAAGCCATCCCTTACTTTCATCAGCACCACTATAGATCTGAGGTTAGCCAGGCGAGACAGAAAGCCCTCCTATGTCGAGTGGAAGGCAATTAAATGACTTCAGCTAGGCTCTATGACCCACGCGCCTGCTTAGTAACCACATCCAGGCTTTGGATATGCCTGGTGGGGAGAAGGGTCTAGATGCTCAAGACTGTGCTTTGGCACATCCTGATAGGTCTTCTCTGACCATCAGCCTGTGGGTGTGCTACACCATGCTCCCCTTCCTGTGTCTGGGATACTTGGTAGTGTGGGTGGCTAAAATTGGCCAGTTTGCTGGGGACACTCTGCTTTCACCAGCTTTGGTTTATTTAGCCTCCTGTGTGCTCATGGTAGTACATCATTTGCCATCCTTTGGTTGAACCATGCAAGCCACTCTGCAGTCATAAATGGCATTTCTAAAACACTCCACTTTCTTTTGCACTGTTACTAAAGTGAAGGTCCTTGAGAAATCAGTACCGATACCTGAGTGATCAATCATGAGCCACAACATCACCAGGAGCATCCAAATAAATCTAACAAGTATGTCCTTGCCAGCCCAGAATTCCAGCCTCCTGGTTTACCAAGCTCAGGCAACAGGATCATCAGACTTCACAATGTGGTTACTTGTTTGTTATCATGACTAAACAATTGGCTTCCATGCTCCTGCTACAAATTGAAAGTTTATGTTTTCTTTGTCCCCAAGATCAAACAAACATTTGATTCTTAGCAGGAAAATGCCCTTACAACTGGAAGTAGAATTTTTTAGAGGTCATTAGACCATTAGCCTTCATTAGATTTTGTGATCTCACAGAAGGGACCTTAGGGAGTTCCTTTGCCTTATCTACCATGTGATAACACAACAAGAAGACCATTTATGAACCATGGAGCCAGCCTTCACTAGACATGGAAGCTGCCTGAGCCTCTGGAACTTGGAGAAATATTCTTGTATTATCATAGGCTCCATGGTTTATGGTATGTTGTTGAAGTGTCACAGATGAAGACATTCTCTGCTCCACAATATTGTCCTTCAGTCTCCTATACCACAAATGTAAACTCCTGCCTTAGTCAAAGTGCCAAAGTAAGTATTCCATATTTTAATTTTTTTCTTTATTTTTTTTTCTGAGACAAGGTATCTCTGTGTAGACTGGCCTTAAACTCTAGATCCACCTGCTTCAACCTCCCAACTCCGGAGATCACAGGTGAAGTGCCACTATGGGCAACATAAATCTTCCTTATTGCAGAAGGAGGTGTGTACCAATTGGTTTGCAGACATGACCCCATCTGTGGGCATCAAGTTGTACCCATGTTTCTCTTTCTAAGAAAAGTGACATTCATGGCCACTCACCTTTAGCCTTGCCATAATAACATAGAAAAAGTCAGTGTTCTATTATGAGGCGATTCCCCACAAAGTAAAATAAGATCTTGTAGCAGGAGACAGGTAACTGTATGCAAATGAAACCTCCTCACAATCAGCCTTTCTGTAGGGCCATGCTTTGTCCAAAGCCAGAAACTGACAAGATGCTTTATTTTCTCATTTCCCAAAGCCAGTAAGATTAAGTTTAGTAGTATACTGGCCACTTCTAGTTTACTTTGGGTTCCACTTTCCAGAAAAATCTATCCTTGAAAATGAGATCACCCTCACATAATCCTGAGATAATTTCAGAGAATAAAACATGTTGTGAGTGAGGCTACATCAGGGGATAGGATGGACTATTGATGTAGCACCAAGTTAGACTGTCTGGGTGTGCATTTGAACATACAGCTATAGGTATTCAACTCTGTTTACACAAATAATGAACAGTGACTCAGTAAGAATATAATGTGCAGGTTATTGCAATGTATAGACAGAGTCCTGCTTAATGTCAAAGAGGAAGGAAGAATGGCCTGCCATGATAATAATAAGCTGATATGCCAAGATGCAGGAGTGGCTGAAAGATAATTGTTGAGTGCATATGTGAGCATGCGTGTGCATACATGTGCACCATAGTGACAGGGTTAATGGACAATGACAGACATGTAAGCAAGGCACTAGCTCGGCAACTGAGTCCTGCAGCTGGGAAAGTCACCTTACCCTGTAGTAATCAGTACTGTAGACATCTCTGGACATGCCGAAATCGCCAATCTTCACCAGTAGGTTGGCTCCAACCAGGCAATTCCTGGTGGCCAGGTCCCGGTGCACAAAGTGCTGGGAGGCCAAGTACACCATGCCCGAGGCTATTTGACTGGCGATGTGGAGCATCTGAGAGAGCCCTAGCTCCCCTTTGGCCTGGCGTGGCTGCCCATCCACGAGGATCATCGCATCTGGCCCATGAGCCCTACAAGGAGAGGGGGGAAGAAGATGGAGCAGAGAGAACTCAACAGATCAAAGGCAAAGTCTTGGTGGTCTTCAGCACTCTGGAACATCCTGCAGAAATGAAGGAAATCCCCTTTCCTGGCTACCTGTGCCTATCTCTATCTTCCCAAATTATATCAAGTGAGTATGTCTATGGGTGAAACTACAAAATCCCCACTAATATAACACAAATGTACTCAAACCTAACAGGGGACAAACCTCCTCTTTCACTATCCAACTACCACATAGGTTCTTCCCAGGTGTTAGGTACTTACTATAGAGTAATTAATAAAGTTACCACTAACCCTTACGATGTGTATATGCCAAGCGCTATTCTGATAGTTTTAAAATCGTTCATTTAATCTTTCTACCCTGATTTTCTTAAGTTGAGGTACAAAATGATTAGAAAGCTCAACCAAAGTCCTAGATATTTCAAAATAACTATATGGTAGTCAAGAGACATACTTGGAATTATTATCTATGACTATAAGGGGAGAGTCCGGCAGCAGCTCCCAAAAGGGGCATCAAGAAGGATTTTAAAGAGATCTTATGGCCTCACCCCTTGGAGTTCTGATTGGCTATGCAGTGTTCCTTCATTTGCATTTCTGACAAGCTCCCAGTGCTGATGCTGCTGACAGGCAGTCCACAGCCCCTAGCTGCAAGTGGGCTTGCTCCATACTCCTAACCACTCCGCAACACCAAAAGCAAGGCAGAGTGAAGCAAACCTCTGACTCTTTGGGAGCCCAACACTCCCTCCGTGCTAAATTCCAGCCTGTCTCATGTTATGATAACACCCTGCCCTGTCAGATCGGTCACTTTTAGTGTTCACTCTTTCCTGCAGAAAGCCAATGAGCCATAACCACACCCAGGGCCCTTATTTATGAAGTGGAGCACCAACGAGCCCTGGTGTACAGCGAGGCCCCAGCCTGCTTTACTGCTTCTCCAATTTCCACTGAAAAGCACCATTAAATAGAAACACACTCTGTTTATTATCTTCGGTGGGCTTTGCCCCCTCCCTCCTTAGGAAAGCAGCTGCATCAGCTAGCTGGGGATTCGTCAAGAAGCTCGTTCCCACTCCGGTATACCAGGATACACTCCTGCCAGTCCCAAGCTCCACCAACCAGGAAACATGCGAGCAGGCAGAACTGACCCCAGGGTTCAAGGGAGGCATTTGGGAGAGCAGCCTGTAAACCAGCTCCTAGCAACGATTGGTATGACCCAGGCTTTCAACCTAGAGCTTTGGGAAAGCTTGGCATTGACTAACAGAACCTAGGAAGACAGGTGAGAATCTGGGAGTTCCCTGGGATTCTGGACAGTAGTTGCCACAAAATACCTGGAGAGACAGTTGACCTTAACTTGAATAGACTCCCCATACTGTCTTCAGGAAGAGACTCCAAAGACAGACACAAGAGTATCACTAAATTTCTTCCCACATTCCTGCCATGGAGAATCAAGGGGTGAGTTAATTTGGAGCAGACAGTTTCTTGCCATGGGTATCTGTTACTGCTCAAAAGCAGAATGCTTTCAGAGACTGTGTGTCTGAATATTTGGTCTCTACAGATGGAGCTTTTCTAGGAGGTGAGGAACCCTTGAGGAGCAAACCCTAGGTAGAGGAAGTAGGTCACTGGTATGGGGGTATCACACAGTTTATAACCCAAACTCTTTCTGGTCCAAACTCTCTTACTCCCAATTGCAGATATGATATGACCTCACGTGCCAGCACCATGTCTTCCGCTGTGATGAACTGCATCCCTTCAAACCGTGATTCAAAATCAATCCCCCTGCCCTTAAGTGGCCTCTTGCCAAGTAGTCGACCACAATGATAAGACACTATTTTTTTTTGTTTTGTGTTTTCTTTTCTTATGATTTTGTGTTTCTCCTGCCCTAGTCTTTTACTCCTGATTCTCCCCCTTTCTCTCTCCTCTGCTTTGTATCCCTCATCTTTCCTTGGTATAAAGAGATACACTGGAGCTGGTAGCTTTGTTGAGCCCTTCTGGTTGCACTTGGGACTGGAGAATCAGTCGTTCCTCTAGAGAATATGATGTGATGTGAAATGGGGCAGAAGAGTGGAAGTACAAGGTGAGGGAGACTCTGCATACTGAAACAAGGTAGCATCCAGAAGCTCTTGATTTGTAGCTCTTATAATGTAATGATAATAATAGTGACTTTTAGAATAGCCACCATTGATTCAGTACTGTAGCTGCCTGTAAAGCTCATCCAGGCATTATATACACATTGCCGCACAATGCTTCTAACACCAACTCCATGAAGCAGCTATAACTTTATCCATTTATAATTAAGATAAGCCCCCATCTCTCTTATGCTAAGGGCTGAGTTCTCCAGGAATCAATTTCTTTATGAACTTAAGTTCCAGAGACTTAGAGAATCTAGTGGGTTTTCTCAGTATCTCTAGGGCAGTTATTTGGAAACCTGAATCATAAGGAGATATCTGAAGACTCTTGCCAAGTCTGACTCTTCCCTTTCCTTTCTCAAAGTCTGAATGCTGACAAGTAGAATTTACCTAAATACAAAATGTTCTTTCTTTATCAGTCACCTCTGCTTTCTGATGAGTTTATAATTTGATAACTTCACATTCATCATTAAAAAGTATCTGGGTGGGGGATGGGTTGGCTTAAGGCTATAACATACTAATCTCACTTAGCAAGTGAGACACTTAAAAAATTTGCCACATTGGGGTAAGAGAGTAGGTAGCCCTAAAACCAGGGTTGTGAGTCTTAACCTGGGATCCTCACAGGATATATCCCAGGCCTTACTCTTCTTCTCAGGTCATCTGGGAGCCAACAAGAAAAGTATTGGTGTCTCACTGTGGATACAAAAACCTAAGTCCAGCTGGGAAAGAGGCAACATATGAATGAAAGGGTTAAGTCTAGAGGTGTAGCTCTGTTAGTAAAGTACTTGTCTAGCATACATAAAGCTCTGGGTCTCATCCTAAGGACTACATAAACTAGTCACAGGCATACACACCTGGAATCTCAGAACATAGGATAGATAGATAGATAGATAGATAGATAGATAGATAGATAGATAGACAGATAGATGATTTAGATAGATAGATAGATAGATAGATAGATAGATAGATAGATAGATAGATAGATAAAGACAGATAGACAGATAGGCAGATAGAGGTAGATAGATAGATAGATAGATAGATAGATAGATAGATAGATAGATAGATAAAGACAGATAGACAGATAGGCAGATAGAGGTAGATAGATAGATAGATAGATAGATAGATAGATAGATAGATAGATAGATGATTTAGATAGATAGATAGATAGATAGACAGATAGATGATTTAGATAGATAGATAGATAGATAGATAGATAGATAGATAGATAGATAAAGACAGATAGATAGATAAAGACAGATAGACAGATAGGCAGATAGAGGTAGATAGATAGATAGATAGATAGATAGATAGATAGATAGATAGATAGATAGATGATTGATTGAGATAGACAGACAGAGAGGATGGAAAAGAAGGAAGAAGGAAGAGAAGGGCAGTGCTTTTGATTTGCCATCCTTAGACTTGAATTCACAGTAGCAAGTATGACTTCTGGCCACATAGAAAACCCCAAAGGCTCAGTGGGACTAAGGGAGGGGGAAACATGTCCATTCTTGCTTACCTGAGGAACTTGTTAAGGTCTCCATGCTTCATGTATTCAAAGACCATGATGAGTGGATCCCCATCACCACACACCCCATAGAACTTGACAATATGTTCATGCTGCAGGTTAGTGAGCAGCTCAGCCTCCCTCTGGAAATCCTTCCTGGCAGCCAAGGTGGGATCCTTCAGGGCCTGAGAACCATACAACATCAGTTTTTAGCAACCAGAGAACAGAGAGCCATCTTTCTCCAGCTGGTGAAACTTGTTACCACATCCTTCTGGACCACAATGAATATAATCTATTTTAAAACATAAAGGCGAAGCACACTGATGAAGCCCTTTTCATTCAGTATTTTGATTCATATCAAAGAACCCCATATTCCAGGCTCTGGCCAGTGACTTTAACCCATGCTTATCATCCATCCGCAAGCTTCTCTCAGTATGAATGTCAGGGAACAAAGCTATGTGATGGAAGACTTGGATGACTCCTGTTCATGAAGTTCCCTTTAAAGGACAAGTCCCTCTGGTATAGTAAACTGAACAGCACCACCCCAATTGCCTTATCTTTGTAAATCACTACACACTCTAGAAGTCAGGCAATGCCCCGATGCTATCTTTTGGAGTCCTTGTGTCTTAATGGTGAAATAGGCTGCATTGACAGAGGAGAGGTAGCACTTGGCTAATCACTGTGTTCTCCAACCAAAGGTTTAATAGAAGCTCTAGGGGGAAGATAGGGCTGCAGTTGACAGATGGAAGCCTTAGATGCACACAGGACCAGGTCAACAGCGACTAAGTCTCAGTGCAGGATGAGGTGGTGAGCCCATGGGGGCCACTCTACCAAGATGCTGTGACTCTGCCCCACACGGATTGTAAGCCCAAGTGTGACCAAGAGGGAAGTACAGACCTCACCATTTCTTATTCTATAAGACTAATACAGCAAAAAGAGTATACAACACCAAGGTGGGGTTTTCAGCATCAGAAGGGGAGTATGATACCAAAACTAAAGATATCTAGTACATACAAGAGACAGGGAGCAGAGCACTACTGTGATAGCTCACCCTGGTTGTCAACTTGACACATCCAGGAAGAAGGGGACCTCAACTGAAGAATCACTTCCATCAGTTGGCCTGTGGGTGTGTCTGTGTGGCATTTTTCTTAATTATTGATTGATGCTGGAGGGTCCAACCCACTGGGGGTGATGCCATCCCTCGGCAGCTGGTCTTGTAAGGAAAAATAACTGCATGTGAGCTTAGGAGCAAGCCAGCGAGCATCTTCCTCCATGGTCTCTGCTTCAAGCTCTTGCCTTGAAGTTGAGTTCTTGCCCTGGCTTCCATGATTGACTGTCATCGGTAAGATGAATTAAAACCTTTCCTCTACACATTGCTTTTGTTCACGGTGCTTATCACAACTACAAAAAAACCAGTCTAGAACAGCCATCCTAAGGATGGGCAATATTGTCCAAAATGAAGGATGTTGTGTTCAAAGAAAAGACCATCTATGCTAGAGGAGAAGCCTATGCAGGCGTGCCTACACATTTCTGAACCTCCTGTAATTGCCTTAAGGTCACAAGGCAAATGCCCCAAGCCATGAGCACCAGGTAATCAAGAAGTAAGGATAAAACCAGCCAGCTGATCTCAGGTCATTGAGACTCTAAAGTGACTGGAGACTAGCTTGAACTCTCCCTGCTCCATGTCTGGCCTTTCCTGGTGCTTCAGACAAAATGGTCTGCCATGGAAGTGCCACAAGGTCTCCCTAGCCAGAGATCTTCCTATATCTACTGTAGCCCCGAGGGTTGAAATCTGACAGTTTTGGTTTGTTTTTTTTTTTATTCGCAAACTGCAGTGGCATCAGCCTGCAAAGGATGTGCCAAGTATGCCTCTCCAACCTCTCAGTAACCACCACAAATCAGGGATGATGGATGCTTAGCATGAAAAAGCTGTCCATCACTTTAATTCCCCCATTGCACATTTTTGTAGCTGGAGAAACTGAGGCTGAGCCTGTTTGAGAACCGGCCCATGTTCACACAGTGGAAATGATGGGAAGCATAGTAGACCTGAGCAATCCTTTGCTGAGATTCACAGTACCCCAGACTTCAGGAGCAGTGCCTACAGGTCCATCAAAACAAGTGTGGCTTCCTCACCTGAAGCTGCATCCCAATTTCAACCAGCATCACCTTCCCTTCTTTGCAAAATGTAAAAGATTTCAACAGAAAAGTTTTCAATTAAATGACCGACTGAAAAAATACTGAAAGTTACTTTTACCAGACCTAATTCTTTTTTTTTCTTTTGGACAGGGTTTTATGCTACATAGCTGATAATGACCCTGAATTTCTGTTTCCACATCAGAAGTCCTAAGATTGCAACCATGCTCCACCATGCTTGAGCTTATGCGCTGCTGAGGGTCGAACCCAAGGCATTGTGTATGCTAGACAAGAATCCTGCCAAATCAGCCACAACTCCTACTCCCAACACCTATAATTCGATGTGATGATTGCTTCAGCTCTGGGGGAGACTTATGAATATCTGGAATGGCCACCTGATAGCAGAACAAAGACTTGCCAGCCAATGTGTCGTGGGGAAAATAACCTTTTCTGGTGACCCACCTCCCTGCCACAGCCCTGAGCTACAAGGGATAAAACATGGGCACAAGATGACCAAGTATGACTCATTTATTTTCATGAGGAAGAGGCGGGGGAAAAAAAACAGAGAAACCCAGCAAGGGTGGGATGGGAGAGTATGAGGATTTATGTGAACACTGGATTTATGGGAGAGAAAAGTAGATCAGATTTGGGGGCAGCCAAATGGCCTCTCTCCATCTCTTTAAATCATTCTCTCCCACAGCCCCGACATCACTGGCAGCCATGGGATATTTCTGCTCTCAGCCCTTGAGCAGTAGCAGCCCAGGGTCTGTCCCTCAGGCTGGCACCCTGAACTGCAAGGCAGACAGAGTTCCTCCTGAGAGATGGAGCACAATGCAGCCGCTGTTTCCACGGCTTCTACACCCTTTCCCTCTTCCTTCACACTGGGTTTTCCAGCTGGTGGGTCAAACCTGAAGTTCCTATGTAACTGTCAAAGTGAGGGGTGTAGCAACTGGGGGCCAGAAATGTCAGTGGCCACAGTCCCCAGGGATTAATGCAATTGGGACAGAGATGACAGGAGAATAATGGGGAGGGAAACTGGGCCAAAAGCTCTCTGGCCCTGCTCATGGGATTCTATATCCAATACTTCCTTGGTTGCTGGGCAACTGCAAAATGGGTCACCACGAAGTGGCATGGGACAGAGTTGATGCTTATCATAGTCACCAACTGTTGGCACAAGGAAGAGGGTCTTGCCATGGAGCCTGAAGTTGGGGACATTCCTGGCTGGGTGCTTTGTATCATAAGCACAGGAAATGAGAACTGGAAACTAATTCCTTGTCTTCTTTTCCCTTTTGGTGTAAGGGACATTTCCCTTGAGTTCTTGTTCTCCACATGCACCAGCTCCTATGAGAACTCCAGCCCTGAGCAAGGATTTCAGCTGGGCTGTTCACTAGGACAAGGTAAGGCAGGAACAGATGTGCTCAGCAGCCCAAACCCTTCCCGGATAGCTGACATCTTCACGTTGGTCAACAGCTAACTTGCATTTGCCTTTTCTCTGGTAGGGAGAAGCTACTTCAGGGAATGTTATCTTTGAGATTTCATTAATATCTGGAAACCCATTTTATCATGCACACAGGAATACGCACACTCCTAGGTGTCCAAGCATACACTCACATGCATGCACATACAACCAACCAGTTTTAATTGTGAAAATCATTTTATTTTAGTCTCTCAAACACCTCTTGTCACTTCCCCTTGTTGAGATTCACAGAGTGACAGGGGACAAAGATGGGTGGTCACCGCATGAACAGATGCCCCTTTCTCGTATGTCACTCATTTCCCATTGTCTTCAGCATGAAATCCCAACTTCTTAACAGTCATAGACTGAAGATGTCAGCTAGACCCATCTTCTTCCACTTCCTCGTCCCAACTCCATGTCCCCCTCATTAATTGTGCTTCAATCTCACTGGCCTTTCTGTACCCTTGAGCTTGTATCTGCCTCAGGACCTTTTCACTGGATGTCCTCTTGGTCATAAAGACTTCCAATAGAGCTGTAGAGATATAATTAGGCCACTGACTTGGTACTGCCCATCAACTCTGCAGAGCATACTGACTGGTGCCCTGGGACCCTGAACCTTCAACTCTGGTCACCTATAGAGATGCTTATGTCTCCAAGAGGAGTTTACTAGGAATTGACTATGATTATCCACAAATTGATTCATGAGAGTTAAACTTGATCATGTGATCATTGTTAATACAATGAAATATCATAAAAAACAAGTAAGTGTGAGTGGGAAGCAGGCAGTTTCCATAGAGCCCAGGATGAACACTTTGCAAAGATGCGCTAAAGGTAAATGACTAAAACCAATTAGCAGTGGAAGAAAAATCATCTGGAAAATTGAGGAAACAGTAAAAAGCTGAGATTTTAAAAAAGCCCCTTTCCAAGCATGGAGGGAAGGGCAGCAGTGAGACTGTGAGGAATCAGGATCTAGCTCTACCAATAATTCACCAAGAGTCCTGTGGCCGCCTGACAGTGCCAAGAATACCACATGTGTTACCTAACATGAAATGCAAGTCAGTTATAAACAAAAGACTTAAGTGTTAGTGGACTATTTTACAAACACTGCTACAATTTTTAAGATCACTGCTTTGGGTAGGGTTTTGTTTGAGTTCCCTCTTGTCTTTATTTTTAAGATTGTATTTTAATTAAAACCTTTCTCCCTTCCCTTTCTTCCCCCCAAACCCTCCCATATACCCTTCCCCACACTCCTTCAAATCCTGGCCTCTTTTTCATCAACTGCTAGTGTGTGTGTGTGTGTGTGTGTGTGTGTGTGTGTGTGTGTGTGTGTGTGTGTGTGTGTGTGCGCGCACATACCTACATATCCCCAAATACAACTTATTGAGTTCATACTATGTTACTTGTCTGTATGTTTTTAGGGCTGACCGTTTGGCTCTTCTCTGGGGAAGACCACCTCTTCTGCTCCCATCTTGCCTCAGTTGCCTGTAGCTCCTTGAGATCACTCTTTTTTACTGAAGGTGTATTGACTAATGCTAAGTGTGCTTTTCACGCTCTGCTGGTGCTGGGCAATGTCAGGGACATTTTTGTTTGTTACAATGGGAGCTGGCATCTACTGGACAGAGACCAAAATAGGCTGCTAAACACTATACAAGGAAATCAAGAGCTCTTACCAACATTGAATTATCCCATTCTACCAATAGTATGAAAGTTGAGACAACCTCTGTTAAACTTTGCAAATGACAAATAAAATTATATTTACCCCCACCACCACCCCAAAACCCTGAGATTCTCTCCTCAGAATGTTTCACAGATGCTTCCAGTTCTTGCTCCAATTTAAATCACTATAACTGGGAGTCAGGAGCACTCCACACAGATCAAAACAACCCTCCAATCCCAGAGAAATCCAAATACCGAGGCTCAGATGTATTAAAAGAAATATCATGTTAAATCCAAGTTGTGAAAACTGTCAAAACAGGAACTTGAATTGCTGCAGACCAGACCCATATTTATTTTGAAATAAGGACATTTTCCAAGAAAATGGAGAAATAATTGCTTCTTATGAAAACAACAATATATAGGCCAGCAGGATGGCTCAGAGGGAAAAAGCACTTGTCATCAAGCCTGAAGATATGGATTGAATCCCATGGACTCATGTGGTAGAAGAGAATCAACTCCTGAAAGCTGTCCTCTGACTTCCATACATTCAGGTACTGTGTATACACACATGGCAAACAGACATGCAAATAAACGAAGTGTATGATCAGTATACATGTATGTCAGGCATGGTAATGCATACCTATAATCCTAGCACTTGGGAGGCAGAGGCAGGAGGATTACCACAAGTCTGAGATTAGGCTAGGCTACATAGAAGAATCCAGGTCAACTAGGGCTACATAGTAGAATCCCACCTCAAAAGGGGAAAAAGAAAAAGAAAAACCACCAATATAGAGAAAAAAACAAAGATAAATAAGAGAGAAAGCTAAAAGAACAAAAATTAGGAACAATTCGATGTCTTGGAAATAAACCACATGGTCACTAAAGTTAAAAAAAATACTCCACAGACAGAAATATTAAACAGATTAAAGTACAGGAATGCACTGTGTACTGGAAGAGCATTGAGGACCTCTCAGGACAGAACACAGAGTGACAGAGAAAGAGAAAATAGAAGGGAAAATTTTACGTACACACACATATGTGTGTGTGTGTGTGTATGTGTATATATACATATGTATATGTATACATACATATATATGTGCGTGTGTATGTGTATACGTACACATGTATTTGCATACATACATATTTATATATGTGTGCGTATATATTCCACATATTATATATATAATAAGAAAGTGTCTCCCATGTGCCAAACAAGCAGTTTGCTTGGGTGCCAATGCTGTGTGCATGGACTGGGTATTAAACAACTATTTAAAAGTGACGTCACCAGTTTAAAACTCTGAATTGTATTACATGTAATCCCTGACATCTGATGGCGAGAAGAAAACACATTCGGTAGAAATCTGACATTGAGCTTAGAATTTTGACCTTTCCCTAGACTGCTGAATGTGATTCAGTTCTCTCTTAAAATAGAGGATGGCAGCAGTGAGCTATAACTCCCTGTCCTCTATGGGATAACCAAGAAGACAAGCATTGCTCTTTAACATAATGCATGTCTAGGAGATGATGAATGACTATTTGCTTGCTTGCTTATCTATTTATTTATTTATTTATTTATTTGTTTGTTTGTTTGTTTGTTTGTTTGATTCCAGGCAGAATCTCACTACATAGCCCAGGCTAGAATCAAATTCCTAATCCTCTTAAATCAGCCTCTTGAGTACTGGGATTACAGGCCTGTGCTACCTACCACAAATAGCTCTACCTAAATACATTTGCAATTTATGATGAGTATTGAGATGTTGTCCCCCTGCATGCCTAGGAGCATCTGGAGTTTAATGTCTTGCATATACACAGACTATTCTATGTCTTATCCTGTCTTCCATGTATTTTGTAGGTGTTTGCTTGGCTTCCCAGCAGACTGCAAGCCCCTTAAAAACAGGCTGTGTTTGCCATACCCTTGTATATATATTAACTGCTGGGCAAAAAAAAAAAAAATACTTACCAACAGATTGAAAACCCACATCCAATTTTGAGGAAACCTAATCTTGGTCTATGCTTGCCAGTGTCCCCCACAAGTACAGAATTGCCCTGCAGCAACATGAGAACACAAGAGAAAGGCTTGCCAAAGGATGAGACTACAGGAAGGACAGAGAGCAGAGAACTCCCACTCCTGGGTGGTCTTGGAGAATGAGAAGAGAGAGACTCTTCCTAGGGCTGCAGGCTGGGCTAGGCAGCTCCATTGCTTGACAAATGGTGTCAAATTCCAGAGCACTCATAAGCTTCCCCAACCCGTGGGGAGAAGAATACCCTTTGGAAAGGATGCAACCAGAAATACATTGTTTCTGCAACACTCATTCCGGCAAGTGCCTCTCTATGCCAGACACTCTACAAACCTGAGACCCTTGGTTCTCCGTCACTGCTTTATCTCCTGTTGAAAATTCCCAATCTGGTTCCTTTGCTACTTCCCAGACAGACGCTGGGAGAGCCAGTAGATGAGTGTCATTCTACCCGTTAAATGGAACAGAGCAGGGCAGACACAGAGGTTAAGGACAGAATTAGAAACCTCTTCTCCAGCCTTGACCAAGACATTCAAGTTCATTCCAAGAATGTACAGTAACAATAATCATCAGCCCTGCATAGAGCAATGGTCTAGGTACTTATTTTCAAAACAGAGATCAGCTATTGATGCCTGTTTTTGTAAAATATCTGTCTTGGAAAACAGCCCCTCATGCTAGTTCATGTGATGTCTGTGCAGCTTTCCCGCTGCACAGGCAGGGCTGAGAGATGCAGCAGGACACAGCCTCCAACACTTCAATATTTAGATTTAGTCTCTGGTCCTTTAAAGGAAAAAATGTTGGTAAACTTTATAGTAAATAAAAGCTCGATGGGTCATATATGATGTGCCTAATACATTGGTGTTGTCAGCATCAGGAATAAACAGCTATTAAAAAAAAATTACTGCTCTTTGTTGAGCATTTACTTAGTCATCAGTATTTGGTGGAGATATTATTACTCCTATCATTCAGAGTGGAAAATTAAAGTCCACCTTACGTTCTGCCCAAGGCCATGTAGTTGATTGGTGAAAGATTTGGGATTTGTATCCAAGCTCTCACTCTGACGCCCATGCCAGATGGTCCTCTGAACTACATTGTCTGTATCTGTCAGATGGTTCACCCTCTATGGCCAGAGACAACCTACAGATAGACACCAATGACTGTAGATGCAGAGATCCAAAAGTCAAAGAAGCATAAATTGCCTTCATGATGGAGTTTCTATTAGGCTTATTTAGCACTAAAGATGGGGTCATTCTGAGATCCCAATGAGTGTCCTTCTCTGTGGCCACGTCTCTCATTCCCATCTCGACGGTCATCTGTCATTCTGGAACAGCATAAAAACTCCACTATGGCCTCAGAACATGCTGAGCACATGAAAGGAGGCCACTTCATTCTCCTGACTCTATAGTATGGTTCCAGGCCTCAGGGAGTCCATCTGGCCACTTGTTTGGTGAACATATCAAGACCTGTCAAGCACTAATCTGCAGAGAGAAGGCCTTCTGCTGAACCAGGCTGGAGGAGGGCAAGGGTGGGAACAAAGCTCCTTCCACACTTCTCTGGCAATCCATCCGCAGCTGCAAACCTGCCTGGAGCCTCAGTGGCACACAGTCCTGGGGCTAAAGGTCCTTCTGTAACTGAAGTTGCCTTCTGCATGAATTCTTGGGGTCTACGCTCAGATGTCGTAACAGGAATTTTAGAATGTATCCCCCCCACCTCACCCACAAGTTCCAGGTGCTAATTCTGTGACCACCCCAACCCTATCTCCCTCTAATCTCTGTGATGTCTAGTATCTTTGAAATGGGACTCCTCTAACTCATCAGACAGCCCCTTCCATCCAGCTCTGCTCCAGACACCTGGCCAAATATCTGTCTAGGGCAAATGGCATATGATCACTCACTGGAGAGAGTGACCCAAAGATCCTCATTCAGTCAGAGCCTTTCACAGGCAGAAGTTGTCCCAATTACATACTGCAGTTCTAAAACCAAAGTCATGTTTAGTCTATTGGAAGCTTCACTGACTCTGGACCAAGGGTCCCTAATGGGGTCTGAGACCAGTTCAACGCCACCTTCTCCATGGCCCTCCACCTCACAGGACCACCACCAGCCCTGTCCTAGTTGCCCATGTGCCCCAGGATTTACCTTCACTGCCACGAGCATCTTGTCTTTGGTGGGGCTTAGATTGTAACACTCAGCCAGGAAGACCTTTCCAAAAGCTCCCTCACCCAGTTCTCTCTTCAACACGATGTCTCTCCTCTTGATGTGCTGGACATCTGTAGAAGCATCACAAAGGGGACAGACAGTCAGGCTCTGTCATCCATCAGGACAGCAGGAATCTAGAGTGGTTCTGAGTTCACAATGGGAAGAGCCAAATGTTCACATCCCAGTTTGGGCATAGAGATTGTCATTTCTTTATGGGTGAAGTCTGACATGGAATTAAACCATGGCTCTCTGCTAGACTGGCTGCTGACTACTCTACACCTCAGCTTTCTGAGATGAGGACCAGAGCTAATGGACATGAATCAGTGATGTTACTGAATGCAGGCTGCTTCTACCTCCTGCGATACTGCACATGAACTGGGGCACCTTGGCAAGACACAGGTTCTGATTCAGTGGGCCTGTGAATCTGCATCACTAGCAAGTCCCTAAGTGATGCCAGTGAGCTGCTGGCAGCTCTTTAAACACCAAGGTTGCCAGGATGGTGTTGAGAATCAGATGTGAATCCTGACTCCATGTCATCCTCTCTGCTTTCAGTTTGGGAAAGCTATTTAATCCCAGTGACTATAATTCCTCATTTGTAAAATGGGGTTAACAAGAATACCTCTCTCACTGAAGCCTTGTGATGAAATGAGATAATCCAGATTAAGAGGTTGGCTCAGTGCCTGGGAGAAACTTAGAAACATGTGCTCAACACACACACACACACACACACACACACACACACACACACACACACATACAAATATGCACACACATACAAATACATACATACACACAAACATAAGTACACCCACACATATGAACATACACACATATACATAGCCACATATACACACAGGTATATGCACATACACATGCACACCCACACATATGAACACACACAAACATGCATACACATATATGTACATACATGCATATACTCACATGCACAGATACACACATGCATGTACACATATACAAACACACACACATACACACATATACACATACATATGCACACATACACACCTACACACACACAGCCCAACAGCACATTGTTCAGGATAGAAAACACTCATAGGTAGCTAAAATTATTTCAGGAAAATCTCTAGTTGGCCAGTATTGCTCCTCCGAGAGAAAGTAAACCAATGAGATCACAAATGGCAACTTCAAAAACAGCCTTAGAACTGGGGTCTGTGCAAAGGGAAGAGTTGCCAGTGGTTCTGCTAATTTAGCAACCTAATTAAAGTGTATCTGCCAGGAGAGAGCAGAGCCATGACCTCAGCCCTCCCACCTCTTTGGAAAGAATGCTCCTAAGGAATTGTCCAGGCAGGGGGCTGGTGATGAAAGGAGTGAGGTGGAGATTACTCGCCGACCTTTACATGAATTGTTCAATAGGTAAAGCCCATTAAATACCTGTATCAACATTATGAAGCACGTCACCGAGCCCGCAAAGAAGATCCTCGCCAATGACCTTGTTGAGCAGTGAAAGCTGAAGGTGGAAGAACCATGGCAGACTGTCCCCACAGTGAGGAGCCACGTGACAGTGACAGGCGCATGGCTCAAAAGCTGGGCCTAGTGCCTTGGTAGGTTTGGGTACTGCTTTTCCCTATCAGAGTTCAATATTTCATGGGGTCTAGAGTGGCCTGCCCCTGTTTCCTTCCCCCTTACAGGCAGTCTTCAACAACAGATAGACGAAAATTGTTTCCTCAGCTGGAGAGATGGCTCAGCTACTCAAAGCTCTTCCTTGCTATGCCTCCCTGTCTGTATCTTGTAGCCTTATGGTGTATTTTTGGCCTTGGGGGTTAAGGCTAAAAAGTATCACTGGGAAAAATGGGAAGTCAAGGTTTCTGTTTGGAAGTCCTCTTCTCACCACTGCCCAGGCATCTCCAGGTGACTAGTGATGACACATGGAGCCCTGCAAGGCTAGAGAGTGAAGATGTGTCCTGGTTAGACAACTCTCCAGCCTGTGGCCAGGTCTCACATTTCTCATCTATAAAATGGGTCTATTCCTGCAGCTGGATGTTTAAGTCTATAAACTTTTGTATTGTGGAATTCTGTCCTCTATGGAGCACATGACTATTGTGATCTTGAAATCACTGTGACTGTGACTCACAACATCAGTCTATTGGACTAAGGAGACATCTCAGTGCATAAAGCACTCGCTGGGCAAGCCAGGCCAGTTGTGGTAGCTGTATACTTCATCTTAAGTTCCTGTGATGAGACTGGGAGCAGACAGAGTATCCCTGGAAGCCTGTGGGCAAATAATCCTGGTATATGCAATAGCAAAACAAGAGGCCTGTTCTCAAACAAAGAAAGTAGGGACCAAGACAAAGACTGTCCACTGACCTATACACATACACACTCATATCATGTGCACGTGCATATGCATGCATGCACACACACACACACACACACACACACACACACACACACACACACACACAAAGAGAGAGAGAGAGAGGGAGAGAGAGAGAGAGAGCAGCCTTATTATTATACCCTTACAGAGGGCTTAGGGACATCATCAGACTCTCACCTGAGATTTCAGCCATTCTCTCCTCTCTGCTCCTACTCTAGCCACACATAATCCTTGCAGCTCCACATGGTCACTGAAGGTGCTAACGTGTACAGCATGTAGTAGGCTACCTGAGAGAGAACTCCGTTGATACAGTTTTTGACTCATGCTGAGGTAGGAGTTTGCAGTGATACAGCTGGTTTTGAGTCATTCATATTCCTGTAACTCTGATAGTCATTTGTTTGCCAAGTTGGACTCAGTGTGTTATCTTTATCCTACCTTAGGTGAACAAATGTTTGTTGGTCCATCTCTCTCCAGGAAAGTAATACAATAAATGAATTCTAAGTTGTAAATAAGGTAAAATATCATTTTCATCATGGCTAGTATTATTTTAGAAGAAGATGAAATGAAAGCCTAGCCCAGTCTCCCCCAGGTGATGAGGTCAGCGTGACATCCAGAATGTAAAGATGTGCCAGAGTAGCTAGCCATTTGAGGAAAAGTTGAGTATGTGCTCAGATCCCGATCCCAACCTCCTTCTCACTTACCAGTGGGCAGTCCCCTCAAAATCATCCAGAGAGTTTGTTAAGAACAGATTGCTGGGCTTCTAACCCAGAGATTACCACTCAGCGCATCCATCTTGAGGCTTGAGAATGGGCATCTCTAAGTTCCCAGATGATGTTGACATTGCTGATCCAGGAGGCACACGCTGAGGACCACTGGAACACGGTGTGTTTTGTGCAGTGAGGAGTTAGCTAACTGAGAAAGCAGCTGCCTGCTCACGTTGGACTTAACAAGCACCATGCCTACCAACAGGTAAATCACACCTCATCTCCAGAAGACCAGGAGAAGGTCATGGGTCTTGGATTTGCTTCTAAGCCCCTCTTGCCCTTGCAAGCTATATGGCTTAGGCTGAGTCAACTGTTTGAAGAGACTGAGCTGCTTACCTATGCTCTGGAGACCAAGCCTCTCTGGCTTTCCTGTGTTTTAGAAACCCCTCCACAAAGGCAAAGCAACACTAAATGTTCAGTGGTCGCTGAGTTCAGCTCTGAGCTAGTTCTCCTCAGGACTTCCTGCTCTCAGCAATACTGGGTACAAAATGAGAATTGGGGAGCTTTAAAAAGAGCTGGACTCCCCCCTTCAGCTGCTATGCCTGGGTCATGTCTGAAAGCCCTTATTTCCCCCCTCCCTCCCTAGGCAGCAAGAGTCCAGGGCTCTGAAAGACTCAGGGGCTCCAAGTGGGAGTATCATTCCGGAATGGCTTTCTACCTTTGTGTTGAGAGCCTAGCATCTTTTGAAGACTTCCTGCTGGTGGTGATGTGAGCATGGCAGCTGAGGGCTTTGAACCAGGCAGGGGGCAGGTGAACACATTGTGAGAAATTCACTCTCCTACTCTCCCCAGGAACATGGACAAGGCAGGCTAGAGCCTACCACAGGCCAAAGTATTTTGGTTAAACATGCAAATGAATCCTTTTAGGGACAAGAAAATGCCCAATGGCTCAAAATAAAGTCTCCTTGTTTCATCCTCTTGTCTTCATAGTAAAGGGAATTTAAGATCAGTACGTGTGTTTATCCAGGGTCAAGTGGTAAGAGCTAGGATGGGGAGAAGGAGCCAGAAATAAAAGTACATTTCATCCTACCCCAAATCCTCCTCCAATAAAGAATGAATTCCTGGCTGTGGGGACAAGAAGCCCCACAAGGTGAATGGGGAACTTTGGCAGAGAGACACTGAATAGAAGCCAAATGCATGGCATAAATCCCTTCCATGTGGACGCTCCCATGTACCGAGGAGGCTGGACTCCAAAATGCAGTCTCAGCTGTTCTTTCCCTGAATTCACAAATGGAGAAATAAAGCAAAGGGAATGTGCACGTGGCCAGTCCTACCAGGTGGGCAGTGTTCGTTCTCCTAAGGATCTGAGAGTCACTGCACTCCTTTCACAGAAAAAATGAAGATTTGTGATACCCTTCAGAATTCAGAGATAAACCATGGCCAAGAAAAACCTTTCCGTGTGGGGATTCCTGAGCCTCTGTTCTTTCCTCTCCATCAAGCAGCCCTTCCTTACTTTGTCCTTAGTCTACAGTCACCAAAAGGGTCCTGTCCAAATGTTAACCCTCCTCTATGCACTCTATCTCCCACATTGCTCATCCTGGGCCTCTTTTACAACATTGTCCCAATGGCAGGACCAGGAGCCTCCCGCTGGACACTATTCAGAACCCACCAAGCTCTAGGAGGTGTATGGATGGGGGAGAGTGTGGAATTGAGGGACCCCAAGGATTGACTTGGAGTGAACTGTTTTGTTTCTGACATCTACATTTCTATTTGGGCCCCTTCTCTGCTTATTCTTAGTTCCCGTCATGCTGCTCAGAGCTATGGCTGGTGAAGTCATCTGACCCACAAGCCAAAAAAGGTGATCGCGTCTCCTAAGAGAAGGTATCAGTCTCCTTACTGCCTGGCTGGCTGGACTGGCAGCATCCAGGTCATGAAGATCAGGCTTTGGGATGCTAGGAGGAAAAGACAGGGAAATGTGTAGATGGGATGTGGGGGGAAATGTCCTATTTCCGTTAAGTAAGGGCTGGTGAGGGACTAGGGGCTGGTACATAATGGAGAAGGGTCTCGGGAAATGTAAACGGTGACTAGGACCTTCTGCCAAGGCTCATCTCAAACTCCTCTTCACCAGAGAGCCCCTGGTGGGATTCCCCCAGAAGCCACTTGTAGATCCCCTTGTTCCCACAGGGCAAGTGACCCTTCTGACACCAATGTGGAGTCTGTATTTCATTTGCTGCTTCCAGAATACTCCCTCTGCAATAGGGACCTGAGTCACCGTTCCATGTGTGAGACTCACCTTTATAGTTCCATGTGTGAGACTCATCTCCCAGATCTATAGCAAGCTTGGCCTCAAGCACTCAGGTCCCTGAGAGGCCAGTGGGTAGGCTGACTTTCTTGGTTGTCTGTTTGCTTAGGCTGCTTCATCCAAGACTGGGGGGTGATGGTATTGAGAGAGACTTTTCTGAAATTCCTGCTGTGACTTACCTAGCTACTTACTCGGGATGATCTGATGTGGCTGAACCCAGAGAGACTAATAAGAGAAAATGTCACATCTCTGTTCACACAGACAGGGGAGCCAGAAACTGCTCAGCTCTGTAGCCCAGGGATGAAGAAAGATCAAAACCCACTAAAATTATCACACTACTCCAAGAATGAAGATTCTTGGGGAAAAAACAAATGGATAAACAGGTCTCTACTGGAATCCTGGCTGTCATTTTCCTAGCTGTGTTCTCTCTCCAAGCCTCCAGTTCTTCATCTGTAAATTGGTTACATGGGCAGTAACTTTGCAGAACAATTAAGAAAACTGACTTTAGATATTAGGCCTGGAGAGACGGCTCATACCCGAGCTCCATTCCCAGGACATACTTGGAGAAAGCTGGCTGTGGCAATACACACATGTGCTCCTGGTGCTGGGGAGGCTGAAGCAGGAGGATCCCTGGAGCTTACTATCCAGCCAACACAGCCTGCCCAGGGAGTTCTAGGTCAATGAGAAACTCCATCTCAAAAAGTAGGGGTCACCTGAAGAATGATGCCCAGTGATGCCTCCAGCCTCCATACATGTGCCCACACATAGACACATATAAAAAGTTTCTTGAGATGACAGAGTTAGTAGAAAACATGAACTGTAATTGACATTTAGCACGTGTGTGGTTCTGTGTCTTTCTGTGAGACCCACATCTCCTAAAAGCTCAGTCTATGTGCAAACAAAGCAACGGGTTCGAAAAAAAAATTGAAGGAAGGATGATAATTATCGTCCTCTGGAAACAAAACGGCTTGCGGTTGCTCAGGGGTGGCAGGCACTGACTCAGGGTCACCGCCAGTCTGCCCCAGCCTGCCACCACAACATTTAGCCTCCTCTTCATTGGAGTCAAAAATAGTTTGTGGGAGGAGGTTGGCCAGACAATGGAATAAAGACATCAAAAGGCAGAGACAGCCGCCCTCCTCAAGACGGGCGTTTATCAGAGGAGATACACCAGATCCTCAGGTTCGGTGACTCTGAATTATGGCGATCCTGACTGCCGCATGTGGAGCTACAAACTCAGACCCCTCAAAGGAGCATGCTCCTTAATTCACACACAGAAGACCTTCAGCTGTTATTGTTCGCAGGGACATATGCATGATCCATCCCTGAACCCTGGAGTATAAGAGGCTCATAAACAGCCTCCAGTCCCAATACAGCCATAAGGGTTGGCCCCCTTTAACACACACAGTTCTCAACTGGTTCCTGGCATTATTGCCAAGGCCTCTTGGACCTTTCTCTCATGGACCCTATTCTACACTGTGCTTGCCTCTTGTTACTTTGTGGCATTCCTTATTCCCTTATTAATAGTAAAAATAGCTCCCATTGATTGAGCACCTATCCGTGCAAGACTAAGTAAGCACTTACATGTGCCTCTCCATCTATCTTTATAAGGCTCTAAAGTGAAATACAGCCTGTTGCTCTTCTGGTACTCCAGAAGAGGGAGCTGAGGCCTGCCCAAGACCCCTTAGCTATCAGAGGTGGTCTGTCAAACTGCAAAGTCTGGTACAGTAATGCCCCCTATCCACAAAGGAGAAATTGCAAGAGCCCCTGTGGAAATGTGAAACTAGTTTTCTCCTGTACATGCACAGATATGATTAAGTCTAATCTATAATATATAGATTATATATAATAATATATATGATACTCATGATATAATAATTATAATAGCATACAGTGATAAGAGTTAGCCAATGTGGTATACTGAGAGAGTCAAGACTAATAGTAATCCTTTCAGATTGCAGTTACCTGTGTGTAACTGAAACCATAGATAACAAAGCTGTGGGAAAGGGGGAGAATGTGTGAGCAGACAATTGCCATTCTTCAGCCACATCAGGCCCCATTCTCGACAGAGAAAGGCTCTCTGCTCTGAGCTGGCATCACTACATAGACAAGGGTGATGGCATCCATAAAGACATAGAGACTTTGTCTCTGCCAGCTTGGTGCCCACACCTGAGCTCGTGTCTCAAGAGAACTGCACTGGGGGCCCCCACTTTAGGACTCCACTGAGGAGCAGAGAGGGGCCAGACCCCAGGGTTGCTGTGCACTTGAAGAACAGGGGAGATTCTTGACAGGAGAGAGGAGACAAGGGAACAGGGAGAGGAAGGAAGGCTCTCTGAGAAGAGTGTGCTTTCTTAGCACTAACCAGACCCTAGGCTCTCAGGCTGCCCAAAAGGCTCAGAAGAAAACATTAATTCACTATCACACATTTAATTACACATGAAATGGAATGTCTTTAAGCAGGAAAGAATAACATTCGCGGAGCTCCAACTGTGGGTTTTAGAAGCGGCAGAAGGAAGAGGGCCAGCTCTAAATCACGGAGGGGCAGCACTCTGCCAGGAGGGCAGGAGCCCGGCCTTTACCACGGCAGGCATGTCTGCTGCTGCCGGCACAGGTCTGCCCCCACCTTCCTTCCGGCCCTCTGGCTGTGTCTCTCTGGGGACTAAGAGATGTTCCTGGTGATCTTATATACGAGCATCTCCCTGGCTAATGGCAGACTTCATGCTATGGTCTGCAGCTAACCCAGCCATCTCTTCCTAGACAGACACAAGGGCACAGCATGGTGGAACTGTTCAAATAACAATTGTTGCAAGGCAGTCCCTGAATGGTTTCCACTCTCAGAGTAAGGTCTCTGGAGGGAATGGCAAGGACCTTTGTAGAACACACTTCTAAGGCTGGAAAGCTGAGAGGAGAACTCTGTAGAATCTTTTAAAATGACTAAGCAAATGAGCTAACAGTCATATGGGGATGGGGATATGGGGCCACTGAACACCAGTACCATCCATTGCTGTTGCTGCCCTAAGGAAACATTGACTCAGTACTGTTTATCTAAGAACGCAGATCCTCCTGCTGTCAGCCTACAGCCCGTCCTAGCATCTCCTCTCCAGAGGCCTGAGCTTCCTTCACAGCTTTGCAGTTGGATGCCTTTGCAAAGCATCCCCAAAACATTCAAGTCAAGAGGCCACTGTCATATGTTACTGGAAGCCATCAGTTAAGCATAGCACAGAGCCCAGTATACACAAGGAACTCACTAAATATTTGATGAGCAAATGAATAAATTAAAGTCCCATCTGAAGCATGGATGTAAGCAGGGAGAACACTACAAAGAGAAACGAAGAAGGGAAGTTGGGGGAGTAGTTAAAAGGAATGAATGAGGATGGGAAGGGATCCAGCAAGTCCCAGAGAGCAGACTTATTTATGTCCTGACTCCCAGGCTTGCCTGAAGAATAAAGATTCTGTTGAACCAGGACAGGTGTGAGAATCACCTCTGAACACCTCAGACTTCCAAACCAAGAGCTTCTGTGGTCTGGTCTGCTGAGGAGCGGGGAACATAGGTCATGCCCAAGGGTACGTGTACACCCTGAAACTAGAGGTAGTAATATAGGACATGAAGACCATGTGTTCCCACCAAGATGAATGCATACACAAGACACCCTGCTGTTTCTGGACTCAGTGAAGAGAGAGGATCAGAAGGGGACTGTCTGTTCTGGGGCAATTTCCAGCTCACGTCTCCTGATACAAGTTCAGCAAGGGAGGCTGAAGTTCAGATGTGTCCCTGTTCCCAGGTGCTATCCTCCGAACTCCGCTTGTGTGAGGACAACCATCCACTGACACTGTGGCTCCTTCCATCACCTCTCTAACCACACCACACCTGCCCTTGCACACCCACATCCCTGTCGGCTTGGTGTGTTGACCCTTCTTGGGGCAAGAACGCCTCTGGCTCTCATTAAGCACTGGCGGCTGGAGCCAAGAGTAAAGAGCAAAGGAAGTCCCCAAGGAAAGCCATCTGGAATTGAGAAGCTAGGTGCTGAAAGATGAAGCTCAGGCTCTAGCTAGGAATCTGTCTCTCCGACGACTTACCCAGCTCCTTACATCCTCCCCCTTCTAGCCTGGATAGCTCCTTTCCAATGAGATGATGACAAGCCCTTATTCAAGGGGACCATGCCACCCTGCCATTTCCCAGAGACTCCTCTGCTCCAGCAGCTGCCCAGAGATACTGCCTCAGTCCCATCCCCCTTTAAGGCAGCAAACTCCACCCTAAAAGTCTTTCCTGTGAGGTCCTGTTCTCACAAGCAACCACAGGGCAAAATTATTTCATAGTCATTTCTTCCTGCTCTAGAGTATTGGACCAAGATCTAGACTTCTGGGCACCTGGAGCCTTGATTTCCAAACAAGAAATCTTGTGGTCAGGACAAACTAAAGAAGGGCAGACCAGAGGACCACAAGCATCCATTTCTGGGATCCACCATTGCCTTTTTATAGCTATTAACTTCCTTGGATCTGGGAGCAAATGGAGTCCCTTCACAGGAAGGAGAGGAAATAGTGTTATGAGACCTATCTCAGTAGGCAACAATATATCCCAATATAGAATACCAAGCATAAAAATGAGGAAGGGACAGGACTAAACATCGTGTTAGAGTAAGGGAAGTGGCAAAGGACGTGTCTTTGGGATGAGGTAGCACTGTGTAGAACTTCACTAGACAATGCATCCATTGTATAGTGCATCTTCAGCCTGAATGTTTTCATGGGTGACATTAAGCAAATCTCCATCTCAAGGAATTGCCGTGAGAAGTCAGTGAGATTACGTGTACACAGTGAAGCAACTGAAATGTACTGAGTGAGAAAATAGACCAGTTTGTTCTTCCCTCTTCCCCTCGGCTTAGCCTTTCAATGGTCCTCCCTGATGATGGTACCTGTCTCAGTCTCAGATTCCTCCCCTAGAAAACAGAAGTAATAATAATAGCAATAATGCTTCCCCTACACAAAGTTGTGGTATCTTTAAATGAGATAAGAAAAAGGTGCACACAGAGGTGCCCGGCAGATCTTAGTCTATAGCATCAAGTCCTTTGAGCTAATCTTTAGTTTTAATTTAAATTGTAAGATTATTTTGGCTTTTGGGGTATAATCTCCTTTGTAGTTCATGCTGCCATGGAAGCCAAGCTCCTTTTGATTCCATTTCCTGAGCTCTGGGATGACAGGTGACCACTGCCATGCCCAACACAGCATAGTTTTTAATGGACAGTTTCAAAACTCTGATAACCTGGACCCAAATCCTTAGACTGTTTCTTTATAGCCCCCTACAGAATGTAGGAATAGGTCCACAGATACCAACTCTAGTCATCCCTGGTGACTGGCAGCCCACACACTTCTCTGTCTGGGGAGCCCACCCCCACTTCCAGTAGCAAACATCCACCCATTCCCCTAGGGCGATGTTTTCCTCCTGACACATTCTCTTGATTTTCTTTGTTTTTGAAAAGATCCTCTGCCACCTCTAGAATGTCTGTCTTTAACACCAAATGAGGTGGCGTAGACCCATCTTTATCTAGTTTGGCTTCTCTTATGTAAGACCAACTCAAGGACCGCTGGAGAAAGAAGCTCCAAACATCCTTGCTGTGTAATGAAGAGAAACCTCAGCCAAGATGAGCTTCACTTCGGATGTGATTTCACTGAGTTCTTTGGGAGGGATGGGAGTTCCGGCCACTGATGGGCACAGGCCTGGTCTGTATAACGCCCATTGACCCCTTTCCAGAAGAAAATTGCAAGGCTAAAGAAATCTGCTCACTTTTGCTTTCCCCCCTGAACTGTGAACTTAATGACAGGTAACGCTTTTATACACAGCACTAGGAGGTGAAACAGGTCACCCAGCAAGGACCAGGGCACCTCATCTTAGAGACTTTGGTGGCTTTTCTTTGGGGAGGTTTTACACTAGTTCTGCTCATAGAGGGGAGCTCTGAGGCCACCAGAAAGGGAGAAGCAGGGGAAAAGGAAGATTTTCACACAAATTAGTATGTCCACATGGGATCCATAATCCTTAGAGTCTTCCTTGAACACAGATCCATCTTTACCCTTCTGGAGTAGGGTTTTAAAGTCTACAGGCAGCTGTCACCTCTTGGGGAATAGGCATGTTGGCTAGAAAGAGTTCTTGCCCTATGGGTGAGCAGAGCTACAGTCTGGTAGTTTGAGTCATCCAGACCTGAGCTTCCTGTCTTCCCCCAAGTGCATGAAGGCGTGATGGTCATACATCTCACCTGCTAATCCCCACATCCTCTCTCTGCCCCAGAGGCTGACAGCTACCTCTCTTTCCCGCTCGGCTCAGCCCCAACAGAGGCTTCCTTTCGCCCATCAGGACAAAAGGCTTTTTGCCTCTGCAGGCTCACCCTGCATACACCCCTTCATTTCTAGCCAAGATTCCTTCAAATAACTTCAAGGTTTGGATAGTCCTTCTATCAGGCTCTGTTGGAAGCCCCAAGGCCAAGATCCAGACTGTAGAGGCTGTGAGGGAGCCTGGGGAGTCTATGCTGGGGCCTTTCCAGAGAAGAGGCTGCTTCCATTCCCTACCCCACACCGCAATCCTACACTAAGGCTGCGGCTAAGTACCTCTTACCACCTCACTCCCCCACTACCCTCTCTAAGCTCCCTGATCTAGCCCTCATCCTTTTCATCCAGACCTCTGACAGGAACAAGGTCAGAGAACAGAGCCTTGGGTCTCTCTGCACAGGCCCTGGGCGTAGGCAGCCTGAGCTTGGAGCAGCCAGCAGATTTGTTCCGCACGGCCTCCAGGCGCTGGATCCCTGCTTCTCCCTGTTGAAGCCCACTTGCTTCGCCAGGTGTTTTCCCACCACATCCTCTGAGCTGATTTCCAAAAGCTCCCCCACACCAGATGTTAAAGACGCTGGTCGATGAGTTTCTGGCCTGTCTCCTGAACCACCCCCCACCCCACCCCCACTGCCAATAATTCTAAATTCTACCAAACACTACATACTACACACACACACACACACACACACACACACACACACACACACACGCACACGCACACCTGACCTATGAAATTTCTCTGTCTACTCTTAAGTTAAATCTATTCAAGTTCACCAAACTCTAAGCTTGCAACCTCCCTGGTACTGGCTGAGGTCATTAGTAAATGCTTATATAAATGATGTCTTGGATCAGAAATCACTTCTTTATAGTTTTCTTGGCACTACAAGAAATGGAGTGGCATATAAAAATTTAGACTCTGGGTGATATCCATATCATATTTTTTTAAAAAAGTTCTTTGGAAGGTTCTAGAAATTGAAGGTCAAGAGGCTCCTGGGACTGACAGTCAGTGGAATGTGGAGAAATATCCATTGAACACCCTCCCGGCACGTGTTGCTAACAGATGCCAATCTCTAACTGGACACCCTTGACCAATCTCTACAGAATTAAGGTTGTGTCTCTGAGACACCAACCTCAGAAATTCTAGGAAAAGCTCTGCTCTCAAACTCTGCAGATGGGCCTCCACGCTCCTTCAAACTACCTTGGAGGTTTTCCACTTTGACTCCAGATGCACTGTGGCTGTCTTCAACCATGGACCATTCCACTTTCTCTACTCTGCCTGAAAACAAGCTCTTTCTAGCATCCTTGCCCAACTCTGTTCCTCTAGGGTCAATCTTTATTGATATTAGAGGAGAGATTTGAAGAGCTCCTTAAACTTATACCAGGATTCAGGCAGGACCCAAGACCCGAACTGTTGATCTCATCTTCTCCCGCCAACACTTGAGGAAGCAACCCTCAGCCATGGCATCCTTGCACAGCGCTCTCAGTCTCCTCACTAATTGTAATGAAAGGACATGTCAGAAAAGTTACTTCTTACACCATCTTGTTACTCTATAAGCCAACCATTACCCACTTCCCTATTTTCAGCACAGACAGTATAGCAGCCACATGGCCTGGCATATCTGGCCACCTCCTGCAAATATGTTACATATTAATGCCACAAGGATCTCCTCCTAACTTTTCCATGTCTGAGATTTTTGGATCAACATACATGAATATCTAGTTACTCCAGGTCCTGACTTAGGCAGAAGGGTTTAGGAAACACAAGTAATAAAATCAGGAAGGATTTGAATATTAGGCTGGAAATGTGTCGAAATGGGCTGATCTTCCCTACCCCCTAAAACAAAGTGCTGAGCAGGCCGGGGTTTGGGAAATAGAGTTTGTGCAGTTCCTGTTGTTACTAACTTAAGATGCATGAAGGGCCATGCCATGCTTTCCCTTGGTATGCTATCTACAGTACTTTAGCCTAAGCACTGTTAAAAACATGTGGGCCAATATAACAATGCCATCTATAATGTAAGTACATGAGCAAATTCTCTGCAAGACACAGCAAGCTTATGGAATCTGATTTTTTTTCTCTCTTTGAAAGTCCCTTCATTTATCACTCACAATTCTTTGGCTAGAGTGTGGCAGGGAGAACCATGAACTGCCAGACCAGTGTGGTTTTCTAGTCCTATGTTATAGGACCAGCAGGAGCTGGAGAAGCCCTACTTATGTCATGAATGGCAAAGGCCCCAGCTCTGGCCTTAATACACACAGGTCTGCCTGCCACTAACTAGCTGTGTGACTCTGGGGATTTTACTTCTCTGAGATGAGTGGTCTGAAAAAGCACTAAGTACTGCTGATGTTTGTAGGGAAGTGAGTTATTATTAGTCTGGAACTGTCTTACTTAGCACAGTGCTAAGGCTAAGCACAAGCACTAAGTGAATGCCTAGGCTAAGATGCTCACTCATCTTTACACGTGGACACAGACTTGAGGGCAGATTCAAAGATCATAGCTCCTCCAAGAACACATCTGCACCCCATGCTCACCTGAACCACGAGGTCACTTTCGGCAGTAAACAATTCTGATTGCCCCAGGCCTCCACTGCCAAATGGAGCCCTTTGTTTGGATGTATGTTATAAGCTACACACCACAGAGGGCCAGGGTTTCTCAGGATGAGCAAGGCTCAAGGAGGCTGGTGGGCAGCAAGCAGCAGATGATAAACTTCCAGAAGGAGGAAGTCACACTGGGGGATTTTGGTGGGTGCCTTTACACAAACATACTGAGTCATAGGAATGGCGGAATAGCATGATGGCACATGAGAGGCTCCATGCCTGAGACTCAGTTTAAAAAGGTAGATGGAATGCTGGAAGATGTCCATGCACACAAAGTCTGTAAGGGACCCTTGTTCTAAGCATGCCTGATAAGTACAGCTGATGACTCTAGCCAAATCCCCACAGTGGTCAAACTAGACAAAAGGGGAGCCAGCTCAAAAGAGTTGTCATTTTTGATAGTAAAGGACATGAGGGTATTAATCTGGATTCTGTCATGTGGCCAAGGGACTGCATGCTCATTAAATCCATGATTAAGTGTGTGCCAGAAGCTGGTCATTATGTGGGGGCACAGGGAATTCAACTCTCCTAGTCTGGTCTTCCTGTTGGCCTAGAAAAAGCAGACCAGTCACTGCGAACATTACATACTTTTCCAGTTGCTTCAACCAAATACCTGGAGAGGAGTAACTCAAAGGAATTTACTTTGACTCTAGGTTTGAAAGAATACAGTCCGTTTGGGTGGAGAGGGTGCCTCAGTGGACATGACTGTGGAAGTTGCTTGCTTGAATTGCTCCAGAAGATGAAGAAGCTGACAGACTGTGGCCAGAACCATGGTCAAGTTATAATTCATAGTCCCAGTCAGTGACCTAATTCCTCCAGTGAGACACTTCCTCCTAAAGCCTCTATAACCCCCTAAAACAGCCATCATTGGGGGACAAAGTGGTCAAATACATAAGCCTGTAGGGTCTTTCACATCTAGACCATAACACCCAGAAATTCCAGTACCATGTGGTGATTCCCATGATCAACACCCCAGGGCATCTGTCTGGTATCCTATCTGCCTTCCTTAAGTCCCAAACGCTTTATGTGTAAATGTAAAAAATGTCTTTGTGAAATGATTTGCATGAAACAGATAAGAAGTTTCTAGTTTTGTCATCCTTCACCAGCAGCAATAAAAATTGTCTGGCTGGGAATGTAGCTCAATTGATAGAATGTTTGCTTAGCATGCATGAGACCCAGTACCACATAAACTAAATATGGGGGTAAACACCTGTAATCCAAGCCCTGGGGCGGGGGAATAGGGAGGAGTATCAGAAGTTCAAGGTCATGTTTGGCTACGTAGGAAGTTTGAGGCTAGCATGAGATACTGTCTCAAAAATAAATAAACAAGATAGTTATCACCATGTTTAGTGTTATTTAGGTTGCCATATTATTTATTCTTGGGCTTTCTTTTTGTTGGTTTGTTTTTAAGGTACAGGGAATATAAACTAGGGCCTCCTATCACCAGGCTATACCCCTAGCCTTGTCAGCACATTTTCATAGAAGAGAGACTCTTCCCAGTAAGTTCCTACTAGGTCTCAGAGCTCCTGAAGGCTCCACTGGGTAGCAGAGCACATTAATTAGTCTGTGTAAATGCAAAAGCAGGCACAAGGCTGCGTAAGGAAGGCACTGAGCTGCTCTGGGCACTGAAGTGTGGTAACTGGATTTCTCTGGGGAGAAATGAGTCAAGAGAGCTCAGGAGACTTGGAAGAGAAAAGGGGAACAAGGCAACATGGAGGCTCTGCTGCTGAGGTAGCTGGAGGACTCTAAAGAGGAAAATCTACGATTCACCATTAGGTAATGTATGTTGTGGCAAGAGGAATCCTCCACATGGCATTATGCTAGAGCAAAAGCCTGCACTGCAGATGAGTGGTGTTTTGAGCACAAAACAGATCACCAAAGGCAAGTTTCAAGTAATGGGATGAAGACTCACAAACATGTCTAGATGTTAAGGCAATCTGCACACTGATGTCCCTTAATGAAAGCAATCTCTGAAGGTATGTCATGAGGAGCAGGTCAGCTTCAGCCTCCCCAGCCTTAATCATCCTTAGAAGGCTGTGAGCAATGTCTATACGAGGTAGAGCTCTCAGACTCTCCGCAGCCATCTGTCTTATGCAGTCATCATTATCCCAATCCCTACCAGATCTGTTTAGTATGTAATGGACTTTCATATGTAACATAGGCCAAAGGACTCATGGTCTTTACTCATGAACCTGACCTTCCCCAAGCCTTCCCTATGTGGCAGGTGGCAGTCTATTCCCTCAATAACCCCAAGTCCATGGGTCTTGTGTGATGGCTCTTTCCACAAGACTCCCACACTCACTAATAAACCCATTAGATGTCCACATCTGCTATGAATCAGCTGTCCCCATCATTCCACTGCCATCCCGACCCAAGCTGTGAGGGTTCCTCTCCTGGCCCACAGTCTCCTAGCTGAACTTCCACTCTCCCACTCTTTATCTCCCATTTTGGACCATGGTCAGCAAACCAACATAATTTTTAAAAAATAGTTAAAAACTTAATTCTTTCTTCTGAGTTCAGAATAAAAACTGAGTTCATTAAAAACCCTACTCACAGGGTTTGACCAGACCTGGCCTTCTAACCACATTTCCTACCTCTGTCTTCCTGTGTATCTCTCTTCTCTGCCTCTGTCTCCCTTTTTCCTTTCCCTCTTCCCTCCCTCCTCCATATTCTATCTTTCAGTGCTAGGGGTCAATGCTAGAGCCTTGTACATGCTACACGATCACTCTATCACTGAGATGCACTCCTCACCCACCACCCCTCCATTCTGTCCCTTCTCTTCTCAAATACTCTAAGCTTAGCACTACATAGAGCCAGACAGCAGCCCCTTGCTGCCCCTATTGCTCACTACCCAACTCTCCATTCAAAAGAAGTCACTTAGAGCCCAGCGCAGCGCCAATCCTCAGGTTTAGCACTACGGCTGTCAGACAAGTGTCTTGCTGGCTTATTTATCAACTTATTATTTGTCGTTAAGTCCCCTCAGTGGACCATGTCCATGAATGCTTGGTCTGTGGTCTCCATGGGCGCTACACCCCCAGCACCTCCACCAGCACTCGCAACACAAGAGTTATCAACTCTGAACCAGCTGAACAAATGAATGACTGCTTCATAGCCTTGTTATCATTACACACAGGCTGGGGACATGAGGTGAGGGCTGGAGATCCAGCACCAGCCCAGATGGTGGCATCTTCAGCAGATCTAAATTCTGAAACGAAAGCAGATGTGCCAGTTATTAAATCAGGGCAGCGCCCAGCAGGAGAGTAATCACAACCCTGAGTTAACACTGAACTGAAGACCACAGTCTTCGGGGCACAGAGTGTACGAGCAAACACATAAATGTTGTTAAAGATACTGGGAGGCAGAACCCGAGGCTCTTCATCTCCCCTGAGCATCTGCCTGCTCCTTCATGCCAAGGCTCTATCCTTGAGCTAGATCTCGATCACATCTTTAAAGCATCCACACCAGCACCAGCAAATAAAGATCCATTACCTCAATCCAAAGGTCTCCAAGCACATTGTAATTATAGATAACGCCTCCTCCCAGCTAACAGCTAGGAAGGGCCAGGCATGGAGGCATACTCAGCTTCACATAGTGAGTATTCTTGTATGAGACCAGCACATTATTCCAAAACCACCAGGTGGAATCCTCTACAGCAGTGGTTCTCTGTGGGTCATGACCCCAAATCCATCAGAAAACATAGATATTTACATTGTGATTCATAACAGTAGCAAAACTATAGTTATGAAGTAGTAATGAAAATAATTTTAGGATTGGGGGTCACAAAAATATGAGGAACTGTATTAAAGTGTCACAGCGTTAGGAAGGTTGAGAACCATAACTCACCAGGATAAGAAATTTGGGGTGCAGAGCACTGCCTTTTGCATTTCCTCATTTGCCTCTTACCCAAAAAGTAGTTTCAAAATTTGACTGTGAAATCAGTCAAAATTTAATGTAGCCAGAAGGTGAGTCCAGCCAAACCTCATAATGGTAGAAAATAGATATTTTCTTCTATGAAAGAATGTCTGTTCATTGAATTGTTTGGTTCTCTTTTGTACATGAGAATAACTCAGAATCTCCTCCCCAGAGGACCACAGCAAAACTCTCCCAGACAGTCTGACTCACGCTTAGTGAGCTGAGGAACTGGGAAGAAATTCCCTCAGTTTTCTTACTTTTCCGTTCTATATGTCATCTTCACTGTCTTGGCTTTTCTGAGATCAACTCATAGTGTTTCTCCTTCATTCTTCCAACACCCAAGATTAAAATATTTTCTAAACTTTGGTCTCCAATCTCTTCCAACTACCTGACTCACCTAGTACTCACATATCTTCAAAACCATGGTTTCCTCTCTCACACCAGCTTTCTCGCCTATGGGATAAAAGCATGGCCGCTCTTAGGCCCAATTTCCCTTGGAAATCAGTGCGCGGTCCTGTTTGTCTCTACCCATGATGTAGAGTTCACAGACCTGCATTACCTCACTGCCTTCGGTCCCCACTCAGTCCTCAGCCCTTACACCACATTTCCATGGATTTGGTCCATTGGCATAGTTGTCCACCTGCCACTAAATGTAGAACCTTTTGTGGGGGAAACTAGACAGATCTCACTATATGGTCATGTATAGCCCAGAATTAAATTCTGCAACCCGCAATACTCTCAGACTTGTGACAACCTACCTCCGCCTCATGAGTGCTGAGATCACGGGTGTACATCACCACACCTAAGTAGTTATTCCTAAGGCTCAACCTGGATTAATTTTTCTTAGACATCATTCAACACAAGCTATTTCAAGTTCTTCACAAAGCTAGCCTGGCCAACCCCACCATTAACAACTTGTGCATGACGGCAGAGGTTTGTTTATCTTGAGAGATGTAGTTATTGCCAAGATTCCGAAATTCCAGGAAACTTAGAACCCACAGGCACCTACCACAACCTAATGTGTGACTTTGTTGAAAGTGCTGACTTTAACTTCAATGCTCCTCCTAAGCCCAGCCTTTCTTACTTTCCTCTGTTGCTACCAGATCTTGATCCTTAATGCCACTTCCTTATGGTGATGTGTGTCACCACCTGTTGAGGATCTTTCTGTATCACCTGCTTTAACGTGGGTGGAGGCTTTTCCCCCTCCCAGGACTGAGTCTCCAGTTGACACGAGTCCAGGAGTCAGAAGAAGGAAGGCTACATTTCTCCTGCTCACCTTCTGTTTTCTCCATGCCCACCCCAAGAGAGACTTAAGAACCTTGGAAAAGGAGGTGACATGTTAGACACACAGCCCAGTGTTGCTGCCACCATGAAGCTGCTAGAGAGAAAACATGGCTATCACTTGGCCTCAAAAGCTTTTAGATAATCTCACGATTGATATCTTGACAGAACAAGGATCTCTCCTGTTATTTCCCTGAATTCTCTACAGCTGGTTGACTTCTTTCCAGCTTGGACCCTCCCTGCCTCCATCCCAGATCGGTGGGTTGTCTGGAAACGCTGAGCTCTGGATCTATCCGTGCTCTTTTCGTAGCTTGTTTCAATCTCTACTGCTATGCCCCACCCAACGTGTTCCCAGGAGGCTGACTGCTTAAAAGCCAGGCCAGGAGGTCAGGACGCAAGAGGGCTGACTCCTAACGTCATTCTGACCCCGAGAAAGTCAAAGCATCATGCTTAGTTAACTGTCTGCACACCATATGAGATGAGAGACTCCACTCAGAATCTCATTAACATTTCTGGATGGTGCAGCTCAGAACTTTCAGCCCTATAATGTGTTAAGTCTCTGACCCTCAGAGCTACTGGAGGACAGTATCATTCACATTATATGACTGTTGGTAACACATTAAAGCCACCAGAGAAAGGGCAATGGCAGCTGCATTCACCAGTGTTGCTTCCTCGGTCTCAAAGCCCCCATGTTTCAGGAGGAGATGAGTTTTCCTAAGACAGCTTCTGTTAAAACATAGCTAAGCTTCCATGAAGAGAGCGAGTCAGTTCTCCTGGAAGAGGCTTGTGCAACTCAGTGAGGTCCTGTGATGAAAGAAGAAAGTGGAACTAGGTGGGCAATGGAGCTTCGTGGTGAAGAAATTATCTAGCAAGTTCCAGTCCCCAGGTCCACTTCTAAGTATGCCACCATGAAGAAAAATAAGCCGATCCGCTGGATACCTGCCTACCTGGGAAATATAAACATGCAGAGCTACCTGTAATGGAGTTGGCTGTAATGCAGCCATGCAGTGACATGCATCACTTCGGGTGGAGCTGCCACCAAGGCCCCTCCCTCATGCTGCTTAGTTTCCAAAAGCAGCCAAATACCTGTTCCTCGGAGAATTGAACATTTAAACAAAATAACCCAACTTTCCAAACATAAGGGAATAACGTAATAAATACGGTTCACACAGAGGACCATTACCCAGGTGTGTACTGAAGCAGGCACAGTGGAACAGACTTGTAATCCCAGCGCTGAGGAGGCTAAGGCAAAAGGATCAGAATTTGAGGTCAGCTTGGTCTACATAGAAAAGACACAAGAAAATGGGAAGAAAGGAAGGGGGTAAGGGGAAGCGGGAGAAGGAATTCCTATTTACTGAGACTGTGGAGAATCTCATTCTCATAGATTGCTCTTAGAGAATTCATTACTATATTCACAGGTGTAGTCATTATATGAGTTAGGTATATAAAATAGATATACCAATGAATTTTGGGGTGCCATTGGGTCTGTTTGACTAGCATATTTAAATATAACCATATTTATTGAGGATTAAACTATTATATTTGTTTATAAGGGCAAAAGACTACAGTGAAATGAAATAAATTCTTATACCTCAAGATGATGGATTAAACACATTTCAAACATGAGAAAGCAAGGACAGTGTCATGGCACATGTCTATAATCCTGGGACTTAGGACTCTGAGGAAGAGACAGAGGATCATGAGTTCAAGAGCAGCCTGGGCTACAGAGTAAGAACTTTTCTAAAAACATAGTAACAATAAAATAAAATAGGAAGTGCAAGAACTTCAAGAAATAAGGGAAGGATGTACTAAAAATTACACAGTAGTATGTGCGCTATAACTTCCTTTGTGCTAAATACAGGGAAAATTAAGAACATGTATTCATATTTGTCCAGATTTAAATTGCTTGTATTTAATTCACAGGGATGCACAAGAGCATTAGTTGGGACTGGTGGTAAAGGAAAAGGGACCTGCAGGTGAGGACCAAGTGTAGGAAGGACAAGGCTCATAGTTTTTACATAAAAATCCTGCAAAAAAAGAAGATGGAAGCAAGCACAGTATCTTAATAAAGTTTATGTATACTTTACATAAGCTTTGTATATTACATATTATATATATATAAACTTTATTAAGTTCATATCTATAAACTTTATTTTACATATATTATATCAACTTTATTGAGGCATTATGTATGTACCATAAGATTGACCCATTTTAATGTAAAATTCGGTGACTTTTAGTAAATCTCCTGAGTAGAATAGTTATCAGTATAATCCAGTTGTAGAGCATTTCATTAACCTAGTGAGATCTTCTGGTCCATTTGCCCTTCATCTCTGTCCCCACCCCAGGTCTTGATGATTGCTAATCTAATGTCTGTCTCTATAGCTTTGAGTATGCCTAACTTTTGATACAGGTGATCTTCCTTTTTCACCTGGCATCTTTTGAGGTTCATTTATGCTGCAGCATGCATCAATACTTCACTGAATTTGTTGTCTGTGGTATCCCACAATAAGGATTTTGATCATCTTATTAGGTCATAGGCATTGGTGTTTTCCACTTCTTGCAGGTTAAAAAAAAATGAGGCTATGAACATTCATGCACAAGTCTTTGTAAGGTGTATTGTTTTGAACCATAGGTAAATATATTACCTATACACAAATTTTTAATATTGCAAAAGATAAATAGCACAGCATATGCAAGCAATCTTCTAAAAGAAAAATCAAGAACTATGTGTGTGCATGCTCACAAAGAATGATTTTATTCTGTTAAATAATTAAATAAGTACATAAAAAAGATTAGAAGGCAGAAAGCTAAAATGTTAGCAGTGTTGTCTCTGGGTGATGAGATGGTAGATAATTTATGTGTTTGTATGCTTTTTTGTATTTCACTGAATTTTCCACTGTGAATATAAATTACTTTTGTAATCAGAAAAAGGCACACTGTTATTAAGAGTAGGAAAAAAATCTTTCCCATTCAATTTCTCCAGTGTCTTTACCACTCTATTACAGACAGATTCCCTCACAATAGTCCACAAATGGAGGCAATAGTGCACAGACACCCCCAACCCCTATGATGTTGGTCACAGCATACTGAAAACCACAGAGTTCCCCCAAATACCAATCAACTGCAAAGACCCTGAGATCAGTCTCCATAGCAACCTGACAAGGGCATGACTCTGTACGAGCATTACCAGAGCATGGAGATGGCAGAAGATCCGCCTCAGTCCGTCCAGGGTTACCAAAGGACAGTGGTGTTTAGCTGCACGGCAATGGGGTCAGGCTTCCCAGGGTTTGAGGAGACCAGCGGCTCTTTAAGTGATGAAACATTTAAATCTTAACTGACCGTTTGATTATGGGCGACTGTGAACTGCACTTTCTACTTATACAGCTGCAAATAGATGTCATGATTAAGTATTTTTAAGAATATCATTTAGAGGCCAGTAAGGTGGCTCAGAGAATAAAGGCACTTGCTACCAAGCCTGATGATGTGAGCTTTATCTCCTGGACCCACACACAAGTCTTCTAACCTCCACATATATACATAGCAGCATGGTGTGCCCACACATGCAAACACACATAAATAAATACATATAATTAAACATCATTCAAACTTTTTAAATGTCACTTGAGAGCTAGCTGTTCTCCCTCAGGGCTTACATCTCTTACAGTTTCATCATACTGCTTCACAATTATCCATTTATTCACACAGGATCCACCCCTTATTAATTAGAAGCAAATATCTCAGGTGTCCAAAGATTAGGAAGGTATACATCAGGCTAACATACTGTTAAATAAGATATGCCCCTGTTAAACATATCTTCAGTGTAATTTAAAGCCATACCCAAAGGACTCTGGTTTTTCAGTGCTATGACACATATGATGCAAAGTTTTGACCCCTAGTCTTTTCCCCTCCTCAAAGACCCCGTCTCCAGCCTGCATCAAAGCAGGCCTCCTATGCACACGTGTCCACATTCAGTCTGTATCTGTGCTTTCCGTTAATCACACCACCCTCACATCCCACTACCCACAGACAATGGTCCCTCAGCTAACCCTAGCATGCCCATTTGAAGTGTAGCATCCTCACAGGAGAATACCTCTCAGAGTCTGAGAGGATCCTGGAAGTACACCAGGAAGAGCTTTGGTAAGGAAAGAGAGGCAGCTAAAGTGCTATCAATTAAAGGTGCAGATTACAGGCTCCAGGTGGTCACTTCCTATGGCTCTTGGACTCTGGCAGCTAGACAGGGTCCCAAGAACTACAGAAGTCTCCCTTGCTCAAGACTAAGGAATACTGGCCTACATTCTTATGAAACTGGAGCTTCTCAATCTTGGCACTGTTAATGCTTTGGGTTGGCTAATTCTTTGTGCAGTGGATGGTGGAGCATACCACTCATCCTTAGTTATAACAACCAAGAATGTCTCTGCACACGTTTCCCTGGGGGGATAAAATAATCCATCATTTGAAAATCACTGCAGTAGACTACAAACTCCTTCACTTAGTAACAGAGTATACAGCTTAGAGAAGATGCCCCTAATGGTTAAAAGATGAATTAGTGGACCAGTATCTTGGGATCCCCAAAATACCGTTTTTTAAACTCTGTTCTTAGGGACAGAAGCCAGTACCTTGCACATGTCAGGTAAGTACTGTGTCACTGAGCCCCCAAAGTCATTCTTAGAGACTCTATTCCTCTAGTGAGGTTGTGAAATATTAGTAACAAAGACTTCATCACAACTATCTCAAAGTAGTTCTCACCTCCAGAATATACATGACATATCTATCACAAGAGGTATGGGCACTGTCACCCATCACAAACTATGATGAGACAGGTATCTTCAGGGAGATGTGTTGGGTGCTATACAGAGTTAACCTGTGTTGTAGTCCAACCTCTCTACTGAATCCATCTAGGTTAGAAAATCAGGGAGATGTTAGCATCCTTAAACTTACACTTACTTGTACAGGGGCTGCCTAACACACTGGTGATTTTCATGTTCCTTAGACAAATCCAAACATGGTTTGTAATGAAAACTGCAATACACAATGGCTTCTTTCTCTTCAGCTCCATCCCTTCATTGTCCCTGCTCTTACCAATGGGATTTTACAAGCTGACAGAGCTGCTCAGTTTTCTTAGTAATACGTGAAATCCTTCTTGTACATTCCCACATTTCTGGTGGCAATATCATCATTCTGAGAGCTTTGTGTACATTCTTGGCTATGCACATTTTCCCCAGTTCTAATTTCAGATATAGGGAATAAAAGTGGATTCATCACATATAAACAAAAGTTATATTTGAACCTCAATAATTTTTAAGAGTATAAAAGGCACTGTGTCAATGGATGCTGAGTTAAATTTCTATGTCACAGAAAGTACAGAGTGGAGGAAAATTATTTGGAAGACCTTTCTGGGGACTACAGCAAGTTACTAAATGTAAAAATAAGTGCATTTCAGAGTTTCTAACAGAAGTGTCATTGTGACATTTTAACTGAAAAATGTTCTCTAGGTTCATCAAGGTGGATAAAAACAAGCCTAAGGGAAAAAGTAGAAGTATTGCTATTTTCAGCAAAATCCAAGCATCCTAAACACAGTATTGTTTATGTAGAGGTCCACTCATGATCTGATTTGTACTTGGAGTAGTTCCACTTCAGCAACCCCAAAGTGTCCACAACTGGGTTCTGTTTCTGTCTCTGAATGTCAAGGTCACACAGAAAGAGTTATGAGGAGAGTGACAGAGGACACGCTGGTGTCAAGTGAAGAGTGGGCTTCTGAAGCTTGCCTTTTTTCCTTAACTGAACTCTTTGATGGATTAAATCACCCATGTTATAGAATCAAGGTATAATTATCACATTACACATTTTTTGCATCACTAACTAAAACAAAGAAGAGACCCCATTCCCTCCAATTTTGCTACCAACCTTTCTATCACCTTTGATTTCTCCTTTAAAAAAAATTTTAGCCGGGCGGTGGTGGCGCACGCCTTTAATCCCAGCACTCAGGAGGCAGAGCCAGGAGGATCTCTGTGAGTTCGAGGCCAGTCTGGGCTACCAAGTGAGTTCCAGGAGAGGCGCAAAGCTACACAGAGAAACCCTGTCTCGAAAAAAACCAAAAAAAAAAAAAAAAAAAATTTTAAACATCATTTCACCTCACACAATATAGAGGTTAGTCTATGCTCCTGTCCCTGCCCCATTGTACAAAGTATTTTGAACACATGGTATTCTTGACATTCCCAGAAGGACCATAGGATAATTGTCTCCATCATCTTTCAGATGAAATAATTGACAGGTGAAATTCATCTTCTTTGATCTACACTGACAGCTGGTGCCCAGGCCAAGACCAAGATGGTTCCCATTCGCATTGGAGCCGGGCTCTTCTGAATCCCTGCCTTGAGAAGCACAGACTGGAAGCTGAGAGAAGGGAAGGGGTTTCCCAATCATGTGTTTCAGCTCTTGGAGGGAAAGACATCCAAGCTTTTTGTAATACTTTCTTCCAGGGACTGCCTCCTCCAACCTCTATATTAGATGATGTGGGTGTTCTACAGAGTAGTAATAATTCCAGTAGACAGCTCAAAAAAATGGCCAATAGGATGTCAAGGACAAAAGAAGCTTCACCAGGCAAATACTGGCATGTGAGCTCCCATCCCCAGCCCAGTCATTCCTCTATAGCCTGTTTCCATCTTCCATGTTATAAATAATTCAGTTTCCTTTTCTCTTAAATATCACAAAACCAAGTTGGAATCTTTATGTGGAGGATTCTGCTGTGTCCTTCTCTCCCTCCTCCCTTCCCCTCCCTCCCTCACCAGCCCAGGCAACTCCCTGGGGAATGACCTCTCAAGCTTTAACATTTATTCTTTGACATTTCAGACTATTTGTTAGGCAGTGCTGCCTTCTTGAAATCAAAGTTGGAAAATCTTGCTGAGAAGTCCCTCTTGGCCCTGTCCAAAGGTGACAGGAAGGGCCTGTTAAAACCCAAACACTGGCTTCCTTCCTTAACCCGAGAATCAGGCTGATCCCTACCCACAAACACAGCCCCTCTCTCTCACTCTTCCTACCTCATTGGCCAATAATGTTCACCAGAGCACCCAATATGTCCCCTGCCAGGAGTTAGCAGTGGCTCACTGGGACATGGTGTTCAGTGCACCTGTTGAATAGACTATTCTAATGAGTGTCAGTAAACCTTTAGCCAGCTACTGAGACAAATACTGAACAAGGAAAATTAACTTACCTACCCCAAGTCACTTGCTTAGTGGCATGGCTGAGACTGGGATTCCCGTCGTCATTTCTGTGTGCTACCGCTAGGTGACATCAATCTATGAGAGTGGCCCACATTAGAGCAGAAGTCTCAAGTTCCTACATGCAGGGACTTACCACAGGGAGAGCTGAGCCTCCTGGTGGGTTGAGATGTGAGATGTGGTCCTTCGATGATACCTTTGACATCAATGGGTCGCCGATGAAGCATCCTGCTTAGTTCTCTTTTAAAAGCATGTGACCACACCATAACCAGTGTTCCCTAAAGTATGTGTGTGGAATGTATTAATAGGTGTTAAGTGAAGAATGCTCCAGGTTCAATTATGTTGGAAAACTTGCAAAACAAAAAGGTTGATTGACAGCAGGGGTTCTCAGAGCCTTTAATATCCTAATGTATACCATGAACCCATAAGAGCCGGATAAGCCGTGTAACAATCTCTAAAGTTATCAGATGAATCTTTAGCATCTGATAGACTTAAGGGGAGCATTGCTGGAGCCAGTGATGGGGGGCACATGATTTTCAAAGCATTTATTTAATAGCTGAAATGAGAAAAAATGACTTTTCTGCAAGTTGGGAATTCCAAATTAAGGGAGAACCATAATGCAGTTGCTGAAGCCTTGCCCAGAAAACTGACCCATTCGTGTAGAGTAACAGTTTGTCAAGGCGGCTGACCTGATAAAATGATTATAGTAGCCATTTTGGTCTTCCTCATAACCAAGTTGGCTGTTTGACATCAGGGATGTTAAGCAGCAAATGCCTATTAGGGTCACAAGAAATGCCAAACTAACGGCCAATAAAGATTGAGCCATTTTGTGGATCACTTAGACACAGATTCAGAATTTAAAATCTCCTAGCCATGACATTCCAAAATACGATCTATATTGATGGTATTTCCCGTGGTGCCCACTGACTAGGAAAGACCAGACTCCAGGTCTCCCTGGCCAACTTTATCAGCTTCTTCTCAAGCAAAGGACTTGAGCAAAGCTGTGGCCCTCTGGTGGGAACGTCCAGAGAGTGTCACAGGTCTTGGCTGTGCCTTCTTAGCCAGACTGACCTTTCAGTTGTTCCGGATTTACTCCTTCCCCTGTGACAAGGGACGGTAACAATACTGATGTGCACACAATGCACAGGCTGGATTCAGTTAGCATCCAGCCTGTGCTATGGAATTTTCCAGCTTCCTAGGATTATTTGAGAAAGGACCCTGGAACACTTTGGTTGGCCTATGGGACATAGGCTTCAGGTCACGCCTTGAGCAGCAGGAGGGCAGATTTTGGAGACTGCTCCTCCAAGAAACACTGCCAGTAAGAGAAAGTGATGATGCAGGCTCAGAAAGCCTCCTCTTGCAGAGGCTCAACCCTATTATCATCAAACTCAATGGCACGTTAAGCACCTGAGTGTGTGAGACTAAGTCATACATATGGATACGTATGGCCCCTCTCTCCAGCCGTCCACCTCCTCTTTCTCTGAGGAGTCCACTTGGGAGGGGGACCAGGCTTCATGAATTTTCATCAGCTGCTATTGCAAGCCTTGCAGAGTAAGAAACCCCATGCACATCACATGGACACAAACAGAGCAAAGCTAACACGTGCTCAGAGTAAGAAGGTTGGTGGCTCTTCAGAAGTCTGTAAAAGGAAGCTTGCCAGGCCATATCTGACAGCACTGACGTCATTTTACCCATTACCAGCCTAGGTCCTTGTCCTTCTTGCTGGAGAATGAACTGTGCAATCAAGAGAGGGAAGAAAGTGTCTCTTTAAGGGAAATAGGCCACTTGCTCCAATGCAGTTCCCAAAGGCAGAACCAAGCTTCATTTTGCTGCCATGGTAACAGCATAAAAGTGGCAGAAACAAAGGGAAAGAGAGCTGTGGAGGCAAGCTGGCCCTGTTGGTCCCCACCAAGGCCTTCTCTGGTGTTACTTACCAAAGTCTGGCTTGGTGGTGTGTTCTCAGCTGCTATGACACACTTGAAGGCAGTCCTGGTGGCCACAGTTCTGGAATGCATACCTGTTGGCAGCCTCAGCCCTTGCTCCTCAGACTCTCTCCGTGGCTGAGTGGGGAATCTTGACCACCCCTCCTCTGCACCCACAGGTGTCATTTGACTTTTCTTTTAGTCAAGGGGTGAAGCAAGAGCTCCGTGGTTTGGAATCTCAGAATATCCAGGGTCCATTGTTCTTGACTACGCCACACACCCATCTTTATACACTGAACCTCATCAAAGTTGAGCCCATTTACAGTGAAAAACCTTAGAGGGACTATGATTTGCATAGGGTCAGAAGTTAACACAGTGATCATGCAAAGCCCAGAGGTGTTTCTGATCATGTGTAGTAAATTCATGTGTTTCCTAGTGTGAAGGCCTGGAAGTCCCACCAGAGTTGTCAGTTACGGCTTTTTCTGAAGTTTGAGCTGCTTTCCAGGAATTCATAATCCTGCCTTTTGCCTTTACTCCAAAAAGCCCCAAGTCTGCCATGGGCCTGAGCAGGAAGGAGGCTTTCCACACACGTGCCATTAGCATCCTTTATGATCTGGCAGGGTCTGTGCTCCACAGAGCTCACCCTGCACATCTCACTTCTACTTGTCAGAGGAGCCAAGCCTATCCCCATCAGTGGCTTAACCCTAAGATGCCCCTCCTTATTCCTGCCCTCTGTTTCCTATAGCCTGGAGTATGCAGTAAATTTGAGCAAGGGTTCAAAAATTCATATCCCCCTACAAAGAGAAGAGAGTCCACAAGGAAGACCGAGCTCTGGCAAGCACACTCAAAGCTATTTTATGTTTAGGGGGAGCCATTCTCCAGATGGAAAAGGATCACAAGGCAGAGAGGTCACAGGTCTTCTACCACCCATGCAGAAATATTTTTTTTTTCCTGGTCACGTTGTCCTTTAAGGAGAAAACGAGGCCAGGTCACTCTGCAGAGGTTTCACTCATTGTATACAAAGTAAGAGGACCCAGATCCTACCCAAGCAGGCTTCTGAATCCTGATGTCATTTCAGAACCATACCCGCTGCTGCTAACACATCTCCTTCAAGTCACTTGTGAGTTCAAGTAGGGTTGAAGGAGGAATCTGATTTAGCTCTGAAAATACGCTGTCAGAGCTAGGCTGAGGTTCTCTTGGGAAGTGGGAAGTAGAGGGGGTGGTAACCACAGGATTTCTAGAGCAAAATGCAGAACCAGAGCTTTCCAAGGAAACCTGAGGCTGCACGTAGCTTCCCCCACATCAACCAGCGTCAAAGAGCAGGAGTGGAGCAGGTGGGTAGAGCAGGCAGAGGAGAGCAGTGGAGCCCGAGGCCAGCACTGGACACCGCAGACGCAATTAAAGGGCCAGCAGTTTCTAGTCTGCCTCTCTCCCTCTCCTGTCAAGCTGAGAATTTTCCTCTGGTCTCCCAGAGAAGCCTCAGGAGAGCTAGGCCTACTCTTCACTATACCGTTTTTCCCCCCTTTCTGCTACCTGCCTTTCACATTTGGCATCAAAGTCACATTAAACACCTCGTGTGCAAGTCTGGCGTCAGTGCAGGAGTCAGCAAGCACCGAAGAAGGAAGGCTCCACTCTGCCTAATCCATGACTAGCTTAGTTCGGAGAGCTATGCAGCAATGAACTCATCCTGCATTGATCTGCCCACTTCTGTGCTTGCTCCGGGGGACGGGACCCTCATGGACTGCCTTACGACTGTATCTGAGACTCTTGAACCTTGTTCCACCCTGACTGTGGCCTGAAGGAACTGGGTCAAATTAGAGTTAGAGGAGGTGTCACAGTCAAGTATTGTGCTGCTGCTGCTGCTGCCACACCTATGTAGAGGTGGAGGTGAGGATGGAGGTGTGGAGAACTCAGCTGCAGGAAGGAAATCCCATTCAAGAGAGGAGAGACTGGGAAGCCCAGAGACTACCTTCTTAGCTTCCAAACTGAAGCTACCTAGCATCTGGTCTCTGCTTGGATGAGAATCACATGGCAGAGTTTCAACATATCAGGAGATCTCCCAATGTAGTTTCAGAAGGAAGCTAGGGATAGTGCCTGAAGGATCTTATCTTGAGGTGGAGGGTAGGAAGCTATCATGGGGAAGCCTCCAGGAGCAGAAAAGAGGCAGCTTTAGGGGACGAAAGAGTGACCAAGAGTACTCTGAGCTCAGGCATACCCTGTGATGTCACAGGTCACAAGCTATGGAAACCCTGAGTGGTTACGGAATTTTTCTGAGCCTCAGTTTCTCGTGGATAGAAAGTTCTAGTTGAGTAGGTGCTTCCTATGATAAACAAAGTGATGATTGTGAATGCTCCATTGTGAGCCTAATTTGGGGCATTTAGCCCTTATTTCCATGACTTGGCCACACAACCTAATGATGTACAACCCCTATAGACTGTGTCACTTACAGGTATCCAGAAACTATCACCTTCTCACTCAGGATGTAGTTGAGTTCCACAGTCTCCAATACACACAACTGTCACCTCTCAAATATCTCTCCAGAATAAATAAATAAATAAATAAAAGAGTACCAGAAAGTACCTGACAAGCACACTGGGCTCATGGGTTATCCAGGCATGGAGCTCTACCACAAAATATCACAGGACCAGACCATGTGCTTAAGGCCAAGAAAGCCTCTATGAACATCTGCCAGTGAACTCTGAACTCAGAAGGTTGGGAAACTACAGGTCTGGATGGTGACACTCTTGAGCACCCCAATATGGCAACCTTTCTGGACTGAGCTCTGCTCTGGTGGTACCCTGTGCCAGCTCTGCCTGACCCCAAGGCTTAACGGGGAGAATTTCATGACACTTTAGTACCTAGCAGGAATCCAAGGAAATGACAGGCCTTGAGACCAGATATCCTTTTCCAAACCCAGACAGGTCTGTCCTCTGCCCAGCCACCTTCCTGCACTTCCTAGCATTCACCATAGTCTCTGCCAGTACCATTGTATATCATCTCAATTCTTACTGGATCTTCTCACTCATGGTACAGAACCTTACCTCACACTTCACAGGCACAATAGAAGCTACCACATAAAGACTCCCTTATTTTCTTGCCCCTGAACCACTGAACAAACCCACAGCTCTATTCTTTCCTCTTGCCTCCTGATATATAAGAAGGTCTCACACTCCACTTGGCTAACACTAGCAAAGTCCTGTCCCCTCCCATTTTCTCAGGGGTTATTCCCACCCACTATCTATGCTGTGTATTGGCAGGCTCTGTGCATGAGATAACACAGAGCTTAAATATCTTGCACGAAAAACCAAAGTTCTTCCTTGAATTCACATACTTTTCCTTGGTCCCAAGGATAGTCCCAAATATCAGATATCTCTGCCCCGACCCTGATATCCTAGAACCACTGAGAATATACAAAAGTGAGGAGTTAGTGTAACCTCTATCACACAGCAGGCTACTCTTATGAACACGGGCTTGCACTGAGGGCAGGAAGGATTCAAGCAGACTTGTGCAGGAGATAAAGTGAGGGAGGTCATACAGAAAAGCACCAATCTCATCTTAACACTGTCACACATCCCACCTTGCTTGGTTTGTTTCTCGTTTGCTTCCTATGTAACAGAGCTCCAGCAAGCCCCAGTGAGGCCCAGAGAAGGGTCCACATCCTCCTAGTATCCTTTCTCCAGCCCTTGTTCTCTGTTTCTCTTACATATTGCTTGCTTTCCTTCTAAAAGGAAGCGAATATAAAGTAAAGAAGGCATTTAAGCCTTTGTGCTTGTAGTGGGGACCAGGATCCAAGCTTGGTCGGAGAGAAATGCCAGCTCACCTCGGCTTTTGACTTTTAATAGGATCCAGGGGCTCTTTTTCCTCCACCTTCTGGAAGCCCATGTGAGCCCTGCCAAGACAGCTGGACCAAGGTGAGTTTGGGTGTTCGTGTGATGTGTCTGTATATATGTGCATGTCAAGTGTCTCTCAGTGATAAGAGACTGGCCTGTAATCTCAGAGATTAATCTTTTTCTAAGTAAGTTCACAGAAAAGATAGAAAACTACTCCATCCTAGGGAGAACCCCACAGGCTTGCTTTCACATCAAAGAGAAAGGCTCCCCCACCCCACTCCCAGGTCCCTTTGTATATCAGCTCCGAAGAAAATACCTCTACAAGTCTTAGTTTCTTAAACAGCAAAAAAACTCCCCAGGTACCAAAGGTATCAGTAGCCCCAGTGGTGACTGCAGGAATCGAGTTTGAATCTTGCTTCTGCCTGCCATGCTATGTGATCCTGCTTGGACCACTGAACCTCTCTGAGTACCTAATAAGATGAAGAAGCATTTTATCATAGGAATCTGAGGTACCTGGAGGATGCTCCATGAACCCAACCAATGGGACGTATTGCAAAACCCTCTGGCTAGCAGAACTGTGCTGGAAACGTCCATAGCAACATAATATCAAAGTGGGAAATAAATTGTGGGGCCCTGGGATTGCTACATCTTTAATATTCTTTGTAAAACTTCCAAATAAGAGGTCCGATGCAGTCATTTCATTAGAAAATAAAGTGTTTATTAAGAAACTATACACTGAACACTCCTATAAGTCTCTGTGGAAACACAACGCCCCATTGTCATAGCACAAAGTGAAGAGATGGCAGAGTAAAAGATGGATGGAGCCTGGGAGGCTGGAAATGAGGTCATGATTTACAACAATTAAAAACATCATCCTCAAACTTACTCCTTAAAGCCACACTCAGGAGAAGACCTGAACCCAAGGGATCATCTGAGTGTGATGGGGAAGAGTTCAACAGAGAACCATGGGGAGGAGGGTGAGCAGTGCTGGGAGGGACTGGACAACTACAGATCTGGGGGCCCTTGAGGAACCCTGAGCCTAAAGTGACACTGTGGAGGCCACTCCAGGTCCTGGGAAAGAAATTGGAAAGCTTTGTGCTTATATACCCCCATGGAGGTATCTATAGCATCAGTCTGAGCACCTGACATGATGAACCATCATCTGCAGGCCCTAGGGAATGTAACCTAGGGAATATATATGCTCTGTCTTCCAACTGCTGTGCAACACTACACCAGGACAGACTGGGCTTTACTAAACACCATGTTGTCTCAAGAACTGAACTTGGGGTACTCCATATTCTTTCCCATAACAGGGACACCCATGGAACTGGGAGAGCTGGGCCAAGCCAAAATTCACTCAGCCAATACTTCAGCCAATCTGGCAAAGCTTTCGAGCTCTGAAAAATGTGTCTTTCCTATTATGTAAAGGACGATCAACCCCTTCCCTCTCCCCAGAGGGTCAAGCTGAAAATGGGGGAACAATCCCTCTTTGGGAGAGGATGGCTACGGAGCAAGACAGGAGTGAAAGCAAGCACAGTGAACACACATATCCAGAGACCTGGATGACAGCCCATCGGTGCCATGGGAGGGGCTGGAGGAGGCCAGCTTTTGCTTCTCTTCCCCTTCAGTTCCTCTTGACCTTGGCATGAGGATTCCACTGGGTTCCAAAAGTTCTCAGAGTCAAGAATAAGCGGAAGTAGGGGAGAGAGCCAATCCCGAGAGCGTGAGCTAGGAGGAGCGGTCTTGGCCCCTGATTCCCTTGGTCCCTTGTGGTCCTAGTAAGATGTGGCCAATTCATAGGCAAGACCTCCTGCAGCCAGTGCTTGTCGAAACTGCAGCTCTAGTGACCCAGGTAGAGCCAGCATAAACTCTTCCCCAAGAACTTACTAACATTGCACTCAGTGTGAGCCATTCCAGAGAGAAGAAGAAGGAGGGGCCAAGTGTATCCACAAAAGAAAAAAAGAAAAAAAAAAACATGTATGATTTTTTTTTCTCCACACACACACACATACACACAAAAATAAAAATAAACCAACAAAATGACTGTCTTCCATTCTTCCCTCCGAGACCTAATCTGCAGCCAATACTTGGGCCTGGATCCCCTTCCTCTTACCACGCCGTCTCCACCTCTGCTTAAGAGTCCTCTGTGACTCTTCCCCGCTGGAGGCTGTGCAGGGCGACGAGATCACTGAGAGGACAGCATGGAGACCCCACGCTTCCAAGTCGGAAGGTGAGACTGGAATGCGGCTGGACTTCATCAGGCTTTCTTGAGATGGTTGGGTCAAGAGAATGGCTAGCGTGTTTAAAAGGTAGCTCCTGGTGCTTGGGTTTGTATTCTCTTTACTGGCTCTAAAGATGTCGGCAGGAGCTGCCTCGGAGGCTCGGAGACAAAGGAACACAGTGATGACTGGAGTGGGGGGCAACCTGCCAGTGGTCCACGGGATACACACCCATCTCGGTGGTAAAGGGTGCTGGAGCACTGGTGGCTCATGCAGTTTCTACTTAGCATCCCTGGATCCAAAAAGAACAATGCCTAGAGCTTCCAACCTCTCAGAGGGCCCATCCTACCAAGGTGACATCAGAACAAGGAGGTTTAAAAGGAGTTTTTAAAAGCCATGACGTCCTTTGCTGAAATAAACATTGACATCCTCAACATAGATGCCATGGTTAAGAGGCTTGGAATGTCCGGAAAGGCTTATTGGATTCAACATAATTTCTCTGAAACCTATAAAAAAACAAAAAGAAAAAAAACAGAAAAACAGAAAAAAGCAAAATAAAGTAAAAACCAAAACCCCCAAAGAAGATCAAAACTAAGAGGGGAAAACAGAGAGGGAACTCGAAAGGGGAAACTCTAGAGCTATAGCTACAGATGTATACCGGGAATAGCCAAAATGAGTCGCCAGCAGAAGGGAAGGACAGGGATTGTGGGTAACTTAAAGCAAGCATGCTCAGAGAAACTGGAAACACTCCATTTTGCTGGGAACTTGACTGAACTGAGAAAGGGGAGTGAGCATTGACGTTGCATTGGGAGTTTGGCCTAGGACTGTCATGGAAGAGGGAGAACAGACTCATCGAAGGGAGTCTTGGTCTATAACCTTGTGTCTGGGAGGAAGAAACCCTGACAATGAGCTACTGGGGAGACAGGAAAAGGGGTGTGCGTGCACACTACTATTCCCAGAGGAGGTGGGGAAGAAGGCTCTGCTTTACCAGACCTCAATATCCTTAGGGGTCAAATTCTAAGAAATACATTTCTTAGCACTCTCAACTATACAAGGAGGTAGGGAACACTATACTCCCAAGCCTATACTCTTTTTCTTGTTGACTTCTCATCTGATATTGCCAGGGCTGTGAAAGGCTTAGAAAATGACAGCTGAGAACTCAGTGTTCCCACAATTCCACGTTTTACAGGGACTAGAGACATTATGAAGGAGTATGTAACACAGCTGGCCACAAGGTCATAAGTTACCTCAAGAAGAGGAAATTTCTATGACAGCTTGGTTCCTTTCTGGCCGTATATCCAGGGACAGAATGGGATGTTCAGAAATATGGATATTCCTAATCAAACTCCAGAAAAGGGTTGCTCATTCAATCTCAGATTGTAAAAATGCCTATTTATGTGGGGGGAGGGGTCAGTGAACAGAGAAACCCCATCTTTCTATGAAAACCATATACAGAAATGGAGAGGGCACATGGCCCCTGAGTATTAAGCATACATGATGGGGAGAGGCTAAAACAGAGTTCAACTGTATTGAGACTTCCCCCACTCTCCCTGCATAGGACACAAAATGATCAAAGCAGGGATGAGTCATTTTGGCTGTTTTGTTACCTCTGTCTGCAGGAAGTGAAATCAGTTTATAAAAATAGAGGGTCTCCTTTGTTCATGGTATAATGTTAAGAGGAATGTCAGTTTTCCATGAGCTGTGATAGTTGTTCTGTGCAGAACCCCAAGCAGGGGATCTCACACGTGACAGGGTAGGACAAGATGTCCAGAAGTTTGAGCAGCCTTCTGAGGAGGTTTACGATACCACTGTTTCTTCCTAGGTCATGGTCCCTTTCCGGCTTTCCTACATTCCTTACCTTAGCCTAAAGAAGCATCCTCCTCTGAAAGAGATTCTTCTCGCTCAGGGGACTTGAATACTAATCTCAACCTGGACACCTCACTGTACCCTAGTTTTCTGAGATGCGTGGGGATTTATGGGTCTTTGGGTCTTAAGAATCAAAACTGGCAGGGAAGGGGTCTTCACACAAACATGTCAAAGGAAGCAACTCACCATGCGACCTTGGGTAAGACACATCCCCACTCTGGACCTCAGGTTCCTCATATATATAGTGAGTTGATGGGACTAGATGATCTCTATTGTCCTTCAAGTTTAATATCCCATGATTGTCTATGTTTGAAAAGACCCCTGGCAGAAGAGGCAGACATGGGGGATTAATGGTCAGTATTAAACCCCAAGTGCAGAACCTTGGGGAAGTCTTGTTAAATGCACAATGCCAGAAACAGAAATCAAGTGCTCCCAGTGCCTGTATCCACACTGCTTTGCCTGATCCATTTTATGTATAAAATCTAATCATTTTCCTGCATATCACACAGTGGCATTATCAAATTCATCAAGTTAGAGTCAGGGAAGAAAGATTTGCCATCACCATGAATTCTGCCCAGTCATTTTCCTAACCTGTTTTCCCTTGATTAGGTTTAACACCCTCCAAATATTCCCGTTGTAAATATCCTGGGTGCCATTTCTGAGTTGGACAGGAGGAGTTTTATGCCTTGAGAGATGATTCTACGGGACCCAAGATGCCCTTTCTGGCTTTGTATCCCACAGAAGAAATGTCCAAGAGGGAAGAGATGTGATGGGGCTGAGGGTGAGACAGGGGGATGGCTCCTCCCATTTTCTCTAGTCATTGTCAGGGTAAAAATTTTTGGAACAACAAAAGTTACAGTTTCTGTGGAGACTCTAAGGCTCCAGGCCTCATGAAGGTGATATCATTGCAGCTCCTGAGAGAGAGCTCTCCTCTAGAGACTATGCAACATCCATGGGCTGAGGAAGGCTCCATGTCAGATCCTTTTCAGACCAGGGCCAAACCTGCCTCAGTCCCTGCCAAGGTCCCTAAAGCTGCCTCTGTAAACATGAACATTTTCTCATATGAGCCAGGATTTGAAGTTTGTTTTTTCTGGAACTCGGTCCCGGGTGGAGCCTTTCCAAGATTCTAAAAGCTGAAGCTTGATAGCATGAGAGGCACCACTCCAAACTCCTGCACGCCCCCCCCACCACCACCACCACACTCCTCATAACAACCCCAGAAAATGAAGGGAAGACATATGCTCAGAGGAGGGCAAAGTCCTGGACCACAGGAAATGTAAGGAGAAGGCGAGATGGGCAGAAAGAGGGCTAGAGAGAGGCAAACACTCCCTAAGAAGGACTTGCCCACAGGTGGCCCAATGAAAAACTTCTTCTGTCTGTCACTGGCTCTCCCCAGAGTCATTCAGCATGAAGGAACTTGTGGACCCTCTGTAATTCAGAACAGAGCCTGGACATCAGGGATTGTCAAAGTCTGAGAAGCCAGCCAGAAATTCTAGGATCGCTCCAGGAAAGGAAAGGGAGTTGTAAGGGATGTGGAGAGGAGGAAAGGGATGTGGAGCACCCAAAGGATTGAGTGAGAGGTTTTTGAGCCTACCCCCAAATGACCCAAGAACAGACTAAATCTGCATGGCCAAGTCCTCTTGTATCCTTAGCAGAAAGGAAAGGCTAGTTCCCCTGGCTGTGCAAAATGCAAAATGAAGCCCAGAACCTCAGACCTCTCTGTTTCCCAACATTTGTATAAGCCCCAAGCATCTCTTCCTGGCTGAGGTTTCAACCCTGCAGACTGACTAGCAGCCATCCGCTCTCTAGCATCTGTAGTGGCGAGCATCTTCCTGTGTCTCCTGCCTACACTTTCTGCTTCTAACGTTGGAATCTCAGGGGCCTCTCCTTCTGTTCCCCTTTGTTATCTAGCCTACTCATAAAGTTCTTATTTTAGGATAATTTTCCAATCCTCTCTCTTCAAATGGATTTGTCACCTTAGAGTTGTTATATCACAAGAACGAACTGAAATACATAGTGTTCTGGTGTTAAGATCCTGAGTAGCTTATTATTATTAAAAGGGACACAGAAGCCAAGGCAATTCTGGTAGGAAGCCTACCCTACCCTAGTCAGAACATCATTCTTGTGGCAGTCTCCTCTCCTTTCTCCAATAGTGAGAAGGAGTAAAATGTTATTGAACTACAATTCCAGCAGATCTAGGATAAAGAAAGCCTGGAGCCGCCGGGCGGTGGTGGCGCACGCCTTTAATCCCAGCACTCGGGAGGCAGAGCCAGGCGGATCTCTGTGAGTTCGAGGCCAGCCTGGGCTACCAAGTGAGTTCCAGGAAAAGGCGCAAAGCTACCCAGAGAAACCCTGTCTCGAAAAACCAAAAAAAAAAAAAAAAAAAAAAAAAAAAAAAAAAAAAAAAAAAAAAAAAAGAAAGAAAGCCTGGAGCAAAGTATCAGCAGACATACCACTGTTCACCATGGAATCCAAAGATTCATTATCACGTCAGTCATTGTGTACAGATAATTGATTATCCTCCAATATCCTAAAAACTGTATAACATTAACTCAATCATATTTTCAAAAATGTCTAATGTTATTTTATAGCAATTTGAATTTGAATCCAGATTTTTCTAATTCAAAAATACTTGAAATGACCTACTTGGAAATAAGACCGCTTGCTGAAAAACAATTCTTAGGAATAGGTGTTAGAGAGAAAGGCAAGTCAGGATATTCTCCAGTGACAGGAACCTGTCCCTCCCAGAAATCCCTGAACAAAGGACTGGTTTCTTTCCTCACAAACTCCTTCTATAGAGATCCACATAGTCCCATGCCATGCCACTTCCCTCATGCAACACAACACAGACTAGCTTTTCCCTGGATCCCCGTCACTCTGGCAGGAACATGTTGCTTGGATTGGGGCCTTCCAGTAAGGAATCCCAAACTCCATCTTGGCATTAACCACACTTGGTATTATTTCCTGGAGTTCAGGCAAAGAAGGATAAAAACTAGCCTATGAAGAGGAGGCAATATGGAGTCTGGCTAGAGGAGCAATTATCAGGACAGTTGTATTTGCACAAAGAGTGGAAAAGCCAAGCATAGTGCTGAGGGAGATCTGTTCAGTGTCCTGGCCTAGCCACCATGTGAACAGAGAATTCACAAGGTTGAAGAAAAGTTCCATCCTATGTAAATGTCTCTTGGCTTTATTTTTTGCCTAGGTGTTGTCTCCTCCAAATGCATGGGGAGAGGATCACCACAACATCTTTGGGGACTATGGGTTATGACGGTGTCGTGCTGGACCTTTGCTTCACTAGGGCAGTTGCTCTTCGGAATCTAAGATCTTTCTTCTCCTGTAACCAAATTCAATCAAAGTCCAGAAGTGTTTGGCTCAAGTCGTCAAGCCTCAAATCTTAGTCTTGCTGGCTGCAGACTAGATGGCTTAAAACTCCTCTCCCCTTCTGTAATTCAAGCTAGCAAGCCTAGCCCACAGGCTACAAATGGCCCCAGACCTGCGCTTGGGTTCTCGCTCTCGCTCATATTATCCCCCCTCCGCCACTCCATTTCTTCCTCCTCTCCTACTCCCATCCCAAACAAGTGAATTCATAAAACGTTTTCAGAGTTTTACGTTCCAGCATTTCAAATTTAGACGTCATACTTAAACTATCACTAGTTGTAGCTTGTCTTAAAAACCTAAGGGTTCTGGCAAAGCTGAACCAATAGTTCTATACAATAATAATCACCCGAGGCGAACAGTAGCTGTGTGGTTCCCAGTTCACCATGTCCCACCACTCCTCCATACTTTCACTTATGAAGTCTTCCCACCTGAGTCTGATACGTGGCAGTCGTTAGGCCATGCCTGTACATTAAAGAATACCGTGGAGGGCATGGCATTCAGCACTCACGAAGTGTCCCTTTCAAACAAAACGAATTCTTTCTCTGGTCATGATTGACAATTACAAAGAAAGTCTTTCTATAGCGTGAGATCAAACCTGCCATCTCCAAGAGACCGCTCAGGAACCCAGCTGTATGCATAGGAGGGTACTGTGTTGAGGAATGAGGTTCTCAATAGGAAAATCTATTTTGGCTGATAAGATAGCTCAGCAGGTAAACATGCTTGCCTCCAAACCCGAGGACCTGAATTTAATCCTTGGGTCCATTATAGCAGAAGGAGAACAGTAACTTACACAAGTTGGTCTCTGACCCTATATATGTACCCTGGCAAACACACACACACACACACACACACACACACACTCACACACACACACACACACACACACACACACACACTCACACACACACACACACTCACACACACACACACACACACTCACACACACACACACACTCACACACACACACACACACACTCACACACACACACGTGCGCAAACACACATTAAATAAACGTAATTAATTCTTAGACAAAAGAAAACCTATTGGGGGCCACCAAAAACACCACTGCCAGAAGTGAATGTGGCAATTGTGTCATCCACAGTGCCTGATATGAATAAGGTGTGTGAAAAACAGTCCTTTGGCTTTTAAATACAGATGTTATATTTCCTGGGGTATATACAATATCATAATAAACATGTTGCAAAGGCTTCTATAGGATACTGAAATGTAACTGAGCTTGCACTATCCCTGCTATATGCTTCATGGAAGAATACTGAACACAGTCTCCTGGCTTCAATACAGGGTAACCTTTCCTCTAAAGTATCCCCAATACTGCTGAGAAAGTATAGAATGAGATTTCCTGGCCTACTGGTTTGCAAAGCCAAATCTGGTTCCAGTTGTATGGATCTGGCTCAGAAGGAAGGGGCTGAGGCTAAGGTATTCCCTCATGCAGGCATGCCCATGGAAGTCAGATGGAAAACCAAGTTTGGGTGAGATAAAGTACACAGAACCCTGAGATCCTAAGATACAAGCAGACGTCCTGGGAGAATCTTGGAACTCTCAGCTCATTCCTAGGGAGAACGAGAAGAGCTTCACATAAAAGGAAAAAGGACACTATACTGGGAATAGTGTCCTTGGCATTAATAAGACTATCCCAACAATAGGCTGATCTTGGCTTACATGAGTGAACTGTTAGTTCCCCCAGAAGGTAAAATCCCTTCTACCCCACGACATGAATGAAGTCATCTTTTAGAGCCCAAAACCTCCATGTTCTACAGAATTATATCATAAAACATCTCTACTATCCTCAAAAATTGCTATATGGGAGATAACATGAGGTTGTTGTGTATCTCTTTTTCTTGATCAATTGAAAGGAAAGAAAACCCCAGGTATTAATAGACCATCTGCCTTTCTTTCCTTCACTTCAAAATATCTTTTACGTTAAGTACACTTTTTCCTGTTTCTTGATTCTTCGGACTCTTTTCAAATGTTTAAAATATCAGTAAAGTGTAGAGAATATCAAAACTCCATACCCAGTGCCAAGCATTAACAATTTTAATCCTTTGGCATCTTCTTTTCAGCTCTTTTGAAGATAGTCTATTATAATCCTGACCAGGAACTCACCTGTGTGCATCTAACACCCTGTTTCTCCCCACCCGAGCTGACCACTACTCTGAAGCAGATAACTGGTACAGACACTCCTACCTTTGTACCACCCTCAGCCAGATTATAGCATTGCTTTGCATAGTTTTTAAACTTTAAAATGAGACTGATTTTTGTTCTGTGAGACAAGGTCTCATGTTGTCAAGTCAGCCTCGAACTTGCTAGTATGTACCTGAAGAATGTAGTAGTTTGGATGAAGAATGTCCCCACAGACTCCTGTATTTGAATATTTTGTCCCCAGGTAGTGGCTGTCTTCGGGAAGGTTAAGGAACCTTTAGGAGGTGGAGTCTCGCTGGAGGAAGTGTATCACTGAGAGTGGGCTTTTATTGTACAGCCTCACTCCCTTTCCTACTCACCCCTTCTCCCCCACCCCCCTACCCCTGCTCTCCCACTCACTCCTTCCTGTGTGTGGACAGAAGTCTGATCCTATGATCAGGCAGCTGCCTGCTACGGCATCTGTGCTTTCTCTAATTGTTGCCATGACTTTGCCATACTGATGGACTCTAGCCCTCCGGAACTGTAAGCTAAAGTAGATTTTTTTTCTCCCTTCAACTGCTTTCCATTGGGTATTCTTCCTCTGCAAGACAAAGGTAACAACCTGCAGTCCTGATCCTTCTTCACCCCCTCAAATATTGGGCTTACAGGCTTGTCCCACCAAACCCAGCAAAACAGGATGCTTTCCGGTATTGATGCATTAGTTTTCATTTATTAACTTTATTTAGTTAATTGTTTTCGTTGCTGTTTTTATTTTTTCCTGTGATGCCAGAAATGGAACCAAGGACTGTTTGTATGGTAGGCAGGTATTCTCCCACTGAGCTAGATCCTCAGTCCTCCATTTATTGATTTTTTAATTGATGGCATTCATTGTGTTAAGGTTACAAATTATTTTCTAATTCTATCAACTGTTAGTTGTTTTATATTTTTCTATTATTCAAAAAAGTCACAATAAAAATGTTATACACATGTGAGAGCAACATTCTGGAACAAAAGTTAGCAATTCTCCTGTAAAGGGCCAGATTAAAAAATATCTTAGGCTATGGATACTGTATAGTTCTTTTGCATCTACTTAACTTTGCTAGTGTGGCCTGGAAGCTGCTACAGATAAACAGGAAACAGGAAATATCCCCTCAAAAAAACTTCATTTACAAAAGTGAGCAGGGGTCGGATTGGCACATTTACTATCTCTGCCCTAGAGCCTCATTTCTCAAATGCAACATGTGAGCCAGCAGCTTTAGCAACAGCTGGGAATTTGGTGGAAAGAAAGGTGCTTCCAGATCGCTGAATCAACATCTGCATTTTAACAAGCTCTTCATGTGATCCCTGTGCACAGAAACATTTGAGAGGCACATCTTTTGAGGATGTTCCTTTGGAGTATATAAATACTTAACTCCACTCTATTGCTGAATATTTTCCCAATGTTCATAAAACTCACATTCCTGTAATCACTAAATGGATGAACAGTTTGCCCTGTAATTCTATACCTGATGTTATTGGACAGTTGTCCTTCCAAACTGAAGAGTGGTACATACTACCTTGTAATTTCAACATGAATTTCTGAGGTAGAAACATAAGTGTTACTTTTTTCTTATGTGTGGGAAATTTTATTTATTCTGTATGCAAATCCCCTGTTGGCTGCACACACTGGAGTGTGTTCTCTTAGGTTACTGCTTGTCTTTTAACTTTGTATAAAGGTCAAAGATTTTAAGGATATAAATTAATGAAGTCATATGTTGGGTGTATTGGTACATACTTGTAATACCAGCACTCTAGTGTCTGAGGCAGAAGAATTGCAACAAATTTCAGACAAAACTAGGCTACAAAAAAAATAATGATGTGCTCAAATGTATTAATCTTTCATTTCATGTTATTTATAATCTATTCCAAAAACTATTTCTTTTCTCAAAATCAAATCATATTCTCTTATTAAATGGCTATATTCCATACTAAAGAATTCTAAATACTTTACATGGGGCTTTTCATTCAAGGACATGGAACCTGCTGTTCTTGGTGACTATCTAAAGTGTGAGGAAAGGGGGGAAATGTGCAATTTTGCAGTGAAAAACCTGGCAAACATCCTAGCCACGTAATCAGGGTTAACATCCCCATGTTGTAAGTGATGTCAAGGAGTAATACTGTCTCTCTACATTATTCCTCCCTCAAAGCCAGCACTTCAGTTGATAAGCCCAAAGTGATAGACAGTCTACATAAAACCTGACCAATGAGGCCAGAGAGACCAGATCACTAACTGCAGTGTGGGTCAAAGAAAAGACACTGGGGTGGGGATCAGGAAATCAGAAGAGCATTGCCTTTACTTAATGGAACTGTGCCAGCACTGGTTTCTTAGTGATCGTGAATGTCTCCAGATAATAGAGGATGATTTCAGTGGGAGAGGCTGAATGAAGGAGGAACACAAGGCAATTCATCGACTATTGAAACTTTTCTGACTATTGAAAACTAAAGAAGCTTGGTGAAAACAAACAAATAAAAAAACTTTGAAGCTTCACTCGTGTTATTAGTTATTTTGTGGCTGATATAAGTTACTTTACTTTATTGAATAGTTTCTCCTTGCATACTAATTTAAAATGACATGCACAAAAAATCAGATTCCCATTCCTGTCTGTTATGCATCCAACTCTCTAGTTACTGTAGCTATATAGCTAAGGATGACCTTGAATTCCTGATCCTCTTGCATTAACTTCTCAAGTGTGTACCACTATGTTCAACAAAACAGGACACTTTCTTATGTTGCTGTATGTAGCTTTCATTCATTAATTTTATTCTATTATTGTTGTTTCATTTTATTGTAATGCCGGAAATGAAACTTACAGCCTATATACACATTATATGTACATGCCTATATTTTCAGAATGCCCCATATACTCATTTTATACTCATTACTGTCTTATATTCATCCCATAAAAATATAGAAGTTGGCACATCTCTTGCTGTGTTTATACCTTTTAATGTGTATGTTTCATTTTATTTCATTTTTGCCAGATGTTATTTGTTGTAAGTTAAATTTTCTGATTGTGTTATATAATATACTTTTGCTATTGTTGTTAAAACATTTGCTGGTTTGTTTTGTGGGGGACAGGGCATGTGCCATGTGAAGGTCAGAAGGTAATCTTTGGAAGTAAATTCTCTCCTTCTACCATGTGGGTTCCTGGGATTGAATTCAGGTCACGAAATTTGCCACCAACCCCGTAACCTGCTGTGTTATTTCACAGGCCATTGTTTTGATTTTCAGATAGAGTCCTACTATGTAGCTCAGGATGACTTGGAATTCGGTATGAGGTACAGGCTGGCTTGTAGCCCTTCGCTCTCATCCTCCTGGGTGCTGGCGCTACAGAAGTGTATCGGTAGAAATGGATTTGTTTTCATTTATCTATTACGTTACAGAAGTGTACCGGTAGAAATGTATTTATTTTCATTTATCTATTATGTTTTATCAATTTTGCAGAACACCTTAGTAAGTTGCAACAATTCATTTACAAATACCCTTTGATATTCTGTATAGACTGAACATACACCATTCACAATGAGGACTGTCAACTCTCTCATTCCAAGTCTTTTTTTTTCTTGTCATACTGTATTAGCTAAGATTTACAGATTATTTTTGAATGAAAGTCAAGTCGGTTGCCATCCTTATCATTGGATATTTTACATATTTCATTATTTTATATTATAGTTTTCCTTGAGAATGGGGAAATTTTTCCAATTTTCATCTACATTTTTGCCCTTGCTGCTCTCCTGTATTTTCTAATTTGTTGCTGATGATGCTTCCAGGTAGCCTTTTGGAGCTTTTGATCAAAACCCCATATTAGCTTGGAGCCCCTCCAGGATAATACTCAGAATGCAGCACAACAGCCTTCAACAATGAGTGCCTTATCTAAAAGAATTGTTATCCCTCCTCCCTTTATTCTCTAAGGCTCGGAAATTCCTACTAGCTGTGCTTTCAGAGAAGAGAACATTATTCTGTTTGGGGGGTGCCATTATTCCATATAGTAGTCTCTGTCTCCAGTGTGTGGATTGGAGAAGGGTCTTCTGGTCTCCTGGCAATCTGAAGCACGTACATGTATGAAGATCCCTCCAGAGATAAATACACATTTGCCATTATATTTTCTTCTAGACGTTGATCACATCATGCGAACAAATGATCCTCTGCTCATCGTCATTTATTTTGGTACCATTTCTGGTCACAAGGTTATTTAATTGTTTAGCCAGGTCTCCTGTTTTCTGTTACTGCTATGTATTTGGTACAGAGGAGGTACACTAAGCATGAACTTGTACCATCTGGATCAAAGCCCCATCATTTTGCTTTCTTTCTGCATTCAAGGAAAAAATGCATTTCTTGGTAACAAAATTAACTGTTTTCTCGGATACTTTCCATCCAATCTCCTTCCCCAACAAAAAAAGCACTCAGGCCAACAGCTGAAACATGGCACATTCCACCGTGCTTATGCTTTCTCACTACCCACTCCTACTTTAGTGTCACTGTTCGGGGCATCTTAGCATGTTCCCTAGATTCCATCTCCTAGTCTATAATTATCTGTATGCCCAGTAGTTTAAGTCATTCCTATTCTAGTTCCTTTTTTTTTTTTACAGAAATCTATAAATGGTCACCTCTACCTTTTGTCATGTCTACATAACAAATATCTAACCTAATAGGTGATAAAGCAATGTCCTACACGTCACTGTTCCATTCTGGGCCATCCTACTTCCTTAGCTCATTGAAGTTTCAAGATTTCTCATGATTTAGTTCCAACCCTAATATTAATGAATATTAATATATATTCACATGTTCCCTTCCATAATGCAAATTCTAGTTGTTCATAGAAAAGACCACACACACACACACACACACACACACACACACACACACACACACACACACACTTTGAAAATTACCAATGTTGACTCCAAGACTAGATTTCTCCATTCCTCTTCAACTTGATCCTGCTGCACAGTGTGGCTTCCTGACTCCCCAATTTCTAACGGTGCAAGACTCTGGTCATTTTCTGTCCTTCTTTCTACTGGCTTTTCTACTTCATCCATTCTCTGTGGTAGCTTCTCAAGGATCCTCTGACCCTTGAATACTCAAAGTTTTGTTGTGAAATCCCCAATAATCCCAGCAGCAGCAGCAGCATCTTCAGCAGCAGCACTAGGAGACTGAGGAAAATGCAGACTCTCAAGCTCCACCCAGTCAACATCAATCTCATGTCTGAAGAGCCAAGCATTTCAAGTCCCCGCCACCCTTACACTTATCCAGTCACAAACACTTGGAGCCATCCTCCTTTCTTGTCAATGTCTTCCTCATTTCCTGTATTTAATGAACTGTTGGGTTTCAGATGCTTATTTTGTAATATTTCATGTACACATTTCAATCTTCTCTTTGGAAAAGAACACAAAGATCTGGAGACAGACTGACCTGGCTTTCAAATCCCTGTTCTCTACTACCTACCAATTGTATGTGACCTCAAAGCCCTGAGTAAATTATTTAACTTCTCTGAGCCTTAATTTCCCTTCTGTTACATGAGGATATTGTTATCTATGTCACAGATGCCCTTATAAAAAAATTAAAAGTACTCAGACCAACAGCTGAAACATGGCACATTTTACCAAGTGTCCTCTCACGCTTTCTCACCACCTACTCCTACGTTAAGGTCACTATTAAGGGGCTTCTTAACATGTTTCCCAGATTCCATTCATTATATCAATTCATCTCATATGATTATCTAATCATATCAGGAGGACAACACATTCAACAATCCACTGCCCTCTTCAGGAACTATCTGTGAGAAAGTGCCCCTGCATCACCCCATACACATAAGAACGGGCTGCCACCTCAACCTTACCATACCCTGTTTTCAGCAACCAACCCAGCCTTATCCTCTCTTCCCCCATTCACACCCTCTGGTTCAGTTAAACTTTAAACTGGCCACTCCTTGCATGTTTCAGCTTCTATCCTCACTCCCATGGAATGCCACTTATTTTCAAGCTTTTTTTTTTTTTTTCTTATTCAGTTCCTGTTCAACCTTTAAATCATCTAGGATCATTTTCTTTAGAAAATGTGACTTGTGAGTGTCTATTTTATTTGTTCTATTGTCTGAAACCATTTTAAATATATACACTATAATAAAATTTTTCATATGCTTCCTTCTCAAGTCTCAATCAGCTTTTCAAATAAATAAAACTCTACAATCAACATCTACAGTCACTGACACCTGCCCAGGCAATGGGTTAAATGTCATCCATAGACTGTCTCATACACTTTCTCTAGCACCCCCATGATATGGGAATGGTTATGGCACCCAGTTTGTAGATGGGAAAACTGAAGTTGGAAGGGCTCGATAATTAATGCCAAGGCTCCCTTTAAGAAATGCAGAACCAGGATTTGAGGCCAGCCTTTCTCATCTCAGCTCCTCTGCTCTTAAACGCTCTGCATAAGATGCAGAAGAAAAATCAAACCTTTCTATTTCCTATAAGATAAGCCGTATTTTTAAAGAGTAGACTTCTTTTTGCAGAACCATGTGATTTGATTTCTGTCTCCATGTGAATCTATGTAACAATAGATCATATTATTCTCTAATCCTACTTTACTATCTTGACATTTGAAAACAATTTTAGGGATCATAAATGATTACTATGTTAGCCTCAAAATAACTCTGTGAGGTATGTAAAAAATGTTCCTTCCTATCAGCACTTCCTTTTTCCAACTTGATTGTGTGACCCTAGAACCAAAATCCTCAAGTTCCATCTGGTACTCCAGAAGGCCTGACTTTTCTTGAGTCATGGCCATATTGTGCAGGATATGGTCAGTAAGAGGGCAAGGCCAGAGTCCAGCAGGAAATGTAATCAATAAAGTCCAAATCCTAGCTGGTATCAATTTTAAGCAGATTATCTTAGAACAGGGCCTAGGATAATAGAATCACACTGGTGGCACGTTCTAAACTGACAGCCCTAAGAATTAAATAGCATGAATCTATACATTGCTTTACTGGCTCCAGAGTCCCTTGATTAGAGATAACAATGAAATTAATAAAAATGACTAAGAAGGGGAAGAAGAGGGAAGGGAGATCTACCAGATACATGTCAGGAGCAACATCTACAGAGAGCCTTTCCCTTGACCTTTATTTTAAAAACCGATGAGGACATACACAGACAGAAACAATATCCATCTTGGAGGTGCAATTGTTACAGTCTCTCCAAAGACCCAGTTTAAACTTGGAATACTAGGGCTAGGATTGCAGGTAAGTGGTGGGTCACTTTCCCAGCACGTACAAGGTCCTGGGTTTGATCCTCAGCACCACAAAATAAAAATAATAATAAATGGTAGCTTCATTATGTCTATCTGCTTGCAGAGGGCCTGTGTGACCCATGCTGTGTGGGTCACAGAGCCTCAGCACTTTGTGGTAGCTACAGAACTTGAAACAGATACCCACCCGGGCCTTCAATCAAAGCCCGGCTTTCACTATGCTCCAAACCTCCACATAACTGAAACACACTGGAAGCCTCTTATGCCCATAAACGTGTAGTTGGGGAAAGGGAGACAGAATCATAAAACAAGGAAGAAAAACTTGTTAGCAAAAGAATCCTAAAATCTAGTGCCAGGAATGTGAGAGCAGCACCTTTGTAAGCTTCCTGGAAGAACATTTGCAAACAACTGAGTAGCGGCCCTTCCAGGAGCCAAGGGAAATAAAAAGGGAAAAAATGAGAACCTCATAGCTCACTTGGGCTCAATGACAAATAATTGTGATAGTAGAAATATATAAGTGGCATCTAGAGAGGTACCCACCCACAGTTAAGGGAATTTAATAAGAGAAAAGAACAATCCTATGATCACAAGTGGGAGGAAAATTAGGTGAGAAATACAGGAAGGATGGGGGATACAATTCCAAAGCAAGATAGGGGTACAGCATGGGGAAGCAGAGCAAGTAGAGGACGGTTACTGGTACAACTGCAATGACCCCAAGGCCTCAGAATGGGACCTTGTTTTGAAACAAGGTGAAGTAATTAGGATGGAATCGAATTCATTATAGATAGACTGTTTCTTTGTAAAAACATAAGCCAGGGGAGATTTGGACATGCATACATGCACGTGCGCATGCACACATACACGAGAGAAGGTGGGGGGGAGGCAGAGACGGAGACAGAGAGATAGACCCAGACACAGGGAGGCACAGACAAAAACAGACATAAGAAAAATACTCTATAAGCATGAAGGCAGAGATCTAAGACATTTGCAAGTTGAGAGATGCCCAAGACTGCTGGTAAACATCACAAACTGGGAGAGAGCTGGAATGGATCTGGTCCTCCAACCTTTAATGGGAACATGGCTCTGTTAACACACTGGATTTCTCCTCCCCGAAACTATGAGATATTAAGTTACTTCTGCTCTAAAACATGGTGCTTTGTTATGGCATTTCTAGAAAACCCAAAGAGGGATTACATTCCCAGGAAAGAATGGTATATAACTTTACTGTAACACTGAAGAGGAGTGAGTGAGAAATAGGAAGTGGCTTAGTAAGTGAGATCAGGACCACTGTGTAGGGAACTAGCTGTGAATCATCTCCTAGAAACGGGACATCACTGATCATGTGACCGTGCTGCAGCTACACTGTGCAGTGAAGTTAGAAGCAGGAACTGGCACAAATCAATAAACAGATAGAGGAAGACTGACAGACTGATAGGTAGACAGAAAAAATGAAGACAGATACATGATAGGTCAATAGATATAGACACGAACATGGCAGATTTGGATGAAATAATGCATCTTCAACTGATGGCAATGGTCTGTCTGCTTTATGTTATAAAAACAATTTCCAGATGCTGAAATATGTTACCTGCTTTTAAAAACAAACAATGTTGTACAAGTTTGTGAGAATGAAAGTCGTGGAAATTCTCACACCATATATAGAGTGACCCAAGAAGATCCCGTGTAGGCAAATTCACCAGACTACCCTCACACACCATGCGCCTCCATCCATAGGGCGCTACAGTGGAGGTGGAGACAACCAGAAGACAGCAGGAAAGGCCTTGTGTTCTAAATATAGCTCAGGATGAGTGGTGGAGCATTCCTGGGAGCTAAGTGTAGTAATGAACCAGCCTCCTTCAGGGGAATGCTATGGGACGAGAGACCACAGAGCTGATGAACTTGGAGCAGACAATGAAGACATTCAAGAGTCTGGGCAATGGATAAGTCCTGAATGACTGAAAAGAGTGTGACTTGAGAGCATGGACCGGACTGAATGGAAAGGAAAAGGGAAAGACTAGCAGGGGCTAGGCTGGGCTGGGCTGCTTAGAGTGGGGGCAAGCAACCAGATCATAAATAACTTAGGCTTTTGTGAGCCATACGGTCTCCATTGCAACTGCTCAGCTCTGCCATGGCAGTGCGAAAGCATCTTCAGGCAGCGGGGAGTGAATGAGAGTGGCTGTGTTCCAGTTGACTTTATTTATGGACACTGAAATTTGAATTTCATGTCATTTTCACATGTTAAAAAAGATGATTCTTCTTTTGAATCTGTCCAACCATTTAAAAATGTAAATACTCTTCTTAGCTGAGCTCGAGAGCTACATGAAAACAGACAGCAGGCACTATTGGACCTATGGGCTCTAGCTGCTGACACTTGGTTTTAAAGGTGGCTGTACCAGAACGGACAAGCAATACAGCAGTGATAAGATTACTGGAGAACCCAGAGGGAGGACACTGGAGAAAGCCAAAGGCAGAATTTATGCAAATCTAAAACTTGACAATTGATTAAATGTAGAAGGGGGAAGAGGAAATAAGGTCTGGGATTCTTTCCCAAAATTCTCCAGTGTGAATAGCAATAGGACCATTAATAACATTGCAGGACTCACATAGGAGCCAGTGATAAGTCAGCACAGACCGCAGAGTGCATGCTTGCAAGCCTAAGTCTATCAATACTTAGAATAGGTATTAGGAACGTTAAACCAGGGCTTTAAGACTCTGGCAACTCCTAGCTTTGAGCACTATAGCCCAGAACCTGCTCTCTCAACTTTGTAAGACCCAGTGGAAGAACCAAGGCTGGTCCTGGTTTAAGTTAGGAACTTTGGTGCTTTGTATGTATTCTTTGAAGTTTCTATCATCCTTAACACATCTGCTACTTCAGGCAGCAGCAGATAAAGATAGTGCAACACATCCATTGCTCAGTGGCCCATTTCCCTTTCTGTAAACGGAGGTGCCAACAGCTGTCTTGACTGAGGAGCTCCGAGTAAAATGTCACTCCTATGATTGATGTGGTAACAGTTAAAGGGGTGAACTCTCTGTCACACTTTGAGGGGGTGGTCACATACAACTAACATCATCGCGAGCTCAGCCTTCCCACCTGCATTCTAGGGGTGGTTGTATTTCCCCTGGAGGCCAGAGAGGCTGTAGATGGGTGTGACATGTGTGCTGCAGTTTTATACCAGCAGGGGCTTTGTGCTGCCACTTGCACTTCAGGACCTAGGGGGTTCAGGAAGCGCATGTCAGTTCCTAGCTACACTCAGCATAAACTTCACTCAACAGATTGCAAAAGTGACCTGCAGGCAGTGTGTAACCACACAGTCATGCATGAGCCGAGGCGGAAAACAAAGGAGTGAAAAGAAAACCGTGGCTTGGGCTCTGCAGAATCTCTTCCACCTAGTCTACAGCTCCTTCCAAGTTCCCAGGCAATGGTGATGTGAACACGGGAACAATGAATTCTGGGCTCTGTGCGGCCGCGGCCTTCTCTGACTTGGTATTCCACTACACTGAGAGGTCATGGAAAGTACATGCCTTGAATACATGCACAAACAGGACACTTAGATAATGAAGGGCAGGATGATTGCTTGAAATCTGAATGTTGATTGGCTGATCATGTGTTTTCACTCCAAATCCCATACCTCTTCCCTATTTCACATATAAAAACACATGCCAAATGTTGTGCAAATACCAAGACCCCGAAGTTTTTGAAGGTTTGAGTTGGTTTCAGACTGTGAAGGCAATCGTGTTCTTGTCCACTGCAAAGGCCTTACTCTTTCCCAAATATTAAACATGAACAAGCCTTACCATAGCAATTTTGGGGTGTTTCTTGGTTCCTAGAAGGAAGACACATAATTAATTTTACTACCTTTCCTATTTACAAAGCCTGGAAAAGCTGTAGCATGGGCATATTGATAAGACTTGCACCCTTTTAGGACACTTGTAGAGACCCAAAGGTCACATCACACTGTAATGCAATGCATACAAATAATGGCAAATTGATAAACAATCAGTCAGATGATATGGCCCCATTACTACATCTCAAAGCCTTAGTATTTTAATTGGCAAAATGCAAATAGAACTTCCATACCTTCTCTCTCACAAAGATATTATACATTTCTGTCACAATACATAGAAGTCATCTTTGACAGAGAAGCATTTCTCAGTGTCAGCACAATTGACATCATGGACTGGGTTATTAATGGCCATTGGAGGTTGATCTGTGCCTTGTAGAATGTTTGGTAATAAACCTAGCTTCTGTTCACTGGACAGTAATAGCTTCCCACATCCTACTACTGTAACCATTAATAATGTGCCCAGACATTGTCACATGTCCCCTGATGGCAGAATCACCCCAGTTAGGAACTGTTGCTATAACATGTGTAAGGGGAGCATTATATAGCAACCTATGCTTCACTGCCACTTGTCTTCTGGGACCTGATGTAGGACCATGGGTGCTAAGCAGTCCTGTGTTTTCAACCATCACATGTACTAACTCTGCTCAAAGCCCATAAACCATAAAGAACAGCAGAGAATTTCACATCTGCTTACTATGACTGGGAGAACCAAACTGTGAGCAACGTGGCCACGGATGCCTTGGCTACTTGTGTTGTGGTCCAGTGGCTATGCCAGCTGTGGGTGTCCACACGGAGGCTCTGTGTGCCACGGTTCTGTGGGAGCCACGGCAGCAAACAACCTGTACCATACTCTTAGGAGTGAGAATTTTAGAACCATATGAAAGCATATTCAAATGCATTTTTTTAAATTCATGTAAACTCACTACTAACAGCCCCTTATTACACCCCATTAGAGAGTTTAATTACTTTTAATCAGAGACTTTCCTAGATGACCAGAAATAGTAACTAGAGAAACTTCAATAGCCATTATGCCAACCATGAGCAACATGGAGTCCGCTGGAGCAATCGCCGGCACAGCAATCATGCTAATTAAAGGCCCCCAGAAGAGTCAAGATAAAAATGTCAAACGAGATTTGTTCTGGACTTCAATGATTTACTGCCTCACATAATCAGGTTCCAATAAGTCTGGGAAGAAAAGCCTTGCTAGGAAGGAGGGGGAGCATCACTGGCCTCAGACGTCAAGTCACAGAGCCTCAGATGTGGCGCACTGCAGTAGAGGAAGGTGATTTCTGCTAGCCTCAACACTAGATTTCCCCAAGGTTCTCTACTTCCAGACAGTGTGTGTCAAGCCCCCGTGGGTACTCTGACAGCTTTTCTCCTCCACTCGCAACCCACCACTCCACAAAATGAGTTTGGTCATAAAGCTGTTGGCTTTGCATCAAAGAATGTTCTAATGAACACTCCTAATGATGTTCTGATAAATTATTATTATGGTGCCGGCAGGCTGCAGCATCCTCACCCTGTCCTTTGCAAAGTGCTGGGGGGAAAAGAAGTTACTTTTTGGACACCTAGAAAAGATAGTCTTGCTTTCCTATCAACCTGCAACTTACAATGCTTTTCACTGTGCTTGGCTATCACCATGCCCACAGTCAGATCTGTAGCCCTCTCTTGCTGCTGGTACTCTCCAATCTAACCTTGCCACCAGTTTTATTTTCTGTGATTATTTTGTGATTTTCCCCATATTTTCAAACATTTCCATTCACCTTGCTGCACCACTGTGTTTGTTCTTATAAAACCCCTCAAATGCTTTTTGCAGAGATGGTGCATTATGCAATAAATGATGCAGATAGTTTTTCCTTGCCTCTTGTAGAGTCTACTTCCTGTTTGTTGAGCCATGTAGGTGTTGGCCAAGGAAGACTATGCAAGCCTCATCACACAGCGCTGATGTGGAGGAGCTATGACTGGAGAGTACACTTCATTCAGAACCCATGATCTACTAAGACCTGCACGCATGGAATTCCAAACTTAGACCGAAAGATAATGAGACTTGGTGGATAAAACAAATGCCCCTTGTCATAAAAGGAGAGATGGAAATTTTGAACAACGCATGTTATGATTTCATAGAGTTTGACACATTTACACTATCTTCCTTGAGACTCCACCCAAGAATATTGATTGAAATGTTTATTTAACAATCAGCTCCTGACTCACAGACTTAGGTCGGTTTTTTTCCCATGGAATTATCTGTCTTTGAACAGAGTTGTAAAAACTCTTTTTATGTTCAGCCTTTTTGGTGTTAAAATGGTAAAGTGTGTGGTGTCTCTGCTTCTGCTTGTTCCCAGTGGGGTGGTACAGGAATAGAGTTGGAGGCATTAGATTCAGGAGAAGATGGCAGCTAATAGTCAGGGGACAAAGACTAATATATTCATACTCATTGTTAAAGTGTTGACACTTACGGGGTGGTGAGATGGCTTAATCAGTAGAGTGCTTTCCACACAAGATAATGATCTGAGTTCAGATCCCCAACACTCACATACAAAGCCAGGCATCTCTGTGCACACCTGTAATTAATCCTAGGCAGAGACAGGAGGACTCTTGGGGCTTGCTGGAATATGAGTCTAGTCAAATAGGCAAGTTCCAGGACAAGTGAGAGATCCTGCCTCAAAAAATCAGGTGGACAATTAATTGAAGATACTCAACATAGACCTCTGGCCTCCAGACTTATGTGTACCTGCATGCACACACACACACACACACACACACACACACACACACACACACACACACACTGGCATGTGTATGTGAATATGTACATACATACAACTGTCAATATGTGTCCACAGCTTAGAAAATACCCAGTGCCTTGTGTACTCAGTCCTACATTGTTAGGAAGCTGGCTCCTCACCTGTCCTTTGAGAATGCTCACAAGTGGAACAAGAGGGACTCACGCAAGCTCAAGCGCAGGCATCTCTCCAAACTGACCAGTGACTAGGAGAGGTTTTGTCCTAGAGTGTAATTTACATTTCATAAATTTCACTCTTTTAAACTGAACTAATGAGTAGGTTTTAGTATATTCACAGTCAATCAATCAAAACCTCCATGTAAATCTCTAACGTTTTCATCTAGTCTCTCTCCCTCTGTCTCTTTCTATCTATCTCTGTGGCTCCACCTCTCTGTCTCCCTGTGTCTCTCTTTCACACACACACACACACACACACACACACACACACACACACACACACACACACACACACACCACACCACACCCTCCTCTCCTTCAGTCCCTGATAAGTTCTCTTCTACTTTCATGCATTATGAATTCACTTATTCTAGACAAATCATGAGAATGGAATCCTAAGATACATGGCTTTTACATCTAACTTATAGCTCTTGTCATGTTTTCAAGATAATCATACTTCTTCAGTCCTCTTTATGTTTCAGTAATATTCCATTGTATAGATATACCATAGTCGGTAAAATGTGTTTCAGTCGGTACATACTTGCATTGACTCCACTTCTAAGCTCTTCTTAACAGCTGCTATACACATTCACATACAGGATTTTTCATAAAGCCATGATTTCAATTCTTTCAAAACAGACTTGGTAGATTATAAGTTAATGTTCAAGGTTTTGAAAAAATGCCAGACTATTTACTACGAGCAATACTGAAGGTTTCAATTTTCTTACCTCCTTATCAACACTTTTATTACCTCCCCCCTTTTTAGCCATTCTAGAGTAATAGATCAATATGGATTTGCACTCTCAGTAACTAGTAATGTTGTACTTTGGATCATTTGTTTATTTGCTATATGTAGCTCTTTTTCAGAGAAATGTCTATTGAAATTATTTGTCAATAATTTCAAGTTATCTTGAAGCCTTCGTTGAAATTATTATGTTTTCCTAATAGATGCCATTTTACCTAGTTTTGAGTGTTCCTTAAGTACCCTGGATTCTGCTTCTTTATCAGATATGTGGTATACGGATATTTTCTCCCATTTATAGGTTGTTTCTTCTCTTTTTTGTATGTGATGTCCTTTGAAATACAAAAGCTTTCCCTTCCAAAATTTATTTTTACATCTAATTTGTGTGTGTGTGTGTGTGTGTGTGTGTGTGTGTGTGTGTGTGTGTGTTAATGTGTGTATGTATATAAAAATGTGTGGGAAGGTGCACAAATGCATGTGTGTGTATGTACCTCTGTGTGTGTGTTTACATGTGTGTGGTGTGTGTGCATGTATCTGTGTGTGTGTGTGTGTGTGTGTGTGTGTGTGTGTGTGTGTGTGTGTGTGTGTAGGACAGAGGTTGATATGAAGTGTCTTTGGCAATTGCTCTCCATCTTACTTTTTGAGACAGGGTCTCTCACTGAACATTGAGTTCACCAGCTAGCTAGAGTGGCTGGCCAGTGAGCCCTCAGAAACTCGTTAGCCTCTGCTTCCCCAGCACTGGGATTACAGATGCTCACCACACCTAGATTTTGGCATGAGCTCTGAGGATTGAATTTCATATCTTCATACTAGTACAGGGAAAAAAAGCTCCCAGTGAACACATTTTTCTCTTGCTCATGTTTCCAGTGTGACTTTTAGAAACCATTGCCTATTCGAAGTCTACAGAGATAAGCTACACAATTTCAATTATTTGAAGTCTTATATTTAAATCTTGAATCAATAGTGAGTTAATTTTTGTACATGGTGTGTGATAGGGAATATAACTTCCTTTACATGTGACTATCCAGTTGTCCCAGCAACATTTGCTGAAAAGACTATTCGATTCCTATTAAGTTATCTTGAAGCCTTCGTTGTAAATCAGTAGACCACAAATGTACACATTTTCTGTTTCTAGATGTTCAGCTCTAGTCCATTGATTCCCGTGTCTATCCTTATGGCAATACTATATTGGCTCAGTTATCATAGCTTTGTGATAAGTTTTGAAATTGGGGAGTTAAACCCTCCAATATTTTCCTCATTTATGAAGATTGTAAGACTATTCTGAGTCCCTTCGATTTCCATACAAATTCTAGAGCTGGTGTGTAGATTTATCTTTTTAAAAAGGCAGGCTACATTTTCATAGAGACTATGTTAAATCTTAGATCAATTTTTGGAGTGTTGCCATCTTAACAATACTAAATTGTTGCCCATATACATGCATGCCACTTGTTAAATGAAAATACTTTTTGATAAAAATAAAAAGCATAAATATTCATAAACTGATGTAATAATGAGCCAGAGAGATTGTGAATTCATTATTGGTAGTGTCCATGGATAAGATAGTATAGAGGGAATTCTTCTCCATGGAAGACTATGTTCCCACCAAAATCAAAATCTTTCAGTGAGGCATCTTGGAGCTTTTTCTGTTCCTCAGGCTATAACGGACTCAGGATGACATGGAAAATTTTTACTACTTTAAAATGTCAAAGGACAGCCTTAAGTTCCTTTGAGGATGAATAATGGAAGATCATGTTCAAGGCAGGATCCAGGCAGACTGACCCTTATGGTAACAGTGACTCTGCAATCACATTTCTGTGCCCCACGCTCACCCCAGTGACGGAGGTGGTTGGGAAGTACATGGAAAACAGCACAGCCTCACTCTAATTGACATATCAATAAACCCATCTGCCCCAGACCAGAACCTGCCATTGGGGAAGCCTTTGAGGTCTCTGCCTTCATGCTTCATGTAGACTTTTGATCCTGGAGTAGGAAAGCAAAGAAATGGGCAGATGGGTGCCAAGTTTCACTGGTCATCTCAAAATACAAAGAAACATTGTAAAGATGGATTCAATCCCCAAACCTGGCAAGTTGTATTTTAAAAACCCGATAAATAAGATTCCTTTGAATCTGGCTTACTTCTTACAAATCATGCCATCTAGGTCCTTAAAATCCAATAACAAATAAGCAAGTATAGTCAACTATGTGAAACTCGGGCTGTGCCAGAACCAGGGAATACTAACAAAAGAAGAGCAAAAGGCAGGCTCTCTGTGCCAGGGGAAGAAGAAGCAGGGCTTGGCAAACAAGCTCAAAAAGACCTTCAGTGAACCCCAAACTCTCATGTAGCATTCAGCAAAATCTTCAAAGACTAGAGAGACTTTAAATCTGTGAAAGGCAGCACCTGGGCACATGACTCCTGGAGTCTACCTAACATTAACGAGAGCTACAAAGGGAGAGGAAGAAAAAAAATCATTGTATTATTTAACTAATTCTCCACTGAGTCAGTTCAACACCAACTACTGAACAGCTTTTGAAGCAGAAATAGGTGAGCACACACAGAATGTTCTGGATCTAACTTAGAACCAGACACAGACAAATTGAGCCTCTAAGCTCTGAAGCAACACTCTGAACTTGTTAACTAAACTGTCCACAGGCAGAGCCTAAGCCCCAAAAGTAAACTACATCTGTATACTTTGGAAAGCCAAAATCACCCAAACTGGCATGTGCTATGGGCTAGTGATACATGGGGCACTATTATGAGTTTTAGTCATATCTATTTTCCTAAAACCATAAGACTCTATTTGCCTAATTTCTCTAGTAAGAAGGCATGATACACAGAGGTTGTGTAACTTCTCCGATGCTACACAGCGGCTAGTAAGCAGAATGGAGATTTGAACCCACGTGGAGTGCTGCTAGCATGCACATACCCAACTACCACCAAACTCTGCTCCTCCAAGAAGCTAGAGGACTATGTAACGACTTTCAACCAGGAATTCATTCTTTGCTGAGCCAGTGTGACATACGGAGGAATAAACACTTTCTGATGAAAATCCTCAAGGAGTAAATAGGCTCAAAGGTGTGGGCAGCCAACTGCTGCCACGATATATTTAGAGTTTTCACTAGTGTTCTGCCCAGTGGCTATTTTTAATATGGAAGTCTCTATGGTAATTGAGAAGACATAGCATCACTGCCAGAAGCAGAGTCAAAATTCTCTCACAATCAAGAGTAGCATCTCTTGCTTCAGGGCACTACATCTCTAAAGAAGAGGGCGGGGGGCGTCAGTTCTCTCTTGTCCCTTTGCCTCTCAGCATTGCTGTCAACCATCCTTGGCCTGGTCACAGCCTTACACCTCACCCTTGCAGCTTTCCTGGTACATCCCTCTTCCACACACTTCCTGGCATCCATGGCCTCCCAAAAGGGCAACATCAGAGTTTCTCTAGTTTTCATTTGATCTTGAGCACACATGGACAACAGCATATAAACACAAAGGGCATAAAGTACAGGAAGAACAAAGTTTCCTTTTATTATTCATGTGATTTTAACAGAAGAAGGATGGCTAGAAAAATGGACAGATCAACTCTTTCTCTTTCTCTCTCTCTCTCTCTCTCTCTCTCTCTCTCTCTCTCTCTCTCTCTCTCTCTGACAGATTAACTCTTAATCAAGAAAAGGAAATCACATTTCCTCAATGGAAAATCCAAGTCATGTATCTAGAAAGGAGTCTTGGGACATACTGGATAGGTTTCACTAAAGATATGGTCTTAGCATGTGATACCCTGGCTCAAAATACAAGCACACGGCCAGTGTTATCCAAACACACTGCCAAACTACTGAGAAAAGAATATATGGCCTTTTTTCCTTGTAAAAATTCAAGGCTCATTTGCAATTGGGAATATGTGTACACTACTACTTTCCAGAGCACAAAAAGGAGGGAAAAAAAATCTAGAGAAGGCTGAGGAAAGAGGAAAAACTTAGAAAAACTTAACAGGTATGAGGAGTATATGAAAGAGCAGACATCAAACCTGGGTAAGAATTAACTTAGAAAAACATGGTGAATATAAACACGGCCAGAGTGGTAGAACCAGGGGTAGGGCTGACCCATGTACATGATATTCTCACAACGATTCAGTTCCTCCAGATCTGAACCAGCAGCAGTGGTCGTGGACAGAATTCATCACCACATTACATGTTCCACAAGTAAAATCTTCAATCCTCCCAATTGTAGCAAAGTAACATTTATCGTCCTCTTACAACTGGGAAAAACACACCCCAAAGACACTGAATAATCTGTGTAAGAATATATGTATGTTGGGAAAGTGAAGTTCTATTTGGGTAACTCCAGAGGTTTCCGCCTGACTCATTTTCCTTCTATTGGCCTGAGGTTCCTAGAACACGAAGACACACCCTCTTTGATGGTCATGCTGCTTTTCTTCAGTTGGTGTTCTGAGCATTCTGGTACCACAGGAGAAGTCTTTATAGAACTTTATATGTTTCCCCATCAAAGAACCAAGCACTTTACCAGCTTTCCCCTTAGGTTATTAAATGTTTTTGATCCTCCCAGAGAGACCACCCCTTCAGGTGGCTGTCCTAAGACACAACAAGCTTTATAGGGACAGGATTTCTTGATGATTGCTCCAGACAGTCACCAGTGACTCCATTAGTAGTAGGTATGACAATGAGATTGTCCCTAAAAATCTAAAGTCTACTGTCTTATTTTCATATATCATATCTCAACTATGTGATATTCCTCTCTATCTGTAAGAAAGTTTAGCATCCAAAAATAAAACAGGTTACCTCAAACCCGGCTCTAGACAACGGTTCAACTCTAAGATGGACTCTTTGGTATTTTCCAAATCCTAGAACGCCTGATGTCCCTTTATCCCGTAACCTAATGTCCTGACAGAGTCCCAGAGGACAATAGGAGGACAAATTCCCCCTCTTGCTGACTTGAGACTGAGGCCACCCACATTTTCTACCACAGTCACAGTCAGGACCTCTACCTGCATGGATGCCCCATTTCCCTTCAACTCAGATTTCCCACCCTGAAACATTATTAGTAACCCTCCAGACAGAGGGCAATACATTTCAAAAGATCTGTCTTCAATTACATAGGGAAGTTCAAGGTTAAGAAGAGCATCGTGGGTTTCTATAGGAAAGACCCCCCCCCATCCTATAATGTGTTAATAAGCAAGAGGGCTCACTAGGAGGCAGATACTATGAACATTTTTTCCCCTAACTTATGAACAGGAGACCCTTTTTATATGAGTTTCTTACAGGACCAGTGATCTTCAGGATGTACCTAATTTACAGCATCCATAGCTGTCAAAATAGCCTCTGACTTTAAGGAAGAAAATAAAAATCCTCATTACCAAATCCAGTAGGCACAAGGGTGGGTGGTAAAACAAGAATATTCCAGTCAGCCAAAAAATATTTTTCCACAGCCTCTCATAATTATCCTAGGCTTTTCTCTCCTCCTCTCTCACCCCCTCCATAAAATGTAACTCGGGGAAGGGATTTAAATTGCACAGGGACGAACTTCAGCAGCTATTAATATCTTACATGTCTCAGGTGTCTTTCCAGGCAAAGTGCTTTTGAGATTAGTGATGGAGGCAGCTTTTCTGCTGAAGCACCTGGTGTAACGCCATGCCCTACCAGGAGCCCATGGAGACGGGGATGATAGAGATCTCCACACGTAGCCACAGGTCATATGAAAAGGGCACTGCTGGTGTCTGGGGACAGCAGCCCTCCATAGACACACAGCTCACACCTCTTCATGTAGGAATGAGGGGTGAATGAAGAAGCTTTGCCCAACGGAATAGCCTCATTCTGTGACTTGAAAAAAAAAAAAATCAAACATCCCCTTAGTGGGACAGTTGGCTTAGCATCTATAATCCTAGCATTGAGGCCGATAGGAAAACACAAGTGAGCACAAACACACACACACACACACACACACACACACACACACACACACACTCACACGCACAGAACAAAGAACAGCCGAACACAAGCACACACATGGTTTCAAACAAGGACAACCCATGACAGTCTCCAATCTGTGGATTTCAGAATTCAGCGTGACTTCAGGTGCCTGTTTTAAATTCTAGGACTCTAGCATAGTTTGTTTTCTCATTGTTTATTCCAATCTTGGAAGTCAAAATTCTAGGAGGCTGTGGAGTTACAGTGACAAGTAGCCAGGGCTCACCCCCAGTACATCTTCATATTAAACAGATGCTATGATCCCTTTGATCCTTGCTCCATTATTCATGAAGTCATATCAATTACTGAAATAGTATCTTGACCACTACCGGGAAATGGGATGAGAAGACCCACCTCCATGGGCATCACCCGCTTCCCTTTCCCTGCTGGAAGTTTCTTTTTTCCATTAGTAGCAGCTCAGATGTCCCAGACTCCACAGATTAGCCTCCTCTTGGGTCCAAAGGTTGTCAACTCTCAGCTAAAGAACAGACTTTTAGTTTTGTTTTCTGTCTGCTTCTCTTGAGACAGAAGACATTTTTTGAGTGAGAATAAAGTGCCCGTTGCCCACTTATTATTAAAAACCACTAGCTAAATAGGTCTGGGAGAAACCACAGCATCAGCAACATATTCAAGTACTTCAATTCTACACTTGGTTAAAAATTTGAGACTACATTGGATGATGCTCATGACAGTGATACTATTGCTAACATTAGCTGGCATTCAGTCAATGGAGGTATAACCATATTTAAAAACTTTACCTTCCTCCAATATTCAACTTAAAAGAGTTAAGTAACATAGTGGCAAAGTCGGGCTAGGTAAGTGGTATAAATGAATAAGAGAAATGACGTGTAACACAGTGAGAAAAGAAAGTGGCTTCAGCAAAGAGCAGAAATCAACTCTGTCTACAGAAGGTTCTAAGTGATGTGAAAGAATACAATCCAGTGTTGCCAGGTCCTTCTGTTTCAAGAGAAATTAAATGCAAAGGTTTAATGTGAACATGCCTGAATTTCACTTTTTATAAGAATGGCATGTTCTGCATTAATCAAATAACACGCTACTAGTACGATCTACATGGCCTTGGGGCTGCTAGATTATTACTGTTTTCTTCCAATAACAGTAAGATGCAATTCAAAGATGAGAAGCTAAATGAATCCCTTAAGCTGAAGTGTTAGAACTGGAGTTAGCACTCAAATCCAGATCTCCTTACATGGAGATTCATGGCCCTAGGGTTATATGAGGCACTTCTACATCATGGGCTTATGGTTTAGAAAGAAGTCTTCCAAACGATCAGGCATAGAGCTTGCCCCCCAATTTCCCTCAGATATAGGAGCCAAAGATGGTGTGGCCCTCTTGTCTGCCTTTTCTTGTCTATGGTCTGGTCATCTGGACCAGGTCCCTCTCAAACCTGTCAATTTGAGGTCACCTTTACCCACTCAGTCCAGCCTTCAAGGGCAGAACTCCTCATTAGACCTGTTGCCCAATCTCTGTCCAGTCCTCCAACATCTATATGTTTCTCCTTTTGCAAAGTATCCACCTTTGGATGCATTGTAGCCTTTCCCAACAGCTCCTCTGTCCCTTTCCTCTTAATACTAGACCCCAACCCAGTGTTCTATTTGAAAACTTTTACTGCCTTTACACCTTCTTACTCCATGTTTTCAGAACTCATTCACCACCTCAGTAATGCTTCTAAGCCGGGTATGGCGGTACATGCCCATGATGACAGCACATGAGACAAGAAGGTTGTGAGTTCAGGCCCACCCTGGGCTTCATAAAGAAAGCCTAAAACTTAAAATAACAATAGTAACAAAGATTTAAGATATAAACATTCTGGAGAAAAGAGAAAGAAATGTGCAATTAAGTTGGCAGTTCTTTTTTCTAAGGTATTGTAATATTATTTTTTTCCTGGCAGGAAAAGAAAATGATGAGAAGAATAAAACCATACCTGTTTTTGCACACAATGAATAATATATTGAAGCTATTCTCATATTACTCACAGGTTTTGTTCCTATATGCCATATAATAAACAATGTGAAAAATGTTTTATTTCTAAAAACACACGTTATTTTTGTCCACCTAAGGTCCAATAGCAGAACTAAAGAAAAAAATGTAAGAACAAAATATGTTTTTACTGCCTATGCTATGGAATTTACACCTGCCTTACACACACACACACACACACACACACACACACACACACACACACACACATCAAAGAACTTTCATACTAGAAATAACCTGGGAAGCAAGCGGGTCTAATTGCACTCTACAGAGAAGACACACAGTGATATTTCTGGATAACTTGCCATGAACAGACATGGTGGGTTAATAGCAGCTACTGGAATCTGACTCAACTTTTTAGCTTGGAGTTCTTACCATCATACACATGGTGGCCCCCACACTGCTCATGAGGGGAAAAAAACTCCCTCTTGTTTGCCAAATGTTCTGATTTCTGATCTTTCCAAATCTGTAGCTTATCTGAAGAGCACATTTTTATTCTTTGATTTGTACTGAAAATGGCTGAGAATCCCTAAATACAACAGGTAACCCATTATACTGCCTCACCATACACTCACTCAGAACTACAGAGTCTCCCCCAAAATGCACCTCCACACCTTTGCTTACACTGGCCCCTCCTCTCCACCTGGGCTGCCTCTTCCATTATCACCTGTAATTCCTATTCACTAGGAAGTATTCACCAAAAGATAGCTCAGCCTCCAGCTTGCTTTACAAAACTCAAAGCAGAAGAATTGAAACAGTTTAGCAGGGAAACTATTAAAATGTGCCTCTATTCATAAATCTATGAAGGAATTACAAAATATGCTTATTTCATTTTGTACAAGAAGAGGTTAGATGTATCTAAATTCAATATATTAAGGAATATTTGCTGTGTGCATGTACTTTCAGAACATTTGGGAATCATGATTACATTCTTCCTAATCTGGTATTTTCTAACAAAAATAACCTCCTTGACCTTGACAGTGGAGTGAAATTTCAGGACTGGATCATAGTTGGTGGTTGCCTCCGAGAAGTCATAATTAAAGGTACATCTGCCCAGAAGCTGCCATTCAGCCAGCCAGTCATGGAGTCAAATCAGATGACACAGGGAAACATTTCCTACTATGCACTGTCCCACGGAGGGGAGTGTGTAATTTACAGGTGATGTCATCACAAATGTCAAGCACCCACTAGGACAGTCGGTAAGGCAGAGGACTATCATACCACCCTCAAAGCCAGAAGTTAGGGGCAGCTGTTGTTCCAAGCACCTCTCACTTCATTTAATGCACTCAAAGACTCAAAGATCCAGGACCTCCTTAATCCTAGGAGACTCAAAGGGATGACTTAGTAGCTGTTCAAAGCTCTGATGTTCAAACCTACACTGTTTCAATCCCATTTCCCCCTTTACAACACTCTGATCCCAAGCCTGACAAACCTCTCCATTTAGAGGTACCCAGCAACCACCTAGAAGTCACAGGTTGAACCAAGACAAGAGGGGGGAAAAGAGTTAGGGTTCTGGCTTATCTGACTATAACAACAACAAGAAATCTCTAATCATATCAAAACAGCTACATCAAGATGACCATTGCTTGCCTGTGTCCCCAGCACATGCAATAGAATCTAGAACTTAAATACTCAGTAAATGTCTACAAGACAAATCCTTTTTAAGATATGCTATCAACAACTGAACTCAAACACCTCAACTTCATCAACTATCTAAGATTCCCTATCTTTAGGGAATTTCCTAAAGTAGCACAAATAGTTTTCAAAGAGCCTCTCATCCTTTGACACACACAAATCCCCAGGCAGGTGTGGCTTGTTAAAACACCTCGTGTAGCCCACTATCCAGAGGCTTAGATTCAGAAGTCTGGAGCAAATTCTGAGAATCTGCATTTCTAACAAGATCCAAAGTGATAGTGATGCTTCTGGTCTGGGGATCTGGCTTCGAGAAGCACTGTCTCAAAATAATCTCAGTTCCATAGTGGATAGCTTAAGATTACTGACAGTGTCCTTCTTTGGATCAAGGAATGATTAGACAGCAAAGGTGTGGAATGAAAACCCAGTGCTTTTCCGGCACAAGGCCCTACATGGAATGGACCACCCACCCAGGATAGTTGATTAAGACACCTTGAGTAAGAAGCCATGTTCTTTGTTGTACACTATCAATCAATTTCCCACAAAACAATGCAATGCAGGAAGAGTCCCCAAGTGCTGTCCATCAACTATAAATTCTGTGAAGTCATTTAGAAGTAAAGGAGTAGAAACGAATCCCCTTTGTGATCTGCCAGCAGCAAGTAAGTAGCCTGAAAGCTACATGGGCAACAAGCAGATGCTTAGTTACCAGCTTGCTTCCTTTTGAATGCTATTAAGAAATAAGACACTACTCAAAGACCCAGCAAGTGTAACTGACTTGAGATCATGTTCAAAGACTTCAACAGCAGCAGAGTCTGGCGTCACAAAGCCAGAAGAAACATTGATAGTAATGCCATGTCTTCCAGGAGCTGGTGGAGCTGAGAGGCAGTGTCCCTTGAAACTTACTAAAATAACCAAGAAGAGCTCCAAACAGACAGAGTTATTTGAGGGCCTTAAAATTTGTAGAAGTGTTGGAACAAACTGTACTTGATAAGGTTCAACTGCAGAATTCCCCAAAGACTCTAAAACCAATTTCTGTAGCAATTACTGCACCTGAGCCAGACAGTTCACTTTTGTCAGACGTTGCTTATTAAATGGCCCAGACAAAATCAACTTCTTTGGGGGGAAATGAAAAGATTGCATTTCCACTTACAGGTTCAGGAGACGTGAGAAATGTCGAGAGACAAGAGCCTCTAGTCCTACATTTGTCTCTTCCTCCAAACATGTATGTGGGTTAATATCATTAAACTATGTGTCTGGCCCTATTTCCTCATCTATAGATATCTTAGGGTTTGGGTGGGTTTTTTTTCAGGCTTAAGAAAAACTTTCTGTGTTATATAAGGAACTTAAGTGAAAGAGCATGGAAGGGCAGGAATAAAAATGTCTCTTAGCCAAGTCCTATTGCTAGAAGAATTCTTGGTCCAAGATTTGAAGGTAAAAAATACAAGTGAGGATCATATTTCTGATATAAGTGACTGCTTATAATACTGACCTTGCCTGGTCACTTCTCAACACCAGGACAATACAGACTCCTCGAGTGCTGGAAGAGTAGCAGTTTCTGGGACTCCGCCTTGCTTATTGTTCCTGCAACATGAGAGCAGCCTTTGTGCTGTGGCATGGTCCCTAAGCCTTTGCCTTTTCAGCTCAGAAGCTTTCTATTTTCTGTTTTTTAAAGGCCAAAAAGCATTGATCTATCTGTGTTTAGAACTGTCCACAACAAATGGAGGAATAAATTTCTGTGTGAACAGACAGAAATGCTAGTTTCAAAATCTAGGCAAACTTCCATTTTCATAAGCCTCTGAAGCAATATAAATAAATCAGGAGTCGGACCTGCTAGCAGAGATTGCTAAGTCTCATTTTCTGAGTACTGTCTCTGCGATGAAAGGTGTATCCAGAGGGGATTTCATCTCCTTCCTCCCTGGAGCAGGGGTCTTCCTTGTCTGCTTCAGAGTCTCTGAATAACCTACTTAGTTTGATCTTTGTATTTTTAAAAAATGTCTTTTCTGAGATAGGTTCTTGATAAGTAGCCCAGAATGGCCTTGAACTCACAACCCTTCTGCCTTAGCCTCCTGAGTGCTGGAAGCATAGCTGCTCCATCATCTGTCTTAAGGAGTGCTGCTTTTTTTGTTTTTCCCCCACTCAGATCATAACCTCCTTTTAAGAGACCAGTAATAGGCACTGTGGTAAATACAGGTTTGAGCTATTTAAGTACAAATCTTATAAACTCATAATTATTTAATAAAATGATTCCATACATCTATAGGATCCATCTATACCAGGGGTTCCTCTGGAGTCACCCTGACCTCCAGGCCTCCATCTCCAAAGCCCTGATACCATCCACTGCCCTGCCTCCAGCTAATGCTGTCATGACCTGACAGGTGCCTCCTTTGCAGCTTAGCCTGTTCAAATCTTCCATAGCTTCCTAGCTCCAATACTCGCTCCCCCTCGAATCCTTCACCCACACCTCTGTTCCTCTAATTTAAACAAGGCTTTGCTCTGTAAGCACACTCAGCCCTTCAGTTGTGGGTCTCTGTGATACACATTACATTATGCGTGTAGCTCCAGGAACTATTTATGGTCTCTCCAGCTGGAGTGTGGACTCCATTACTTGGGGTAGAGCCTACTCTGTTTATCTCTCAGCCTCCTGCACTGACTCTACAGCGTAGTAGTTGCTCCATAATTAGATGCTCTGCATAAAAATTATCCTTTGCCCTCATTTTTCACATATGCTATTTTTTAGTTGGCACTGTCACAAAGAACAAAAGGATGCATCTTCATTGGCTGGCTGCCAGCCCCACAATGACTCCAATGTGGATCCTGCCCAACCACACACACACATATAGATGCTAAAAATGGTTGCATCATTTGTATGTTTGTATATGTGTGTATGTACATGTGTGTGTGGATGTGGCTACCCATGTGTGCTCACATGCACCTGCATGTGTGTACATGTGGAAGCCAGGGGATAAGCCTTCAAGTTGCTCCTTACTCCTTAGGCACTGTCCAACACTGTTTGTGGGTTTTTTTGTCTTTCTCTTTTTTGGGGTGTGGGGAGGAGACACAATTTCTCACTGGCCTAGAACTCACCAAGTAGGGTAGACTGGCTGGCTAGGCAACCACGGGGATCTGCCTGCTTCTACCTCCCCAGTACTAGGATTATAAACACAAGGCATCAGGTACGCTCATTCGTGAGGCAAGCACTTTACCAACTATCTCCTCAGCCCTGCTGCATTGCTTTTAATGACTGGAAATAAAGGTCTATGAAATGTTGTTAAATGACAAATTTAGACTTTAAAACCATATTCAGAGTAGGGTCTTGTCTTTGCATATGAGACATGTGCACATTGATTCATGTCTGATTTGTGCTATTTACTTACATGTATGTATGAACAAAGAAAACAAGGCTGGAACACATTACGCCATGCATCACTGGCTGCAATGTCTGGGATAATTCATATTTTCTTCCTTTTACCTTTTTGATGCCACTCCAATATTTACAATGAGTATATATCCTTTCAAAACGAAACACAAACATTGAGTGTTGTTTGATTACTTGTTTTCTAGAGAACTCCCAGAAAAGGAAAATCACAATTGGGAGTCACAGATTATTGTCAGCAAAGGACAATTTGCTGAAGAAGTCATCCCAGCCACATTTAAGGAACCTGATGGGGAACCCCCTAAGGCCTCTTGGTCAGAATGTGCAAGAACAAGCCATAGACAGTTTTGTTTAACATTCATTTAACATTACACTTGCACAGTGAATCTTCGCTAAATGGTTCATCGCCCCATTTTGCAAACTTTCTCCTGGATCACATGAGTAGGGAGATACATCTGGGTCACTCTGCTGCAACCAAGAGGAAAGAATGCATTCAATTCAGTTGCAGAGGTTAAGCTGCATGGCACAGCCTTTTCCAGCTGGGTGCAGCAGGGCACGCTACTCCCTGGGGCCTCTCCTTCACTGCCTCTCACCATTTGCATTCCAACAATGTAAAATGACGGATACTTTTAATACAAGAGACCTGTCATTTATTTATTAGCTGAGGACAGGCTCTGTAGCTGGGAAGGATGCATTATAAATCAACCCCTTTCTCAGACATTAAAAATTAATACAGTTCATAATGCAGAACGTCAGTAATTTCTTTATTAAAGCAGAGTGCTGGTTTTTGAATTTTTGTGGGAGGGGGTTGTTTTGGTTTTGGTTGGTTTTTTTTTTTCTGTTTGTTTTTCTTTTCTTCCAGGTATTGTTTTTACTCCCTCCCTTCCTTAACAATGCTGCTTTATCTAATGGTTGGCTGAGTATAAATTACCCTAGGGGAGGGTGCTGTAGTCTCTCAGGCAGAGGTTAAAATGGAAGAGTGTAATCTCCCCTTAGAAAAGTAATATCACACTAACTTCCCCTTTTCCTCAGAAGGCTCACACGCGACAGGCCCCATTTGTTTCTGATCCACCCTGTACCCAAAGTAGAAGGCATGTTAGCTCCATTTAGACACAGAGAAAAGAAGCAGAGGGTGAGTGATTTTAGGCATGTTAGGAGATCTCAGTGCGTGGTGCACTGATGGTTGCCCCCTCACGGAAGGGTTCCTATACACTTTTCAATCACATCCAAATTACTCTGGCATCAACCAAAAGAAACATGTGGCCAAAGTCCAGCTCCTGAGGAGGAGCTCTTGAGGTGTACATCCCCCACTGGCAGCCTGGATCCAGGGACTGCCAGGTGTGGTACTGTTTGACTATCCCAGAGGCCAATAGGCTAAGCCCCCAGAAAGCTTTCCCTGTATTTCTCCCAATGATTGGCAGTTTCAGACAGGTGAGAGCTTGGAACCAGGAAAAGGGCAACCTCTGCTGTCCTTAACTTCAGTAAGCATAAAAGGGAAATTCTAGTGTATACAATGTCTTCATTCCACCTTAAAAGTACTAAGGCAGAGGGGCCAGAGAGCTGGCTCAGCAGGTAAAATGCTTGCTACTCAACCTGGATGACCTCTTTTCAGATCCCCAGAAGCCACATAAATACTAGACACAGTAGCACAACTTTCTACAATCCCACTGCACCCTTACCTAGAAATCAGAGGCAGACAGAATTGCCTGAAGCTCATAGGCCAGTTAGCTGGGCATATAAAAGAGTGAATAAGAAAGACCCTGTCTCAAACAAGGTATAGACCAATACTTGAGGCCCTCTAACTTTCACACTCATACACTAGCACACCCATGCCCATACTAACACACACACACACACACACACACACACACACAAACACACACACACACACACACACATAAGGGGTTTGAGTGGTTAGTGCAACCATGTGGAACTTCTCAAGGCCACTGTCAAGAGGTGTACATGAGGGGAGGAAACCATTCTACATCAGGTCCCACACTCCCACTCTGATCCCTGTAGTGGCTTTGGGGCAGGGACTCACTGAGATAAACCTTGTGGTCCAGGAACAAGCTCTCACTTAGTGTTGATGTCTTTGTCAAATCAGTCATGACTGAGTTAAAACTCCTTGGTAACAAATCCCCACAAATCCCCAAGCACATATTTAAAATCTATTTTCAGAATTACACTGAGCATAATTCAACCAATCAATGAGCCATTAGGAGTTTAGTCCCAACACTTCTTCATTACTGGTGGCATTAGGGCCTCCCGACTCAGCAGAATCCCATAGGAAGAGTTGCTGTATCACCAGCATTTCTAGGTTTGGGGACAGAAGCAGTACCTAGGGAGAGGCCTGGTCACATGGGGGAACAAATTAACTACACAGCCACCGGGAACAGGATCCAAGGAGACCCAGGCCAGAAAGAAGAGAATGTGTCTGAGAACTCTTGATCTCTTCTCTCTACAGTAGTTCTCTCGTCTCCTCAACTGTCCATCTGTAGCTGGGCTCACCTTCCAGGAAGCCTGCCTCCCTCACAGGCACCTGCCAATCCAGACTGTCTTGGCAGTGAAGGCAGTGTTGGGCCCTGTGGGAGCCCAGAAACACTAAAAGGGAACTATCTTCTGCTACTTTCAAGTGGGTACCACATTACCCCAAACAGCATTGGTCTGCAATTCTCCAAGAACATACTGTCCCCAAAAGGTGAGTGCAAGTGAACTGAAGGTCAGCATCAGGCCTGAGCTAGAAGAGACATTGAATACCCCTGGGACTAGCTTTGGATCTGACCACCAAGTGTCCTTGAACAACTGCCTCAACTTTCTTGAGTTACTAGAAAATTCCTCCTTGTCAAGGTAGGAATCACTATGTTTTACTACTGGTTAATTTAATACAGAAGGAAAGACTGCAACAAAGATGGTGTATGCCACAGTTCTGTCATGTTCTAGCTGTGAGACTACAGCATGTCACTCTCTGTGCCTCAGTTACATCATCTAGGACATGGGGACAGCCAGAGTACTTACCTCGTAAAGTTTCTAAGAGTTAAACTATGGTTAACTCATTACATTTAGATTATCATTTGCCAACCAACAGGAAACATTGTATGTGTTAGGTCATACTATGGAGGTAATGAACTTCTACGTTCAGAGCCAGTCCCTCAGGTGGATTTCAGTCTATTGAGTTTATATCTCTGCTCTTCATTGCTTCCTTCCTGACCCACTCTTCACTGTCCACTCACTCCCACCTACTGTTCAGAAACTGCACTTAAAACAGCTAGCAGAAAATCACAAACTGTTCCAATTAAACTCAAGGGTAGACATTCTTCCTTGCCTGAGTATATAATTACACCCTGAAATTAATTCAACCCGCCAGGCCCAACTGGTGACAACAGCCACCATAAATGACCACTCCCTAAGAGGACAGTTACTCAGAATAAGATTGACATGGGGTCAGTGTTCTCATCTTTCCACCACATGTCTCTCAAAGGGTTCCTTCCTGCTTACTCCGAGAACTAACGGGGCAGCATCAGCGTGGTTTAAATATGGTGAGCACACATTCTATTCACTGAGGGCACCAGGGAACTACTATCATCTCTAATGGTTACTATCATCTTCTCCTGACAGAATCTTGATTGTGTGGAGGTGTTTAGTTCCCTCCACATGGGCATACACCTCGGAGGAAATGACTTCCATTCTCAGACTCAGAGAGACTCTTCAGGAGCCTAAATTGCTTGTAGTACCTCCATTCTGCTTAGGAATGATTGGTTTTAGAATAAATATGTGACACAATTCTTCCCAAAGACAGAGGAAAGAAAAAGCATCCCAATCTCAATGAGGGGTGTTAACATCAAAACAAACAATGGTATAGGAAAAAGAATCCCAATAAAGCAGAGCTAGAGTCCAACTTGGAACCTTTCTTAATTATTTAATTGATCTAAATAATTATCATGTTTATTATTATCTGTGCCCAGTGGGGGAAATTGCCTATTATTTAGATTTTAAAAAATCTTAACCAATATAATCCAATGTTCAAAACATGAGATGTGCACAATATGAACAAGACTTGGGCTATATGCATTAGCATCTGAAGATACAGTCATAGGTATTAAACCCTGATCCTAGAAGCCTCTATGCTGCAATGGGTACAGGAGACCTCCGTTCACTGCACATAGACAGTTCCACACATGTGTACGGGAGAGATGAGCTTCCAGGAAGTAAAATAAAGACTCAAGAAAACGGAAGAATCCTTCCCGAATCTCTCTGTGCTTTCCAGTTGAGCCCACAGCTTTCCGGTTCCAATTATCCTGAAAAGAAACTGGCCAGAACTGTATGCTCATCTACATCAATCATGCCCTAATGGCAGGCATCTTTTAGCCCTGACTCCTAAGAATATCTCTGTGGCTGTGCATCTGGGTGGCAAAGCACTGTTTCTTAGATTTGCTGAAAGTGGCTGGAGGGCAAGCAGGGATTCCTAGTTTTTTTGAAAATAACTATAAACTTTGAAATCATAACATTTTGGAAAGCATAAACCTGGAGAAGAGAATATATTCCTAGCAAAATTTGCAATGATTGTTGTAAGCAAGAATAATCACATATGTGATAACTATATGAAGTTGACAAAGGATTTTCAAATTCCCATAGCAGTTTATCTCATAAGATACTGACCACAGTGATGATCTTTTCTTTCCTAAAACATACAATGGGTCTATGCCTTGGCCACAGTCAAATAATGGTTGACTAGGTGGGCTAGGACAACCCACATCCATATCACTTTCTATTCTGATGAATAAAGATCCACTGTGACCAACAGTATAGTTTATTCTCTCAAATGCAAGAGCTTGATCTGGCCACTCAATGCCATGACTATCATCATATTTCCTCCCAGAACGGAACATGTGTTTCTGCCTTCCACACAGTGGTCTTGAAACAGTGGTCCTGATGGCACCTGTACCTTGAGTTACCCTTCTCCTTAGGAGATTCCCACATGTAATGTCAGATCTGCCCAGAAATGAGGAACACAGTGAAAATATGGCTATAACCAATACCTCCTAATCAGGGGGACAGGCTGTGTTGGGAGAGTCTTCAGAAGCTCCTAATCACAGAACAGAAAATGACTCCTGATTCCTGTGAACTCTGCCTGGAATCCTAAAGAGTGTCACATCCTAATTCTGGTTATTCCCACTGAATGCAGCCTCTTTCTGTCCCTCCCAGAAGCTTAAGAAGAAATGTGAGACTATCTGTACCAAAAGAGGTCAGGCCCATCTGGGCACTTTCAGAGTGTGTTACATCATCTGCCTGAAGGTAACAATGAGACACCGAATCCCAGGTTGGTCAGAATCCTGTCTACTGCATGCTCTTATTCACAGGGTCAGTGACAGGCAAAGCTCTCACTCACCTTCTACGGTGTTGTGGGTTTGGAAAGACTGAAGGTCCAAAGTTATTTTTATTTGTTTGTTGAGTCAAGGTGTCATCAAATCTCCAGCCTTTTGCCTCAACTTCCCAAGTGCTGGATTACAGGTCATTCCACCCAGCCCAACATCCTTCTTATAACATTGAAATTGTTTTAGTGCTCAGGACTTAAGAATCCCATAGGAAGAAATTTATGTAATAAGTATTCCCAAACTAATTGTAGCATGGAATTTGAGGGAGCTGAAGAGGAAATATCTGTTAGCATCCCTCTCTGCATGATTTTGGAAATATTGAACTAAAGGAAGTTGGAGAAAGACGTAAAGACAGTTGGACTCCTGGCTTTCTGGCCAAGGAGAGAGTAGATCTCCAGCTCTTAGTTACTGAGCACCAGGAACAGAGGATAAGGTGAATAAGAGCATCTTGGCCTGCTTGGCACATTTCCCATCCTCCCATTTAGATGATGTGTGTTCCTTCTCAGGTAGTAGAAATAGTGGAAATGATAACCATTTTCTACTGGACAGGTCTTATGGAAAGAGAACCCTAATAATGACCACAATTAATGATGGAGGTCCTGCTGCCCTCAAGGATGGGTATAACCTCTTTTTCTTTTCTAGCTTTTTAAAAATAAAAACACTTTTAAAAAACAAAACTAATGAACACATTTGAGCAAGTGTTTCCTCTTCTACAGAATCTAGCCATGTGAGATGGACATTTTGATGATAACTATAATCAAGCTGAACACCATAAACACCATTACTGTTCATCATAACTAGGAGTTCAGACTTCCCAAGTCATCTGAAATGAAATCATAAAATTTTCAGGTAATTGGATGGAGCTAGAAAAGATCATATTGATCATGGTATCCCAGACCCATAAAGACAAACATCACCTCTCTCTCATCTGAGACTTGTAGCTCCAAACCTTCAGATGTGAGTATTTCTACTGTAATAACTACAGAAACCAGGAAAGTAAAAAGAGATGCTTCCTGCTCTTTTAAAAAGTAGATTAACTTTGCTTTTCATTATTTTCATTGCTTTTCAAAAGAAGCAAAATTTTCAAAACACTTTATCTTTTTTTTTCCCTCCTTTTTTTTGTGTTTGGGAGGGCATATGCATGCACCTGTGTGCACTCATGCAGAGGCCAGAGGAGGATCTCAGGGTCTTAGTTTACTGCTCTCTGCCTTATTCATTTAAGACACTGTCCCTCACTGATTCAAAATCTCGGCAAGCACCTAGATCCTCCTGTCTCCATCGACAAGGCTGGGGTCACAGGCAGACAAAGTCGGGCCTGACAACAGACTTGAACTCGGGTTTTCATGCTTGCACAGCAAGATCTCAACTAAAGAGATCTCTTCTCCAGTCCCATAGACACTTCTTCTTGATTTTCCAGCTCTGCTCCTAAAATGAGTATTTCTGCCTTCTTAGAGACAAAGGAGGTAACTCCCACATCCTTCCCTTTATATCCATGGTACTTACTGAGAAAGGCAAAGGATTTTTTCTGAGGGACAAGGCCGAGATCATCATCAGTCATCATATTTCTTGTCTAGGCAAGATTATTAAGAACTCCCTGTGTGTGAAGTCTTCCTGAGCAGTTTCTAGACTCTGAATTGAAAAAAAATGAGGCAGTCTGTGACCCTTACTGCAACTGGATAGACAGTGTATGCTCAGCAGCCTCAATACCTGTCTGTGTATCACAAGTTCAAGGCTCGGGAAAGGCATCAAAAAGCCCCTGTTGGCTTGAAGTCCAAACAACCATCTTCAGCTCAGAAATAAAGCCCATCTTTGGATTGCTGTTTGTTGTCTGTTTGTCTCAACTGGTTCCGAATTATCACCTTTTAAAATTCCAAATCAGTCAGTAAAATGCCAGCTGCATAAACACGAGGATCCAAGTTTGGATCATCAGCACCACATAAAAATGCGAGGCACCGTCATACCCATCTGGAACTCTAAAGCAGAGCTGGAGTGCATAAGGGTAGAGACAGGTGGATCTCCAGTCACTTGTGCTCATCCAGCCTAGCTAATGTTGAGTTCAGTGAGAGACCCTGTCTCAAAAGACAAGGCAAGGTATGATAGAGGAAAATGGTCAATATCCACCTCTGATATCTACACCCATACTTACATACAAAAGTAATTATTAATAATAATAGTAATAGTAATAATAAACATCCCCATACAGACTCTGTATCTAAAATTGATTAAGAAGAAAAGTAAACTTATCACTGAGAGACTCTGAGCCGGAAAAATCACGGAAGGGAAATTAATCTTCCCTAGGCCAGAACACACTAGAAAGAGAGGTAGTCCTTCTGCATCTGACATCTAGAAAGGAAACAAAAGACCTACTTCATAACCTACACACTTGCCCCAGGTGGGGACAGCTCTCTGTGGGCTCACATTGCACCATGAGATGACATCCCTCCAGGACGACCAAGGACCCTATCATTCTTCACCTTCAACCCTGAAGTACATCCTTATCCTCCAAGTACATTTTTTATCCAATTACTGTGTATTTACAGTGAGCATAATTATACCTAATTACTTAATTAGCATGACTGCATGCCGTTTCTAACTTTAAGTATGTGATTATAGCCGTGAAGTACAGAACAGAGGAGGTCATGGCTATCAACAGGAAGGCAGGTTGCCTTGGCCCAAGAAGATGAACGTGAGTCAGTCCCCTTATGCCAGATGGTTAAAACTTTGTGTGCATGTTCAGGTATGTTTAGGGTTTTCAAATCATTTGGGGGAAGTGAAGTTATTTAATTTCATGTCCTGGGACTGGGGAGGGTGTTAATATAAAATGGTATGATTGATCTATACCATACTTGGGAGATGTAGGAGTTTGTGTCCAGCTTCAATTGTTCTCTAGGGGTTGAGAGCCTCAGGACAAATGTGTGAGTGTATTTGAACGTGAGCTTGTGGACACAGGACTTAACTCCCCTGACTCCCAAGTTGTCCCATCCTGGCATTCTCCAGATCTTCCAAAAAAGACAGGAAGCCGGATGTACCAAACCTAGCATCACAGGATTCTCAGAGATCTGCTAAATATCCTAATTAGACCTGAAAATAGGATGAAAGGAAAATCAGAGATGAACAATCTTAGCTTACGTTCATTTAAAATGTTCTATGAACCACTGCCTGGAAATCTGAGCCTGGGAAGGTCCAACCAGTAACAAAGTCTAACAGAGAAATGTCACTCTTGCCTTCATCAGGATTCAACCCATGGTTCCCCTAAGGGTGGTTGTCAAGATCAAGCAGCATAAGAATGGAGGAGAACATCAGAACCCCACACCTCCACATCTGTCTCATCCTTTGCCATGTCACATCTTGCCAGTATCACCTCCCCCATCAACCACAGGCAGCACCTCCCATATGGTAACCTTCCTTTCTCAGCTGCATACTTCAGGGAGCTCCCAGATCAGCCCTGTAACCAGATCCTCTTCTTGCCACTAGTAAGGCCAGCTTGAGATTCTGCAGAAGAAAAAGCTAGAAAGATACACTGTGCCTCTGGAGCAGCAGCTGCTATTGTGGCCTCTGCTACTGGCTCTAGGAGGGGCCTGCTCCTCCCAGAAAAAAAAAAAAAAAAAAGAAGCCCTTTTTCCATACTTCATGTGCAAGCCCATGATGCCGAGCTAAGTGGCTGGGGAATAAACACCCATCATTACCCTGGGCTAAGCAATGTTTGTTAGTACAAAGGTTGACAGAAATCTATATCATGCAGATGCACTATTAATACTGCATTGCACACACAGGCTCTGAGCTCCTCTCTGCAGCTGGGAAACCAGCCCCGGCAGTTCCTCTTCCAGAAAAGGCAAGCTCTGTGACTAATCATCCCAGAAGCAAAGGAGGAGGCAAGCCACTTACTCACCCCCAAAAGGCTGCAGACTGAGCCTCTTTGGCCCTATTTGCTTGTGTGGAAAGTTCATAGGCGGGAGTGTGAAAGGACATAGTGAAGCTGTCTTGGGAAAATGAGAAGGAGTTAGGGCTCCACACAGGTATATTGTAGCTCAAGAGAAATGAAGAAGTGTTGGATTTGTACTCTAGGCCCAGCTTCTGCACTTGATATGAGACCAGTAGATGTCTGTAGACTGAGTAGGGAAACAAAAGAGAAAAGGACTTTGTGGGAAACCAATAAAGGGATTTTGGTAATCTCATGAGAGGGAGGGGCTATGAAGATCTAAGGTAGAGAGCTTCTTGGTCACCTGTGATGGATAGAGGGAATGAACATGGTCATCCAGGAGGGAGGGTGTCAAGGTTAAATGCGTGCCTGTCCTTCAACATGGAGAGACTCACAAGAAAAACTGGAATTGGTATGGGGGCCAGCTTGAAAGTAGCACATGGGTAAAATGAAGACATTGGCAAGACTGCAGAAAAAAGCAAAGAAGAAGAGAAAATGGATGCCCGAAAAAAAAGGGCTAATCAGGAGCTTGAAACTGGCCCACAAGGGAGGACTCACCAAACTCTGTTGACATTCACCGAAAGTATGAACACAATGGGAAGCAGAGGGGCCAGTTCTGACATGAGCACACCAACTGGCCTTTGACCAATGACCAGAAGGGAGTGGCATACATTAGTCTGTGTAAATGTCCACAAGAACTATGCAAGCATCTATTGCTTGGATATTTCAGAGTAGAACACATTCCAAGAAGCAGGCAAAGAAGGCATATGCATACCCACAGAGGATCTGAGACAGGAAATGATCAGGAGAAGCCAGTTTAATGGGAACCAAAAACTAACTACCTTAGTGCCTACTTTGTAAGACAGTTCAACAGTATCTTACAAGGCTACATATTCTTAGCATATGATCCAGAAACTACTCCTAGTTATTTATGCATGTAAGTTCAAAACTTATATCCACATAAAAACCTGCACCTGAATGTTTATGTGGCTTTATTGTTCCAAATAAGAAGCCACAAATAAATAAAGTTGTCCCACTTCAAAAAAGTTATCCTGAAGCCTTAATTCCTGGTACCTTAGAATGTGAACTCATTTGGAAATAGGGATATTGCAGATATAATTATTTTAAGTGATCACACTGGGGTAGAGTGAACCCCTAATTTAATATGCCTGCTGTACTTGCTAGAAACCACATGAAGATAAATGGAGTAATTCACCTGCAATCTGAGGAACAGTCAAGGTGCTGGCTGTCCCCCCAGATGCCTGGAGGCTCAGAAAGATCACTACATCTTTCAGGAAAAGCAACACCTTATCAGCATCTTGATTTCAGACTCTGACAATGCATTCATGTTGTGTGAAGCAGACTTGTCTGGGGTGCTTTGTTTTGGAGCTCTAGCAAACCAACACAGTGTCCTTCAGTAGATGAGTAAGTGATAAAGTGTGGCACATCCAGAACATGGAGAGTTCCTCAATAATGAAAAGAAATAAGCTATCAGGCCATTGAAAGACATGGCAGAACTTTAGGGGCATACTGCTAAGTGAGTGAAGCCAAGCTGGAAGGCTAGCTTCATTGTGACTCCAACTATATGACAAGTAGAGGAGGCATGCCACAAACAATTGGAACAATGCAGAGATCAAGGGTTGCTAGGAGTGGGAGTGTGGAAGATGGAGGATTTTAGAGCAGAACACAGAACTGCCAAACACCAACAGGCCACTCTCCTGAAAACTGTGGACTTTAGCTAACAATAATCTCTCAGTATTATCACAATGCTATCACTGATTGCAAATGAACCACACTCATGTCACCTTTAATAATATGACACGCTGTTGTGAGGACAGGTAGTAAATAAAAACATGTGGGAACTCTATTTTCAGCTCAAGTTTTATGTAAACCTAAACCTATTCTATGAAAGAAAAACTATTAAATGCCAGGAGTCCCTACTACCTTACCTAAAGACCACCATGGTCCCTTAGGATCTTGAGTCTATGGTCAGAGAGATTATAAGTGCCAGACAGATGTTGGCACAGCCTATGACTATAAGAACCTTGGTCAACCTTGAACACCCTACATGGAAACTGTCCTTACTCCTCAACAAGCTATCTCCCTAAGGTCAAGAGGTATTGGGACTGTAGGGTCCTTAGAATTCTAGGTAACTGATTTGATGAATAAAGCTGGATGTTGGGTTCCATGGTTCTTATTTGTCTGCTGTTGTTGTTGTTGTTGTTGTCTGTATTATTCCAGGCTCAATTTTGGGACCTGTGCATGATCTAGGGCAAACCATCAAAGCCTATAGTTTCACTTGCTTTATCTATAAAATAGGGTAGCAGGCTCTCCCTTGGAAAGATAGGTACTCATCACCTAAGCTAAAACCCATCGAACACCAGCTCAGTGTTTGGTCCAGAAATACAGAGGTTACAGATCAGCAACCTTGCTAAAGAGCCTAGGTTATGAGCCATCGATGTTGATCAATTTTCCACAATTATAACGAACACCTAAGATCATCATCTTATAAAGAAAAAAGGTCCTGGTTTGGGATAAGTTGAACTTATTGATCTTAGGGCTCTGGCAAGGTCTTGGGTGACAACAGTAGAGAGCATATATTGGAGCCAAAATCACTCACCTCATGCCCAGGGAGGAATAAAAAGTGAGGGAAGACTGTCACTCAATCCCTTTTGAGGGCATATCCCCAATATCCTAGGACTTGCCCTAAACCCTGCTTCCCAATGTTTCTACCACCTCCCAAGAGTGCCTTCTTGAGTGCCTCCCTGAGCATCAAGTCTCCAATACATGGGCCTTGGGGAACATTCAGGATCCAAACTGTAGCACCATCTGACAAATGTCATTTAGTGTCTTCTTTGACCTTAGTATTATGCTATTTAGTAAAAACTAAAGAATATGCCTGTGCTGAGGAGGTGGAGATACATAGGTTCCCCCAGGGCCTACTGGACAGTCAGTTAGTATACTTGGCCCATTTCAGGTCAAGGGGAGACCTTGTCTCAATAAACATGAGTGGAGTCTGAGGGGTGACACCTAAAGTTGTCCTCTACATACACGCACACACATGAGCATATGCACAGGGTGGGAAAATTAGAAGTGCTACAGCTGGGAAGAATGTAAATCTGTGATTGGAAAACAGTAAACATTTATTTGAGATGTAACAGGGTAACTTAGAATCTGATTAAAAGTCATTCAAGACTGGTCCATGGTGTTGGCTGCAAGCCATGGGTTAGAAAGAAGCAAGGAAGGAAAAGTCATGTTCGCATAGTGTGAGTCTGGGAGGGGTTCACAGGAGGCTGGAGTTGAAGTGCCATTATAACATAGTGTATTAAGGAAGAAAATGGCATGGAACGATGCTGTACAAAGAGGAGGGTATGTTATTTCATAACAGGAATTAGACTATGATAGCAGTTAGGAGACAATGATGGCCAGTCTGGAAAGAAAGGGTAAAGGCTGGAAAACCACAAGCAACAGCAAAACAGAGTGTACAAGGCACAGTGGAGGGAAGGGTTCTAGGAAGCAGGGGGTCTTAGAAATTAGCTATGGGTGGCAGTCAATTTGAGAGCATAACAGCGATATGTATCTCCTCCCTTCATTTGTCAAGAGTCTAGAAAAATACCTGGAACAAACCCATCCTACACGTGTGTTTGATCGAGAAGCTAACGTCTTCCCAGCATGGTGAACAGATGCTAAGAAGAAGAGAGACTTGGGAGCCTGGTCCAGCTATGCAGAGAGATCAAAGAAAGAGGGTGGTGAATATCCTGGGGATGTGGCTTAAGAAGTGGACATGCAGCTCCATCATGGCACAAGAGGTCATGGTGAGAAGAAGAAACAGACTAACACAGTCTTGGAGGAGGGCAGTGGAAGGAGATACCAGGCATGGAAATACATTCCTGTTTGCAGGATGTGAGGTGCTGGCCCTGGGAAAGTGGGAACACTATTTGGGAACAGAGGCAGACATAGACACCTGAAGAAAAAGGGATGAAGAAGATGGAAGCAGATTTTCTCACCAAAGAATCTGTTTCCTCAACAGAGATTTGGTTCTAAGGAAAGTGATGAACCGAGAGCCCAAGGCTTCAAAGACAACCAGGATGCCTCTCCCCAACCTCTGGGACAGATCAGAAGCCTGAATCTGAAGATGACTGCAAGCCCAGGCCTTCCAAGGAATGATTTTACTGCAGTCCACAAGGTTCACAAAGACAATCCGGGGCCCAGTGTTGCTATGCACACATTTCACCATATCCATTTGGACAGGTCGATTCTGTCTCATTCTATAAGGTATAGCCCAAGACCATCAGCTCTGTGACATGGAGGGCTATATCCATTTTCCAGTGCTTTTGAGAATCAAAGAATGTTTATACAAATAACAGGGAGCTTATTAGGCTCAGGCTGGGTACACAGGGCCAAATAGGTGCCTCTTTATTCAGATCTTTCAGAATCCCTAAAAAGGCTGAATCAATTCAGAATGAAGACAATGTCAAATGCAGAGCATTTGTTGGGAACATAAGTGAGGGGATGCAAGCATCTGATAAGGGGTTGGTACCAGGTGATCTTTAAATATCCTTGCAGTCTGACATGTGATGAAAAATGCTGTGGACCAGATTGAAGACAGATAGTAAGTGAGAAGCAAGGAGCCAACCAGCATCCTAATCATTCCAGTCGGAAAGGTCTCATGACTCATGGTAACACAAGAAATAAAGGGGGAAAAGCACTCTACACTTGACTCACTGCTAGAGAGGCTGAGGAGTGATGCCTGCAGCTTTAGGAAGCTCTGAAGTTCCCACAACTTCTTCCCAAGTGACACATGCCAAAAAGGGGGCAGGGAGGGAAGCCGGTGGAGGAAACCCCAGGATCCTCCACATGAATAATCTGCTCTCTTATTTCCCTGCTTCTCTTTATCCTTCCAAAGGAGTGACCCCACTCTTATACAGCACTATTAATGTGTCAAAGAACATGTGGTTCAACTATTATGATAGCATCTCACTAGGGTACGTAGGGTTGTGTCATAGAGTTAGTTCCCTTGACTGGTTAAACCTTGGGAACGAGAGACCCCCACCCCCTCTCAGCCTTCCTGTCCCTTTTGTGTGAGCCACAAGAAAAGTAGCCAAATACAGTTATAATGCTCCTGCAAAGTAGTTATTGTAACACATGTGTTTTCTGAAACTAACTAGCTACCCACTGTCTATTGATAGGGCAAAATGGACTGCTGCATGAAAAACAAGATACGTTTCCTACTGTCACAGGGCTTCGACAATTGGAGTCAACTTGTGATCTTCCTGTGATAAGGCTTTGTTTGCTCCTCTCCAACTTCAAGTCTCTGCCAATAAACCTAGAATCCCCACTAACCTCTACTTGCTTACACAGAAGCGGCCTAGCTCCCTAGATGGCTCTATTGGCTCATGCACCAGAACAAGCTCCGGAAGGAAAGCTCTGCATGCTCTCAATTTTCCTGGTGTGATGGCTCCTTGGCTACGAGATTTTTAGTGGCATCCAAGGACATGCATCCAGTCCCAGAGCTTTCTCCACAGCTCTTGAGTTCCCAGGGGACCAAGATCCTGATATCTCAATGAAACTTCCCTTTCTCCCACATGACATGCTCACCCTGGTCTTGCAGCTGTGCAGATGGCATAGTACCCAAAGCTCCAGGGAACACATATGATTCTAGGATCAGAGACTTTGTACCAAGAGCCCAGAGCACCCACTAGATGCATGCAGTGATGCTCATCAGTCAAGATTCTGTACTTGGGAATTTGCCTGGTTATTAAAGCTCGTTTGCATTCCAGAAACCAGTGTCTTCTCTACATGAACATTTCCAATAGAAGCTAAACTTGTGTGTCTATACATAGATGTGTATGTAGACTTATATTTGGCAGATGAAATTGTTTATATTTATCACATGTAACATATTTTAAAATTATTGTTCCAATTTTCATACCATAGACAAGTATACTCTTTGAGTGGTCTATTCCAGACCACCATTTTTTTTAAATTTGGTGTTTTTTGTTGATAATTTCACTCTAAAATGGCTTCCAAGCATATCTCTGAAATGCCATCCCATGATCCCAAACACAAGATAGTGGCCATATGTCTTATAGAGAAGTACGTGTACAAGACGGTGTTGATCATCATTAGCTGAGTCGCATGTGAATGAGTCAGTCCTACCTGTTAACTAAGGTGTTTTTGAACAAAACCACATAGACAGCATGAAAGGTTATGTACAGGTTAGCTGATAAAATATTGTAAGCTGAGGCTCATGGAAACCTAACACTATTTTCTCCAGGAGCAAGCATTCAGAGTTTTCTATTTCACCGTCCACAGGTACTTTATGGAAAAGAACTACTTCAAACAAGAATAACACAGATATTCAAGACAGTAATGGCCAAAGAACACTGCAGAAGAGTGTCCTTCCTGGCTACCTCCAGCCAGGGGACAAGTCTGACCTCAGACGAGCACTTAGCAGGATGTTCTTTGCACAGTTGTACACTGTATATCTGGAAGCGTCTCTTTTCCCTACGGCCAACCTTGATCTAGAACCCGAGTATCCTTTGTATGACACTCACGGGAAGCCTTTGAAAACCACTGGTGCAGATTCTAGAAACGGAGGCAAATGACATTCTGATCTGACACTAGCCCAGTCCTTCTCACTGTGGTCACGTTCACTAAGCAATCTCAGAGCCAGAGAAATGGAAGCAAGGGCGGATGGGATGACCCAAGACCTACTCTGCTGCTGGAAGTCCCAGCAAGAGCAGCAAGAGTTAGGAGCTTTGAAGAGCATGACCCAAGTACAGAGAGCTCAGACTAGGGGATGAGCCAGACCAGAAGACACCTTTTCCTAGGCCTACCCCAGATTGATTGAGACATGGAAAGAACCCACTGGTGGGAATCCTGGGGGCTGGAATGGGACACTCACAGCCTTTGGTATTCTGTCTGTATAGTGAGGCCTTCCCCAACAGGTAACTCTGACCCCTTTTCTGGCATCCCTGCTCCCTGGTGGTATTGCTGTACTCTCCTGAGCAGTGGACCATTCCCTAGGAGGCAGGAGCAGTGTGAAGGGGAGACGCTGTGCATTAATATCACTGGGCCCATGGAGCCTGGGGATGCAAGAAGGAGAACACTATTGGCTGGAGGGACAAGCTACCACAGCTTTCAGGAGCTGAGAGGGAACCTAGTGGGGCTCAGAAGAAATGCAAGGAGAGTGTCTGTAACCAACAGGAGATGAGAGACATAGAGAAAATAGGTGCACTATGTGATAGGAATGGGGGTGGGGAAGGGGGTGCATTCCTAGAGCTTGAGCTGGAATGTTTCCAGGGAGTATGTATTTGGGGGCTGGGCTAGGCAGCTAGAGAGACATTTCTATTCAAATGTACTCATTGCCCTTCACTCTCTTCCCCTCCCATGGAGGCCTGGGTGGAGCTTCTGATGACGTCAGAGGCTGCTGTGCAGACAGAGCCAGGCCCTGGGGTCTAGCAGCTAGGCTGAGTCTGCAGAGGAGACCAGCCTCTTTTGTGTGCCCTGCCTTACAGGAGCACCTCTCCCTATTCAGGTCTATGATGAGCTAGGTCAGTGAAAAAGGGAACTAAACTTAGACCTCTTGCTCTCCCTTTCTTGGGGACTCTGTCCACTGGGATCTCCTTGCCCAGCTATTCTCTGTGCCTAAAGACAAAGAGGGGGGAGGTCTCCTAGAAAGTGGGAGGCTACCCTAGAAGGTTCCAGAACCCCAGCAACATGGTTTGCTTCCATACCACCCCCTACAGAAAAAGGGACAGCATCCAATCCTATTACTTACATGTGTCTGGCTTGTGGCAATTGTGTCCCTGACGGAAGTACTGGGGGTTCTCAATGACTGGAATGCGGGTCATGCCGATGACCACTGTGTCAGGCCCAGCGTCCAGCGAGGAAGGTGTGGTGATGCCATGGTTGATGTGGTGCAGTGGGCTGGCTGAGTCCTCCTCACCACTGATGACAGCCACAGGACCTGCACAAATCATGAGATACACAGGACCTAGTGAGGTCACATCCACTCAGCCCTGCCCAAAGACCCTTCACTGTATTACCACCATATTTTTTCAAAAGATTCCAGCCCACTAATAAGTTTTGCCCAAATTCCCTGAATTCTGACCTTAGACAACGCAAGCCAAATTCTCGGCCTTGAAAATAACTGACTCTCAACCATAGAATAGTTCAAAATAAAAAAAAAAATTGAAATAACCACTACATGAATCATTTTTAATTTCTCCCCAAGCCCAAATTAACTCAAAGTAATAAAACTCATGTTTCTTTGTTTATGCAGTAGTAAGAAGACTTAAAAACAGAACCTAGAAGTAGTTGTTCCTCTTTATCCCTCTTCTACTTGGAGCACTAAAAATCACTGTTATTGAAGAGCTGGGGAGAGCCTCAGGTGGCAAAATTCTTGTCTCACAAGCATGAGGATCTGAGTTATGTCCCCAATACCCAAATAAAACACCAGGTATGGTGGTATACACTTATGGTCCCAGTACTGGAAAGGCAGAGCAAAAGGGATGCATAGCACTTATTGGTTATCTATAGAGCTCCAGCTAGAGTAAGAAACTATGTCTAAAGAAAATAAGGCAGAAAGTAACTGAGGAAGAGCCCCATGTCAACCTCTCACCTATGTAAGTACATGCATGTGCACACACACACACACAGAGAGAGAGAGAGAGAGAGAGAGAGAGGCACATACACACACACACACACACACACACACACACACACACACACACACACACACATATATATATAGTTTTACCCCAGAAGTAGTCTGGGATTCACCTGGGCATTAAGAGTTCTCCATGTGTTTTAGTGTATAGCCATGACCCAGAACCTGTGAATATGAAATTGGAGGCCCCATGACCTTCAGCATTGCCATCAAATTTCCAGAGGGTTATAATATGGCTTCCACTGGACTCTGCCATAGCCTTCCTTCACTCAGTGTTGTCCTGAGCCTCACCTAAACCATGTTTTACAAGTGACAGTAATTAGACTATATCACTGGTGGTAGCTGGCCTAGCTTGCCTACTCTTGAAACGTCCACATTGTCCCAATGTCTACAAAGCATACCAACTACATCTTCACCAATCCCATTCTCCCCATTTTCCAACCCTAAGACAAAACCCAGTGAGGAAGGTAACTCAAAGGCACAAGTTGACAGAGATAATTAATGCTGCCATCTTAGCAGAACAATGATTGTGTTTGGTGGTGTTATTTCTCCCATGCATACAAATAAAACTCCTGTAAAGGGAATTAGCTGTGACTGTGTGTGACTTCCTACAACGGGTGTTTTAAATGGCTGCTTTGCTAGACACAGGGTCCCCAGACAAAGTGCCTGCTGTGATTTGGTTTTGCAGCTTGAACAATATTTCCACTGCAGAAATCCATTACATCTTACTGAAGTTTATGGAGAGAATATTTCCCATCAAACAGCGAGGTGAAGCGCCAATGAGGCAGAACTAAATGGAAGACTGGTAAATGCAAACGGCGGACCCTGGATTCCACTCCGTCAGCACAGGCAGGCTTATTCCAACCCGTGACAAATGGCTGATGGCGTCTAGAGACCGTGTGCAAAAGTGGCAATAAGTGGTTGCCCAAGCGCCCAGAGTAATCACCTGTCTTGCAAAAAGGAGTGCGGTCCGGAAAACACTTTCCTCAGAAACTCACTGGGAAAACTTCACTAAGCCCTGCTATTAGCCACCCCCCAAACTTTCACTAAAATACAAAACAACTGATGAAATATTAGTGCACTAAGAGAAAGAGAAGAGAATAAACAAGACATTGCAACAACATTTGGGAAGTTGAAAAACATATCAAAGGAGGACAGTGACTCAGAGCAAAATAAGAGAGTCCCCATGGCAGATGACCTGTTGGAACCAGGCATACCAGGAGTAGGATGTCCAGAAGAGCTCACAGTATGGGGAATATGGTGCACAGGAAGAGGGCAGGGAGACCCGTGCCCCAACAAGACACCTGGGTCCACAACCTTGTCCTCACCCCACAAGAGGAGCCATTTATTCCTACAGAAGTTGAATCAAAAGACACAGGGGAGGGTTGGATGAATCAGGAAGCTGAGCCCTTCCTTCCCATTTCTAAAACAATCACATTTGTGCACAGACCTGCCTACCACTTCCCAGTAGCCACTCACCCCGGTACTAGAGGATGTGAGAAGTTGCTTCCAAAGAGAAAGTCAGAAAGAAGACTTCCAGATGCTGACATTTTTTGCTTTTTCCTGATGAAAAGCCACCCTAGAATCATTTCACAGGGAAACTGACAACGTGCACGTCAACCTCATGCACATAATGTGGAATCCTTTCAGTTTTCCAGAGCTCACTTCCTAAATACAAAGAGACAGTGCTGTGCACAAGACCACCAGACAGCTCAGAAGAGTTTCTGCCCAAAAGAAAGCAAAATGAGCTCGTGGGGGCCTTAAGGAAATGGAGGCAAAGTGCAAAGAAGACTCCAAAAGCCAATGCTCAAACCAATAGTCTCAAAGACATAAATAGGACATCACAGCTCTAAAACAAGGCAATACTTAAGGGGTGAACAATTCAAAGGTAAGAAAGGGTCTGTGAGAATGTCAGTCACCAACATTTTAAAGTCAATGAAGAGCTCAAAAAGTCAAGAAAATCTTCCAAAAATCAAACTGAAAGGAAGGAGTTAAAAACTAAGCAAGAAAAAGTAAATTTCCATACCAAGATGAAATAATGGATTAAAAGAAGCCCCAGGAGTAAGAGGAAGAGAACAAAAGAAAAATGTATGGAAATTTTCTCTACAATCTCCCCCAATTACCTACTAAGATCCTAGTATGATTAGTATATACACAAGTGTATCTTCCTGCTCTGCCCACACACACACACACACACACACACACACACAGAGAGAGAGAGAGAGAGAGAGAGAGAGAGAGAGAGAGAGAGAGAGAGAGAGGTGTTTTTGCCAATATGTAAAAATTAACATCACATTTCCCTTTTCCAGGAAGGTCAGAAATAAGGACTCCATTATATAAGGGGGCAGGGGGTAGGCAAGCAAAAGAAAAGCAGAGCAGGCCACAGGAAGATGGGATGAAGGCACAGAGGGCAGAAACAGTGGTGGGTGCAGGACTTACGCCAGCAGCTCCACTCACTCCAAAGCTTGTAGCTTAACTGCAACCAGAAGTCACTCCCTTTATCATAAGTATCAACCACAGACCCCAAGAAGGAGATTGGCACTCAGCATCTCCTCCTCATCTCTTTCTTTCTGAAGCATTATGGGATGTGTGTTATCATGGTGACATGGAAGGATAGGTGGTGTTGGGGGAAGATGTAACATTGGGACTTCAACCTTTGGGAAAAGCTCTTTCTTCAATCTGTATCTTAAAAGTTCCTGGGGAATGACCAGTCCATAAATCTTTTTCTTTCCAAGACCCTATGACCTAAAACAGTAAAAACTTATTTTTCCTTTGCATTGTTTTTTGAAGGGGTTGAAGTAATAGTTGCGGGGGAAAGACTCCCAAAGCATGGGAAGGAAGAGTTCACCTAAGAAAGCTTCATAGAAACAAAGCAGTAAGCAAGACGATAGAGCCCTGAAAAACCCCAACACCTAATCATGGAAAGGAAGCAAGGGGAGGGAGCAGAAGAAACAGCCAGAAAGTAGAAAGGAACCAGAAAAATACACGCTCTTAGAAGCCATAAAGGACCATCTAGGAGTTCAAGAGAATCTACCCTGAGAGCAAATAAGATAAACGATGAAAGGGGAGATGGAGAGGTAGCTTAGTGGTTAAGAGTACCAGCTATTCTTCCAGAGGGCCCAAGTTCAATTCCCAGCACCCACATGTTGGCTCACAATCTGTAACTCCAGTTCCAGAGGATCCAATACCCTCTTCTGGCCTCTGAGTGCACCAGTCACATACACAGTACACAGATATATATAAGGGCAAAACACTCATGCATATAAAATAAAATACAATAATTAAAAAGATAAATAAAAATGAAGGCTGAAAACTGACATTTGAAAATGAGGAGGTTGGCCTTACAGAGATGAGTTTCATAGAATGTCAGAGGAAAAGGCTAGTTCTAGTGAGTTGGAAACATTTCAATGGCTTTTATCCAGTTCTTCCTAAGTATCAAGTTCTATTGTTGTAGCACCTTTAATCTTGGAACACCTCTGTGAGGTTGCTGGCACTACGGTCCCCATTTTAAAGATGGAAATATGAAGGCATAGAGCAATGACCTATTCCAAGACATGAACCCCACACAGAAGCCGTGAGAGAATTCACACTCACAGCTTGGCCCCAAGGCCAGTGCTCAGAACCATCACCTGGCTCTGCCCCCTGCAAAAGAAGACTGTGGGGAATGTACATGCTCAAAAGGACACCTGCTGAATTCTGGCTCACTGTCCTCCCCATGAGCAGCTGCCTTTGGTGGCAAGAGCCTGAAACACCTTTGAAAGGTGTTCTTCTTGACCCTGAGAATTGGGAGAGGAGGGAACCACCTAATTGGATGCACCCAGGGAGATTACAGATAATTCATCTTCACATCTTACCAGCACTGACAAATAGTCTTATTAAACTATGTCCACACCTAGAAGAGAGCATGGCAGCATCAAACCATTGTCCACCACCCAAGGTCCTCTTAGTCATCCTCACTCTGAAATAAAAGCCAATAAACTGGATATATATACCGATCACTCCTAAGGATGTGAAAGAAGACTTGCCATCCCAGCCTGCCTGTGGCTGAAACCAGCAGTCTCTCAATAGGTCTACAGCATCGGAGCAACATAGGGTCTACTTGGAAATGATAGTCCTGAGTCCACAGCATCCCTGGTCCCGGGTAAACGAGGTGAGTCTCAGGTTCATCATGGTGTAACTGTGGGTTGTGTTCACAACGGAGAAGGTATGCATATGTGAGAGCCAGGGTAACAGGGAAAGCCTGTGTGCCTTTCATTCAATGCTGTGAACCTAAAGCTGCTCTAAAGGGCCGGGGGGTATAATATTTTAAAAAGAAAAGTAAATGATGTTTTGAGTCAGTCTCTATTCTGAGAGTGTGTATCTCAGCGTAGCACAGCTGCCTAGCAAGTGCAATGCCTTTGCTTTGATCCTCAACATTGCAGACAAAACGAAAGGTCTCTCAGCCAGGCACCATGGCGCACTCCCAGCACTGGAAAGGCAAACTGAGGAGGGTTGGAAATTTCCAGACGACCCAGGCTACATAATGAGACCATGTCTCAAAATAAAGGTTAACGTGGAGAAGAGGCCAGGACTGCTTCTTAGTGGTGGAGCCCTTGCCTAGCACACAAGACTCTTCCATCCCCAGAACTACATAAAGTAAGGTCTCCCCACCCCACGAAAACATATTTATAATCACTCTTCCGGTAATATGTTAGGACTCATGGGTGGAGGCACCAGCATTTCATTCTAGAAGCCAATTTATATTCCAACTCTCGTGCCATTCAGGGGGAAACCCACAGACTTGTGGTCCATCAGGGCAGCAAGTATTTCTTCTCGCCTTAATAACTGAAGTAAAGAATTTGTTAAGGTACCCTAAAGGAGACCAGTAAAAAGAAAAGAAAAATGGCCTTGCTTTGTGTAGAACTTGCCATTGTTTTCTTGAAGCTGCCCACATCTAAAGTAGGTAGGAAAAGATAGCCGAATTGGCTTCTTCTAAGCATGCTGCAAACACACACATATATGCACATGCAAAGACTGTATACCTGTGAACTGTTAACAGAAACACCATTGTCACAAATCCATTCTTGACTGCACAGCACAGCCCTGATACAAAACGTGAAGTATCCTCAGAGTCATTCTGGTGAGTTCAAGCTTCTGGGTATCCCTCTGGGGAATATCTGTCAGCTCAGACACTCACTCCCCATTTTCTCCTCCCATACTGCTGCCACCCCCTGCTTTCAGAGCTTTATGGGTCTTATTCCTTATATTGTAGAACTTTTAGATTGCTTAGGAAACCTGGAAGGCCACAGGCATCCTGCCCAACAGGCTATTCCACACTGTCTTTCCAGGGACGGTCTCTTCCTCTCCCACTTCATTTCCATAACAGAAATAATTATGGTACAGAGCTGGGTTGGGGGTGAAATATATATATGATTCGACATATGAAATATGTGTGTGTGTGTGTGTGTGTGTGTGTGTGTGTGTGTGTGTGTGTGTGTGTTTCCACAGTGAGATCTCAGTTCTCAGAGATGTAACCCCTGGGAAGGGCACAGTATTGCAACATGGTGAACTCCTATCCAGACAGGCAGAACTCCAATCACATGGAAAGAGCCAGGGTTGCTGGTCACCAGGAGGACCCACAGGTGCAGGTCTCTTCCATCAGAAGTCTCTGATGACTCCAGGGAAGCTCTGTCTTCAGGGTCAATGATGCAAAGGAAGAAAGGGAGCTAGGATGGCTCACACACAATGGAGGAGGAAAATCAAATTGGTACCTTCACAGTTTCTCTGGGGTGTTTTGACACACAGAGCATGGTGTGGTGTGAATGCATGAGCCTACATAGAGGGTAAGACACCTGACCAAGTGCAGCTAGGCTAAATGTCTATAAACTTGGGCCCACCTGTGAAAGACAGCTCTGATCAGTCAAGTTTAGAGCTGAACTTTAAAGTAGAAGATCCATAATCCGTTTATTTATGTGTTCTTTCCTTTATCCGTAAACTACTTTCCATGGAGGGAGGGGAGGCTAGCCTCATCTCCCTACTCTGAAAGCTCTTTTCAGAGTTGAGGCCATGGTAAGAGCCATTTGCCCAGTCTTTCCAGACACTGGAGGTACTGCAGTTTTCTGCACAGCTGGAAGGCATGAAACAACCTCCTCTGATTCTACAGAAGGTAATAGTGAGCAATAGTGAGGACACAGCTCTTCCACGAGGAAGCATCTCCTACTCCCAGTGTTGACACTTGGGAAAGCAGAGGCAGAGATCCAGTTGCCTGGAGTCCCTAAGTGGGGCTAATACAGAGCAGTGTATCTGGGAGCTACAGATTTGTTGGTTTAAGCTGTTGAGCTCTGTGGGGGGAATCTCCATTCTCCACAACTAACATATTCTTTGAATCTTTTCATTTAGACCATCTGCATGCTGCACTCCATCTTGAAGATACTCCTACAAGGACTAGGGAGGTGGTTCACTGGGTAAAGTCCTTGCTGGGCAAGCATGAAGCCTAAGCTTGGATTACCAACATCTACATAAAAAGCCTGCTGTCTGCCTGTCTGTGATCACAGCACTGGGAGGTGGGAATAGGAGGGTCCTGGGGGCTTGCTGTACAGCCAGTGTAGTCAGTCAGTGAACTCCAGATTCAAAGGATGACCCTGTCTCAAAATGAAGAGGTTAAAAAATGATAGCAGAGACACCTAAGGTCAAATTCTAGCCTACACACACACACACACACACACACACACACACACACCACTACAAAAGTAATCCTTCAAATGGTAAGTATGCCGTTCCCAATGATGCAGTTCATCCGTCAATGTCTCCTCTCTGCTCTTTGCCCCAAAGGTGAGCTTTTATATCCAGCCATACATAGAGACCATGATGACCACCTAGACGGGACACGAGAAGTAAAAGAAGCCGGGATGGGTCTCAGGCTTTGTCAGTGTGTCAGAACAAAGGAAACAAGCCAACCTTTGGATTAAGAAAATGAGTTTTTTAAAAACTTCACACTTCTCCTACTGATAAAAATCAAACACTGACATGTCCCTGGTGTGTGAGAGTTCCACATCAACAAATCTGGGAGCAGGAACTCATAAAAGGGAGTAAGTGAAAGCATGGCAAACACAATTAAAAATCCAGCCATGCTCAGAGAGGGATTCCATTTACCATCTCATAAAAAAAGAGCCTGGTCCTCAGAGGCAAACAAAAGAAAATCAATTTCTTAATTTTTATTGGCAGATGTGGGACAGAGGCCAAGTGAACAGAGGCTGTGCCCAAGAGCGTTCCTGGGGACAAGTCACCGCCTTCAATTCCTAGCCAGATCCACTGGGCCCTCCCCTCTGCTTTCTCCAGCATCTGGACAGACATTGCCCAGAGTGACCTCTAGGACATACGGGGTTCTACAGGCTGCCCAATGGAGGCATGCCCCCCCTCATGGCTCGGCCCCTCTCCCAGAAGCATTTCCCAAAAGATAAGCTTTATTCTCCGGCTCCAATTCCCTCCTAGCTCTTACAGGAACCAAAGGCGTTGTTCATGCTTCACAGCCCTCAGAGCCTGGAGATATCTTGGTGTTTGAAAATGATGCCTCTGATCAACCAGCCCGCGAACAAGCTTAAGGAAAGGGAAAGTAGACCCAGTATTCTAAAAGCTTGGTTTCCTTATCTCACTCCATCATCGCAACCAGCCCTGGGGGTTGATCCTCTTATCCGCTGTGATGCAGCTGAGGAAATTGAAGCTCAAGGTTTTATAATTTGCCCAAGGTCACCCAGTTAATAAACAGTGGATACAGCAGGTCTATCTGCTTTCCAAGTCTGAGTTTATCCCACTAGGTTGGCCTAGCCCCCAGCATCTGCTTATGACAATGGGGCAGTTATGGTGTGTCAGTCACTTCCCAGATACAGTGTGTGTGTGTGTGTGTGTGTGTGTGTGTGTGTGTGTGTGTGTGTGTGTGTGTGTTATGCTGGAGATGAGATGAGGTCTTGTACATGCTAGATGAGTAACCTACCACTGAACCATGCCTGCAGCTCCCAGCTCCAATCTTAACCCAGCTCAGATACATGACAGGGTCTCCCAATTGGACCCAGAGCTTGCCTTGTACAGGAAAGAAACTCACATTTCCCCCCAGACAACTTTAGACCCAGAAATTATGACACCAAGTTGTAGCCATTGGAAGCAACAGGAAATTCAGAGGCAGGAGAATGGCCAGCAGCACGAGGTCCAGAGGGTGGAGAGATGCTTTCAGCCTAGAGGAAAGGCAATGTCAGCCTCCTCCAAATACTCAGTGTGCAGATGTTGCAACAACAGGAAGAAAATAATCACCATACAATTGCATATCTAAGATGATGAGAATCCAAAATGTTGGTGTTCTTTGTCCAAAGTCCCCATAAAGAGTTCCTATCTCAAGTCTGAACATTTCTTAACTCAGCTCTACCCACTGTTCTGTCGTTACTACACATGATTCAGAAAGGAGGCTTTGGAGATGCCTCAGCCATTAAGGCACTTGTTCTGCAAGGGACAGAGTTTGGATCCCTATGACCCTCATAAATGCTGATTGGATGGGGCAGCCACTTTTAATTCCAGCACTCAGAAGCCAGATATAGGGATTCTCGGGACAAGTTGGTTAGCTGGACTAGCTGTATAGGCAAGCTCTGGGTCCAATTGGGAAACCCTGTAATTAAGTAGAGAGCAATTAAGGAAGGTTCTCAACACCAGCTTTAGGCCTCCATGTGAACCTGGATACTATGCAAACACACATGCACACCACACACACATACATGCAAACAAAATTCAGCAAGCTAATAGTATGCCAAAATGGAGTACTTATTTCTCATAAAGATTTATTCCTATCTCCCCTGTCCCTGCAAGCTGGGGACTTTAGGAGTGTAAGGAAACATCACCTGAGTTTCCAGCACAGTGGGCACAGCCAGGTTGAAGCTATCATCTCTGCTCCCCTCACCCACTCTCTCCTGCTGCTTTCTGCGCTAACTAAACTGTAGGCCCGTCCTCAAAGAGGAGAGCCTCCCTGCCTGCAAGCTGAGCCCAGATGTCTCTGATTTTCCTCATTCACAAGCGGAAGTGCTAATATTTCAGAACCCCACTGGTTGACCCTGGTTGGTTTCAGCTGGAACTTCTTTTAAATTACGGTGAGATCTGATGAGTTAGAAAGAAGAGACTGACAATGGACGCTGTTGGGAAGAAAACCCTTTTCAGGAGAAACCTGGAGCCTAACAAGCATGGCTATGAGGGGCTTCCCAAGGAGAAGGTCGTCACACGAAGTCAAAGCGTACCCAGGCAGCTCTCTCACAGTATTCTCAAACACATGTGGAGCAATGCCCTGACATATGGCCACCTGTAGAAAATCCCATTTCTTTCCCCAGAGCGATGGCCTTCAAAACTCTTGTAACAAATCCAAGTAACAATAGTGAGTGCTTGCTGAACACTTGGTGACTCCGGGCACTACACTGGGCTCCCTGTGTATACCATCTCACACAGTGTTTACAGTGACTCAGTAATGTGGGTCCTGTAAATAGAATCAGAGAAATGAAGTCAACTGCCCAAGGTCAGACAACTAGTAAGTAACAGTTTCGTGCTTCAACTCAGAACTATAAGACTGTACAGTCTATTTTCTTCATCTCTCCTCTCCCTGCCTCAAGGTATGCTCTCATACACCCTCAGTGTGAGGTCCAGAATGAAAACATTCCCAAACGACATGGGCCCTAAATCTAAGAGACTGGAAACAAGCCTGAATTTATTGCTGGAGGGAAATCATGAAAGCCCAGTGGCTTTCTGCAGTCCTTTCAGAGACAGTAAACTCACTTCCAAGCCCTCAGCATCCTAAGCATTCCCACTCAGCTTGCCCAGTGCACAGACCATATCACCTCATGTCAGACAAAATGACATTTTCCCCTAGTAGAAAATACATTCTCGCTGGGCAGATATATATCAGAGTCCTTAAGAACCTCAAGTGGGAGCCGGGCAATTCAAAATCACAGGCCATTTAGACCAGAGGATCCTTTGATTTGGTGCATTTAAATCTGAAGTCGGTAAGCACAGAGAATAACCTAGCAACGTGGGACTCCACTTGGTTAGGGCTATGCACATACCTATTCTAAACATGCATTTTGGCAAACTAGGACCCTAACCTGCATGCACTGTACAGACACACTGACAATGTACCTAGAAGCTATTGACAATCTTCGATCCCCATATGCATCTAGCTGCATACATACCTGCTTTGAATAATGGAAATAAGTTACTACTCCCTTTAATAACCCTTTGGTATCACCCCATTCTAAACATATCCCAGAATATATTTTAAAACCAAGGGAGATGTGCTGATCTGGCCTGAATGGGTTTGGGGTGTATATGCAAAAGGAAAACTATAACATCAGGGTGAATTTTTAGGGTGAATCCACTATTTACCTATGCATGGTTGAGTGTATATATAATTAAAATGAGAAGCATCATGGGAAGAGATATGCACCGTGAGCAAATGCTTACATAATCCAAGCCTGCCAATCAAAACAGGACCACCTGCTCTATGCCCTTAGCAACAAAACCCCTCCTCCTCTTGAACACCCCAAGAGGAAGTCCCAAAAAATCAAGGTCCTTAAGTACTCTCTCACTCAGTGGCCCACTGTCACTCTTGACAACATACTTCTGATCTGTCCTCTCATTTTGCTTTTAAATAAAGTTTGCTTCTACTTTGCAATCTGTATTCATTTACCTCAACACCTGGAATAAGATACAAAGAACCTGAAAACAGCCAGCCCAGACTCTTACCACCAATAACAAACATATTCTCTCCATCAAGGGAAACATTCATCTATAGAAACACTATTTGCTCACAACCCTTTCCTGTCTATGAACTTAATGGCTACCACATCCCTAAGACATGCTTAAGATAGGCATGACAGTCCCAATCCACAGGCGAGGAAAGTGAGGAATAATTGTTAAGGTGAACTGCCATACAGTCAAGGCAAAATCAGTCCTCTGGCTACCTGTCTATTGCTTAGAGATCACATCAAATTTCCTCTAGAAGAAAATAAGAGGGTGGCCATGCACCTCAAGGCCCCAAAGTACCATCTCTGGGGGTTACAGAGACTCCCCACCTCGGGCGTCTTCATAGAATCTGTTGTCAGGAGGAAGCTACAATTTTTTGCATCTCCTTGCATCTTAGGGATGATTTTCAACAGCAGAGTTCACATACACATGACAAGAAAAGTAAAGTGGATTTAGACTTAGGAACCTGTGCCTCGTAGAAGCACAAGGCCAAAGTCAACCCTGTGAATTTACAACAAAACTATACCACAAAGCCTGGACTTCTAGGGTTGAGTTCCTCATTGGTCACTAGACTTGGAACTAATGAGTTCTCTCTAGATTCCCACAGAGAAGGCACTGGAATCTGTTCATGTCAATCAGCATATCCCCGAGACTCAGCTACCTATCAAGGCCCAGTGTTGTCCCAACCACCCTGTGTACATGCCAGTCTCAAGACTCAGGTTGTAATTCTCTACCCTGTAATCATGGCTAGGATGCCCCTGTGGACATGTCTCAGAGTAATTCCATGACATTTCACTTGAAGAAGTTATACCATTGGCTAGTGCTGTGATTTTTCATGAGAAACACTCCACTTAGAGAAAACACTGAAGAAAATCTGCATTTAAGCTCCTCCTACGATGAGATGGCCCCAGAGTCAGCAGTTCCCCTCTCTTTACCCATCTCATTTCAAGCCCCTCACTAAGTCTGGTAAGTCTCTAGATCATAAACCATCCACAGTCACAGACTCTATCCTGTACATCCTTGAACTGTTGTAAAAGTTCCTAGTCAGTCCCTTTTAACAGAGTATGAAATTTGAAAGTATGCCTTGCCTAAGCCCTCTGCCTGGCCTGACATTGGTAAGCACTGTCTCTGTAAATGTGTTCTTTCCCAGAGGCTGTTGGTAGCAAATACCACAAAATGGATGGCTTCAAAACAACACATATTCATTTTCTCGCGTTTTTGGAGGCTGGGCATCTGAAATAGAGGTGTTGACAGAGTCATGCTCCCTGGGACCCAGAATAGAAGCCCCCTTTGCCTTCTTCTAGCTGGCTAGCAATCCTTGGCATGCACATAGCTTGAAGGTGCTGTCCTCCAATCTGTGGAATCACATGGCTTTCTGCTCTCATTACATGGAATTTTCCAATGTGGTTGTCTCTGTCTGTTCCCTTTTTAGAAGGCCAGCAGTCAACTGATATTAAGGACCCAGTCTTCTCCACTATCACTTTATCTTAATTTATGTCTTAATTCCATCTGCAGAGATTATTTCCAAATAAGGAACCAAAGGTTAAGACCTCAACTTATCTTTTTACAGGACACAGCTGAACCATGCCTCCCATCTATCTGTCTTTCAGAACCTGGATCTGAGCAGCAGTGACAGACACAAGGTGTAAGAGGATTACAGGAATGGCTATAAAGGTGGGGTAAGTTGGGAATTCAAACTATGGCCATTCAGCTCCCAGTGACAACTTCCATGTAGATGAATTTCTAAACTATCACCACACTTCCCAGAGATTGTAGCAATATTCCCATATCATATATGTGACCCTCAACACTATGGTCCAATATACATATCAACCTTGTACATCAGTGTTTGGCATTCTTATGTTCAACAATTGCTATGTCATATGCTAGACCCTGAACTAGAGACTAAGGGAATAAAGTAAGAAGAGCCAGGCCAGCTCTGAAAAAAGATGAGGCAGAAATGCAAGCCATTATGGGAAGAGGAAAAGTATATGTGGTGGCGTTCACGTTCCAGGTGTTCCAGATACAACAAGATACATAGATGGGAAGGAAACACAGAAAGGTAGCTCAGAGATTGATCCGAAGCCCCACTATGCCCTAGCCTTTAGGTTCATCTGCCCACACCTCCCTCCTACAACAAGGGCACCATCCCAGCGCCCTTCCCTCGCCTTTACACACAGATCATATCTCCCCCTCTTTGGTGGCCATCACTTTCAAAGCACCTTGAACCTTGGTTGCCATCTCCTCTCCCACACATCTGGACAGCACTTGGGGAAAGAGCCTCGGCAGCATCTATTAATCCCTTGGCTTGCTCATCCCTTTCATAGACACGTCATAAAAATGATATACTCACTTCATTCAAACAGCACTGCAGCAGGAGGGGGAGGGGCAGAGGTCAATCGATTGCCAGTGTGTGGAGGTATAAATACAACACCAAAATCAATCGAAAGAGCATCCTTCCAGCTCTGTAATCTCTCCCCTCATAAGGCATACTTTATATACTGAAGTACCTGCTCCTGTTTACACAGCTGCCCCAGCTCCTCCTCCAGAGGCTCCACTACCAAGCCAACATGGCCGCTGTCATGAGCCCCAGGAAGCCTCTTCAGTCACACAGGGCAAGGCAATGAGGCCACATGCATGCCCACCATCAAATTCTCAGAGCCAAGCTAGAAACCCAGGTACGTATGCTCACAAATATGCATGATTGAACAAGAAACTTTACAAATTCATGCATGAACAAATACTAGCTCCTTAATCGGGTATACACATATGGCTTGTGTTTTTGTTTCTTTATAATCCCATCATTGCTTCTTCTACCAAAAAACAAACAAACAAAAATAAACACCTTCCGTAGGGACTGTGTATTTTTCAGTGTGGTATCTTCAAGGATATTGGAAACTTGACTGAATACAGCTATCCTTCCTTAATCTTGGAAAATAAAAATTTTCTTAAAAAAATTTTAAGACCTCAGTGGGCATCTGAAACTGCAACTAGTATCAACACATATGTAAACACTGCAGCAATAGTCAATCTGATCACAGAGATGGCTATTAATAGCTAACGTGTGGGTAAGGTATAAAGCACAGACATACTGAACAAAGAAATGATTCCATGTCCCCGGCAAAAGAAAATGAGGGTGTGTGAGATTTCATCACCATTTTGAGAACAATATGCAATTTAAAATCTGACAATATCCTGGAATAGTGGCACATGTCTGTAATCCCAGCATTCAACAGGTGGAGGTTAGAGGTCAGTGTGGGCTACATAATAAGACCCTGTCTTTTTTTTAAAAAAAAAAAAAAACTAAATAAATAAGTAAAATCTACAGATGGCTATTCCTAGAATTTTTGTGTAGAGATTTTCCAACTGAAACTTGAAACCACAAAAAGTAAAGTCATAGATATGGGTGTACTACAATACCTCAGTGGGGAAGGGTTAAGGTGTCTGAGGGAGAGTCTATATTAGTCAGGGAAAACTTCAAAGATCTAACCATCTAATATCAAAACTCATATTCTTCAATTTTCTGGCTTCCTGCAATCATTTTTATAGTATTATTCTTGCACTGACTTTCAGATCAGGTAACAGTATTAAATCAGCCAATCCATAAAAATCTCTCACCCTGATGGTATCACCTCATCAAAAGCCTGTTTCCTCACACATCCACTAAGCTAAAGGGCATTCAGGTGAGAAAGTAACCCTGCTGAAAAGGGACTGCTCATCCAGTCCAGACAGATAGGCCTTGTTCTGCTGAGAAGAGGGTAGTCCTGCACCCTGACTTGCTCAGTACTTGTTATTTCAGCCTAATTGCTCCTAGGGTTCTTTTGATGTGATGGTATGACCATTCTAACTTAGGGCAACAGTGGGTAAAAGAGAGTAAAAAGTGAGAGAAGGGATTAACTCAAGTGTCATTTTAGACTCCAGACTTAAGAGGGCAGCATCTGAAGTAAGCCAGTGTGCCTCTCTAGGCAACATGAGTCTATCCTAATCTTCTAATCCTCTATGGTGAAGCCAAGCATGCATCTTCAGAATATCCATATAGGACATTGTCCTTCTCAAGTGGTCAATAAATATCACTTGATGATGACGAAGCAAGCATTGATTTTCCATTCCCTGTTCTTCCCATGTGCTCTTTTCCCTCCCTCCTTCCTCAGGGTACAGGTCAATCAATCTTAGGCCATCTTGATCTACTTGGAAAGCTTAACTGCCATGAAGCTAAACCACTTGTCCTCTGGCTCCAATCTCTTAGAGAAATTAGTGCCAATGGAAGTGTCAGTATCAATTTCATAATGTTATTGGATGAAGGCAAGACTGGGCCAAGTCCCATATTCCTAACGGGCTATCAAAGTGATGAGGATTATGGGTAAGGAGACAGACAGCTCTGACAGCAGAGGCAATGACTCAAGATCAATTAGACTGACAAGACTATCTCTAAGCCACATCGCTTAATGCTGACACAGGTATGATCTCCACAGAGATTTGGGATCTGGGATGCAGGCTTTCCTAGTGTCTCTAGGGGTAACCAGAGAGCCTGGAGGCTTGCAAAATCAGCCCTTGGTCCTGCACATGTCCCAAGAGGATCTGAATAAAAACTTCCACAGAATAGGAGTTTGCCCTCATGATGAAAAAAAACTGAATATCTACCCTCCTTTTTTTTTCCTTCTTGTTCTTGCCTTCTAAAGAAAATGTCAAGATAAAATGTAGACTACGTATTTAAATTTAATTCCTTTGCAGAGTCAAGGGAAGGCTTGAGATTATTAAAATGGAAATCAAGATCTTGTAAAAGTCAAACCATCCTAGCAGGAACAGAGATTTATTATGGAAAGCAAAGGCAACAGATGGATGCCACAAGGGTCCTGAGTTCTAATCCAGGACCTTACTCTAGCATTGCTCTAAGTACAACAACATGCACTTGGGATCCAGTCACTTTTATCTTCCTGGGGCTTCAAATGCCTCCTATAAGGTCAACCGTGACTTCGCACTAACCTACAACACCAAGGAAATGAAATGTCACTGGTGTCAAGAGCAACAGAGGGATTGGCAGAGGATGTTTTATGAGACCTGGTAAGGGAGAAATTGCTTTTATCTCTGTGTCTGGTAGAAGAAGCACACAAACAGATTTGGAACTGGAAATGCAGGGCATTGGGAGGCTGAAGAGAGAACAAAGAAAGTCATGTCTCCCACTTACAGGGACTACATGCAGCGGGCATGTTAGCCATGCTTAAGCTACTCCTGTTGCATGCCTGGTATGTTTAGACCCTGAGATTCACTGTTTATCTTCTCTACTTCTCAGACACTTATGTTCCCAGGGCAGCAGACCCAATTTCGAGCCTGTAAGGTTATAGCCACTGAAGCAGGTTTGCGTTATTATTTTTTAATTGCTGAACAATATTGCTTGTTGGTGTTCTATTTAAAACCCCCACCATGTTTCATAACGGAGGAGAAAATTCCTGCTATTTTAAAGTGTCTCCTGCAGAATACATGAGCGCAGTTATGGGGTTAGATAACTCCAATATTAACTGGTTAATCTTGACTTTGACCTAAGCGGTCCAGCTAAGCAAAAATGATATATGGAAAATATCAGGATGTAGCAAGCCTTAGGTGGATAATGTCAACTCTGGTAAAGAGGCTGTTTTCAGTATTATCTGGAACTGCTGACTTCCCAAACACAGTCGGAACACTGCCCCAATATGCAAATGTGTGAATCAGGGGATTCCTCCCAAGATACCTTTAAATAGCAGCCCTTTAAAAACAATATAGTTCAGCACAGAGTATGCTAAGGTCGCTAACAGTTTGAAAGAGCGGCGGGGGGCAAAGAAACTAGAAACAGTGAAAGTTTCCACTAATCACTGAAGGGCTAAAATCAATGATTAAACATGTTTGGAACTCCCAGAGAAAGCAATGGACAGTAAACAAAGCTTGGTGGACACATACATGATGTGGTGGAGATTTTTGTCAACTTGACACAATGTAGAATCACCTGGAAAGGGAGCCTCAATGAGGAATTGTGTATATTAGGTTAGTCTGTGAGCATACATGTTGGGAATTCTCTTGCCATACTTGAGGTGCATAGCCCTGCCCGCTGTAGTTAGTACCATGAGCTACAAAGGGGATTCTTACTTGTTTAAAGGTGGAGAGAGCTCAGAACAATGGACCCTGCACCTCACCAGGAGTTGACCCTGTTGGTGGTGACCCAGGTGAGCAGGCCCTGAGGGCATGAGAGCAGGAGAGCTGACCTTACCCCCAGACTTGTTGGCCATGTGATGTCATGGATGAGGGACAGACTCCCCACCCCACCATACACACGCATACACCTCGACCTGGGCAAAATAGCAGAGCCGGCCCTGGTGGTGTGGGTGTGGGTGAGCAGGAGAATTGGCTCCACTCCTTGCTGCCTGCTGTAGTGGGTGAACTAGCTGGGCCAGTGCTGGAGAGCTCGCCCTGTTGGTATCAATGAAGGAAAGCTGGCAGGCTGACCAACTCGGCTACCACCCAAACTCAGAACCAGGGCTATGGATTGGCTTGCCCCAACATCCACCTCATCTATGAACTGCTAGAGCACGAGAAGGGGCCAGATCTGAAGACCAAAAGCTGCAGGATCTCTACCACACAAGGCAACAATTGGATATTCAAGAGGAGTCCGAGAGGATATCCAAGTGAGGGCCTAGTATTAAGGGTGTAACAGAAAACAGAGGCCTCGAGCCAGACCAATGACTGGTTGCAATGCTGTGTGACTCACTGTGTCACGCTACCACATCGAGACTTTTTTTTTATGTGAGTTTGTTTGGTTGCTTTGGTTTTTGGTTTTTCTTTTGAAATTTGTTTTATTTGGGGGAGTTGCAAGGGCAGAGAGCAGATATGAAGGGATAGGGAGATGGATGGGATAGGGATGCATGATGTAAAACCCACAAAGAATCAATATAAAAAAGTGGAGAGAGCTGTCTAAGCAATGAAATGCAAAAGTTCTCTCTCTCTCTCTCTCTCTCTCTCTCTCTCTCTCTCTCTCTCTCTCTCTCAACTGTGGAAGTGATATGACTAGCTGCTTCAAGTTCCTGCCACCTTGACAAGTGTAAGAATCACTGGGTCACCAAGATAATGTTACTGAAAGTCACCACACTGCAATACTTGAGCTCATAACTGGCATACTGTAAAACATGGCTGACTGTTGGTAAGCCATTCCCATCTTATTCTCAGTTCATAAGCTATACGTGGAAGACTTGCCAGTTTAGATCTGAAACATGCATCTTTTCAATGTCTAGTCAAATAGACTGAATGATCAATGATACAACATATATTTGCACACAAACAAACTGGATTTTCTTTATGGAAAACCCTCTATCCTCCAGACATTGGGTATGCCTTCTCACATTTTCTCAGCATATAAAACTGCCATTAGTTGAATATGAATGGAGGCTGAATGTTGCCTCCAAGTAACTTAAAAACCCACAGGCATCAAACTGTCTAACCAATCACATCTCCCACTATTAATTGAGTGACAGGACCTGTTTGTTACTTACCCAATACATGGTCCATGGGGCTGCCTCTGTCTCAGCTGGACAGTGCTCTGGCACACACACCAATTGTTATAGCTCATCCCTCAAAGTGGACATTCCCCAGGAGTACGTACATTTCCCCCACTCACTGCAGCCTCCTCAAGCCTCCTCTCCACAGCCCCACTCACAGTCTTCTAGCACTTTTGAAGACCAAGCATCTCTTGTCACCTCTGTTGTCTCTTTCTCCCAGTTCTCATCCTCTGTGAGTCAAGATTTACAAGGAAACAAGCCTGTCTGGATTCTTGTTCTCCCTCTTAACCAAGAAACATCAGCTGTGCTTACCACGGGGGAAAGTGGAGTCCCAGCACATTTCCACCATTCTATTAATGACAATGATCTTAGCCAAGTCACTTAACCCCCTTAAGTACCCCTTTCCTTGTCTATAAATAGGCTGAATAATAGTAACTGCTTCATCAGGCTATGGTTGGGGTTAAATAAATTATTTATGGAAAGCACTTGGCATGGCGTAAGTGCTCAGTAAATGTGAACTAATAATAATTCTAATAAAAAGGAAACAGCAGTTGGGTAACTCAAGGCTTTTGCCATGGGCACTCTAACCCACGCACAAATCACTGATCTAAGGGCTAGCCCCTTTCTTGCTGTATTAACAGTCACTAATGATGGCACTTGTGTGTCCTATGCTAGGGCATGAGAACTGGGCAGTGTGTCCCCGCTCTGATGAAAGACACAGAACTCGGTGATGCCAATGAGAAATGAGCTCCATTCCAGCTCTAAGCATTAGGCTTTGCTGGAACATTGGTCAGTTCTTCTTAGCTGCCGTGGACTTCTACGCAGTTCCCCGCCTATCCATGTGTTTTAAAGGACACTGTCTGACTCTGCGGGTGGACAGGGTTCCCTAATTTCCTTGCTCAAAGGGAAAACACACAATAAATTACAAGACATATTTCCAGCTCCAAAAATGGGACAGGAAGTACAGAGCTGTACAGGAAGTAGAGAGTAGAGGAGGAAGTAAAGAGCAGGGACAGGAAGTACTAAGCATGTTACAAGTACAGAGCATTTGAACAAGGGTCCCCTCACTCCCTATCACAACCTGGAGAGAGGCAAGAGAATGACAGTGTCTGGAGTTCCATCACTCAGTCTTTTAACAAAGGGATGAAAACATGACCCTATGGCTCAGGGGAGAACAGGGGACTTGCCTGACTATACAAAGCTACAGAGTAGAAAGATCCATGGAAACTCTTGTCTTAAGAGTCAATTTTCTAGTCTTTGGGCAAGCATACCACAGTTGTAACCCCAACAGAGGCAAGTCCAAGTACATCCTTTAAGGAGGCATCCAGACTTCCACCGTCAGAGACCAGGGACAGGTTGCGGGCTGCCACAGCCAAAGTGAGTCTCCTCCGCAAGCCTTGCATTGTGTGATAACTGTAAGGTTAAATGTGATTAATGCTGATTGTAATCACTAGGAATTAATAGATTTATTATAATAGTGAGCTAAAAATGGCTTATGCTAATAAATCAATGAGGAATAAGACAAAAAGTAAAAAAAAAAAATCTTGGGGTAATGAGACCAAGGTTTGGGTAGGAAAACCATGTGTGCAGAGATTTGCCAGAAGATATGACAGGCCATGGAGTCGCAGCAAGGAAGGCATTCACCCATCGAACTGCTTGTCAGACTCCCAAGTATTTTAAGAACAAGGAGCTGAAAATGAAAAGAATTCTGGGACCTGGGAGGGTATCTATTGTAAGTACAGAAGCCTTGCTAGTTGTATAACTTGAAGTGAAGTCTTCAACTTTTCTGAGTCTTGGTTTCCTTATCTGTAAAGCTGGGACAATAAGCCTGCCTCTTAAAATGTCCAACCGCCCAAATGTCCACTTGCCTGAGCCCGCCCACATTCATTCAGAGCCCACTGTGTTTTAAGAATGGCTTGAGGAACTGGGAGAAGCAGAAGCAAACAGAGCCCCCCATCTTGTGAGACAAGAGAGGCAATCGATGATGGATAACGGAATTGATAAATCTGTGTCCAGGAGTAACAGCATAAAGAATGGCAGGGCAGCATGGGGGACAGATGACGATGGGGGCTGATTTTACATGGGACGGCTCGTAAGAGCTAGAGGGACTAACAGACGCAAAATGCGTGGCCCGCAATCAGTATGTGGTGCCACACTAAGAGACAGACGGGAGCCCTGGTACCTACTAAAGAGAAGTGTGGAGCTGTGTGAGGTGTCAGCACATTACTGGGACTGATAGCTGGACCTCATGAAAAATTCTTGTCAGGAACAGACTTTGACATCTGTAACCTATGATGCCTACAATACACCCTGACTTTGACAAGCAAAGCCGTGGATCCAACTTATAACATGTAGTAAGTCCAGAAGCTGCATTGGTTAGGGATAAGAATATGGCACAGACTCACCGAGTTCAAATCCAAGGTTCTTGGTGCTCTCAGATAGACATGCTGTTTTTCTCTATGTGTCTTGTTTCTCTATTTGAATAATGGGGGGGGGGGCAGGTCACAAAACCAACTTGGTGAGATTCTAAGGTTTTTGTGAGGTTTAACATACTCAGTACAGTGTCGGGCACACAGTAGGACCTAAATAAAGCCAGCCATTTGTGGTGATATTAAGTATGTATATGGATAGTTAATCAAAATGAGATGTTGTGATTACCCAAACTGATAAGAATCCCGTTTCATATCCTTTGGAGATTGGTCATGAGTTCTCTTCCCTGCAACCGCACTTTCCCTACAGGAAGCTGATGGGGGAGGGGGACTTGTTCTCTTCTGGGCTGTGCACGTCAGGGAGGAAATATTAGGCTGATAATTCACATGTAGTGGTACTGCCCTGCCTCCGTGACAGATAGAGCACTGAGCCCTGTTCAGCACCAGCCTGAGGCCCTACAGGGTAAAATGAAATGGTAATAATAAAACACTCCTCATTTGTTTATACTGCAGTGAGGCAATCAGTCAATGCAAAAAAAATATATTGAATCCCTGTTGTCAGCAAAGCATTAAATAATAACGTTAATAGCTACCATTTGTGGAGAACTTAATACAAGCTAGATGGGGCATTCTGCTCATCTACTGACGCTGCTCATAGCCACTTCCTCTATGAAGTGATGCTTTTGCCCAACCTGGGGCCCATTCAGATGTGCCTCCTCTTCCTTGGCTCCAAACCACACTGCAGCAGGTACATAGATTACCATGTCTTGCAGCTGGTAATGGACTTAGGTGACCCATAAGCTGAAGGCTCCATGAGGGAAAAGACATGTCATGCAAAATAAGCAGTACTTCAGAGGCATCCAATATGCTGGGAACAGACAGATGACTGGAAACACAGAAATGGACAGCACCTCACATGCTGGGCCTGGAGTTTCTGTACAGTATTCGGTAACTAACGTCGTGGTGGCAAATCCCACCCCACCCCCAAGCACACCCATGGATACAGGTCCCAGTGTTTCTGAGAATCAGTTTTCTCCTGTGGCATTGGATATACAGAACTGCTCTCACCTTTGGAATATGTGAATGAAAACAATTACAGCAGCGAAAATTTAGGAAGTGCCTGCTACATCTTGGACATTGTTCTCTTTGCATGTTTCATTTGATTTTACAATTCTAAGAAGTAGGTGCTCTCGACCTCACAATATTATAGAAAGAGAAACTGGGGGTTGGAGAATTATATCCCTTTGCCCAAAATATACAACTTAAAACAGCTGAGCTTTCGATCCCTCTTTGTCTAACCACAGAGCCCAATGCTTTACAAAGCATTGAATTGGAAGAGGATCCTGGGAAGGTGTTTTGTTCAAGGGTGTGGAGCATCAGTGAGCTTAGAGTGCAAATCCCAGGCCCCATGGTAGAGACCCAGGACTTGGCCTTCTGTAGAGGAGCTCAAAGACATTTGCCAACAATCCCTCTGCAGCCCTCCCCATCTCTCCATAGGGAAGAGATTAGAGGAGATTTTTGCCACTTAAAATATTTAAAGGGGGTGGAGTAGACAGATGGGGACATGTGGCGTCTTCAATGACCACATCCAACCAGCGCCACTGGTGAATCAGTGGCAGGTCTATCTAGAAAGAAAAGCAATTCCTAATTTTTAAAACTGGGCTTAAGCTCAAATTCTAATAACAATCTTGTAAGGACAACTTAGTAACAGGAAATAGGAAACATATCAATCTAATGACCTTAAAACCAACACCATCATCACCTTCACTATCACGGGGTCTCCTTATGCTTGCCCAGCACTTAGCGTTCTAAGTACATTGACATTTGTTCCCTCATTCCTCTCTATATCATTGAGGCACTACTATGCTTCTGCACAGTGGTGAAACCAAGAGCCAGTGGAATTTCTCAAGACTATCCAATCCACCAAGATCAGAATTCAGAATTTCTGTGCAGCCGTCCAGCGCTGAGACACACAGTATTCTCTAGTGCTGCGAAAACCCAGGTCAGGGAGGCATTTAAGCAGGGCAGCCACGAGGACTGCTAAATCCAAAGCCAATACTTTCCCCTCCCCGACAGGTGGAACAGGCTTAGAATTCAGGTGGCCTTGATAAGGACAGGCGCATCGGATGAAAAGGGACTAGTCTTATCCAACCTATCACAACTAAAAGGAGCCAATCGAAGTTTGGGAAACCCGCAGTTGGCAAATGTGCCCTGGCAGCAGAATCATGGCTGAATATAGGTTAAGTAAGACATAATTTGTGGTCAGGCTGGAGGAAAGGCTGGCAGTAGAGAAATAACGACAACAAAAACAAGAGTGGCAGCCCCTGGGTGGCAGTGCCACCGAACAAATGAGTTATGACAAGGGTAGGGAGAAGCTTTAAGCACAGACTTCGACATATACATATAAATGTATGTATTGTTAATGCAGAACCTGATTACATGGCACAGAGTGGAAGAAATGTGTGTCTGCAATGGAAAGAGCAAAAAATGTATGTCTTTTTATAGCCAATGATTCATACAGAGTGATGGGTTTTAAATATTAATAATAAGTAAATTTTTAGGGCATAAGTTTGGAGATGAAGGGAGATGATAAAAATTCTGTACTCTTTTTTTTTTTTTTTGCTCAGGGACCAAATTTAGGAAATTAAATACAGTAAATATTCTACCTATAGTTGGCAATTTGTATATAGGTTTTTATCTGCCCTGGAGCCTTCATTCTACTTCCGAAGCAACACACTGCTTCAGCTTGACACCGATCATAATTTGGGGCTGGGAAGCACTCAATTATGGCATGAACTCAAATGGTCTCCCACAAACTTCGAAAAGGACAGGACTGTGTGTTTAAAGCCACAAGTCATTCATGCATTCTCTCCATTCCACCAGACCTCATCATGTCTGTGCATGATTTGAAAAATCTCCATATTGAAAGAGACTGTGAGAAAGCCCCCCCATCCCAGAGCTGGTATTTTCCTATTGTAGTGACTCCATAGAGGGTAGAGAAATCCTTTCCTCACTAGCACAGGATAGCCGAAAAGTCCCTTATGGTGTCACCCTCAATGAAGCAATGATTGTGACGCATGGTTTCAGAGGCAGAAAGAAGTATGACTGAGATGGGAAGCCTCTGGGGGAGGAGGGTTTCTCAGTACCTCAGACAGCGGAGGGGACCAGACATTCCTGCTGGCTGTCAGGGGAAAGTGAGTGTACATTTGGTTCACTGTCACGTTCAGCTTCGAGGAGCATCTTACGTATCAGGCTTGTCCATCCCAGCACTTCACTCCGCCCTGAGAAACTATAACCAACTTCCAGCTCCTGTACCCAGGCCTGCTTACACAGCAGCTGCTGGGTGACCTCCTGTACATCCTTCAAGGCAGCTCAGAATCACTCCACATCTCTCTGGGGGGGAGAGCGATTGACCTTTTCTGTCTTATTCTTCCTTTGCCTCTGAAACAGTACTGCAGAGATGCCTCCGCCATTCTGGCGGACTGACCCACTGCTGATACTGCCAATCATTGCCCAGGGAAAGGAAAGGACAGAGACAGGCAGCCAATCAGATGCTCAGACCCCAGAAGCCTTAGTGTGGCCACTCTCACTCACCCTGGGTACAATCTCACAGCCTCTCCAAGCCCAGTCCACTGCCTGGCAATTGCAAGGTGACAGCAGATGGTAAGAAGCACAGCCCAGGGCTATGGACTTTGACAAGGTCTGGAGCGAGTTTCAGGGACTGAGGATGCTAGGGGCAGAGAGTCTTCTGCATGGCACAGTGAGAGAATACAAGAGCTGACAGAATATGACTGGAGTTCTCTGATCAGTTTCCCCTCTGCTGGCCTAGCAGCCTTTGCTGTGTGTGGAGGAAGAGGGAGCGCCTAACCTTTCCCGCTTCCCTTATTCATCAAATGGTAAGCATTTGGCAGCCAAACTGGGAATGTCACTGTGAGGGTTAAATGAATTAATATTTGACAAGTATTGGGAATGTATTAGGTTATTATCATCAGTGGGACTGGATAGCTTCCCTCCAACCATGAAAGGACAGTGAAAATCTCAGGGGAAACAGTGGTAACTATGCCTTTGAGTCTCTCTCCTGCCTCAGAAGACTCCTAGCACTGTCCCTACTCTTTCCAAAGTGCTGGCCCAAAGAAGCCCAACCTCCATCCTGCCCCAGTGTTCACGGTTGAGAACAGTGCTCTGCAGCTGACCCAGCAATTTCCCTGCATTTGCAGACATGGCTGTCTCCAGCTCCTCCATCCTCCTTCCAACCTGACCAAAAGTCACAGGGCTAGAAAAGATCAAGGCAGGGTCCTGTTTGAGAGGGCAAGCTAAGAGATATGTCTGTTTCCAGAAATCCCAAGGCTGCTAATCATGGCATGATGAGGCCGGTGGCATGGGGAAGGTCTAATTGTCTGGGAAGATTCCCCCATCCCTTTCCTCTGCACCTACAGAGAGAAATGTAGGGCTCTGGCTGCCTCCCAGTGATATGGACGTTAATCATGCTAAGCTACAAGACAGACACTGCAGCCCACAGAATGGGTATGGCCTCTATTACACACACACACACACACACACACACACACACACACACACACACACACACAGCCCTCCAATTCAGACCTTTTATTGGTATGCTTAAAAAAGAGCACACTCTAGCTGCCATGGGCTCAGAGAACAGAAAGGGGGCTCACACCACTTTAAGAGTTTGATGGACACCGGATATAGACAGAATAAACAGGACCTCTAATAAATTAGAAAGCTGTTCATTTAAATGGATTCTTCTTCCCTCCAGTGCCAGTTACTCTGTAATTCGGATAGATCAGGGGTGACTCTGCTGGGAGACAAAAGTCCAGCATGTGAAATGATTTCATCCCCTGAGCTGGGACTGTCACTTGGCAAGCTTCACACACATTCTACATGTTCATTCATGGTTGTTCTTTTCTGTCATCTACAAATCCCATTGCAGACACAAGCCTGGGTCAGCACGTACTGTCCTGGAGAAATATGGGCTTTCTGCACATACAACTCTGCACCTGACTCACACATTCCATTCTACGTACAGCTTCCACACATGTACATGTTTCCGGGCAAAGACCCCAAGGCACCTCAACCAACACTGACAGAAGGACCTGCCAGCAGGAACTTGACTCATTTCCCAAAGTATCACCGTATTTGCAAGAAACGTGCCCTGCTCTGAGCTGTAAGGGATGCAGAAGGGGCACACTAAGTCTAATGGGCTAAACTGTGCCTGCCTAAATTCAATACTGCCAAAGTTGTATTCCAGTAACTCTGAATAAGACCAGCCATTAAAGCAATCATTAAGCTAAAGTGGGGTCATCTGGATAGATCCTAACCAATGTGACTAGCATCCTTGTAGAAAGGTATTAGGACACAGAGTCACATAAAAGGAAAAGGTGGCCAGCTATGTCAAGGAGAGAGGCATCAGTAGAGACCAACCCTGCCAACCTTGACCTCAGAGCCCTTAGGACTGTGGGGGAAGTACCTCTCTGTTGTTTGGCCATCCAATCTGCAATATCTGTCTTGGCAGCCTTAACAGTACATGAATGCACTAAGCAAGGAGGGAGTTGTTGCACGGCATTTGTATAGGCCCATAAAGGAGGCTCAGCACATGTCAGTAAATGCATGCCAGCTTCCACACAAGGACACCACACCCACCTGCAGGAGCCCTCCTGGCTCAGCTGGAATGATGCCATGATGGATATTTAAGAGGTTTATAGATTGGGAAGTGGCAGTATATGCCTATAGCCCAGCAGTTGGAAGGCAGGAAGACTGTACGTTTGAAGCTAGCCTGGGCTATATAGCAAGTTCAAAGCTAACCTGGGCTATGTGATAAAAGCATCCTGTTGATGTTTCAAATTATATATCTACCGTAGTGTATGTTAGCTCAACTCAGCATCCAGAGACCAGTATTCTCATAGTGTCTAAAATTTGTGCACAAATGATCATAATCGTAGCAGCATAAAGTACCAACTGTTTTGAAACATTAATTGTTCCATTCCTGTGCTAAGACCTTCCGGTCCATTGTTCCACTCATACTCCCAGGAATCCTGCTGACATGATGCTGTCCACAACAAGTATCTTAACCTTGGAACTGAGGAACCTGAAGCACAGAGACAGCTGAGGGGCTTGTGTCAATAGCTGCGACACAAGCCCCTGACATCATCCTTACATGAACTGAAGTTCTTTACAGTTGCACAAGTGTTAACATGGTTGTTTTCTTCTGCGCACACCATGGTAGGAGATGCTGGGAAGTCCCAGGTCCTTCCTGGCAGGAATATACCAAGGTACCTGGTCAAGAGCAAACCTCCATACTCTTGCTGATCTCTCCTTAACCACTGCTACAAACACATCAGAAATTTCAGGTGCCAGGTGTGACTGTGAAGCAGGGAGTAAAGACCAAGAACCTTCCTGAGAGTCAGAGAGACTAGGGCTACCCTCAGACCTGCGCTCTCAGCCTCAATTTCTTCATCAGAAGAGAGAAGACACAAACATCAGCCCTGACCATCATCTTCCAGCGCTACACTGGAGTCTAAACAAGATGATAAAATGAGGATGAGCCACTTAGCAAAACGCAACACCAGGCACTGTTCTGGGGACTGAAGACCCAGCGAGAGGGCTGGGGCTAACAGTCCCTCTTCTCCCTGGATGAGTGTTCTGGGGTGTGGGGGTGTGGGGCAGGGCAGTCCTGTGTGCAGAATGGAAGGCGGTTGAGGAGAATCAGAAGCAAAAACCCCCATTCAAAAGCTAGTTTGAGCAACAAGCAAAAAGGACAAAGACATACCCACAAATAAGAACTTCCTTTTGCTCAAGAATATTTGCTTCTATCTATCGGCATCCTCTTCAAATTTGTGATCCACATTCCCAAACCACCAAAGTAGATGATTTTGCACAGTGATATTAGACAAAGGGTCACAATGTTCCTCTTCCACATCCTTTGTAATATTGTTTTATTTTTAACTTTGAAGTGATGATTATTAACTGATTTAAAAAGTTGTTTTTAATGTGCTTGTCCATTTCCATTATTCATGTACCTTTATTTATTTTTGCATTAAAATATTTATTTTAATGTTTCAAAAACAGACCCCCTTCTTGAGCAGCTTTCCAAGCTGGCACCAGGTAATCCCCTTGCTTGCCAAGAAAATGAGCCTTTTTCCTCCTCTAATAAAAAAAAATCAATAAGTCATTAGAGATGCTTTTAATAAAGATTAACTAAATGAATAAATTTAACTTTTACTTGACGATGTGATTTGTACTTGAAATAAGGGGAGTATGGTCAAGTTTGAACACTCCACAAGCTTATTGAGTTCCTGCCAGGCCTGTTTCCTTCCCACTGCTGAAGGACTTGACCCCTGTAAACGAAAAGAGGCCCAGATCACCGCTTCACCCACCAGGCATTGGGGAATCAGCCTATAGGGCTCAGAGCACAGTATGTGCAGCTGCCCAAAACAGTACCACCATCTGGTGATAAAGAGAAGCCCCAGCACCAGAACCAAAGTCCACATTCAGCCTGACAAGGGTTGGAAAAGACAGGCAGTGAACTCTCTCTCTCCCACAGGGCCGGGGCTCACTAAGTCAGTCCTTCACATTTCCTGTTTCTTCATCTGGTGCCTGGCAGGGAGGTGAAACCCAGCCAGAGTGGACATCAGGAAACGTTGGGCTGGATCCAGGGCCTCAAGGCCAAGTTCTGGAATCCTCTCTTGGAATGGCTGTGAAGGCTGGGGATAACAGAGAAGTCTACAGTCTTTGGAGACACTCAGAGCTGGGATTGAGGCTCAGCTCTGCCTCTTTCCTATGGTCAGAGCTCTATTTTCTCAGCAACAGGGCCGTCATTGTTGTCAACTGGGGTGATAATAACAGCCATCTCTCAGTGTTTGTAGACTGAGCCCAACATGTCCTAGAGATACCAAAACCCACAGATGCTGGAATCGCTAGTATAAAATGCCATCATACTTCCTTATAACCTATGAATATCCTCCTATAGACATTACCTCGTTTCTAGATGACTCTTAGTGCAGTATAATGTAAATGTTACATAAAAAGTTGCTATACAATGCTGTTCAGAGAATCATAAGAAACACTGTACATGTTCCATAGAGATGGATTTTTTAAATAATAAAGTTGATTTGGGATTGATAGAGTCCACAGATGGAGAGGCAATAGATACAGAAGGTAGACAATAGAAACATCTCCCACAGAGGTGTGTTGTAAGGATAAAAGTAGCTTGTACAGCAAGTATTTCATAAATGGCTGTCCCTGGTTAGATTAACAGTTATTGATCCTTATCCCACTCTTATCTGCACATGTCTTCTAGAGATAAAGGTTTCATTTCCCAATATGTTTTGTAGCTATTTATGGTTGAGCTCCATTTTAGTCAATTGGACATCAAAGAAGTGCTGGATACAGAACCTGTGGGTACAGAACCTTTTCAGAGGATGGAGGAGGCCTTCCCCTCTTCTTGCTTCTGAAGCATTGGCTTAATGACTAAATCTCTGGCTACCAACTTACCCCATGAGGAAACAGAACAGAGAGAGTGGAGTCCCAAGCCAGAAAAGCTCTGATGATCACAGGGCCAAACTGAAAACTCTAGGCTGCCTTTGTCCAAACTATTTCCTCACAAAAGAGAAGTACGTGTTCATTTCCTGCTACTTACACCCAAACTAACTCTCCAGTCATTGTCTTTACTATCACTGATCTCATTATCATTTTATCAGTGGAGAGAGGAACCCCCTTTCTTGCCCCACTGAAGGTTGGCATTAGCACTTTTCCCTGTTCCAAGAGCCACATTCTCCTCCAGGTCCAGAATCCTGGGTTTTTTAAAGTCCTTATTTCCCTTGATTTTGCTACCTAAAGTATCTAGGAAACCAGGTACCTCCTTATTCTACCCAGGCAGAAAATGCTTGGACAGGGGTTCAGCACTAGGCTCCAGCTCTACTGAGGAAAATTGTTATACTTAGTTCTTCTACCAACCTGAAAGTTAGCACTCTCTCTCTTTGACATAAAGAACAGTTCAAGTGCAGTATCAAAACAATGCCAGGAATTCCGTAGTGTGCTCAGTGGGTACTCTGGACTCAGTGACATTGGTGGCAAGGATGAAGAGCAGACAGACCTGCTTGCACAGTCTCACGCTGCTTTCCTTACCACCCACTCACACATACACCATGGCCAGACAGAGCTGTTGGCGCTCTTAAATAGTCTGTTCCCACAAGTCTCCTGCTTTCAGAGCTTCCCAAGGTCTGGAAAGAGTTTCTCTAGCTATCTGACTCTGTACATCCCTGAAGACTCAGCCCGGGTACCGCTTCTCTCAGGAGGTCTGATGGACAGCTCCAGTTCACACAGAGTCTCTCCACTAGGCTCCTAGGTGCCTGCCTGGAAGCTATGGAAGCTATTTAGAGTCCTCGTGGCCCACCCACCTTCCTCTGAAAGGGGGGTCCTCCAAGCACAGCAAGCATGGCTATTAACAGTCCCTAACTTTCGCAGGATACTTCTATTTTCTCTCATAGCCCTGTGCCCAGCACAGCCTTGGTCTCACATGCGGCACTGGTCAACAAGTTCACACTGGCAGGTTGGGTGGATGGATGAGCTGCTCGTTGTCATCAAAGTCCAGACTACTTGCAGGCAAGAAGAAACAAATGTTACAAATGTTAAAAAGAAAAACAACCCCCCTGCTTCTATCTTGGTAGAATAATGTCTCTGGCCCCAAAAGAAATATGTCCATCTGAAACTTTGGAATATGGCCTTAGTTGGAAATAGTATCTTTGTAGTTATAATAAGGATCAGGATGAGATCCTGCTGGATTAGGTTGAGATTTAAATCCAACAAGAGGCATCCTTATAAGAGAATAAAAGGATGCAGACACAGAGAAGTCACGTGAAGACAGAGGCAGGGCTTCAGTAGTTACAGCCCAAGAATGCACGGAGCAGGGAGCCATCTGGGAGCTGGAAGAGATCAGGGAAGACTTTACCCAGGAGCTGCTTAGAGAAAGTGGAGCCCTGGTGTGATTTACTTTGGAATTCTGGACCCCATCTCTCTGAGAACACGTCTCCCGAGTTATGAGCCACCCAGGTTGCGGTGATCTACTATGGAAATCCCAAGATTTCCCTGGAAACCCTGGAGTCCAGCCACCTTGTGACACTTGAGATGGACCAAGTGATATTCTGGACAGACCTTTGAGGCTGTGTATTCCCTTCCTCCAGCTCTCAATTTTACATCCATCATCTCTAAACCCTCTGCTCTTGATCCTTTTCTGTATTTTTTTTTTCTTTCAAATGCCAGGAAGAGCACATTCATTGTTCCATTTCAACACCCCTAGGGTCCCACATGTAGAGTCAGCTCCATTTTACAGATGAGAAAACCAAGGCTTATGGAGGGCTGAGGAACTTTCTGCATGATACACAGCTGGAACTCCATCCAGCTTCTGTGCCCATAGCTCCTAGGTTGTCAGAGACCCCAGTGGAGTTCTACATCCAAATCAAGACAATGACAGAACTCACAAGAAGGAAGGAAGACCTTAAACACAAGTCTAAAAGGAGTTTGGGCTTCTCTGCTATTATGACCAGTCTCATTCCTGACTTGTGTCACTGCTTCATTTGGAACTCTGTGTCCCTTCACTGTGTGCGCATGCATGGGCTACACCAAATGCCACTCCCTCATTTCCCAAGAGTTTGGAGGTAAGGACGATAAATGACAGTGATCATTATATATTTCTCCTTAAATGCAGAGACTTTGTCTTGTCCTTCTCTTGATGTCAACAACGCTGGACACACTCTCAGTTTCATGACATATGCTTTCTATCAAGCTTTTGTACTGAATCAGGGAGCTATGAAAACAAAGGGACTATGTCTACCCTCCCTAGGGGCCCACAGTGTCCTTTCCACAGGCACCAACTCAAGCTGCACAACCATATTTCTCTATAGTGGCAAAACAAGAAATCCTCCTAGCTTCTTGCTACTCCTCAACAGATAAATTTGCCCTGCATCCAGTGCTTCCCAGTTTGGAAGTCATCCTGTGTCCAGTGGATCAGTGCCCTGGGCATCAGTGTGACCATCCATCACTAGGGAGAGAAATAAATCCACACTAATCATGGCTGCTGGCTCTCTAGCTGAAAACTTTCTTTTCAGTCCTGTTTCCAGTTCAGGGAACTTTAAAATTAAAGACCAGAGTAAGCAAGGTGGAAGCTTGAGAAGACCATATGGCCTCTGTCCCCAAATCAGGTGGTTTGAGGCTCTGCCTGGTAACCAGATGGTGGCTTGCGGCTGTCTGTTCACTGGGCCACCCTCCCTCATGCCTGGAGTTCCAGACGGCCAGGACTGGGCAGACACCCCAGAATATCACTGCAGCAGAGCCTATACCCCTACCAGATGCCATCTGGACTCCTGTCCCCTTGACTTTTATTCCCATGAATCCTCTGGGGACAAGTCCAGCTAGAGGTTTGATTAGCCAAATTCCTATTGGAAGTGTTCTTGGAACTGTTTCCCATCTTATTTATGGAAAGCTCTCTTGCCTACAAACAGGTCAGGAATTTTAACTCACTAGAGGATATGTGCCGCTAACTCTCTGTTGAATTCCACCTGAAACTCTCTAATGGGTAGCTGTAGATTGGTGAGCTTCTCCAGTGTACTCTTTGTCTGGTCCTTCTCATACCTCATGAATCACATCACCATCATATTTGTCAAAGAGAGGGAGAGAGAGATCCTGATTTACAGAGGGAAGTCAACTCTGCCAAAATAACCTACCGTCAAGGCTAAGCCCTGGAAAGCACATCTGGGCCTTGTGACATTTGGATAAGACCACAGCAACTAAATCATGTGTAGAAGGCAAAAGCTAGTGACATAAAAAGCAACAACTACCTGGGCTTTTGCTCCCTGGGGATAAAGAACTGCAGCTTGGCCTTTTAACAGAAATAATTCTAAGATCAAAGTCATGGAGGTGAACACTAGACTGTTGTTACACTCCCAGTCTCTGGCTCAACCCAGAGCAAGACAAGGCACTCAGTGGGAGTCTCAGACACCATGTAAGAGAATGATAAGCAAGCATTACCATAGACAAGAGCCCTCCCACCCATGGTGACAGACACCCCATCTACCAACCTTGATAAATTACTATTTGGGATAAAGACCACACCCAATGCCATCAAATCACACCCTCATCTGTTACTTCAAATACCAACTGAAGGCACAAAAACAGATGGGACACAGTCCTGCTACACTTGCCCCCAGTCCTCTTCTGCCCATTTTGAGTGTCCTTGAGTGAAAATTCTGGTAGCAGCGGTTCTCAGCCTTCCTAATGCTGCCACCCTTTAATACAGTTCCTCATGTTGTGGTGACCCCCCCCAACCATAAAATTATTTTTGTTGCTACTTCATAACTGTAATTTTGCCACTGTTATGACTCTCGTAATGTCAATATCTTATATGAGGGATATATGGTATGCAACTCCTATGAAAGGGTTGTTTGCCCCGCAAAGGGGTCGCGACCCATGGGTTAAGAACCACTGTTCTGTAGCCATACAGCAGCACCAGGAAGATGTGACTGGCAGAGCTACAAAGTCCTTCAAGTGATTCCCTAGCTATACAGGGAAAACAAAGACAACCCTCAGAGGGGAGAAGCACAAGCGAGCAGCTGCCTCTCCTGAGTTCACCCTCCTTGGCTGTAGACAGATCACCATGATGAATCAATGATGAGAACAGTAGCACCTTGGGACGAATCTTCTCCGAGTTATATGGAGCTGCCATCTCCCAACATAGGTCCCCAATGGAGTGCAGCCAGCCTGCTCAGCTGCCTCAGCCACTAGGTCGGTGATCATGGTTGCACACCCCTCTGAAAGCTCACAGGACTGGAGCCTTGAACGTCTTCAGTAAAACAGATCCAGATCCTTGCTCCACTTCTCAGTGAACTCTTTCCTTCTGGACTCCACTTACCCTTCCATACCCATGTCCGCTTATGGGACTCAGCCCTGCCACATCTCCCAGGTCAGCTTGCATTGCCTCTGCTTCATTCTCAAGTCTCATGTATCCTCCACACACATTTCCTCCCAATAAGCTGCCTGGTGCCTTCTGGGAGTTTGCAGTCTGCCTACGTATTTCAGACCCTCACTTGGATCAACTCCATTGAGTGAACATCACTGAAGGGCTCAGTCCCATTCAGCACGGCCCCTCAGAGTCGTATAGCCGCCCACACATCGTCTTCATTTCACACCCTCCATATTATTCTACTATCCACAGAGTCGATATATTTATCCTGAGATCCTCCCATGGAGCATCCCTCCCTACAATAATTATCTATGGTTTCCATGTACTTATCTCTGGTATCTATTTAGATAGGGTACCTACCATCCCCCCAGGATCTATTTCCATGTCTTCTCTGTGTCTATAGTATTTATCTCTATTTTAACATGACTGCCTCTTTTTTATATATATATACCCTTAAACTGGGACAGTTCCCAGGGGGATGGGTTTTGCCTGCAGTTAAAAGCACGACGTGATTCTACACGTGCTCAGCAGCTCAATTCGTGAAGGGTCAGACCAGCCATGCTTGTTCAGCAGAAAGGCAGAGGCTCAAAAAGTGCTGGGGCAGAGAGGATGTGGGAGGGGGCTGTAGGCTCAAGTTTACTCTCACTTGGTAAGCCCAGCAGTGAGGCGTGTCACGTGAAAGAAGGCAAAGTGGGAAGACTCTAAGGACACATTCGGGATTCAAGCCCCATATCTTGCTCATTGAAGTTGTGTTAGTCACTTTGCTTCCCTGTAAGATAAAAAAATGCTGTGAGACCCTAATTCATCATCTGTGCCCAAGATTACATGAGGAGAACCTGGTGCAGGACTTGACATGAGGTACATGCTTACCAATGAGAACTCCTGCTGTCCTCCTCATCATCTGACACTGAACGCAGGTTGGTTTTACAGTCAATATCTTGCAAGCTGTGGCCATCTTAGGATAAACACTTCCTAATAGGCACATTTCTAACTCCAAAGTAGAGCAAATCGTGTATTTGTTTAACTTATGAATAAACCTGTCTATACTCTTAAGTGATGTGAGAGATGACAGACACAGAATGATGATGATTTCACAGGGGCAGAAAGAAGGAAGAACACTGAGAGTGCCAGGATTGAGCAGATCAGCCTCAATCATGTATGCAAAGTATTTAACTAAGTAGGTGGGGGTGGGGGGAGGCAATTTTCAGAGCATGTATAAAGTCCTGAGTTTGATGCCCAGTCTTAAAGGTATTTAAGTAAGAGTTAAAATGCTGAGGTTTAAGGCTTACGGGGAATCGGAACAGCTACTGAGCTGTTAATAGGAGCTAAATCAAAGACCTCCTACAAAACAGCAGGAATTCTGGGGGTCTGAGTGTTGAATCCACAAAGGAGACACTGAACCTGGGGGTTGGGGGCTGTTCCTACTTAGTAGCTTAGCACTGAAAAAGAACTCATTATGGTAGATTAGCAGGTCAGAGGCTATCAAAGCAGGCAGAGCAAGAACAGCAGGTTGGGGACTGGAGTCTACGGCTCTAGTGAGAGACCGCTAACTGGATGGTCATGGGTGGTATGAATGGAAAAGCAGAGGGAGCCAAGAGACTGGAGTCAAGAAAGGGCACCAAAAGGTAACAGAAGGAATGAAGAAAAGAGAGGAGAAAAAATCTGGACCATAGACACCAAGCCACAGGACCAGCCAAGACATAGCTAATTGTGTGGCTAAAATGAGAAAGAAAGGGTCAGTGGCTAATGGAGATGAGAACTGTCAAGGGTCCACAGCAATGCCTCACATGTCAGAGCATGAGGCCAGCTTTCAAGACTCAGGGCAGAATCATGACACACTCTAGGATGACCATGTAGAAAGAGATCTACCACGATAACCTCTGGGCAAGTTCCGCTGGCCATCTCAAACCCAGACGGCATTGAAATGTAGGAGGAGAGCATCAAGAAGGAGGCTGTCTGAGCTCATGGTAGAGAACTCTGAAGACTTGGGATTCTTCCTCCAACTCTCCATGTTACCTCAGTTTTTATGAGTTATATCCAACCAGCTACAAGCTTCCCTGGAGGGAAAGCCTTAAAAGATGCTAACCAAGCTTACTGGCCTCAGCAGAGAACAGTAGTACATGCAAATCCTTTGGATTTCACTGATAATGCAATGGTGTCCGGGGACTGAGGGATGTGTGGAACACTTTGATGAAGTGTGATGGTGCAGATGAGAGCAGCAAGAAGCAGGACGGTGCCACTCAAGATCGAGAGGTGGCCAGGCCTATGCTAACAGGACTAGAGACAGATGGGGCCACAACATGAAGGAAGTTGGCATAGGACAGGCAGGGTTTTGCTTCCAAGCTGCCAGATGCCTGCTATAGCTTTCCATCTGCCTCTCCTCATCCTCTCCTTTGGTGTTTCACCATTTACATGGGATGCATCCAAATGCTGTTGCTGACCTCACAGAGGGAGGCTGGCTTGGTGCAAAGGCCAGGGATCTTGCCATTCAAGCAGCACGTAAATCCATGGTGCCGCTTATTGGCACACTCTGTACCCAGGAAGTCATGATTCACAGGTCACGGTTTGGAAGCTTAAGAAACTGAAGAAAAACCCAGAATGCCATAGAAGAACTGTATTCACTACCAGACCAGAGAATATGTCACAGCCTTGGCTGCCACCAACCCAGTTTGCAGCCTTTTCTGCCTACCTTATTCTTCCTTTGCTGCTATTATATAGCATAGGCCATCAACAGGCACATGAGCCTCTTTTGATGGACTCAACAGAAAACTGACCTTAGTGGGCAATGCTGTTCCACAGACAAGTAGAAGTGTTAAAAGGAGATCTGTGGCGTGTCACATACTCTGGGGTCTGACAACCTTGTCCTCTTCCTTGGGATCAGCTGAGGAACAAACACAGAAAGATATCTCTCCTTTCCCTTTTAGCCCCCAACTTGAGCCACAGGGGTGTGCAAACAGAGATATGAAACCCAGAAAAGGGCACGGCAATAGTGGATACTGTCTGGCCATAGGGTCACATATAGGACTATTTAAGAGTCAGACAGGCAGAGACATGTGACAAGGAACATGGAAGTGGTACATTACCTTAGAACCCTTCGACTGGAGAATCTCCTGTCTAGAGGCTTCTTGATTGCAGATGGACCCAAATCAACCCTAATCCATCATGTGCTTTTCTGCTCTATCTATCCTAGCTCCACTATCTATCCTTCCCTTTCTTGACCATTGCCAGCCTCTCTCCAATCCCACCTCTTCCCCTAACACAGTGAAGCACAAGCTGATTGACTTGTACAATGTCCACTTGGGGTCAGAAGGGCTGCTCAGAGCAAACACCCAGGCTAAGATCACAGCAATATGTCTCTGGCCTGAACTGGACTTCAGTAAATCATGCTTCTTGTAACCTAGGTACCATTTTTTCTTTATTAAGAAATTTTTTATTCATTTTATGTACCAACCACAGATCCCCCTCTCTACCCTCCTCCCACTACCCTCCAGTCTCCCCGCTCCCCGCCAACTCACCCCTCATTCCCTCCTCTGAAAAGGAAAGGCTTCCCGTGGGGAGTCAGCAAAGCCTGGTACATTCAGTTGAGGTAGATCTAAGACCCTCCCCCTGCATCAAGGCTGTGCAAGGTGTCCCACCATAGGTAATGGGCTCCAAAAATGGGCCAGCTCATGCATCAGGAACAGGTCCTGATCCTACTGCCAGGGAGTCTCTTAAGCAGACCAAAGTACACAGCTGTCTCGCTTATGCAGAGGGCCTAGTCCAGTCCCATGGAGGCTCCACAGCTGTTGTTTCTAAAGTTCATGATCTTCCACTAGCTTGGTTTGGTTGCCTCTGTAGGCTTTCCCATCATGATCTTGATGCCCTTTACAAAAAATGGGCTACAGAAATAAACAGAAATCTCAACAGAAGAATCTCAAATGGCCAAAAGACATTTAAGGAATTGCTCAACACCCTTAGTCAACAGGGAAATGCAAATCAAAATGACTCTGAGATACTATCTTACACCTGTCAGAATAGCTAACATCAAAAACACTAATGACAACTTATGTTGGAGAGGATGTGGAGCAAAGGGGAACACTCCTCCACTATTGGTGGGAATGCAAACTTGTACAGCCACTTTGGAAATCTGTATGACAGTTTCTCAGAAAATTGGGAATAAATCTATCTGAAGACCCAGCAGTGCCACTCTTGGGCATATATCCAAGGAATCCTCATTCTTACCACAAGGACACTTGCTCAACTATGTTCATAGCAGCATTATTTGTAATAACCAGAACCTGGAAACAATCTAGATGCCCCTCAATCTAGGTACCACTTTTAATTAGCACTTAAGAGGAAAATGCATAACCACATAACAAGGAAGCCAGGAAAGATTCCTAAACCTCTAGCAAAAAAAAAATTACATAAAATACAATCAAGAAACAGATACAAAGAGACATCAGAGGGCAGTATAATTTTCTTTTTTTGCCACAAGAACAATTTGACTAGGGTGTGATCCCACTGTATTCTTCAAGTCCTAACTCATCCTCTCTGGTTCTCAGCTGCCTCCAGAAGATGGATAACAGTCTTGCAAGAGGCTACTCCAATGAAGTCATAGACTAGATGAGCTAGAAATTGCATACACCTCCCTGCACCCAAGGTCCTGGGGCCTCACATGAGACCCACCAGGAGCCAAGGATAGGCACCTCTTTCCTTTCCACTAACTGCTCAGCAGCATAGTCTTCTCGGCATAGCTCACTTCCTGCTTGAGTACATGATACAGGCAGAAACCAAGGAGCCAAGGGGCCTACTGCTTAAAAGATTTCAACCTGTCCCTTCTGTTTTGTGATACTCTCCCATTGAGTCTGCCCAGGACAGCCAAGGTCAGAAGGTCAAAGAGGTAAGTGTTCAGGTTGGTGCAAAGCAATTTCCCTAAGAGCATCACCTCTATCTCAGAACATCTGCGTCAGTGCCTCTGATCAGCGAAGATGAAGAGGCAGCGTAATGACAGTGCACCTGTGACGGGCTCTGGGCTGACTAATCTTAGGAATGCAATCTTCCTTAATTTGAACAGCACACCTATGAAGCTAGGTGTTCCTAGCCTCATTTTACAATTATATGGATAGGAAATACGAAGTTGGGAGGGCCTAAAGAGCACAAGTTCCACAGCCCAGAAAGGGCTGATGCTTCTGAGACTGACTGCATAGAGCGCAAGCTCTGTGCTAGAAGGCGGAATAGGCATGCCACTCTATGTGTTCATCCTGATCCCGCCATCTTGCTTCGGAGTCCTGCTTCCAGTGTTCTGGCTCTACACTACCCTTGCCCTGACAGAGCTGCTCCATCCCTGGAGGGTCTTAGAAAGCTTCCTGACAGGCCTTGGACAACCCAGCCCCTCTCACCCACCTACCCACCCCTAACTTCAGGAGACCCAGAATAAAGGCATCTAGAAGAGCTAAACCCTGGTGTGGGTTTGGATTTCTCTGTGTTAATTAAAGTATAGGACATTAGGTAAGTGAGATGGCTCCGGTGGCGAAGGTGTCTGGCCACCAAGCTTACAAGGACCTTAGTACCTGGGAGTCACACAGAGAACTGGGTCCCATATGTTGTCCTTTGACTTCCCCATGCAGGTGGTTACACACATACACGCCCACACACCCACATAAACACACACACAAGTGCACACACACACACACACACACACACACATACACACCCACACACCCACATAAACACACACACACACACACACACACACACAAGTGCACACACACACACACACACAAGTGCACACACACACACACACACACACACACACACACATACATCAAATAAATCCTTTTAAAAACACAATAAAATACAGTACATTGGGTCGCAGGAGCAATTTTCTGTTGAGGAAGGTAGGAGATCAGTGTTGCCAAGTCTTTCACCAGTTTCAGCTGCCATTTCATTTATATTCTGTTGTTGTTGTTGCTGTTTCTCTTTTCTTTTTAACTGGTTTTAGTCATAGTTAGGCAAAGTGGCCAAAAGCTCTAGGTTATCTGAAGTATGGTCAACACGCAATTTGTTTGGGAAATTGGGGGCAGTGAGAAGTGAGAAGGCCAAAGCCCTTGGAATCCAGGAGATTTGTTGGCTAGCTTCATGGGAAGGGCTGGTGAGGGCTTTCAGGCTGAAAGTATGGAGAACAGGAGGTGGGCAGCCTATCTAGATTAGGGAGCATGAAGCCATAGATTGGCAAATGCATGCTGTTTCCTGGCTACCTCCCTGTGGACCAGTCAGGGCAGCTCAATTTTAGAGAACGAGAAAATAATTTGAGGCATTCCATTCCACCCCCAAAAAAAATCCTCACATGCTAGAGGCTTAGCCTATTGATAGCAACACCATTTTGGAGCTTCTTGGAGCTTTTAGTGGTTCAAGACCTAAAGGGAGGATGGATGTCACTGTGAGAGAATCCTTAGAGGTTCCTTACCCCTGAGTACATCCTGTCTCTCTCTTTCCTGGCCACAGTGAGATGAAGACAATTCTCTACCATATGCCCCCATTGTCATGAAGTTTTGCCCAAGCACACATGGCCAAGCAACCACAGAATGAGCCCTCTGAAACCATGAGCGAAGTAAACCCTCCCTCCTTTAAGTTGCTTCTGCTGGGTACCTAATCATAGCTATGCAACGCTAACTGACTCAAGCATTTGCTGTTAAATTTTTTTTTCTGTGCACACTCTTTTTTTAAATTTTTTTATTTTATAATTTAATTTTACATATCAGCCACGTATTCCCCTGTCCTCCTCCCTCCCGCCCCCCCCCACCTTCCTCCCAGCTCACCCCCCATTCCCATCTCCTCCAGGACAAAGACTCCCCTGGGTATTCAGCTCAACCTGGTAGATTCAGTCCAGGCAGGTCCAGTCCCCTCCTCCCAGGCTGAGCTAAGTGTCCCTGCATAGGCCCCAGGTTCCAAACAGCCAGCTCATGCACTAAGGACAGGTCCTGGTCCCACTGCCTGGGGGCCTCCCAAACAGTTCAAGCTAATCAACTGTCTCACTTATCCAGAGGGCCTGATCCAGTTGGGGACTCCTCAGCTATTGGTTCATAGTTCATGTGTTTCCATTAGTTTGGCTATAAAATGTTTTATTCCTTCCAAGAACCTTGGAAGCCTTGGTTTCAACTGACACGTGGGAACACAGAGACTCAAGGTGCTTCACAGTGAGGGGAGACAGGCTTTGGCTGCATAGATGATAGATCCCAAAGTTACCACTGCAATGAGGATACCAGTGTTTCTCAGAGTGTGGTCTTGGGCCAGCAATATCAGCATCGATTGGGACGAATAAGGAATGGTATCAGAAACCCACTCTAGGCTTTCTGAATCTGCTGCTCAGATGAGACCCAAGACATGTGTCACAGGAATTCCAGATGAGACACAAGACATGTGTCACACCCACATTGTATTTGGACAACTGTCCCCTGGGAGAGAAGGGTTCTGGGCAAAGTAAATTCTGAGTACTTTCCCACAGGTCATTAGTAGATACCATGGCCTGACCAGGTCCAAAATGGTGGAGTCTGTTGGTAATTAACAAAGCACAGGACTTAAATATCTCAATTTGTTATCTTTGCAGGAAGGACAAATGGGAACAAGGTAAAAGTGAGAAAATACCTGATAATGTCAGCACGGGGGGTGGGGGGGATGGGATGGGGAAAAAGAGGCTTTAAATGGTGACATGAGAATGGCATTCCTATGAAATAGGGGAAAGGCAGTGCCTTAATATGCTTCTTTTTGTTTTCTTTCTGAGTATTAGCTATTCTAAAAGAAGCCTGGATTCACTAGCACAAAGACACGTGGGCTCAGGAAAGTTTACTAACTGAAAGTCTAGTAGAAGGAAAAAGACACCACACAGGGCTTGTCTTTGTCACTGAATGACACGAGAATGGGACCGGCCTCTGATGAACACTGACCCTAGACCAAGCACCACCATGAAGTAAGGACTCCAAGCAGACCCATCATCCCATTCTACAGAAGAGAAGACAGAGGCTCAAAGAGACTGGTGTCGTCTCCCTGAGTCAGAGGATATGGATTCCAGGATATGAGGATTCCAAAATCCACAGATGCTCAGATCTCATCTGTGAATTGTGGAGTACCTTACATAACCTGTATAATCCTCCTGTTTATAGTAAATCATCTCTAGATTACTTAATACTACCTAACACAATGTAAATACTACGTACATGTATATAGTTTCTCTATTATATTGTTTGGGAAACAATGGTCAAGAAAAACTCTAGATAGATGGATGGATGGATGGATGGATGGATGGATGGATGGATGGATGGATGGATAGATAGATAGATAGATAGATAGATAGATAGATAGATAGATAGATAGATAGATAGATAGATGGAGTGTGTTTTAAAATACATTTATTTTTCTGTCCCAAAGTGTCTGAATCCAGAGACAGAGAAACTGTGACATAGAGGGCTGACTGGCTCTCACACAGAGTGACACAGCTTGGAAGCAAACACTGTTTCCACTCCTGTCTACTGCTGGCAAGAGCCAAATGACCTCTGATTCAGCTCCCATTACCACTTCTGTGATGAAGGAAGTGTTTGGTGCTGTCCGATATGGCATCTACTAGATTCACACGGTGATTATCTCTTGAAATATGGGTAGTGCTACTGAGGAGCTGGATTTTAAGTTTTACTTGATGTTAATTAAGTTAAGTAACCACACAGGGCTGGTAGTCCTTGTATTGGAAAACACACATTGAAACCAGGGATGTGTCTCTGTCTCCACTTTCAAGATGATCCCTGTCCTCTAGATGACTCAAACTATGAGAGATGTGGAGACAGACTCTTGGCCCAAGCCCTGGTCATAGAACAGAGCAGTGAACACTCATTTCCTAGTCAAGCTTACCAGCATTCCTTGCTTGTACAGGATGGCATCAATGGCTCTCCTGGGGTTTGACCAAATAAAATCTCTGATTTACTTGGTCATCCCATTCAGCCATCAAATTAAAGAAATTAATCTTGATATGATGATTCCCCAGGATTAGAACTTGTACACGGAGACTGGAAATAAACCTTCCTTTAAAAAAAAACTAAATATTTGGGTACAGACTCTCATCAAATACACCACAGCCTGGAACTCACTGGGTAGTCAAGGCTGGTCTTGAATTCATAGCCCTCCTACCTTGGCTACTCAACTGTGAAGAGTGTGTGCATCACTACATCTGTCCAGAAAACAAATATTTTTAAAAGAGTTGTATGATCATAGGGAAGATCCTTAGTTCTTAGAACCTGTTCTGTTGTATTTACAACACAAAAAAATACCTTGAGTGGTTACTGGAGTTGAATGAGCTGATGAGGGTTCAGGGCATCTCCACCATCTCCTGACACCTTTCTTCCTCATTTGGGCTCCCCTGCACAATTCCTTTAAGATCTAAAACTTCCTCACCTTGCAGGGTCATCTTCTAACACCCCATTGCTTGGGCAATACCTCAGTCTTTTTTGAACAGCATCCCCCAAAACTTTTTCGAGAGCTCATGTCTGAAATCACAGGCAAACAGCACAGTCAGCCACAGCAGTAACCTTACAGCACAACACTCCTGCTGTCCACACCCCTCACCTAAGTGACCAAAGTGTCCTAACAATGGGTCTGGCCACACCAGCTTCTTCATGCTTGGCCTAAATGAGGCCACCGAGAGCTTTCACTGCCGTCCATGGGATCAACAACTCTATTCACGTAATTCTGGCCCCTGTCCAAGTGACTCCATGGCTAGCATGTCTAAAATCAAATTAATTTTGCCTTCACCAGCATGATTGTCAATAAAAAGTTATTATTCAGTCGGTGGATGTTTTAATTACCCAAATGTCAAGCCCTGTCACTTCCATTAGCTGCATAATGGTCCTGATAGAAAGTGCCCTGGAGGAGCCCCAGGAGACTCTGGAGCCCTGCTCCGTCCCCAGAGAGGAATCCACCAGAGCCACTTCACACTGACCATTCCACATGTCCTCCTTATGAGCACCCCCTCAGAGGGGAGTCTCCTATCTTAGAGAACATTCTGTGTACCCCCCTCAATTTCCTGCATTCAGCTGGAATTTCTCTTTGATTTTCAAGACCTGAAGGCGATTATTGCCAATAATAAAGTGGAAATGCTAAGCACGGTCTTGAGGGGCCATCAGAGCTCCGATTCTGCTAGCTGTTGACCAAAGCATTCTGCTTCCTTGGGCCCCAGTTTCCTCACCTAAAGTAAGACTGTCTACTGTACTTTTGTACGAAGTAATGAGTAAAGCCTTCAGCTTAGACAGGCACGGGCTCATCTTCCAAGGTGTGAGGAGCTCAATTTGTTGTCCATTGCTCTTCTTCAGGAGCCTCATAAAGCAGTTCTGTGGGTTCTCCTGACTCTACACTATGCCTCTCACTCCTCTAAAGCATTCTATGTGGCTTCTTTATTTGTGGCCTGATTGATTTAACCGACATTTGTTTGTTGAATGCCTATCACATGCCAGCAACTGCCCTCAGGCTGGCGGATGCACGAAGAAAGTAGACAGGGTTCCACCTTCAGACACCAGAGGGAGGGTGCCGAATTCTCATCAACTTATCGTACAAGCATTCACAGTGGTGAGGAGGGCCTATGTGCCTGGCTCAGTGGGTAAGGGAGCTTTCTACAAAAGAATGAGAACCTGAGTTTGGATCTCTAGCATCCACATAAAAAAGCCAGGCATGGCCATGAGTGTCTGTTAGTCCAGTGCTGGGGAGGGGGAGGGAAACAGAGGGATTGGCAGCCTAGCTGAAAGGCGTCATGACAGACCCTTGACTCCAGACATACATGCATAGGCATGTACAACTGATCACACAAATGTATACACACACACACACACACACACACACACACACACACACACACACACACACACTGCATCCCTTTACATGGACTTTGAGTCTCCAAAGTGCACGCATGAAACCATTTTCTAAAATCTAGCAAAGAATCCATCTAAGATTGGGTATTTACTAATGGTTATTTAAATTCGTGAAGTTGAGTGCATACAAATATTTCTGCAATACCCACGGTTGCTAAACTTGGCCTTGGCTTTGGCCCATTTATCCTGTACTTGCCTCTATTCACTGGGCTGCTGCCTTCTAGTTTCTGCTTCTCGGCATTGTCTTGGCTCCACAACCACATCAGATCCGGAGTCACGAACCACACGCTTGGAGCTGCCTCCTGCAATGCCATCTCTCCTCCAAAGCCCTTTCTCAGCCAACATCCTCCTCTACACCACCCAGCCCCTGCTTCCCACACCCTCACCCTCAGCACCAAGTTGTCTCCACCCCTACCAAGACGAGTTTAAAAATGGAAAGCCACGTGCAAATCAAAACCTTGAGAAAGCTGACGCCTTAGAGAGGTAAGCGTCTCCTCTTAGGAAGGTGGCTCATGCCTAAGTCATTTGTCTGGCTCTATCAGCCTGCAAAGTTTCTGCCTTGTGTCTCTCTGTGTGCTGAACACAGTAGGGGCACTCAACAACTCATAAGTAATGATGGGGAGGAGGCAACATTTAGGAAGACAAAACCTTTCTGTGCAAAGAGCAAGGCTGGAAGCCAGCCCTGCTTCTAGCATGTGTTCCCCATATTCCTGGAACCAACTCCCTTCCTGGACTGTCACTAGCAACTTTACTCTTGGTAGTTCTGCATCCCAAGCACACAGCACTGAGTACCACTGGCTTCAATGAGCACATATCAGTGTAAGTGGTACAGACACAGCCTCTGGAAGAATCTGAATAGTAACCTAACAGGGTACCCAGGGCCTCCAGAGCTACATGGACCCAAACATATTCCCATCGGTTTGAGAAAGGCAGTAACAATAAGCTCCCTGCCTGGAGCTATGCTTCTAAGCATAAATAGATTCAGTTCAGTTAAGAAGAAGCTCGACCTTCAACATTGGGGCTTGGTCCTCAGCATAGAAGTACATTTTTGGAGGTTCTAAGGAAGATGGCATAGTAACACAGAAAGGCCCTATAGTCAGAGAACTTTAATTGGAAAAAAAACCACATATCTTCTCTGGTGGGTCACAATAGGGGCTCAGATGATAAAGCAAGTTTGGGATATCAAGGCCAAAGAAGGCCCTTGCCATCATGGTCAGCACAGCAAGAAGGTCCTTGGTGTGCAACTGACCCTTTCTTGCTACCCCACCTCCATCAGCCACCAGCCACCAGTGCTGAAGCAAAAGAAGGAGCCCAGGATGCCTCCCACTATCAGGGGGTACAAAGAGAAAAACAGTAACACACCTTATGTCACTCACAACCCCTGTCTCAAAGCCAAGTGGTAGTCTTGTTCTCTCGCCTATCAGACCAGGAACACAAGACCAAGAGATAGGATTGATTGAGGGGGAGGAAATCCTGCAGTGAAGTCCTCAGATGACTTCATGTAGTTTTTAATTTAAAAAGTAACACATTTATTTATCAAATAAGCCATTTGACCCTAAAGTGACACACAGATCAATGAAAAAAAAAAGTCCTTTGGAAAATAGGCAAAAGATACTCATCAGTGAATTGTCAATCATGAATACCTGGGAACAGCTGGCCACAGTGGCTAATGCCTATGATTCCCAGCACTCACCAGACTGAGGCAGGAGAGCTGCCACAAGTTTGAGCTCAGTCTAGGACACAAAGGAAGTTCTAGGCCAGCATGGGTCATACAGTGAGACCTTGTCTCAAAAGGTAGTGGCGGGGTGTACTAAGGAGATATCTCAGTGGGTAAAATGTCTGCAGCGTAAGCATGTGGACAAAATGAAATCTCCAGAATGCTCATAAAAAGTTGGGCACAGGTGCCATTCATCTGTAATCGTATCACTGAAGAGGAGACAAGAGGATCCCTAGAGATTGCTGGCCACCCCATCAAACCAAACCAGTCGGCTCCAGGCTCAGTGAGAGACCCTCCCTCGAGTTACAGAAGAGAGGCAATAATTTGAAGATACCCAACATTGACTTCTAGCACATACACACAGAGCAATCTAAATTTCAAGCAATTAAGTTTCCAAATGGCAAGATGAAGGAAATAAAAGCCACTCGATCACTTCCATACCTAGAAATAACCATATTAAATGGCTAGCATGGTCTTTCCCGTGGTTTTTCCCAAGTACCCACACGAATGTCTTTATGTCATTGTAAAATGGGATCGTATTCAATATACTGACTTACAGTCTGACTTTTTCTATGTATCAAATATTGTAAATATTTTACGTGCCATTAAATATTGTTCTTTGGCATGTTTTAATGATTTCATGGTGTTTCATTACTTGAATGAATCATGATTTATGTAACAGATTCCTTACTGCTGGGCATTTCAATCACTTCCAATTTTCCATCATTACACTACACGACCCCGTACGTGAACTTTGTGAGAATCTCTGATGATTTCCTTAAGGTAGGAGAAGTGCCACAGTGTGGAACTATTGAGTCAAAGAGAGTATCTGCTTTAAAGGTTTTGGGAAATACTGTCAAGCAGCCCTCCAGAGAAGTTGTACCAATTTTGTTTTCCTACGTTACGGGGACTAAAGGCCTCTATTTCCCTACATCAAAACCATTGTTCCTTATTATTTTTTCCAATTCAATACAGGGCACAGAATCTTGTAACTGATTTGATTACTGTTTCTTTGATCCCTACTTCAGTTGAACAAATTTCCATATGCTTATTAACCATTTTGCCCTTTTCATTTTAGTACTGGGAATTGTGTGTTCCTGCCTTCTGTTTATCTTTGTCATGCTAACTTTTGGAGAATTCGTTCGATCCCAAAGGCAATTTACCAGAAACAGTTACTCCAAAAGTCACCATAGGAGGCCTGAGGAATAAACATGGAGAGAAAATCCCAGTAGGGTTGGCTAAACCCCTCAGTGACTTGGTTCTTCCAACCCCAGGGCCTGGGGAGAGCAAACTTGGGAGGGGAGCAGTTGAGGCCAAACCCCAGAAAATGGAAGTGAGGTCCCAGACTAGCTCTCCTCAGCAATGAATGGTACTGACGAGCATGATACTGGTGGTCTCAGTGTGGAGAAAATTGGCTTCTCCTTTGGATAAGGAAAGTGGGCACAAACAGGTACAACTGGAAGTGTTTGTCCAGACAATCAAGTCCAAAAATAAAAGAGACTTCTTTCTGGAACAGAAGAGCAATATGTGACACCTGATGGCTCTTGCTGTCACCATGACCTGCTCCATTGCCAGAATACTACTTCAAAGGAAGCTGGGATGAATTAGCCAGAAAGGGAAATGAAAGGCAGGGCTGTGCAGAATTCACTGCTGGTCCTGATTGGCAATGGGCAGCTGCTCAGGTTGTTCAGAAAGTTGCTTTCCAAAAGGTTGTTGAACTGTGCCCCCTGACCTGGGCGTGCACAAGTGTGCCTGACCTGGCTGAGAATCTGTGAGAACCTGTCTCCACATGTGGACCATAGAAATGAGATGGCATCTTAGGTCCAATGCTAGTGCCCAGGCTCAGTAGTAGGGGGAGAAAGGAAAGACAGGGTAGGGAGGATGAAAGGGTAGCACACCTACCAGGTATGCAGCCCAGCATGCATCCTTCTACCAATCAGTGTCTTGGGACAATGGGAACTGTCGTGCTATGCATTGTCCAGGGCCACATACTTTAATCCCACTGACTGTGTTCCCCAACCACAAGAGGGCCAATCCTATCTCTTTGAGCAATCTTCCACTGCTTCTTACACACTCAACATTGTTCTGGAAGCCTAGAGGCTGGTCACAGATACTTGACCTCCTATGTTTCTCTGGCATGCCAAGTTCCTCTGAATCAAAAAAGATGGGGAGGTGAGGGAGGTCCAAAGTCAATTCCTCTCTCCTGCCCTGTTATAAAAATTGTGGAGCTAGCAGCTGTGGTAGTAGAGCTGCTGTAATAAGATGGCAAGAAGTCCCTCAGGCAAGGCAGGGTTACATTACCCCCTTCATTCTATCTGTACTATCTGTTCCCAGTGAGGGGGAGGCTATTCAAACCCTACTCATGCGGGTTTGCCATGTCCATCTACATCACCAAAGCCCTGCTTTGATGAAGCCCACCATTTTCTTTCCAAGAGTGGCCTTTCCCAGGCCTTGCTGCATTTGCGATTAGCCTCACCCTTACAGCAAAAATCTCGACCCCCAGCCTCTCTGTCAGGCACCTGCCAGACAGTGGTACCCTAGACTTTGGGAGAGTGGGGTTAGGAGGGCTGAAATTTTTTTGGCTTTTTAATGAAAAAATTACAGTAAGACCACCAAGAGTTTTGATCATAAGTGCACATCCAAAAAAAAAATTGCATGTGCAAAGTACATGTCTGTCACTTCCACCTGTCTAAAATGTGACATCCCTGGTGCTCAGGAAAGCTCTCTCATGCTCCTTTTCCAGTCACCGTCTCAGTCCCCACTACTCAACATCCATCAGCATTTATTGGTTTTACTCCATTTTGAGCCAGATACATGAGATGGGATTCCATCTAAGCGAAGCTCAAAATGGAGCATAACGTCCATGAGACACCGATTACGTTTTCTGCTGGCAGTAAACACCAAAGAATTTAGTGAGCCCCACTCTGGAGTACTGTTTGTGCTTTAAAACACATTCCAAATAGACCTATGGTGCCCTTAGGCGGGGTGTGAACTGGAAAAGGATTTTGTTGGGGACGAGCCATCCATCTCCTGCTTCATCTGATGAAGCTTCTTGGTCTGTTGTATGCAGAGGGTTACCTGCAAATGTCTCCAGTCCAAAGTGTTCTAAGACAAAACCACAACAGCACAACTCTAGAAGATACACAGGGGTCTCTCTAGCCATGTTTCTTCTCTGTTCGTTGGCCAAAAGTTGAGAAAAACGGATAAAACTGCCAAGGCAAATGCACTTGGGGCTGCCTGGAGAATTCACAGTGGGAAAAGCCAAACCTCCTCCTGCCCATGATAACGAGCCCAGGAGCCATTCTAGCTCTGCCTCTCTCCTAACAGTAAGAATGCTAGCCATGAAATCCAAAAAGGAAGTAGCTGGCTTTCCATGGCACCCCCACAGCCCTGCCCTCCTGGTTACCAGAAAGTGGTATTTCTAAGAGCCACATTAGAACAGCCACACATCTGTTGCCTAGAAAGGTTAAGACATGCTGAGTCTAGATGAGCTAGAGTTCACAGTCAAGGAGTGGACAGTAATATCCCCATGTTAATGGAGTTCATGTTAATTTCTCTTCCACCTCCAGCAGGTTCAAGGATTTTGCAGGAGTCAGACATTAGGCTATGTCCCCTTTTGAAGCCAAGCCATGGGAGACATCTGAGGGGACCAATTCAGCTAAGAACCAAAGGACTGGAGGTTAGAATGGGTGGAAATCAATCCTAGGACTTGGAATTCCATCCTTGGCTCTATGCTTTATCGCTGGGCAGGGGGTGGGGGGATGTGGAGGGAAGTGGGTAAGGCTTCCTTGGCCTCTCCACAGCCTCTGATTCCATTCTGGACCCTGGCAGAGATAGACACATTTTGACGAACTCTCTTCCCCTTCATTGTGAAGCCCCTGTGGACTGCGAGGGAAATTTAATCCATATGTCTCTGATTCATTTATACTTAACTCATCAACATGTTGTTTCGTAAGAGCTGTTTCGTGTCCAAGTGCCTTTTTTAAAGCTCTTAAAACCACGAGTTTTTTCTTCGAAACAGGAAATGATACTGGGCCAAGAGAAAAGGAACTTGAGCCCTCAGAAGTTCAAACTAGGTTCAAGCCTCCTGCTTCCCAAAAGACCCCAACCAATGTGAAAGGAGACCCGAGCCCCTGGACCCCTTGACACCAGGCTTGGGGATCAAGGTCCTACAGGTAGCCAAAGCTGACCAGACAAGGCCTGGAGGAAGTAGAGAATTGGGCTGTTTCAAGGTAAAAACTCAGCTCTTCACAGTCAGGGACCACAGAGGGCTACAGGCTACAGGAGAAAAGGGAAGCAGGCCAGGAGTTCTGTTCTGCTCCAGTAGAAGCCACATCTTTCCTCAAACAGAATGGCTCCAAGCAGGTTCCTCTGGAAATGACCCGGGGCCCCTAGTCTGTGCTCTATAGTAGACTCTGGCAAAGTCTCCGGAACAGCACTGAGCTCGGAAGGCCCAGATGAGCGGGAGGGGTAGCCCTGCTGCGAATTCCATTTCATCCCCAACTCTCCCACTGCCTGCACCTTGCCCAGCCTGCTCTGCAGCCGCAATGTACCAAGATGTCCTTCTACCCTCTGGCCTCTGGCCCAGGGGAACTGAGACCATGAATGAGTGAGTGTGGACGCTTAACCAGCTTTCCACGTAGACAACTCCACAACAGGGGCACAGCTAAAGAGGGCATCCTAGGAGTACGACAGAGGCCCCCAAGCCAAATCCCCTCCTTGACGTGGAAGCACAGAGCCACGGCCTAGGCACACTCATATCTGAGTCTAGACACTGCCCCTCTATCGCTGAGTCTTACGGTGCCCGACTGTCTTCCTAGAGAGCCAGAGTAGCTGAACCGGGATTGATTTGGGCGAAACAATTCACCAAGTCAAACGGGGGTCAAACAAAGCAACCAAGGTCAAATACAGTGGCAATAACATCAGTGTAGCAAAGCAGCTCTGCCCAACAAAACCCTTATCCACTTCTCTTCCTACACAGAGACAGGCTTGAGATCCAGCATCACTGCCATGGGCTTAGAAAAGTGAGGGATGGGTTTTCAGAGGCAGGAATATCATCATTCATGGCTGGGGAAGCGTATTGCACCCCAATGGGTAAGTAATCACTCAGTGAGTGTCCACTCCCCTCCTGCTTGCTCCCAGCTTCACTTCAGGTTGAGCTATTTGACTGGCATTAAGCAATGAAACACAAGAGAGATGACAGAGAAAGCTACCAATGAAAGCAGTCAGGGAAGGTACAACATGCTCCCACACATCCTCTGGCACCAGGATCATCTGCCACACAAAAAAAAGTATGCCCCTTCAGCTGGGACCACAGACTTAAAAACAGAGAACAATCTGAGTCAAACTCGCCAGATCCTAGCTGTGGTGAGCCATACCTGGCAGATCCACAGCCCTCAGAACAAGGAACAAACGCTTCTTGGAAGCAACCAAATCATAGAAGATGGTTGTTACCAAGCATTTTGTAGCAGTAGCTGACTGAGACATGTTAATAGGTAGACCATAAAAATGCAGTTGGGTCAGCTCTTCCTCTTACTCAAAATCTGCCCTGGCAGTTTGGACCCACAAAACCAATCTCTAAGCAGTTGAGTCTTTGACTCATCTTATCATGCCACTTTTTATTATTTCAATACACTACCGTGTAGTAGGTAAGTACTGTGCTGGTCTGAAGGGATACAGAGATTAATGGGGATGTGATTATAGCCTAAAGACACATGCAGGTCACAGGGGAGACAGATGGGTGAACAGAATGATAGTGGGTTGTCACATCGATGATGACAATGGCAGAATGAGCTTAGGGCATAAAGAAGATTGCTAACAAGAACACAGAGTAAATACAGGAGTGGGACAGCTGGGCTGTGAAGGCTTCAGGGATGGAGTTGGTTTAAGACACCTGAGTCTTAAGCAAGACTGTTATGTGCAGAGAATCCTGACCAAGCACACTGTTCTAAATGCCCGCAGCCCTTGCTCAGCATCATAGTTCCAGGTACAACTGCTTCCCTTTTTATTCATCTCACCAAAACCCTTTTATTGAGCACCTGCTATATGCCAGGCTTTTGCTGTTCAGCTTTGCAGCCATAAACTATGTTGCGTCATTATTGAGTACTTCAGAGGTCATCGGTCCAAATACTATGAGCTGTCATTGTGAAAGCACACTGGATTCCACAAACAAGTGTGGAAAAAAGAGGATTTTTAAATAATCTCATTGATTTTTAAATTTGATAACATGAAGTGGTAATAACTTTGATACACTGAGTTAAACAAAGCACACAATTACAGTTCATTTCTACTGTTTTTGTTTATTTTTTTAATATATGGCTACTATAAAGCTTGATCATGCATGTGTGACTGTCGTTATAATCCTATCAAATAGCACTGCATTGTGATCTCTGCCCAAAGGGGGCTTCATGTGAGAATGCCCTGAAGGTTTTGTAAAGGCTCTAAGTCCTGGGATACACTCTAAAGAGCAACGAAACCAGAATCTCCAGGAGTAGGGTCCGCATATCAGCATTGCTCTAGAGTTCCCTATGTGGCTCCCATAAGATATCCCAACAGAGATGCTCAAACCATTGTCCTAGCAAGGCCAGCAGAAGCACAGGCTCTTCACAGTTGAGGAAGCCAGGTCACCTTGGACCACTGGAAAAAAACACAAAGGTACTAGGTACGTTCAGGCTAGCCTCTCATCCTGCTACCCACTCCTGTGGGGGCCAGAGAGAAGTCAGAAAACAGACCGACCGTCTTCTCCTTGCCAAACTCGGTCCTCATCTAAAATCCGCATGCAGCTTACTGCCTATTGCGCCAGGAGAGCAGCTTTCCAGAGGCTATGGCCTCCTTCCAGGTTCTGCTCTCCCAATCAGTTCCAACATTCTACATTAGTTATTGAGCATATTCATATTTCAATGACCTGAATAGAAACAGACATCCCTGTGTTAGACAGAGTTTCATGCAGTATAACATTCACACACACACACACACACACACACACACACACACACACACACACGAGTTTATGTGATATGAGAATACCTTTAATAATTAGTAGCACATGGCAAGCACCCCAGAGTCCAAGTGGCCACTCAAAGGAGTCAGGAAATGCATGCGTGACATGAGAGTTGATTCCCTTTCACGAAGTTAACAGGGCTCTGAAGCTAAGAGCAGGGAGATGCCAGGGCTCAGCCACTCACCGAGATCTTCCTCCTAACTAGGCTTGGGAAGGTTCCCGGGGACACAGCAGCAATTCAAGAAGGGGTCCATCTAGGCTTCAGTCTCCTTCCATGTCAGCCACACTGAGTCCCTCTTGCTCCAGGCACCATCAAGAAATAAGTTGAGGTTGCCATTTGGCCTTGGGAATTATAATGCTGGCCACAGAACACACCCCCTTCCAAGTGGGGTCAAAAGGACCCCAGTGGGAATAGAAACATGGCAGGTAAAATGCCAGGTCATACTGAGGTTACCTGGGGCATAACAGAACCATGAGTGGGAGCTGGAGGCATCATGCACTGACCATCAGAGTCTCCCAGGAGGGGAGAGTCACCTCAGCCAGAGAGGTAGGTAATCATTTTAGCCCAACAATGCAGATGCTTTCACTATGATTGTAGAGCTGGCTTCCTAAGCATCTGTAAAGTCAAAGCCTCCGATCCTGAATCTTCAGTGTTCCCAGGTGACTGTGGATGAATTGCTAACACCTATAAATTGGGCTGCCCCTATTGTAGTGTGACAGAGAGAAGATGGGTCCGGAGCCCAATGTTCCTGCTCCATATCTCACCAGCCATTTCCTGGCTACACTCTTTGGGGGGTGGGGGGGAGTCATGCTCCCTTCCTGGGCCCCAGTTCTGTGATCTACAGGATAATTTAATAGCAAGAATAATAAAAATGCATGCTCTTCAACCCAACCATGCCATTTCTAGAAACCGAGCCCAAGGACATCGTGTGAGATGTGTGTGGAGATTTATACACAGTGGCATCCGCCGGCACATTTTCTAAACGGGGAATCACTGAGATGTCTAACAGGAAATTAATCACATTACAGCGCATCCAAATGATGTAATACTGTCCAAACATTTAAAAGCCCATTGTCAGAAACTCTTTAAAGACTTGAGGGGATGGTCATGACATATTACTAAGAAGAAAAGAATGGTTTACAAAACCAGCTGGGTCACCATGAGCCTTAGGGCACTGGGATGGATTTCATTTGAGCAAGATGCACTCCTCTGATGGAAACTGCTTCTTGATTCCACTGAACTGAACAGGCAACAACCTGCATCTCTGGACCATGTGGACCTCTCTATGCCATCCTGGCCCTTTGTGCTTGACACCTCTTGCAGAGGCCAGCATTGCCCTTTCTAGAACAAAGTCAGCCCCCTCCTTCGCCTGTGTTATGCTCTTCATAGGCCCCAGTTTCTCCAAAATCAACAGCTGCCAGATGTTACTATGGCCTTGGAGGTCCTGTGTGACCTGACCCCCTACAAACTTTCTGTTTCATCTTCTAGAACTCTCTCATGTCCTTCTTTCCACCTACATTGCCCTCGCTGTTCTCTGAAAAATCCGACCACAGGGCCTTTGCACCAGCAATCCCCATTCCTAGGAATGCTTTCCCCAGACATTTACATGATTCCCTATCTCACCTCTCTCAAGACTTACTCAGAGGACACCTTTTCCATTGGGGTTTTTATTTAAAAAAGGCAGCCCCCTCCCCCATCCTTTTTCTCCCTTCCCATAATCACCCTGCAACATCTGGTGTATTTTGTTTATTTGTTGGGTTAATCATTTCTTCCTGCCTTGATGTGAGCCCTCCCTAAGGGCAAACTTCTTTGTTTCGTTCACTGCTGTGTCCTCCACGTGGAAAATAGCTGCTGATACAACATAGACGCTCAATAAAATTCTGTTGGATAAACAGGGTTTACATAGTAGAAGCCTGGTCATACTTACATAAAGCAATACATGGCAGAGAAGTGGGTGACTGTTACTTCTTCTTCTTGTGATTTTTCAGTATTTCCTGAAATGTCAACATGATTATATATCCCTTTGGTCTTCAACATCAAAAGCACCATGAATGGAAATTCTTGGTATTTGTAACAAAACAATTGACCTGATTACATGGTGATGAACACTGACCACCTTCCTTCAAGCTTATTCAGTCATCAGAGTTACCTAACACCAGCCTCCAGGTCATTCATCTCTTGCCTCACTAGCTGAATCCACCTTGGACTTCTGTACCCCATGTTCCTCCTGCCAGAAGCACTCTCCTATGTAAGTTTGCAAGGACAACCTTAAACGGTGTAAAGTATATGGTTTCTGGGACAGAAGTAACCTGAGTCCTCTTCCTGCGCCTTGGGTGGGGAAGCCTGGTGCATGGTGATGCACATCCGAGGCCTTTCAGCAAAAGTCACACCTTTCAAAACAAGCAGCCAGCATCCATCTCAGAAGAGCTCCTGATTTCACAACTTAATCCCTGCATCTCCTCTGAAAGCCCTGTGACCCAGAGAAAAATCAGAGGCCAGAGGTGTGAAAAATCAGACTTCTCCTTGGATGTTGGTCACAGCTTTACAGTCTGGAGTGGAAGCCATGGTGAATTAGGAGCTAGTTTTACTATTTGTAGCTTATCTTTCCCAGGAAAGCCTAGAACAGGTACAGTGAAGAGCACTTGTTAACTGAAAGTCTAATTTGAGACTTTGGAAAGACCAACCAACAAGCTGAGAATTAAGACAAATTTGGGCCATCTTAAGGCTGAGAAAAGAATTAGCAGAAAGGGCACAAGTGTAAGTCATGATATATATTGGTGTTGGATAACTAAAGCACTGAGGAGATATTACCTGAGTCCAAGGCTAACCGTGCTGTGATCAATTAGTAATGTCTGCATGGACACAAGAGTGGGGAAGGTTGTGAGCATTTTATCTATATCTTTCCCTGGAGGGTAGGGTAAGTGATCCTTTTTTCTTTTTTCCTTGCTGAACTAGTGGTCAAATACAGGACCTTGTATATACTGGACAAGTATTTAACACTGAGTTACATTTCCAGTTTTTTTCTCACTTTTCTTATTTTGAGATGAAGTCTCCATAAATTATCCATACTGCCTTGGAATCACTGTATAACCCAGGCAGGCTTTGAACTTGTAATCCTGCTGCCTTCACCCCCTAAGAAGCTGGGTTGACAAACCTCTGTCACCACACCCAGCTTTGATTCTTTATTTTCACAACACACACCAAACAAATGCTCCCAAATTAGGATCAGTTCTCAGTGTGCTAAGTAAAACTGCACATCCCTGTCCTACTCACCAACACACATCAAAATGTGAGTTAATGAAAACATTTTGCATCTGCACTAATTTATTAGTGGGAAACCTGCAAAAGTTGGCATTTAATATTGATAACAAATTACTTTCATCCTGTCTCATAATGGATATTACATCAAGCCAAAGGAAATAAGAATCAGTGCTCAAAAGCTCCCTCCTCCCTTCCATAGGTGCTGCAATCCCCAAGCACAGCAGCCTAGGCCACCAGGCTCTGCTCTACCCAGAGCCTAGATCCAGCTTCAGTGCCCATTTGTACACACCAACCAACCACCAAGCCATCGAAGTGGGCATGTCATCTGAAATGCAACCACTAACGCTGTGCTACAGTGCCTTCCTTTGAGGGTTGGACCAGGACTCCAGTTCCCACAGCCTCTGAGCTCATATTGCCACCAAGGCACTGGCTTCATAGACTCAAAGCTCCAGAGCTGAAACAAAACAGCTTCCTTTGTCGTCAACTATAAAATGTCCCAGCAACACTTGCACTTGTGTCAAGTCTTGGCCGTTAAGTGAGACCTTGACTAAACCTCCAGTAAGGGGGGAGAGCAATTCTCCTCTGCTCCCAGGGTTCACACATGACCAGGTATAACCAGCCGAAGGGAAGCGGGTGCCAAGCATGGCTGACCAGAGCTTTATGGGAACAAGAGAAAGGCATGTCCCCTCCCTGTGGTTGCCATAGCATCCCACTACCTCTGTGGCTTCAAACAACAGGGCTTTCCTTTCCCACGGTGCTGGAGGTTCAGAAATCAGAACTGCTGGGCTGAAATGCAAGTGCAGGCAGGCAGGCCTGCACTCGCACTGGAGATGCCCTAAGGCACCTGTAACTTGTCTCTCCAGCTTTCTAGTGACTTGGCATCCTTGGCTGGTCACGCTAGCTATCACTCCGTTCCTCAAAGCCAGCCCCGTCTAATCCCCACCCTCGCCTGCTGCCTCCCTCCTCCTCGGTGCACGGTCACCTCACCGCCCACTGCCTCTCTGACAAGGGAACTACGTGCACTAGGACGCCACATAGATAATCCGAGATTATCTCCCATCGCAAGAACCTAAATTCAATCACAACTGTGAAAACTCTCTTTTCCTTGGGAGGGAGTGATGACAGCTTCCCGGAATTTGGATTTGATTGCCTTTTTTGTTATTTTTTTTTTTAATGCATTGTTCTGGCTACTCCAGAAAATGTGCTTTTACCTCTGTGGGAACATTCTCTCCCCTATAAGGAATTTCCAACAGAAGGAGAAGCATTCTGTGGCATGGAGGAAATTCGGTTTGGATCACAAAGTCAAATATATTTTTCTTGTAGAAAAAAAAAAAATCAGTTCTTCAGCCAGGGTGTGGAGGGGACTGGGAGAAAGGAAAGGGAATAGGGGGTGGGTTCTCACATCACCACTAGTTCCAACTCCAAGAGCTTATCAGCATGTGCAGCATGCCAGAAGAGCAGGGAAAGAAAGCATCGGGGGCCTGCTCGAAGAAGGCCTACTGCGTGCCAGGCGGCTGCTAAACTCTCTGCTCACACAGGTGCACTTCCTCTCATCTTCATGGGTAACCATGTTTCTGTCCACCAAAGAGACGAGGAAACTCAACTTGGCGCAAAGGCAGAAGGCTTCCCCAGCTCTCACAACTCACAAGGAAAAGTCACCATTGAAACGATCCCAAAGTCTAAAAGCTGTGCTAAACTTCCCTGGAACACCTCTCCGGTGACAGCCCCATTGCAGTAACAGCAAAGGTGGGGTCGAATCCCAGAGTGACAGAAGTGTGGGAATAATCCCTCTGGGCATCCTTGACCAGAACTAGAAGTCAGGGGACTGACTCCTAACCCAGTGAGTATCCCTTCAGTGCTCTTCATGGACCTTGGTGGGGTTTGCTATGAAATTAAGGTTTCTCCATTCATCCTGTACACATCACTGTTGCTTATGGAATAACCACGGTACATGGTGGGATTGAGACTCTGGAGGGCAAATAGTGTCAGTGGATCTCTCTGTAAACAAGTCAGACTTTCATCTGGATGTTCCCTGCCTCCATATCCCATGTTCCTCCTCCTCCTCCTCCTCCTCCTCCTCCTCCTTCTCCTCCTCCTCCTCTTCCTCCTCCTCCTCCTCAGGGACACTGTAGTTCTTTGGAAAGCCCTCAGAAATGCTAGTGAAGTGGGATGTGTGTGTGTGTGTGTGTGTGTTCACGTTCCTTTGTGCATGTGTACAGATACGTATATGAAGGCTACTGGTCAATGTTCAATGTCTTCTATTAGTCTCAACCTTACTTTTTCAAAGAGGGTCTCCCACTGAATCCAGAGCTCACTGATTCAGCTGTGCTGGCTGACCAGGAAGCCCCATGGATCTTCCTGTACACCAAGAACTGAGATTACAGGCACGCACCACTATACACCCCTTTTTCTGTGGGTTCTGAGGGATCAAATTCAGAAACTGCGCTATCTCTCCTGCCTCAAGTGGGCTCCTCTTCTCACAAACTTTGAAAGAAAATGGGCACTGTCAGATGTCACAATACAAAGACAAATCATTGAACAGCCACTGCAGACACCTACCTCCCAACTTTCAGTGAGTGCCCAGAGGGAGAATGAGAACATATTAATAAAGTATTCTGCCTTCTTTGGAATAGTAGCATGTACATTGTGAACCTCAGTTCTCCCTCCCTGGGCTGGGCACAGATTTACAGGCAGGGCCCTGGGGAACTGAGGTACTAAATGACTGAGGTCCCAGTGTTCTGTGGATATGAGTTTACTCCCAGAGAATAACTTAGATGTGGGGAGAACAGGGCTTCATGTTCTCTAACACTGTGAACGGTTATTGCTGAGAGGATGGATGGAGAATGGTTATTGCCATCTGATTGGACAAGTGTTCATTACAGAGCGATGAGTGGAAACATGGCTGAATGCGGGTGGGAGTTTTATACATCATGTTTATACAAGTGGTGGCTCCCCAGTACCCATTATCTGGAAGCAGTGGCTGTATACAAAGTGATGACACTCAGTGGTTAGTACTCCGCTGCTGTAGAAATAACGAGAGCATCTCATATTCCCTGGGGTTTTCACTGTCTTCCTATCAGCAGTCACACTGGAGAGCTTGGACTCTGTTTGGGAAACCACACAGAGAAACAGTAGCTCTTTTCAGGGAAAGTCTCAAGAAACGTGGTCTGACTCACCTCCTCCCTACCAGCAGCCTCAGCTGACTGAGTACCTTTCAAGGATCTGAAGGCTGGGCCACAGCTTGCTGTCAATGATGCTGCGAGCCTTCCTTGAGCCTTGGGAATGGATCACCTCTAGTTGAGAGCTCATTCCACCAAACCACTGCCAACCTCAGATGTCCACATTAGTGAAATCTGTCTGGAGTCAGTAGGAGAAGAGCAGGGTTTGAACCATTCAGACTTGCTTTCTGTCCAACCCACTTGGAACAGACCAATACCATACCTTTTAATATAAACTTCAAGCAATGAAACCAATCAGCCAGAGCAAGAACACAAATTAAATGGATGTTTCACTGTCTCAGTTTGGGGGTTGGTGGAGGTACATCTAAAGATTAAGCCCTGGTGACCGGTACTTTTGAGGCTCACCCCCATAGTAAGTATAAAGGTGAATTTTAAATATTCCAGTTTCTCCAAATTTAATTCCAAATGAATATGCATCACCAAGCCCCATTTCCTTTCCTTTTCTCCTTTTCTTAGCCTTTTACTGAAATGGTATCGAAATTATTATAGACCCACGAGAAATTGCAAAAATAACACAGAGAGGTCCCACCCACATGCCCATCACCCTGCTTCCTCCCAGGGTAGATAATGATTGCATTATCAAAACCAGGCCACCAGCCAGCACAGTCTTACACAGTCTCCTTCAAGAGTGGCCGTCTGTCCTTATTCAGCTGTCCAGCATTCATTCCCAAATAGAAATTTGCCTTCTTACCACGAAATCCTCTCTCCTCCCTTGTGTAATAGAAACGGGACTATAATTTAGGTGGTGACCTTCCAAAGGGATGCCATGGTGGTTGCTTCCCATGAAGAGAGGACCCTAGACCATTCTTAAATGGGTGTTCTACAACAGGATGCTAACTACACATACAGCTTACCAAGTCATGGAACAAAACTGCATGCCCCTGCTCCCAAGCCTGGCCAGCAGGTTTCCATCTTAAAAGTCTTCAACAAAATTTTCACTAGTCAGAATCAGTGTCTGCTGCTTAAACTACAGTCACAGACAGAATCTCCTGTGATGGATTGGGAGTGACCTGGGCTGGAACAGCGCCCATTCAAGAAGACCCCCTCCTATTATACCACAAGAAAACCCCTCTCTGGCCCTCCTGAGTTCACAGGGGATAATGTACACAGCCTCACACCCACTCCTCTCTGTGATACTTGAAACACCTTCATCTTTATCCTTTGTTCACCAGGTATCTCCATCACCATAAGAGTGCTTAGCTCCTAGCAGTACAACCCAGAAGTGTGACGAAGTTGATACTGCTGGAACAGCCCATTATAAATAGAGGAGAAGGGCCAGGACATAGACTTCCAGTCCCTGCACCTTCATGGGGGAGCAGTTTGAGATCTGTCTTACTCGGTGTCTCAGTTGTCCCCAACAAAGTTAAATTCCCATTTCCCTCAAGAAAAAAGCTGTTCTTTTTTTTACCCTTTCTTGGTTCCCTCAGCTTCTGCCTTTTCCACTGACTCCTCTGTTGTCTGAGGTCACCTCCCAACCAATCACCTGCACAATCAAGGCCTCATCCCAGAGCTTGCTATTGAATAAACTAACATGGAGACGGAAAAAAAACTAGTGAAGTATATTAACAACTTAATTAATAGGGAGATGAAAGAATTCGACAGAGCTTTAGCCCACTGCTCATAGTCTGTGGTATCCAACCCTGCAGCTACCAATGACCCAGGGCAACTGAGCACCTGTTACATGGCAAGTGCCACAGTCTGAAAGAATGAGAACTTGAATGTGTTTGCTTAAACACCATTGATTTTACCTACTTCTTCTTATCTTTATTAATACATGTGCTAGAAAAATTTAACATTCCACATGCAACGTAAGTCTATTTCTACTAGACAGAGCCAGTCACAGGAATGTGGCTGATAGCGATATGTTATTGCCACTACTGTTGATACAATGAACACAGCAGAAGGAAACGCAGAGAGCCTGTGAATACTTCTAGGTCTGTCTGAGCAACTGGCAGGGTAATAGGAACTGAGTGGGGAGAATTATTTTACCCCAATGCAAGAGGGAGGAAGAGGCACATTTACAGGCTGAGAGTAGCTTTGTTGATTGGTCAAACCCTATAAAGCATTGTAGTCATAGCTCCCTTAAGGTAACTAACCCTACTCCTAGGAATCTAAGTTGTTTGCGTGCTGAAGATGTGACTTAGTGGTAAGCCAAGTGCTGGGTTTAATCTTGAGCACTGCAAAAATTAGATAGACACACAAATAAAAAGCTGTAAGAAAGTGGTATGTGCAAAGACATTCACATCATTGTTATTTATAACAGAATTTATCATTAAAATGACTAATAAAATCATAATGATTACGTTAGTTAGACTGGATACCATGTAATCATTTAAAATTGTGATTATGTAATAACACAGAGACAATGATAAAATTGTATGGAAAAGCAAAGATGTAAATATGTACAAAGGGCTCTCAGGAAGTACTTTAAGATGTGAACGGTGGTGAGTTGGGTTCTAGGTCAAGGATAATTTCCTGGTTTGTCTCTACTTCCCAAGTTCTCTTTCTGAGCAGTTTGTCACTCTGGTAAGAGAGGACAAAGTAAATGACCATCCTCTTTAAGATGTGAGCAGCTACAAGGGAGCACTTGTTTGGGAAAATGCATCAGTCTACCCTGTCTTTCCATTTCACCACATTATCTTCCCCTCTGACAACATGGACCAAAGGTAAATCTAGTTCAAGCTGCTTCTGAAATGTGGTAACTGGAGGAGCATGGCTTAAACACGGACAGTGGATGCCAGGCACGGAATAGCAACTGGGGTTTATAAGGAACAAATCACACCCAACCACAGACGGGACTTCTCTTCCTGACTGACTAAAACAAGCAAGTAGCCAAGAAGACGGGAGGCATGATGAGAGAGGGAGACTTCAGAGAGATGAATGACGTGGCATCTTCCAAAATCTCCCTGGAAACATTAATCCAAATTGGCTAGACTGCGTGCTGCCAGCTCTCAGCACTCACGGGATCAGAGGCTTTATTGACAGGGTCTTATCTTCTCAGCCATTCATGCACCTGCCACAAGCCTCACATGAGAACCATGAAGGATGATAAAAGCCTGGGTGGGAAGATCTGCTGAATGAGAGAAATTAGAATAAAATGCAGTTTATTTTCTTGAGCTGAGGCCTTCCCAAGTAGCCATACTATGGCCAGGTTGGAGCAAAGCCTAGAGAGTATGTTAATATCTTTATTGATCATATAGAAGAAGATGTAAAGAGAACATCAATTCCTGAAGGATAAATCCCTAACAGCCAGCGTCTAAAGGAATGACAAAACAAAGACAAAGAAAATAAATGTAGAAAGAGATGGAATTAGAAAAGATAGGAATTTAGACGTAAAAATCTAAGAGGGGATAAAAAAGCCTAGAACTAAAGGAGGTAATGTTGTCACGTTTGCTGAGCCAGGGAGACATCATGACCACAGCAACTCTCAGAAAGGAAAAAATTTAATTGGGGTGGCTCCCTTACAGTTATAGAAATGCCCACTCCCACAGTGACACACTTTAACCAACAAGACCACACCTGCTCCAATAAGGCCACACCTCCTAATAATGTCACTCCTTTTGAGGGCCATTTTCTTTCAAACCACCATGGCTGCTGGCTCAGCTAACCTACCCACCTGACAGAAGGCTTAAGGAAGTAGGACAGAGAGAAACACCTTCCAGACTATGTCAGAAAAGAAGGGCATAGAAAAAAAGCACACAAGGATACTGACCTTAACACCCATGAGCCCAAGAAAACATGCCTGAAGCTCTGTCCAAACAGATTAGAAATTCATCACACAGTAAGATGAGGATAAAAGGAGAAGGAAGATGGAGTCTTCATCCATCAAACAACAAGACCCTACCCAGAACTGTATCGACCTCTATTTCTGCTCAGGCCAGCATCTCCCTTGGTTCTACACAATAGCATTAGTAATGCAATAGAAAGAAGATGCTAACAGGGGAATCAGGAATCAGTTCTTGGTTGTGGCACCATCATAAGAAGCATTCAGGAGGGTGCTTCTAATTCCTTATGAGCCACCAGACCTAAATAAGCTTCCTGATTTAGACTTTCACCCACCCCCACCTTTATATACATAGAACACCAGGAAAGAACAAAAGAAAAAGAAACTTAAAGTTTCCATTAAGAACATGTCACCAAGGGCTGGAGAGATGGCTCAGTGATTAAGAGTACTGGCTGCTCTTCCAGAGGACCAGGGTTAGATTTCCAGCACTCACAAGGGCTGCTAACAACTCTCTATAATTCCAGTTCCATGGGATCTGAGGTACTCAGCAGGCACTGCACATGTAGTATGCACACAAACATGCAAGCAAAACACCCAGATACATAAAAATAAAGAAATGTGCCAATCACCATTTTTCTCAAGTACATAACATAAACAGGGATTAGTTATATTAGATGATGATAGATATACAATAGATAAAGATAGATAGATGGTAGATTAGATAGATGATAGATAGATAGATAGATAGATAGATAGATAGATAGATAGATAGATAGATAGATGGAATACACACACACACACACACACACACACACACACACACACACACACACACATATCCTTCTTGAAGATGCAGGGAGGCAGAAGGCAGAGCAGGGCATTCACTGTTCCCGGACAACTCCCCAAGAATATTCTACAGCAGCTAGATCTCAATTGATATAATCAGTAAGCTGGTAGATGGCCCAACTCTACACAGAGGATTACCTTCTGGAATCCCATAGTCTTTCAAAACACAAAAGGCTTGTTGCCAAAAAAATATAACCACCCTCTAGTTGTGGTTGATAGAGTGTTTCATAGCTTTTTCCAGTTAGACTAAAGCCAACACTACTTATTAGTAAGTACACAGGCACAGACTAAAAACTACATGGATGATAATATATTTAATCCTCACAACGACTCCCTGTTACAGATACTATAGTTTTATTTTGCAGATACAGGACATGGAATCTTAAAAAGATATGAAAATAGGGTGGTTAGTGCCATGGCTAGTGCCATGGATCAACTTTGCTTGTATCCAAGTTATATCTACTTATTTATCCAGCCCCTATACTGGGTATTGTAAAAACGTTTTATGTGTAATCAATATCTCCATTCATTTGACTTTCAGATTACTTTGACATGAGCTTGAGACAAATCTAACCAAGTGACGGTGCTCAGAGCCTCAAGATCACAGCACTAACTCCTACCTGTGTTCCCAACCATGGACCTGCGTGATAGACTGCACCATTGCCAGTCATCACTATTCCATGAGCCAATTCCTTAAATCCTATAGACAGACATGGCCATGGGTAAGTGATGGAAGAAAGGAAGGACAGTCATGTGGCTATCTATTCTCCTGGTGCCAGGAGAATAAGTAAAACATGAGCTTTCTGATTCTAAAGATTAGAAAAATATCAATTTCATTTCTGTCCATAGGTTAAAGAGGCAGAAAGGTCAAAGGTTATTCAAACTGAAATGTATATGAAGAAGCTACATGGGAATGAGTGATCTTGTGTTCTAAGTAAAAATTATAATAAAAGGAACTAGTAGAACTTCCATGGTATATGGAAGTATGAGGGTGGAGAGCCCAAAGTTTAGGCAAAATGAAAGCAAGAGGGTGGAGAAAAGGAAAGGTAAGGTTGATTTAACCAAAACTAAGGGTGTATGAGAAGCCTTATGAAACCCCACTAGTTTTGAAAACTATGTGTATACATAAATTTGAAGAGAGGATAAGTATCCTACCTGGTTGAACAATGCTTCTCCCAGAAGGGGAGGGTTAGTAGGTTATCAGATGAAAATCTCAGTGGCAGAACAGGTTACCTTCCTACCTCTTATTGGTCAGAGAGGCCCCATGAAGCACTCGGGCTATTCCCATTGCTCTTGGTTGCCTACCATAACTAGATCCTGTCACTGAAGATATGACAGACATCCACTGTAGGACATAGACAAGTCAATCTTGAACTGACTAAGCTCTCTCTTATGGCTAGCTTTCATAGTGATGGAAAATATGTGTATGCTGCCGAAGAAGAAAATGCATCAATGGTCTTACTCAGTGCTGGACCCTGTGTGCTAAACACTGACTTGCCAGACAAGATGTGCAGCAGTGGCAAGACTGGCATGTGGGTAACCAGCCAATCTCTTGACTGCATTTGAAGCCTGCTCCCCTGAAGGGAATTTACTCCTGATACTGTAAACATGGTCAAAGCTTATAGCTAGGGAAGTGATAGGTCAAAGGAGAAAACCTATTCACACTATTTGTTCAATGCGCCTGTTGCCCAGCTCCCTTCAATTTGTGTTTGTAGCCACAGATTTGTGCTACTGTCAACCTTGATTAGTGGGTCTTTTGACTCCAGAAGGTAGTAGTTCATGAAGAGATGTATAAACATTCAAGTACCTCAGAATAATCTACTATGAGTGTTGAGCCAAAGATGGACTATCTAGACAAACCACCCCATTAAAGGCTTAGGCAACATTGTGGAAGAGGGGGTGGAAAGAAGGTAGGAGCTAGAGGATGGAGACAAGTCCTGTGAAATGTTCACTTCTGGAAATGACACAGCTAATTCACATGTGAACTCAAAGCCACTCAAATACCAACACAAGATCAAACCGGTTCAAAATTCTAGCAAGGTGTAGGAGTGGCCTCTGAAAGGAGACTCGAGACATAACTCAGGGGTACTATCTGGGGCAGTGTGGACACCACAAGACATCAGTTGATCATTCAACACAGAGATATTTTTCCATGTACACTTGATCACTGACTCAGGTTTGCCATGTTCCTGACTTGGCTTGAGTCTAACATTCTGTATTGGGACCCATCCTCACCCAGTTAGCCACACATATGGAGGAGCACATATGTTCTTCCTCTCACAGTTGAGTTGATCCTGAGGCAGGCTGAGTACCAATTTACAGAATGTCTTAACTACAAACATTATTTAAGATTGTTGGTTTCAATGTAATAAGATCTGGGGAGCCATGGCAAGCATACACCTCTAACATGGAAAAATGGCAACATGTTGTTATATGTTGATGTGTCCTGAAAAGCTGAAGCGTGATATTCTGTCAGCTCTGACCTGGTTAAGATTTTAACCTAGAAGGTGTTCTCAACCATTCTACTATTTCTAATGAAGATGTACATTGTATTAAGGCAAACATGGTCTTCCCAATCACAGTCCAAGATTGTGTCTTCATGTTTGGCCACTGGTTCCTTGTCATGTGGGTTTCTTCCACAGTCTCTCATGAGAATGAAGATCACAGCTGCTGGCTTCTCACTTTGTCGTCAGCTCAGTGTTTTGAATTGCAGTGAGTTGCCCTTGACAGCTTCATGCTGGTTCCACTTTCCAACTATCAGCACTAAAGTTCAGTGGCTTCAAATTGTGTGTGTGTGTGTGTGTGTGTGTGTGTGTGTGTGTGTGTGTGTGTGTGTGTATGTGTGTGTGTGTGTGTGTGTGTGTGTATGTGTGTGTGTGTGTGTGTGTGTGTGTGTGTGTGTGTCCATCCATGTCCATTACCTGAATGTCTTCACTCTCCCAGTGCTTTGTGAAGTCTGAGCACCAGTATTGTCTTGTCGTCTCACCTTTCCCTGGTCAGCTCTACACAGTAGAACTCAAGGAAATTGACCACCAAGCAGGGAGGAGAAGGTGGTCCCTATCTCACCAGCACAGGCAGAGAGACAGCAAGGAGAGCAACGGGGCCCAACAATCTCCCTGAAAGGGCTAAGAGGTCACATCAGAAGGTCGGTTCTCACCTGTCCTTTTACATTTAGAAGACAGAGCACCCTCACTCTGCTCCTCTAAGTCAACTAACTGTCGCTTAGCCGGATGGGACTCTGCTGTCTCTCACTTGGCTTGGTGGCTAGCCCTGAAGTCTCAAGTCCTGGTGTTCTCAGCAGATTGACATCTCAATAGACTTTAACTGGGAGAAGGATGCACAAGCTGCTATTACTAAGACTCCATTTACTTCCCAAATAACTACAAAGGATCTTCAAGAATAATTGAAACTGTACCACTCTTAGAGACACTTATAGAGAGAAAGCTTATTCTAGGGAGGCCATGGGCATAGCTGTTACCATGGATCCTCCAGCCCATACTCAACAATGTCAAGTCCAGGGCATTGCTTTCTCTCCTGAAGACTATGAACGTTGGCCCAACTGTGAGCATTTGATATCTCAGAAATATATTCCCTGAGGAAAGGGAATAGTCAAGAAGGGACCATTGAACCAACACTGCTGTCCTAGAGGCATGGAAGAGACTCTGAGGTAGCCCAACAGCTGTTTATTTTGTCATGGGACTCATAGAAGACAGATGACTGGCCCAGGTCACAAGCTTCTTAGTCTCAGATGCAGAAGAACTACATCTCCCTGCTACCAGCTGGACAGCCTTTTGCCCAGACTCTGGCACATGTTTGTCTTGGGAATCTGTTGTTTGCTTTTACTCTTTTGGGGGGGTCTTTTTGGGGGACCCGCCACCAAGCTCCCAAATAAATCACACATGGAGGCTTATTCTTAATTATGAATGCCTAGCCTTAGGTTGGCTTATTTCTAGCCAGTTTTACTTAACTTATCTATCTTTTTTGCCTCTAGGCTTTTCCCATTCTCTTACTTCTGTAAATCTTACTCTTACTCCGTGGCTTGCTGTGTAACTTGATGGCTGACCCCTTGAAACCTCTTCTTCTCTCTCCTTCCTTCCTTTTCTTCCCTTTATACTCTCTGCCTGCCAGCTCCACCTGTCCTTTCTCCTGCCTTGCATTGGCTGTTCAACTCTTTATTAGACCATCAGGTTTTTTAGACAGGCAAAGTAACACAGCTTCACAGAGTTAAACAAATGCAACATAAACAAAAGTAACATATCTTAAAATAATATTCTACAACAGAATTCTGCCTTTTTGAGCAGGGATGTGTCTTTTTTCCATGTACTTCTCACAGACATTGGGGCAAATAATTCCATAAGGCACTTCATTTTATTTTTTATAGCTGTTCTTTTCAATTCCATCAAATATTTTTAATTCATTTAAATAAAGGTGCCTTGTGACAATAAAACACTGGTGTGAGAATGCCCCCACACACACACACACAGAATTGTGTGTTTTTCTTACTTATGAGGTCCTTAAAAATATGCCAGTGATAGACATATTTAAGTGTGGAAATATGAGAGTCACTGTGCCAGATGCTTCATGGTCCCACTTACTTCTCTCCATGTCCTATCAAATGGGTTACATTCACATTTATGGATGAGGCAACAACAGGTTCAAAGAGCTGTATCCACCATTATAGTTTGGATTTTCAGAGTCTCCCAAAGGTCCACACAGAAAAGAGTTGTTCCCCAGTGTGGTGCTATTAGGACATGGTGGGGCAACCCTGAAGAGGTGGAGCCCAATGGGAGATCCTTTAGTCATTATAAGCATGCCCCCAAAGAGAACTGGGAGATCCCAGTCCCCTCCTCTTTCTCTTCCTCACTTCCTGGCCAAGAGAGTGATTTGCTCTGGCCAACACCCCCAGCATGATATACTGCCATAAGCTGAAATCAAGAGGCCAATCAATCATGGACTTTCTAGAACTTCTAAGATCACAAATATAAATAAACTCTTTATTAAAAGCTGACTACCTCCAGCATTTGTTATAGTAACAGAAAGCTGATGAACATTTTAAGCAAATCACAAAGAAAACCTCAACTCTAGAAATCCAGTCCCAGGTTTGATGTCTGCAATGCTGCTTTTCAGAGCATCCACCTTTCTCTGCTGGATCTTATTGGTATGTAGACACATGTGCTCAAGAACTCTGTTGTCAAGACTACACAGTTTCATTAGGACCATCCAACTTCTCCAGTGGTACCTGTTCATAGCAGTGTATGCCCCCTCAAGACTTCTCCCAAACGAATACTCCCAAGTAAGTGATCCACAGTAGTTGATTGCTATAGCAGCTACCACTGCTAACAACAGGACAAGGTTAGCTCCATTTCTGCCAAGACTCTCCCACGTTATGCTCCCTGGACAAAGCCGAGCTGAAACACTCCCAGAGGGAGCTGAGCAGGCATAGCCTATGTCTTTCTTATGCTCATTCTCATTTCGTAAATGTGTACTTTGCCCCTTTGCCATAGAGCCTCAGGAAAAACGGATTCAGCTCTGAATTAGCCAGATGAAATGGTACAATATACAAGCAGAATGAAAAGAAGAAAGCAAGAAAGAAAGAAAAATGGGCCTTTACAAAGCAATGAAAAAGCTAAAGAGATGGGCCTATGAATAGCAGAAAAAGATGTTTAAGAAATATTAAATGAAAAAAATGGGTCAGGAAACTGTGCGTGTCTCAAGACCATTTTCATTTAAATGTTTGTATAAAATACGTATGTGAATAGAGATATTAGCTACAGATCCATAGTTGTATAGGCGTGAGTACATATAGAAATATTTGCCTGTATATATTCATGCACATTATGCTACCCAGTGGTAATCTCTGAAAATTAGATTACTATTGATGCTTTCTTTGCTGTTTTCCAGATATTTCTATAATGAAGTTTATGAAATTTGTTCTATAAAACACAAAATAAAAACTAAAGCCATAAGCCCTCCTGGGACTACCATCTGACCTGGAATATTAAAAACTTCTGTTGGTTTAGAAGTGCTATAGAAACATAACATACACACACACACACACACACACACACACACACACACACACACACACACACGCACACCAGCACTCTTAGGCTCTTAAGAGAAAGCTAGGCAGAGCAACATCCAGCACTGGAAGTCACTCATCTCCTCTCAGTTCCAATCATGGCCCTTTTATATTCTACCAAGAACAATCACATACAAGAAGACAATGCCTAGCCACTCGTAGATAGAGATTTCTGACTGGAGAGGGTAGAGAAAACCTGCCCATATACAGTAGTAACATCCACAGGAATACTGAAATCAAAATATTTCACAATCTCAGACCTAAACTCTCCAAATACCGTTTGCTGGTGGCATCACTAACTCCCAGGTAGCTATAGGAAAGGAAAGGCTAGACAGGAAATGATTAGAGCCTGGAAATCCAAAAGAGCAATAATGTAGAGAGCGGTAAGCAACTGGGGAACCCCACAGAAAACAAATGTGAAACCCCAAGGCAGAGAGCAATATCAGGTGGATAAGTAGACACATGAACAAGGGACTGACCATCACAGCATCAGGAGATGATAATTAGCAACCCATAGGGTATCAGGTAAAGAGAATCCAATCTGAGAGAAGGCAGGACCCTGAGGAAGAGACACCATCTTTTAAAGTCTGTGCTGTAAGGACAAAGGTGCAGTTTACAGATCTGAATTTCCCAGTGCTCTGTGCTGTGTGAGAAAGACCTTCAGTGGAGAAGGAAGAAATCTCAAGTTCCAAATGCACTGCTCCTTCAGAAAGGCCAGTGTTTGAGTGAGAGCCACCTCCCTTACCTGTCAGGAGTTGACAGTCTACCCAAAGCTCTTGTGCACAGAACACAGAAGAAATTCACTCCTTATTTCCCTCAACACCAAGGCTTAATGATCCTGGGGGTGGGGGGACAGCTAATTTACACAAAGGATACTCTAACGCAGTGGTTTTTAACCCTCCTTATGCTGCCACCCTTTAATACAGATACAGTTCCTCATGTTGTGGTGACCCCAACCATAAAATTATTTTCATTGCTACTTCATAACTGTAATTTTGCTACTGTTATGAATCATAATGTAAACATTTTTGGAGATAGAGGTTTACCAGAGGGGTTGCGACCCACAGGTTGAGAACTGCTGCCCTGACCTCTTCCATACCCCACCTGTTTCCATCCTGCTCACTGCGCAGTCTCTAATCTGGGCTCTCCAACTGAAGGAATTGACCTTGGCAGCCACTAAATTAAAACCCTTCCATTTATGGAAAAGTAAGGTGACATTCAAAACATATCTAAGTATGAATTGAGAGAACAGCCAAGGTTAAAACCCAGATGTCTATAGCATTAAACTTATCTGGGGGCTTGTAAGAGATGCTGAATTCCAGGTTGGTCCAATCCCCAGACCTATAAACTTAGAATTATTCTGTTAACAAGGTCTCTTGCTATATATATATATATATATATATATATATATATATATATATATATATATATGTGTGTGTGTGTGTGTGTGTGTGTGTGTGTGTGTGTGTGTGGCAAGAAACCTTGTATACACACAGAGACACACACACAGACATGCACAGTGAAGTTGGCAAAGCTCTCAGCTGTAGATTGTTCACACTGACCCCTGTCTTCTCCTATTGTCAGGCAAAAAATAACCTTCCCTTCCTTGTGCCCCCTATGCCTTACTTCCCACCCCAACAAAAAACCTAGAAATTGACGACAATCACAACAACAACAATGCCCTTCACTCTACTCAGGAAATGCTAGTCCCCCAGCCATGGGGAGCCTTTGCAGAGCACTAAACTGTCTCCGTTAAGCAAACAGCACAATCCAGAGTACAGGAACAGGTGGCAGATGGCTGGCAAGGGCCCCGTGAGCAGCAAGTGGGCTAGGTCATTGAACATTGCAGGTGGACAGGCGTGGCAGCCAGCCCTCACTCAGAAGGTGTGGTAACCAGGTGCTCAGTCACCTCACAAAGGGATGTGCTGCCAGAGATAGAGAAGCCGCCAAGATGAAGGGAGAGAGGCCCCTGATCCAACTTTACCTCTTGGTCCTTCATGGTTAACCACCTGCTACCTGATATTAGAAACAAAGAAGTAACTCTGTGTCCCAAGTTCATGGCGAAAATCAAACAAGAACACAGAATGTGCAGCTAATGCCAGACACAGGGAGAGGTTTCCCACTGTGTTTCCATCCGTCCTTCCTTCCCATCTTTTTTTAAGTCCCAAGAGGCACTCTGCCAAAACAAGGCAGCGGAGACCGCAGTGAAGGGTGGCAACCTTGTGTGTCTGTCAAATCCCTTGGGCAGCTCCAGATCTACTGATGCTCTGCATCCTGCCCACTGATGTCCTGATTTAACTGGCTGGAAGCATGACCCATTCATTACAATTTTAAAACTATTTCCTAGTTGTTTATGGCCAATGATGTGAACAGTGGCCAGAATGGAACCTGTGAATTACACATGGTTTTTCTGAATGTAACAAAAAGCCATATCCCCCACACACACACCGCAACCACATTAACTGAGTAACTACTACATGACTAGAGACAGAATTTATAGTTTTCTATGGACGGTTTCACTTAATTCTCAAGACTCAGTATGTTGAAGACAATCTCTCTCATTTGTCTGCTGAGGACAATGGAGATTGTTAATTTGTCGGTGGTTAATTAGTCACCACAAGTCCCACAGCTCTCAAGAAACACAACTGCGATTGGAACCCCAGGAACACTTGATGATAGGCTGGAATGAACACCAGTAGCATGCTGAGAAAACAATCTGAATCTTAATGGTGTAGCATGGAAGAAGAAGCCACAGGACTGACCAGATCCTACAAAGTGGTGGGTGAAGAAAAGGGACATTGGATGAAGGCAGGATAGACATGGCAGGGACTCAGAGAAAGGCAGGTCAGTCTTGGCATCTTTCTGTCCATGAGGCACCTCACAAGGGGAAATCAATGAACAGTGTTGGATGAGAGCCCTGCTCCCATCAGTCAGCCCATTCACAAATCCCAACAAGGAAATATACCGGATCGCACAGCCTCACAGCAGTACGGAAACTGGGTCCAACAAAGAAATCCAGATCTCCGTGCTTTTGGATATAAAGACATCAGTCTTCACAGGTGTGTGCACTTGTGTCTTGGGTGTTCAGGAGACAGTCTGACCACACAGTGAGGCTTGGGAAGAGAATCTGAAGCACTGAGGGAGAAGAAATCCAGGGCATAGTTAGGGTAGGAATGCGTCAGGGTCAGATCACTCCAGGCTTGGATCACTAAGTCTGTGACGTCTTTTCTCCTAAGAGCAGGGGGAGGGATGGGAGGGCTGAAACAGTGGTAAGACACGACCAATTTATCTTTCTTCTTCCTTCCTTTATCTTTCTCTCCTTTCTTCTTTTTGCTGTTTTGAGGAAGGGTCTCATTTTGAGGCCTCTATAACCTGGTAGTCACTATGGAGACCAAGCAGGATGCAAACTTGCAATCCTCCTGCTACTGTCTCCCAAGGGCTGGAATTACATTGGAGTGTTGTTGCACCACAGCCATGCCTGATTCCACTTACAAAATCATGATAGGGCCGGGCAGTGGTGGCGCACACCTTTAATCCCAGCGTTCGGGAGGCAGAGGCAAGCGGATCCCTGTGACTTCGAGGCCAGCCTGGTCTACAGAGCAAGATCCAGGACAGGCACCAAAACTATACAGAGAAACCCTGTCTCGAAACACACACACACACACACACACACACACACACACACACACACACACACACACACAAATCATGATAGGGACTAAGGCTGCAGACTAGAGAACACACATATGCAGCCAGGACCAGAGGAATGGCTGGAAAACTGTGGGGAAGGGCGGGGTTTTGGGAGACCACAGGGGTGGAGATGTGCAGACGAGGACAACTTCAGGAGGGTACATGAATGGGGGCCATCCAGGTGATGTAGAGGAGCAGGGAGGGTGATAGGAGAGCATTTGAAGGGAAAGAGGCATCAGAATGACCCCTAAACCTCGAGCTTACTGGACACACGCTGAGATACAGAAGGTAGGATTAGGGTCTCACAAGCATCCTTTGGAACACTTTAGCCAAGGCATCTCTCCAAGTGACTGTTTCATACCTGCCTCGGTTGCCTCTTTCAGTGGCCAAGACTCCCCAAGGCTTCCCAAGGCAGATGGCTAGAGTCACAGCCTCTGCTGGAATCTGGAAATGGGGCCCCTGCCAGGGTGGTCTCTGTCATTTCTGAAGCACTAGAACTGCTTGTGTACTGCAATGAAAAGGAGAGGAGAATGGGGTGGGAGCATGGATGAAAGGGCAAGGAACAAGACCACGCAAGTCTCCATTAACTTGCCATCAAGTGTCGGCCTGAGGCTGGCTAAGCAGCTTATTAGCTGATAAGAGGAAAGCATGCAGCTGTCAGCCTGGGGAGTCTGCCACTGGCTTGCGAGCGGGCAGGAGGTACTCGGCTGATAGAGGGGAATGAAGAACAGTATGCCAGGGACTTTCAAAGGGTCCCTGGATGGGGACCTGCCAAGGATCCCAGTAGCCCTTCGTCTCCTTACAGTCTGTCTTTAAAATGCATAATACATGGGAAGTAGCTAAGAGCATGTGGCTTGGGGGCCAGGGAGATCAGCTGACCCTTCTTTCAGTGTGCCTCATTTGTGAAAACCAGGATGGAGATGCTGACCTCAGAGGCTCAGTGTAGGGACGCCTGGTTGTTCCAATAAAGGTAATAATTATATAATTAGCCATGACACAGTTGAGCGATCATACTGTCCCAGGCATTGGATTCCAGATTCTGTTTTATAACCATTGTCTCAGTTCATCCAAGTCTTCAAGATCTTATGAAATACATCAGTATCTTAAGGCATACCTGGCTTTCTGTTTTTATAGGATAACCTTAGTGAGGAGGAGCAATATTACCCATATTACTGCCTGGCAAACCCATCAAGCCAAACCAGCTCTCTCAAAGGGTAAATCCAGCTGAAAGGATATCACCATGCTTCCCCTTGGCTCATAACATGGCTGAAGCTTAGGCAGGTTAAGACAGGAAGTGATGGGGAACAGAAAAGTGACGATCCAGGCAACTAAAGGCTACCTGCTGCCTGCTGCTGTCAATCACTCTGCTCCAGCACCATCTGAATACAGGGTAGAAATTATCCTATCTCCATGGGCTCTGAGCAGGTGAATGTTTAGCACAGATCACATGGAAACTGGTCTGGTCACCATGCAAAGTCTTCTGTTGGACGTAGAATCCAGAGACTAGCATGGTAGTGCTTGACTCGAGACTCCAAGCAGAAGGACTCAGTACTGTCCAGCAAATTGTCAGAGCCTTTTCTGTGGTAACAGTACTCCCTTGAAGAAGGAAAGTGCCCTTCAAGAGGAGGAATTAGGCCACCTCAGCAAGACCACTGCCTAGAGCATCTGGCAGACCCCAGGACTTCCCAGAACCCAGCTCGTCTGTCTGAGCTATCTCAGGACATGTGCCACCACCACGCCCACAAACGTGTTCTTCTTTAGCTGGAGGAATTGGAGGGACTTGTGGGTGCCTAATGGCCTGGGAACAGATTTTAAAATCTTTTCCTAAACACCAGTGGCAAACAGGACTATAAAAGTACAACTTCCCTCTCCAAGTCTTCATGCAAACTAACTGTCTTGCCATTGCTGAGGATGCAAGCCCGCCACTGTTACTGGCCATAAAAAACACAACCGCTAATGGCCATAAAAGCCGGTCAACATTACTGACCATGCAAGCCAGCCACTGTTTCTGGCCAGGCAAGGTAAACATCACTAAAGACCATGTAACTGGCCACCATTACGGACCATTCAAGCTGACCATCATTATTAATCATACAAGTCAACCACCATTACCGGCCACGTAAACTGATCACCGTTACTGATGATGCAAGCCAACAACTATCATCGGCCACAGGAATTGATCACCATTATTGGCCATACAAGCATTAGTGATTTACAAACTCCAGCTCATCACATTATTTGCCTCATTTACTTCACTGGAATAGACCAATAGTACCTGTACATAGCTTCTTTACAGTTTAAATTATATCTAAAAAGTGCCAGACATATGGAACCTTTAATTAATGGCCATTATTTATAGCAGGGCCCTCTTTGTCAAATATAAGGTACTTTTGATGGTTCCTCTTCCTGTTGGATAATTTGTAAAAGAGTCAATCTATACCAGGGCCTATAAAAATGGTATACAGGCTAACTCTGACTTGGCACCTGTTTTGTAAATAAAGTTTTATTGGGACAGCCATTCATTTACATGTTGTCTACAACTCTTTTTCTACAATAGCCAGAGCACTGAATGGATACAGCTAAAACCAGAGGGCCATCAAAGTCTAAAACATTCACCATCTGGCTCTTCATGACAAAGCTTTCCAGCTCCTGATCTATGTCAAAGCCTCTCTAACATTAATAAGCATCAAGCTACCCTGGGTGTTTTTGAAGATAGTACATTCATAGGGCCTACATGGGAGTCTCAGATTCAGGAGATGTGGCCCAGGAACCAGTATTTTAATCATTCCTCTACTACCACTGGTGACTGAGGACACATTATAAGATGCCTGTGTCTGTTCCATGATCTTCAATGACACCCCATGAAGGAGCAGGGTGCTCTGGATGAGAGGTGGGTCAGTGCCTTGGAACCAATCAGGAAGCACAGCTATCATCCCAGGACTGTGATATCCTTGTGGGATGCAGATCTGGTTTTGTCATTGCTGTTGCTTTTGTTTGTTTATTGGTGTTTGAAGTTTTTAAGGCTCAATATAGAAAACTTGGAAGAAAATAAATAAATGACATTTAAAAAATGTATATTCACAATGCCATTACCTAAAGATAAGTATTGTTTACGTTCTGAACTATAATTCCAGACACTTCCTGCATTGTTCCAAGATATACATATAAAAATACTTCCTCTTTATTTTACTATTCCAACAAGAAAATAGGATTAGAGAAACGGCTTGCAGTCTTTTCTAACAGAGAAATGTATTGTAAACATTTTCACATGTCAATAAATATTACTCAACAGCATCATTCCTGGCAAGCAACTGTAAAAATAGAAGGCAGAGGATCTCTACACGCTGAAATGAAATCGTCTCAAAGACAGATTGTTAGCAAAGATAATGTGGCATAGAACAATGTGAACACGAGCTTGAATTTGTGTAAAAGCAATGGGGAAAATCACTTACACTGGTATCTGCATTGATCATCTCCAAAAGAATCTCAGACTAGGGAAGACCTCCCTGGCAAGAAATTAGGAAGAAACTTAAACTACTTTTTAATACATTTTCTTTTAGACTAAGGAGGAATTTCTTGCTACGTACATGTGGACTATTTCAGAAAAAAAAAATCTATCTTTAAAAATTGATGTCTCGAGCATGGGAGATTTTTCCCTAGGAATTATTGGTCAGGGAGGCCCAGAGGTCCTAGATACAGCTGTTGACACAGCTGTTGGCTTTCCACCATGACTAGATGATATGACCCTATGGCTGAAGACATCACACATTTTGGTGTCAGGATAAAACGTTTCTCCTACTGGCTGTTTCCATAGTGCCAGAAGGCATTAGGAAGGCTTCTAGGAAGGAAATGATATCACTGGTCTCATCTGGCACTTGACTGCTGGCTAGAACACCAGATTTCATGGCATGAAGTCACTTGTGTAATGGTAGTATGACTGTTACAGGAGTAGCCATTTTCTGAGTAGATCTGAGGACGGCTCTACAGAATTCATGCTTGGTATTGTAAAATTTCCTAAGAGCCAATGGCTTTTCTTTTTTAAGAGTCATAGGAGAACCTACTATTGTTGGCTAATGGCCATGCCATCATCAAACTTCCTTCTTAATATTTATGCTTATGCCCGTATATTTATGTTGCTCTCAACCTTGGGCAGAGAAGCTTCTTTTTCTGTGGGCAGTGACTGATACAGGAATTCATAAATGATCGAACTGCTCAGAATAAGTGACTGCAATGCTCATCCCTAAATGATACATTTATTCTCATACCCAAGGCTCAAGGGATATCACAGGAGAGGGAGTGGAAAGACCTTAGGAGCCAGAAGACAGATAGGAACTTGGTGAGATGTTGTCTTCTGGATAGGACATGGTCGATACACTCATGAGCTCACAGCAGCTGTGTGTAGCTGTGCAAGACCTGCACAAGATCAAAACAGTCAAAAATTCCATCATGGATAAGGGCGGGACTCATAAGGTCTCAACTTTAGCTGAAGCATTATTGGCAGCCGATGGCCACTAGAGGAAGGAGAGTTTGTTCTCTTCCGTATGGCCACTGGTAGTCTGCCCACACTCCAGATGATGATCTCATATCCATGTGCATATATGCAGCACTAATTAGACTCAGTGAATTATTATTAAAGAAGACGTCATGAAGTTGGGAAAAATATATGTTGGGAGAGTTTTGTGGTGGAATCTGAGGCAGTGATGAGGATAGTGAATACAAAAAAAAAAGTATACCCACATAATGTTCTCAAGGAATAAATTTAAAGTAGTTCTATAAAAAACATCTGACATCTGGAGGCTGGGGAGAGGTTTCAGTGTGTACAGTGCTCACTATTTAAGCATGAGTACTGAGTTCAACTCTCCCACACTCCCACACACGAAAAAACAGGCACAGCTGCATGTGCCTGTAACCCCAACTTTGGGAAGCAGAGACAGGAGGATCTCTGAGGCTCATCGGCAAGCCAGCCTAGCCAAATTGGCAAACTATGGGCTCAGTGATAGACCTGTCTCAAAAAATTAATTAATTAATAGTGAAAGGCAAGTCATAGTGGAAGATCTCACCAACACTGATTTCTGGTTCACACACATACATGACTGCATTGTATTATATGTGTAAACAGTAATATACTGAACCATTCACTTCTTGTTAGCCATCTAAGGAACTGTTAGCAAGGTTGCTCCATTACCCATAGTGCGGCAAACCTCTGTGCACATGACTATGGTCACCTATTTGTGAACATTACCTTAGGTGAAATTCGCAGAAGTCCAGCCCTGGAACTCAGTCTTCCATGATGTTTTTCAATAAAAATTGCCAGGTCCCCTTCAAGAAACATTCCCCATTTCACACTCAGCAATAGCAAGCTGAGTGTCCTTTGAACGGCCCCTGCCTTCTGGCAGCCAGGTACACAGCCCAGTGAGGCAAGCATTTCCCCCTGCATAGCAAGCATGGATGGAAGACTGGTACTGTTGGAGCCATTTCTACATATACTGGCTAATAATAGTGCTCAAATCCTGCCCACATCGCCTAGAGCCCGGGTCAATGCCAGGGCGCCTCTCCCTACAACCCTCAAGTAATCCAAAGCCAACACACTGAACTAGATTTATTTGGAAAGATTCACTTTAAAAGGCAGTTTCTGGAACCTCCCAGGCACCCTCCTCAGGGCTGCATGTCAAGACCCGCTGGCAGGTAGACAGACCTTGACATTCTCTCCCTGCCTGGGAACAGGTTTGCACAGCCAGCCACAATGCACAGAGGCCCCTTTGAACTCAAGATGCCTGTCAGGTAGAGAGGCTTGGCATGCCCAGGATTGATAAAGAAACAATTCCATTCTTTGGCCAGCTATACAACTCTTATTCCACAGCACATTAGAGGGCAGGCAGGCTTCCAGTGCAAATGCCTTCCGCTGGGGCAGCAGAACCAAGAAGAATGAGATCCCTGCCATTACCAAGGACAGCATCTCTGAAGCTGGCGGGATGCCTGGGAAATCCACCATGAGGCCTCCTCGGCCTGTAAAGCCCTGCCTTGATCCTCTCCAGACCATGCTGCAGTTCCCAGTAGCCTCCTGTTGTGGTTTGAGGGTTAAATGTCCCCCTACAGGTTCTTGTGTTTGGACACCTGGTCCCCAGATGGTGACGTTGCTTTGAAAGGCTGAGTCACAGGGGGAGGAACAGGTCTTAGAGATTGGCACTCTGCACACACACACACACACACACACACACACACACACACACACACACACATACCCGCCATATGTGTGTGTACATATATATACATGTATATATGTGTGTGTGTGTGTGTGTGTGTATACATATACTCTAAGTCTGTCTCTCTTTCCCTTTCTCTCTCTCTCTCTCTCCTCTCTCTCTCTCTCTCTCTCTCTCTCTCTCTCTCTCTCTCTCTCTCTCTCTCTCTCTCTGTCCCCTCCTTCCCCAGTCTATCCACACAGGCCACCTCCACCACCCTGCCTTCCCTGCCATCATAGGCTGTACCTTCCACCTGGGAATGAAAAGAAATCCTCCCTCCCTCCCTTAAGCTGTTTTCCTGGGAGATTCTGTTACAGTAACAAGGACAATAACTACTGCATCCCAACATCATGACCAGTTTCAGGAAAGAGAACAGACAGGACAGCAAACTTTCCAGAAAAAGCAGTGATTTACCAGCAGCACCAGTGGGAATGCCAAGCTGTCACCTGCCCGCTGGTCTCCTTGGGGTTCTGCTCCCAGCTCCCTCTTTAATGGAAGATGTCAGTGTTGACTGACTGACCTCACTGTGGTCACTAAGATCAATAGACGCAGTGTCATATGTATCCTTACAGGAAAGAAGGTGGAGGCTTTGAACCTAGAAGGCCACAGTAGACATTGCTTTAGGCAATGACTGAAGTTTATTTATTTAAAGGAAGTGGATGCTGTAGATGCAGTGACTTCTTTTAATAACCGTACAGTCAGTAAACCTTTGAGGCAGATTCACTTAAAAATAAATGACACACAGGAAGAAAAACGTAAAGCAGAGAAAGGGACCTAACTGCTTAGGGACCTAACTGTCCCAGGCCTGATGCATTCATTCACCACTGGTTTGACCCCTGTGACTAGGATATGGTCCTCAAGACAGAGTCTTCTGGAAGTCTACAGAAAGCCTAATTTTCATCCCATCCCCAAACCTGTAAAGTCAGAACCTGCTTAATAACAAGGTGCACAGAGTTCCCTAAGATTCATACCCATGTTAAAGTTTGATAGGCACTGGTCATGTTATTATCTGACATTTCCATAGAGATAGAGGATGCTGATTCTCAAACTCTGGCAAACACCAGAATCCCATAAAGAAAAGGCTGCTCCCTTACGTTCTTCAGCTTTGATAAGGTGGTTGTGGGGTGGATCCTAAGCCTCTGCACATTTAAAAACTCCAAGATGGTCAGATCAGTAGATGTGTGGACCACACAGCTGACCTGGGGAACTAGGGAAATGTGCAGATGTGTCTTGAATTCAAACTATTGTTCCTCATCCTGCTCTGCAATGGATTTTAAAATTACCAATTGTATTAAAAAGGAATGCTGGTGCCTGATTTTAACAACCTTGTGTTTGACCTAGGTTCTAGTATTTACACAATTTCACCAAGGTTGAAAATGTGTTGCTAAGCCTGAGAACTACTGAGCAAGGGTGAATTCACTTAAAAACTTGCCCTGAAACTTATTGGCCACTCTAAGCAACTGCCCATCTTTGAAATGGAAATCAAAACCAACTGTATTCTTATAAGACATATTTGTCTGTGGAGACAGCTCGTTGGGTAGAGTGATAGCTATGCAAAAATGAAGGCCTAATTTGGATCACGAGATCCCACGTAAAAAGGCTAAGGGAGGTGGTGTGTGCTTATAATCTCAGCACTGGAAGGTTGAGACAAGCACATCTCTGGGGCTTGCTGGCCAGCCCGCCTAGCCTACTTGAGAGAGCCTGTTTCACCAAGTTAGGTGAACAGGTCCTTGAGAACAGCGCCTGAGGTTGACCTCTGACCCCCACACCCATACAAGTGCACATGCACACACACAAACACAAACATACCCACACAAAAATAAAAAGAGATACATTTGACATCTCCCACACAGCAGGTAGTTAATAAATGCTCAATGTCCCCCATACCCTATTATAATTAGAAGTGAAAATTCAGCTGATATTCCTACTTCTGTTTTTAAAATGGAGCATGGAAATATAATTTCCTTCATAACTATTCAGGATAAAGAAGCCAGGACCTGAGCCACACTGGAATTTGTATTTAGAGGAGCATCATTGGCCTCACACCCACTGACCTGACTCCACACTCAAAAAGCCCTGCACTTGGGCTTAATATTCTGCTACAGCTGCTTACAATTTTAATACTTTTTGAACATTTCCCATTGTGCCCCACAAATTAGGTAATTGGTGCTTTGGGGGAAGAAGCCAGTGAATGAATCCCTCTCTGGGTGTACCATTTATTCGAGGAAGGGAATAAAGTGGTCGGCACAATGGAAACTCAATTGGATGCTCTGTAAGCATACAGGGTAGTGAGGGATGGAGAGGGTGTCATTAAGCCTTCTGAGAGCAAGAGGTGGGAACAGATCAACTTGGGTTCTTGCTCATTTCCCTTGGAAGAGCTGGACCTACAGCAGGTGGCAGACACACCCGGATGCTGGAAGTACAGTGGATGAAGGAGGTCCTCCCTCCTTGCACTTCTCCACCATCCTGTCTTGTTCATCACCGTGGTGGGTGTGCAGCATGATGGCAGGAGACCAGAGGAGCTTGAGGGAGCATTTGTAGCACTCGGCTCTGTGGTAGTTTTTATTAGCATGAGATTTTTTTATGTTGTTTTGTTTTTTGGTTTTTTTGCTTTGTTTTGTTTTTTGTTTTTCCCCTAATCCCAAACTGTGCTTTCCAATCGGCCCTTGTTTTGCTCTATCTGCTTTGCTGCCTGCAGCTTCTTTGGATGTCCCGAAGCTGAGTTCACAGGAGACTGGGCTGCATAAACACAGACGTGGACACTGCAGCCACATGACAGCTTTTCGTTAGCCAAAGCCAAGCACCTCCTCTGGGCAAACTAAACTCCCAAGGTCCACAAGAGAAGATGCACACAGAGAAAGAAAGGGTCATGAGAACAGAGGTGGGGATCTCCTGGAACAGTTTCTGTCACTTGACTTTGCAGGGGCAAAGGCCATCTTGGGAAAAGAACACCATGAGAAAGTCAAGATCGGTAGCCCCTAGGTTTCTTGGTTGTCCCTCTTGGTACCATGGCACGATACATTCAGTAAGATGGACTAGTATGTTGAGTATATCACCATGAATTTGATAGATAATAAAATGCAAAAGTTTGTGGATATTTTAAGAGCAAAAATTAGCATGAGGTTGCTTTCATTCCTAGTTCTAAAAAATCCCATTTGTTAACACGTCTTCTGATATATTTTTCTTGGGTGTAAAATTATTGTGAGCCCAAGACTTCTGGGAGAGCCAGGTTACACCCACAGACTTAAGACATGTGACCATCATCTGCTACGGGAGTAGCTGGAGACAAAAGGTTGAGAACTTCAAAACTAAGCTATCAAATACCTGTTAACTCTATGGGAGCCAGTCACAATGCCCTGGATTAGTAAGCACTGCACGGTACTGCCAACATTAAGTGAATCCGAGAAGCAATAGCTTTTGAGTGTAGAGCCAAGCATACTGGCTATCCTTGGCACAGCTGAACAGGATATAGTGGCCTGCCAAGAACAGAGCAGCCGGCAGGTATCCCTGGAGGAAAACACTTTGTATCACACTCCACATCCAGGGATTTCTCTTCATGTACAAAAGCCAGTGCTGGAGAACACTTGGCTCCCAAGTCCCAGACAGTTAGGCAAGAGCAGTATGGAGCAGCTAGGCCTCAGCATAACCAGGGATGACCATGAAGACGACCATGAACCGGGGACGATTCACTGCACACCTGAAGAGTCCCCACAAAGGGCAGGGCAGCAAAGGCACGCAGAAAACAACACATGACACCCTCCCAACCATCTTGAAGCTCTAGAACACCACATTCTAGCTCTTAGTCCTCAAGCAGAGTGAGGCTTTGTCTGGAATCTTCCCAGTGATGTCCAGGCAAGGGAAGGGAAGGGACTAGCCACAGACCTAACCTATTGAACTAAGGCAGGTCCAAATGCCAAGAGTCAATTAAGGGGTCTCCAAAAGTATCAGAAAACAAGGAAGGAGGACGCAGATACTCCTCAGGACAAAGTGAGGGCCATAGAAGACAACTTGAGCAGGAGGCAAAGCAGAACGGCATCCTCAAACTCATGCCCAAAGGGTCACCTTATATAAGGAGGCCCAGGACCAGAAACCTAAGTGCAAGATTCTTGCAGGGGCCAAGGTCACCTTCCTCCATTGCACATGTCAATTTGGACATGGATACAGGCCAAGAAGTAAAAGAAGAAAACAGGCATTATGAAGGGCTGGGCATATCACATCACAGCAAGTCAGGAAAACCGACTCCTTCTCCACTTTCATTTCTGCCATGCACAGCTCTTACTTTCCAATCCCCTGTTAAACAGACTTCACAACCGTATATGTCTTGTGGCAAAGGAAGCAACTGTGAATCCATACCATCAGTGACGTATCCACTCAGGGTCCAGGCCCCCTCTAAAAGCCTCCACCAGTGTCTCCTAAGTATGATATGTCCCCACATACTCTCCTTACACCAATTTCCCTGCTCTGTGTACACAGCAGTAGACACATGGCCATGGTATCCCATGAGAAATAATGCCAAGAGTGCATCAAGCTTAAGAATCTAAGAGTCCCTTCCCCCATCTCCACTTCCATCCACCTGGAGAAAACCTCTCTCAGTGCCATACCTCAAGACCAGGGGAAAAAATCAGAAATGACTCCCCCCCCGAGTCTAATTCCTCTTTAACTGAGTGGTTAAATCAGAGGAATGGCAACAACACTCCCTGTAACAGCAGCTCCCAAGATCTTCTGGCAGGAGTGAGTCCTTCCAAATCAAGACTCTGGCATGATCCTACCATCCGCTCAGAGGATAGTTACCATCTGCTTATGGGGGAAATGTTAATACTTCCCAATCATAATCCAATAGGCAACCACTTTACTCTAAGTACCTATTAAGCAACTCCAATTTACAATGGAGCAGTCCTGTACAGCTCTCATTCACCCACGGGCCCATCAGGGGCACAAGTACACATCTCACTGCTGGGATGAAAAGCAAGCCGGCTGATGCAGCACTTAAGGCATCATTGGAAGTCCAAGCCACATTTCTTGACTCCGCTCTGCCTTCCCTTCTAGCTTCCCTCGGTCCATAGGCTCTAATGTATACAGAAGGAGCAAACATGGTCTCCTCCTCTTCCTACCGGCCCCCCAAAACCAGGTGTGTCCCAGGCTGACCAGATAGAGTTCCTAACAGACGGTCTTGAAAGCCATGTCCAAGAAGAATGACATTCAAAGATAGCTAGATGAGGCATCGAAATACTCAAGTTGATCTGTTCACCATTTGCTTGCATTCCCCAGACCTTCCTAGCTCCTTCGCACTCACCTAGGCCAAAGGAAGCAGACATAGGTATTCTAGGCAGCTCTGGGCTCTGACTTCTTACTGTGCACCTTGGGTCTCAGATTCCTCACCTGCACAATGGGGGCATTATCCTAATAAGCCCAAAAATCTGTTTTCAGTTCTATGAAACCTTTCAGCTGTTTGCTCTGAGGGCATATGAGGAAGCCAAGAAGTATGGAGTTGACCCCCCCCTAATCATCTCTGATCTCCAAGTGGTCATGAAGAAAAGGAGCCAAAGGCCACCCAGCCCCTCCTCTCAAAATGACCTCACCCTATGTGGAAATGAGAGGGTGTGGGTTTTTATTGCTCAGACACATTAGCACTTTTCATGGCTTTTGTTCTAAAAAGCATGTAACATGAAGATGCCAGGTGCACTGGGAATGTTCACGATAGGACAGCTGACACAAAGGAGTGAGGCCATTTGTCTTGCCCTGAAAAGTGGGGGAGTCTGTAGGTAAGGGGTTCTCAACCCAACTTGTTCTAACCAAACAACCAAAACAAGTCAGTCCCTTTTCTGAGCCACAGTTTCTTCTGATGTGGGAACCCAGCCAGATCATAGTCCCAGTCTTCTAACATCCAATTTTAAATTATTTCGTGAGGATGAACTCGTCATAAATTCTGAACTCTCTCTCCCAGGCCAGCAAGCACCTAGCCCAACATAATTACAGTTAAAACTATGAAATAATTTTGTGTATTTCTGTGCTTCCAATAAACAGCTCCTACCCTGGGCCTCACAGTACTCACCCCTCACCCAGCTAGGCTACCCCAGGATTTAGCAATCAAAGAGTGAAGGCCTAGCTCAGTGGGGAGAGGGTTCCTGCAGGGCCGTGCTCCAGGAGGAGGTCTGTCTGATTGGTACCATCCCAGGCCATACAGCTACTTCACAGATCAGCTCTGCCAGACTGAGGCACTATGCTTCATCAGTAGCAGAGAGAAACCCCTGCCGTATGCTCAGCATCATTTAAAAACCTTTGTGATTCCAAAAGAAGATGCACTCACATTCCCAGGCCAAGACTCTGATGGATGAGTTGGAAGGTATTAAAGAGGGTCCAGAGACATTATACTTTCAGTTCATGTCTATAAGATCTGGCTAAGATGCTCATCTTCCATACAGAGGGTGTCCATCCGAGTCCATGGGCAGTTCTGAGACACCGGATGAGTCAGTAGGCAGAAGGCAGGTGAGTTGGAGAAATACAATGCATTTAAAGTAAAATACACAGAGTAATGCATTTTTGTGAATGTACTCAAGTATACAGCACATCTAAGTCGGCATGTGGGTACTTATAGATATATCTATATGTGTAAGTACACATGTACCTAGAAATACAAAAAATGAACTGGTTACCAGCCTTCAACACAGTGTTATTATCATTTAGTGGAGGTGGCTGCCAATTTGGCCATGTATGGGATATGGATTTGTTTGGGAATAGCCCTTGGCAGAAGGGTTGGTATTTAGAAACCGCAGAGACATGAAAAAGAAAAGGTACAGAGGGAAACTAAGACAAAAGAATTGGCAGATGCATGCTGGGCCCAGGCCAATATCTACCTCCTATGAGAACAGGGTAGGAACAGGGCAGAGGTGGTAGTTAACATAGTTTTCATCACATCTGCCATGTTTAATCTGTTCTAAGAATAAAACATTCAATGAAAATATCAGATGCTGAATAGTTGGAATAGTAGGAATGTGAGTGTTGGTTTATTAGTCATCTTTGTATTTTTCTGTACTCCTTACTTCTCAGAAGATAATGGAGATCATTCCAATCGTTTCTCCACGTCCATGTGCTATTGCCTGTTGCCCTCAGGTGTAGATGGCAGGAATTGTTTGTGAGCGTCTTCCAATCCTCCCCCACTCCACAAATCCTCAGATTTCTAAATTAGCCCAGACTAGCCCTTTGCAGATTAACAAACTGATTTTTAATGATTAAAACTAATATAAATAAGGCCTGTTAGATCACAGAACTTGAGAGGCTAAGGCAAGAAAATCATTAATTTAAAGACTGCCTGGACTACATAGGAAATTAGAGTCCAGCCTGGGCTACACAGCAAGACCTTCAAAAAAAAAAAAGCAAATGAAATGCATAAAACGGATGCTGTTCATTTCTAAGTTCAAGCATCCGTCAAATGCAGCAAGAAGTTTCTGGCATGCTGGGCTGAGTGATCGATGGGTTCTGCCATAAGTTGCTCCCGGCCTAGGAGGACAGACAGATGATATGTGAGGGGAAAAAAATGAGAATGCACTGTGGGCAGTGTGTAATAAGGACGTTTTTACTACTGCATACTGTCTGAAACAAAGAGGTTCATGATGGAGTCTTAGGGGGCTATATTTTCACAAAAGGACATTAAAAGGGGTCTGGAAAGACTAATACATCAAGAAAAGAAATAAGAGGGAAATCGAAGACATGGAAACCCTTTATATGCCAGTGTTCGGGTGTAGAGCCCAGTGTCCTTAAAGACAGTGTGCTATAGGCTTGGACACCAGCCTGTGGCACTAATGGGAAGTGGCAGAGCCTTGATTGGGTCGAGCCTAAGAGGAGGAAACTTAGTCATTAGCAATATGACTTGAAGTAGACGCTGAGATCTCAGTCTCCTCTGTCTTTCTCTTGGCTTCCATGCCACTATGAGGTGAGTAGGCATCCCCTCCGTGCACCGACACATGGATTGAGTGTCAGGGAACTAAAAGTCCCCAAAACCACGATCCCAAAATAATGTTTCCTCCAATATGTTGATTTCCTAAAGTATTTTATCACAGCCATGGGGAGCTAACTAACACAGTCAATAGCCTACATATTACAGCATGCAGCAACCCATGGCTAAGTAGTAGTATTCTTAACTTACACTTCAGGAAATAGGTGTTCTGAGAAAGTAAGCAGCCGTATGGAAGCCAAAGGCGAATATGGATTCTCACCCAGATGTGAAATGCTCAAACCCGAAAGGAGTGCTATATAAAGAGACGGGGTTCACCTAAGGCAGAATTGGGAGCCTTCCAGTACACATGCTGTCACTCTCCCACCCCAGATCTGGATATTCAGTGTGGTAATCTCTACTATCAACTCGACTGGCTTTAGAATCACCTAGGAGATTGAGGTACATCTTTGATGTGTCAGTAAATACGTCTCAGAGAGAATTGAGGAAGAATAACCCACTTAGAATATGAGTGGCATCATCCCATAGTCTGAAGGTTTAAAAGAGGTGATCAATCTCACCATCAAGGTGAGCTGAGAGGTAAGTAGCCCCAGCCATATGTTCCTGCTGCTATGAACTCTATCAGACCCTCCAACCATGATGAACTCCAAAATATGAATGAAAAAAAAATCTTGTTAGTGATCTGGTCATAGCAACTAAAATGGAAAGTAACTGATATATTCATTGACAACCAAAGACCAAAATTATTTGTAACATATGGTAACTGTTTATTGATTCCTTTTTGGTTTGGTTTGATTTGATTTGGTTTTTTGAGACAGAGTTTCTCTGTATAGTTTTGGTGCCTGTCCTGGATTTCACTCTGTAGACCAGGCTGGCCTCGAACTCACAGAGATCCGCCTGGCTCTGCCTCCTGAGTGCTGGGATTAAAGGCGTGCGCCACCACGGCCCGTTGTTTATTGATTCTAAAATGAGATGAAATCTAAATAAAATGGAATATGATCAAGATCAGAGAGATGCAAGATTCTAAATAGTCAATCTTGAACACACCATCTCTCTCCATTTGCCCCTAGCTTCAAGTTGCCTGACTTTAGAAAAGGAGATGTTTTACTTCTGCCTATGGAGACACATCCTCCTTGACATACCAGGATTAAATAAGGCAGCTCAGCCTGGAAAAGGAGATCAGGGGATGGGAGATGCGGAGGTCAGCTGAGGGGAGGCACCGCCCTGGATGCTGCCTAATCCATCCGACATGGGACACACTGTTCCAGAAACAGGATGACAATTAATAGGAAAAATCTGCTTTCACATCACTGCCAAGCATGTTTCAGGGTCTCAGCTGCTGGTGTGCCTCCTTGGGGGAAGAACAATAATGCCCCCTTCTTCCTTTTGGTCCACATCCTGATGTTTTCTTGTGGAGAATAAGGAAAAGGTTGCAGGAAAAAAAATATAGCATCAGTGCCCATAGCCAAGAGCCCAAGAATTACCCAAGACAGAAGGCTTTGAGTCACACAGCAGCCCTTCCATCTAAACCTGTGGAGTTCTGTTTGACAAATGGTAAGTGCTGGCAGAAAAAGTGTCTTCAATCAAAGTGCCTAAGAGTAGTCTGGACTTGTTTGAGCCATTAAAAACCTATTTCCTCTTTGGAAATTACCAGCATATGTATTTCTCTTGGTCAAAATATTTCAAATTATTCACAAACATTGGAGATATAATTCAAAGGTAGAACAATTACCTACCATGTGTGAGCCCACTGGGTTCAATCCTGACTCCCCCAAAATAGGAAGAGAGGAAGAAAGAAAAGACTGAAGGAAAGGAGAGGAACAAGAAGAGACGAGAGAGGAGAGGGTGTGGGAAGTAGGAAAGAGGGAAGGATGAAGACAGGAAAGCCAAAAAGGAAAAGAAAAGCTGGCTTGCCTTCATCCATGACGTGTTCAAATTCATCAAAAGCAAACAGTTCAGAGGCAGAAGACTCCAGGAAGACTAGTCTATCTGGCCCCACATTTCAACCCTCTAGTCATCTCTGGGTAGCTTCCTAGATGCCGGTGCTCTTAATTTTTAAGGGATGCCCAGAATCTTGAGAATATAATTAAATCTAGCTCCTTTTATGTACAAATACTCAACCCTTCACCATGTATAGTCACTCAAACATTTATTTTTGCATATGAATCTGTGGAATTCTGTTCCTGTGAATGTCATTCATGTTTTAATCCCTGAGCCCTGAAGTCGGCACTCCCACCACAGAAACTAGCTTCTAGTATTAAAGCCTTAGAAGTTCATCTTTCTGGATTTCATAATGTCACCAGCAAACATCAGCATGAATGTGGCTTAAGTAATCTTTAACTCTCCCTCCCTACCCACCTCTGCCAACATCAGCCATGCATGACAGCCCCAGCTGGGAAGACATCTTGAAAATAAGGTTTCAATTCTGGAACCCATAGTAACCAGTTTCTTTCAAATCATTTGTCCACATCCATCTCTGAGCCCAGCTAGGGGGATGCAAAGTCGCCATGTTAACCCTTTTCATGCCAGACGCCTCACAGGAGTTTTGGCAGAGCACCACATCCCAGCCCTCCACTTCTACCATGATGGGGTCGAATACTCTGAACATGGAAGCCTGCCAGCAGATTTAGAAACCGTGTTGCTCTTGGCATCCATTCCAGGACTCTGTGTAGAGAGCTACGTGCTGAGATACAACAGCACGGGCAGCTTTTCAATACCAGAGTTCACCACCCTCCATCTCACTGTGCTAAGTCACAACAAGATTCCAAAGATAGGTACGGACAAGAGAAAAAACTCACTCAAACATAGAGTCCCTTCGACGGCCACTAATGAAGAGAATTGACATTTGTCTCAAACCATCCTCATCACACAAGTCCATCTGAGCAACCAGTAGTTTTCAGCATCCCTATTTGGTTCCCAAGATCCCAACACAGTCTTTGGTCCATAATTACCTAGAATAGGGTATAGATAGGGGGTCTCTAACAGGGTTACTGAGATCCAATGACCAGAGACTTCCTCAGAGGGTACACGAAAGTGAAAACAGTATCTTGTGATGAAAAGGAGCCATGCTCCCACTACGGAACTCTTGAAACTAAAAAGTGCCACCTTACCCTTCATTCCAAATTTGGACCGGCGACCATACTTGTTGATCATGATAAAGAGAACCACCAGAAGAACACAAGCAAAGGCAGCAAGTCCGACTGCTATGGAGACCTATTAGGAGCCAAACACAGACAGTCAGGAGCAGGGACCCGAAGCCTCGGAGCCTCAAAAGTAATGTGTGAGAACAAACCAGTTTGGGCAGAAGAGGATCCTCTAAAACCTCTGCTACTGAGGGGTGCACAACCCGGAGCCTACGTGCCACGTGCACCCCAGGACACCTATGCCTATGACAATGCCATGTCACAATGTCAAACTAACTATCGGGCAACCCTGGAGTAAAGGCTTCAGAAGTGGTTTATGAGATTCTAAGAGAATCTTAAAATTTTTATTTAAAAAATATAAATGAATAAGCTGGATTAGGACAAGTTCCCTGATTCACTGCTCTGAGCCCCTCTTACATGGAGGCTGTTCTAGAATTGCAGCAGCAAGCTGAGAGAAACCTCCGTCTGGTGTCTTAATTAGTAAGTAAATTCTCTATCTTTCCACCAAAACCTTTTCATGGTATTTCTACTCAGAGTGGTCTAACAGTTCTGGACTCAACAGACTCCTTTCTACTTCTTCCCAGGAAAACCTCAGACCCTGAGACAGGCATGGAAAAACCTATCCAAGGAGATTCTCTGAGTAATTTGGGGTTTTGCAGAAGGTTTGCCCAGTCAGTGGGCCTTGCAAGCCTGCTGGGCCTGGCTCGGAACAGACTGGGAATTTCAAACCGCTCTCTTCCTGGCCGTGGCGCTTGGAGCTGATCCTCAAAGGCTTCTTCAAACAATGAGATACTCCCATCAAACATGGACAGTTTAAAAAACCTCAAAGGAAATCATTCCTCACTGTTTTTTTTTTTTTTTTTTTTTTTTTTTTTTTTTTTTTTTTTTCTGCCATTGGTACTGAGGCTCCAAGTGAGAGACTGTGTGGAGAAGTTAGCACCTCAAATGAAGTCTGGAAATGACTCTACCCTTCAGTATTTCCCTCTTAATCAGGAAGTAACTCACCCCAAAAGTGTCTTCCTCTGGTTTGTGGGTCACAGTGATGGGAGGTGTGGGGCTTGCGTCAGACTCTGAAAAACGATACAAAAGAAAGGAGAGCAGTTAGCTTACTGGCCAAGAGCCCCAGCTGAGTGCCTGCCCTGTCCTTGGGAAGCAGGTCCCGAGAGCCACCCTCCTGGCTGAGCAGACACCCTCCCAGGACAGAGTGAGTCCCAGTACAGCTACCTGCCTCAGTGCTACCAAAAAAAAAAAAAAAAAAAAAAATCTCAAAGGAATGCAGACCTCTACCCACTTCCTAGCCCCATGCCGGAGAACACCCCACAATCTGAGCAGCATGCACCCTGAAGTACAGGAGGGGAATGAGAAAAATGGCTTGGAATCCTGGCTAGCATGGGGATTAGGAAGATTTTAACAGCGACAGCAGCTGTCACTGACATTGTTACCCCTTTGCTTAGGGAACTTCTTTCCCTCTCCCTTCCTGTCTCACTCCTTCCCTCTCTCACTCCAACTCCTCAGTAAAATTCAGGCTCGAAACTCAATGAACAGCCCTCCAGCCATTCCCCTGACACTGATGTCAGAACACAATGGTGGTTGGAATTGGACAACATTCAATGGACCAGGAAACGCCACTGAGGGTCATCCTCTATCTACAATCACTTCCTTGCAAGAAGGTTCTCAAGGGACACCTATGGGATTATGAGATTTTTTTTATGACCAAGAACAAGTGAAGAGGTCACGGTTAGCATTTACACTTGTGCCAAAGAGGCAGAGTATCCCTACAGAGGGTTGTTCTACCATTTCTGGCCTGAAATTGGGCAGAAATGGCAACGGTTGCTGCTGCTCCCATCGTAGGGAAGTAATCAAAATGAAAGCGAAACCCCAACTCCTGCAAGGATGATCCAGCCCTACCCTCAACTCCATTATAAACTGAGCTTAGAGATGCGGTTCAAGGACATGGGAGCCCCTGAGAAATCACAGTCCTACCCAAGGTAGGTTCTGGCCAAATGCTTCATCTCTTAAGGCAGATGAGAAATACTGGCAAGTTCACAGGCTCTACATTTCCTCTCTAAGAACAACTGAGATGATCAATGGGGCATGATCATCTCATATGAAACCTATTATTCACCTGCTGCAGACCCTTTTCAGCCAGGTAGAGAGATTGGAAATATGGTCAGACCTTAGAAAACACCCTGACTGGGGCAAAGTGGGGATACAGCTCAGGTGCAGAGTACTGCCTAACCCTGGATTTAATCCCAGCACAAAATGAGGGGGTTGGGAGTTCTCTAGGAGAAACTGTGGTCCAAGGCAATTATGCAAGAAAAGTGTGCCTAGGATTTCTTCCTTTTAATAATGCACTAACACTCTCAACTGCCAAGGGACTGGGAACACGGACTAGGCAAGAGGGCAGTCTGGATTTGACAGTCACCAAACTATCAGGACAAAAGAGTTTCAAACCCAAAGTCAAGGAGACTTACCAAAGTCAAAGAAATCTGTGCTCTCTGGGGGGAAAAGAACAAAGAAGTAATTAACAAATAGAATAATAACAAAAGGGTCAGGGGTTGTATAGGACAGCAACCTACTAGCTGTGATCTCTCCTGATGATCACAATTCCCCATTCCCACAGCAAGGGACACAAAGAAATCCTTCCTCAGTCACCTTCTCCAACCACTGCACAACCTCTTCAGGGGATAATCCTCCAAATGGAGGCTCGACAGATACAGCTCCTGGTCTCAAAGAAGGAAGACCACCTGGAAGCTAACAACCAAGCTGGTGTCATGGTGACGCAGACAATTGGGACCCTAGCCACATCCCTGTCCACAGCTGTCCCTCCTTCAAGGACACTAGAACACTGGAAATAGCCCTTCAGAGCAGCTCCAGCTATGAGCCGAAAATGAACTTCCTTCCCTCAATATGGGTAGGCAATGCTGATAGGTCACTGAGAAGTTTGGGAGACCCTCTTCCCCCTAGAATCTTTTTATCATTCATATGGACATGAGCTATCTGAACTTTGACCTATAGAAATGGCTCCCCCAGTAATGAAAGCTAATCTTTAACTGAGCCTTAATTATGAGCCAGGAGCTGTTCTCCATGCTTCAGGTGCTAAGCTGTTCAAGCCTTATAATCTCTTAGAGGCCGAAAAGCAGAGTTACAGATATTAACTAATTGAATACCATTCATCTAAAAAGATATTAGAGTTGATTTAAATCTGGGGCTGGACTCTTAACCACTCTACCAGCACTGCTCAAACTTGAGCACGTAATGGAAGGAATCATCAGAAGGTGACTGGCACCGTCCTCCACTGAAAGGAATAAAGATTTCTTAAAAATGGACTCCTTCATATCTGGGACAGGAAAATTAAAAATGTGCTTGGGATAGCCTGTGGCACCAAAAACCAAGAAAGTGCTTAAAGCTATATGGTCCTGGAAAGAGAAAGCAGGCAGTGACACATGGGTGAAGCATTTGATAAGCTGAGCAACAAAATAATTGAAATCATGGTGTGTTATGGGCTGCACTGTGCTGTCCCACAATCCATATGACTGCATTGCAACCCCAGTATTCAGAATGTCACTGTATTTGGAGATAAGGTGTGTAAGTGAAAATGAAGCCACTGGGGTCCAGATAAGAAGAGATTAGAACATGGATGTGCTCAGAGGGGAGGCCAAGGAAAAAGGCAGGAAAGACAGCATCTACAAGCCAAGGAGAGAGGCCTTGGAAGAAAGCAAGCCTGGCAACAGCTGGTCTCAGATTCCCAAGCTCCAGAACCGTGATAAAAATGGATTTCTGCTATTTAAGATACCAGGTCTCTACCACTTTACTATGACAAATCCAGACAACAAATACATGAACTGCGAAAACACCCACAAGTCCTTTATATATACAAATGTATACTTGAACAAATGAGTGGGGGAAGCTCTTCTTCACAGTAGAATTCCAACTAATAAAGGGAAGGAGGGAAACAGAAACCACCATCATCTGGTAAATAATATAGTGATGATTGCTTGGGCAAGAATCATCAACGAATGTTAAAAATTACTGTATGAAAAGATGGTAAGAAACGAGCTATTTGTGCCGTCTCAAATTCTTATTCTGATTAAGGGTGAAATAGGTCACTGTGCAGTGGAGGACCCTGGCAAACAGCATCTTGACCAAGTGATAAAGTTGACCTCTGCACTGATAAGCCATATCAGCATCCTGCATTCTTCAACAGGATGGACCAAAAAGGGTGGAGAAATACTTCCATGATGCTCTCACAAAAAGAAAAGGGAAAAAAAGGAAAGAAGAGTGTAAAACTGGAATTTAATCATAAGAAATAAATATGATGAAGTCTCTAACAACTAGAAACTTTTCTTCAGAAGATCACTGAGGACCTATCCCAGAATTAAAGGAGCTGAGGTTATGATATGGCAACTAAATTAGATGTCTAATCCTGGGTGGGATCCCACAAAACACAGGACACTGATAGGGCTGCTGATCATATGTCAACAGTCTGTAACTCAGATAACACTGTTAAGCCAATGTCCATGTCCTGGTTTTGAACACCGTATTGTGGCTGAATGAGATACTGACATCTGTGGATGCCAAGTGAAGAGTAGAAGAAAGATCTTTGCAGTGTTTTATAACTTTTGCCTCTTTAAGAGCCCGAGTTATTTCAAGGTGAAGTGAAATCAAATCAGGGCTGGTAGTCCTCAACCCAAAGTTTCTGATTCAAAGGTCTGACTGCATCTTAAAAGAGTGTATGTGTTGCTGAAGATGGAATCCAGGGCCTCATACATGACTGAAGATGGAATCCAGGGCCTCAAACATGATAGGCAAGCCTTCTACTACCAAACCCGCCCTGGTACATTCTAAGCAAATCTTTTACCACTGAGTCACACCTTCAGCTCCACGCTGACACACTCTAAACAAATCCTGTACCACTGAACCGTGTCCCCAGCACTGAGAATTTACCTAAATTCTCAGGCAAGAATGCTGTTGCCAATCCCTCTGGAAGCTACTTCACCACAACACCAAGCCCCTGTCACAAACCTGCCAGGCCCTGAAATACAAGAACAAATCTGGCTGGCTCATCTGCCACTCCACTCATTCATTCCCTCATTCACTCACTGTGGTCCTCCACTTCCCAGAGCCTTGGTCAAGCCCTTTTAGGAACTGTAGCCACCAGGCCACTAAATATGAACCAGTAGGCATTTGTCTATAATTATTTACAGAGGATAGGGTGGCTTCTGTGGAGTCCATCAGAAAAGGCCCATTTTTAGTAACTGTTGTCTGGCTGCATTTTTTGTTGCCTGTCTGTATAATTGTGGGGAAGATCTGGCTTGGGGAATAATGGAGGAAATGGGGGCTTCGGAGCATGAAAAGAGAGAAGAGCCAGATTAATCAACAGTATCCACTTATTTTATATTTCTCAGCGGGCTCCCATTTATTAAAGAATATTTTTCCAGAAGCCAAATATTTCAGCCAAATGTTTGAACCCTGTAATCTCAAAATCAGTCTATGATTTTGAACAGAAATCACCAAGTCCTTCTCTGGAGTCAGGCAGCATGCATTACATGCAGGAAGCATGTGAGCTTCAGGAAATGGTGACGTGATGGCAGTTCTCTAAACTTAGCAGAAATACACACATTGATGCAGGAAAAAAAAATAGGAATTGTCCTTCCTCTGACTCTTACCACAGGCTGGGACAAAGATAGGACCAGCAGGATCAGGACTGGGCAATAGGTGGATGTATATGCTTCCTACAGTCCCAGACAATAACTCTCCAAGAAGCACCCTTCCTGTGGACTAATATTCACCACAAGTGTGTGTGTGTGTGTGTGTGTGTGTGTGTGTGTGTGTGTGTGTGTGTGTGTGTGAGAGAGAGAGAGAGAGAGAGAGAGAATGCATGTGCATGCGTATATGATTTGTCTATTGCACAGCCATGTGTGAGCATGTAGAAGCTAGATAACTCAAAGAACAGAAAGCTTCACATCAAGCAGTTACCACCTTTCACAGAGCACAGAGCGCTGTCCATGTGCTAAGCCCCACCCTAGCACCCTGGGCTACCTATCTGGAAGAATCACAGGTGGGACTTGTACCTAAATCTGCCCAGCTTCAGAAATCTGGCTCTTAACCACAGCACTTGGCTGCTTGGGAATGAGAGAGAGATTCACATGATAAATAAGATTCCTTAACATTCTCAGGCCAACAATGAGGAGCGGATTCACAAACTGCCTTTGCAGCCAGTACCCAGCCAGCACAAGGTTGAGCTGAGAGGGTTGTAGGTTATCCCTGCCTGCTCTTCCAGATAATTTACACTTCCAAACATTGAGATAGCTTGTCGCTTGACAAGGCTGGCCCATCTTTTCTGCCACTGCCTTTTCATCATCCATCAATTCCTTTAATGCAAAGGTTCATAAGACAAGCAAACTTCCCTACAGAGTGGTCCATCCTGAACCACTGGACAGGTCTGAGGAAGGGTCTCAGGTGTGCTGTTTTCTTTTTGCAGCTTCTCTGGGGTTCCATCCCCACTCCTTCCCTCTTCCTGGGGCTGAGTTGCCAACAATTGCTAATGGTAGCTGATGGTCAAAGTCACCCGAGGAGTTGAAAATCCATCTCTACAGAACTCAACCCAGAGCTGAGTTCAAGAGAACTCAGGGAGCTTGAGAATTTGAATTCTAACTCATTCCCAGGTGATACTGACTCTGCTGGTCTAAGAACCTTGAAAACCACGACTGCAACTATTAGCTGTAGTCAGGATGACGCTTGCACCATCAGTATCTGGTAGCATCATCTGCTTCCCCACTTAGTTACCACGGAGCAAGAGCAGAAAGGAGCCCATCCCTGGAGGACAGCTCCCATGCAAGCCTTGCTGCTGACTAGCTGGCTGAGGTTGTGAGACAGCGATGTGTTAAATGTGAGGTTGACTTGGACCAACTCTGAAGTCCACTGCAGTGGAGAGTCACTGAGCTATTTATTATTCACATACCAAGCCTACATCTTAACTCACTCAAAAGCCGGGAAACTCTTTGTGGAGCAATGCACTCACACCTGTGTCTATTTCACAGCTGAGGAGATTGAGACTCCATAAAAGCACACCGCCAAGCCCAGCATAGCATTCTTAGGTAGGTAAAACACTGGGTCAAGATTCTGTACCGTCTCATCCATCGCTAAAGTCCCTGATTTATCTATCATAATACAGGACATCTTTACGTGCACAGCCGGTTTTGGGGGGGGAATTCTGGAGGTTGCTGTAGTAGCCATGAAAAACAGAGGCTATCCTAGTTAACACAAGGTGCAGATGGTGCCTCCCTTTTCCCAGTGTGAGCCCAGTTATTTTGGTAGCTGGGGTCATTAGTGCTGCTTACTTTTTCAAACTACACCCCCCAGCTCTCAGGAGAAATGTGTTCATGCCTCACCTGGAAAGGGCTCCTTAAGGAAGTGGCCGTTGATGGTCTGGTTGGCTGTGCCCAGGGCGTTCTTGGCAATGAGGGTGTAGTTGCCATTGTTGTAGTGGGTGGGCTTGTTGAAAAGCAGGCAGCCCTCAGAGACCTCCCCCTCCTGGTAGTAGTCCATGTGAATGATCTTGGACTCCCTCAGTGGCTGCCCATTGTACAGCCAGTGCAGCGTGGGTGTCGGGTTGCCACGCACCACAAACTCAATGCAGTGCTCCAGGCGTACCTCGGGCTCCACCAGGCTCACCACACGTGGAGGGTCTGTGGGGAAAAGCGAGCTGATATCGGGGACACAGAGTCTCCTGTGTGCTGAAGAAACCTTCTAGGAAGCAGGATGGGGATCCCACTTCTCACCCTGCTCCGAAAAGGCTGAGTAGAGTTCCCACCACCAGCCGATAGAGGGGGAGAGACCTGTGTCTCTTTATCTAAGCTCCCTGGATCCGTCTTAGCTGGAGCTTTCCTCCTGAGTCCTTTCGGGGATGCCAAAGGTAGAAAGGGCCAGCTTAAGAGATCCTTGAAATGGAATTGAATTGTAGACGTGCACCGTCCACTGAGGGACAAGGACATTCTTTCTTGGGTTTATTGGCCAAGAACTTATTTTTTCAGTTTTGCCTTATGACAGCCTTTCTGCCCTTGTTAAAAGACCGGGGTCGGGGCTCTAGATCAGCCCTAGCCGTGGACCTGCCCCATCCCCAGCCTCCTCCTGGTCCCTCCCTGTTGTCCACGTTGACATGCACTTACAGTAGACAGTGAGAGCAACACTGGCATTGCTCATGCCCACCACGTTCTCTGCAATGCACGTCAGGGTGAAACCATTGTCCTCGCTTGTCACGTTCACCAGGGTCAAGTTGATGGCGTGTACATTGGTCCAGTTCAGATTGGTCTGAAAACCCCAATCAGAAGATAATAACCAAACCATTTATCCAAGGATGGCTTCCTTTTCTAAGCCCTAATACCTCCAGAAATCAAGTAAAAGGTGAATGAAGTCTAGCTAGCGGAAACACACAGACCATGTTCCAGATTCTTAGTAATTTGTATTGATCCTCATATTAATACTGGGTGGAAAATGGTAAAATTGGGTCTTTTTTTTTTTCAAAAGAAGAAACCAAAAGCACAGAAAGTTGAGCAGCACAGCAAAGATCAAAATGACCAGAAATCATTACATCTAGATAGAATCTGAGTCTGTATGTTCCTCCCCAGAGAGACAAGATCACAATTTCCCCCTCTTCTTCATAGCTAACGGATGCTCGGTCCCTACCTCTTGATGTGCCTGGTCATAGGATGCCTACCTGATGGGTGTTGATAGACTGCAGCCCGGTGACTATCCAGTCTACATCAGGCAAGGGGGAGCCAGAGCCATTGCAAGTGATTACAGCATTGTCTCCTTCTCGGACGGTCAGGTTGACGTGGCTCACACTGATCTCGGGGAGATCTGGGAGGACAGAGAGGAGAGGGAGATAGAAAGTCAGAAAAGAGCACACAGAGGAGCTCTGCCTCCGGGGACTTCTTGCCTTGCCCAGTGACAACTCCAGTTTAACTTGCTTGTGTTCGAGTGATAGCAACCTTGTGATGGTTACTACCAATTTGACAAGCTCTAAAATCACCTAGAGACACCTCTGAGCATGCCTGAGGGAATATCTATGTTGGGTTAACCAGGGTGGGAAGACACCATATTATGGGCTGGGGCCTGAACCGAATAAAAAGGAAAAAGTGAGCTGAGCACCAACATTCATCTCTCTGTTTCCTGACTATGGATACACAGTGGCCAACTGCCTCAAATTCCCCTCATGCAGCCGTGACTTCCTCACTATGGTGGGTTATACCCTCGAACTGTGGGCCAAAATAAACTCTTCCTTCTTTAAATCACTTTTGTCAGATCAGTGTGAAAAGTAACGACTATAAACCCAGCTGATTCCCAGCCCCTCCTCTGTAGACCTCAGAGGCATATACAGTGGGACGCTCCTACACAGCAGGGTGTGAGTGGTACACCTGTTCATGGAATGGCGTTCTAGCTACCAAGCCTCTATCTTCAACCCACTGGGGGCACTAAGTCTCAGCAATTGGTGTGTGTCAGGTTCCCGTGGGAACTAGAGATTGCATTCCCTAGTGTCTGATTGGTCATTGAAGCTGGTGCTCTAGAAAACAGCTTGGAAGCTCCTGATACAGGAACACCAGAGGCTGTACATGAAGACATGTTCCTTTATGTTTGATTGACAGGTGACTCAGAGAGAAAGGGAATCTGATCTGCTGAGAATGGCACATGGCTCCTTTCGGCATTCTTTCCGAAGACCAGCCTTCCCGCAGCTGGCTCAAGACAGGAATGACCAAGAAGGGGAAAGGTCAGTCTGATCCACACCCACTGCAGAGGTCAAGGCTGCAGATGGCTGGGAAGGAGACCGTAGCGGGCCAGCCTGAGGCTCAGCCCCTTCTCTGGGGTGTGTGTGGGGTGCTGGCCAGATGAGGCAGTGCAGCTGCTCACTCACCACACTGACTGATGTTCATGCGGAAGAGAGGGAGTTGGGAGCCATCGGGACTGATGCAGTAAAGGCTCTGACTGTCCAGCCGGGCCTCCCCCTGCTCCTGCCACAGCTGCATCCAGCGGATGTCACAGCTGCAGTTGAAGAAGTTCTGCTCCAGTCTCCTGTGGGCAAGAAGAGAGGGGAAGGAATCCCTGAACGGTGGATGACCCAGCTCCCTCCCAGGGCTGAGGCCAACGGGCACCTGCGGCTCCTCCATGAAATAAGCCAGATTCAGATAGACAGTCACCCTGTTTCCTCTCATTCATGGATCCTAGACTTCATATAGATGCGTAAAACCATGAGAGAGAGACAGAGACAGAGACAGAGAGACAAGACAGAGACAGACATGAAAGCAGAAGGAAAGCTGGAGAAGGAAGGAGAGAGGGAGGGAGGGACAGACAGACAGAAGGAAAGATGGACGGACAGACCTGATGGACAGAGGGGTGGAGGAAGGAAGGAGAGTAAGGCACTAGCTGGGGGAACAAGGAGGAAGAGAAGGGCATCTGGGAGTGAATATAGTCAAACGCATGTTACACTTGAAATAAATTATCTTAATGGAACCCACCACTATGTACAATGAATATACGCCAATAAAAAATTTAAAAAATAATAAAGGAGGGGGGCTGGGGAGATAGCCTAGCTGATAAAATGCTTGACATCCACACATAAGGATGGGAGTTTGGAGCCCCAGCACCTATAGAAATGTTGTAAACGCCAAGTGGGCATGGTGGCCAACCTGTAATCCCTGCCCTCAGGAGGTAGAGACCAGAATCCTAGAACAAACTCACTAGTCAGAATAGCTGGAATCGGTGAACTCCAGATTCAGCCAAGGAAAACACTCAATAGCAGCCTCTGAAATCCATATACCTGTGCACACACACATCCTCACACACACTTATGCACATCACACACACACACACACACACACACACACACACACACACACACACACACACACGTGCATGCACAAATAAGATAAAAATAATAATAGTAAAGAAAAGAGGAGGTTAAGTGAGCTCACAAAAGAATAATAAAAGTAACAAATAATAAATAAATAGCATTAAGTCCATGCACTTAGTTTCAAAAGTAATAATTTCACTGAAAATACAAATTTTGCCCCTACTTAAATCACTGGGCAAAGAGACCCTTTTACATGAGTCAAGTTGAGATGCTCATCTTCATAAAACCTCCCCATGGCTTCCCATTTCCCTGGAATTAAAAGTCCTATCTGCTCCCCTTCATCAGCAAAGCCATCTCAACCTATACTTCTCCATCATCATGGGATGTCACCTCCACCTCACCCCTGCCCCTATCCAGCCACACCACCTCCTGCCCCACCCCTGCCCCTAACCAGCCACACTTCCTCCTGCCTCACCCTTGCCCCTATCCAGCCACACTACCTCCTGCCCCACCCCTGCCCCTAACCAGCCACACTTCCTCCTGCCTCACCCTTGCCCCTATCCAGCCACACCACCTCCTGCCTCACCCCTGCCCCTATCCACCCACACCACCTCCTGCCCCACCCCTGCCCCTATCCACCCACACCACCTCCTGCCCCACCCCTGCCCCTATCCACCCACACCACCTCCTGCCCCACCCCTGCCCCTATCTAGCCACACTGATCTTCATATGTAGAAGCTCACTAGTGTGACTGGTTTGGACCTGATTCGGGGCTTCTGCCCTTGCTGCCTTACTCACCGGCCAAGCTCTCTCCCAACATATCTGCAAGACTGGTTCCCCTCACTCCATTAAGAAACTGTAGGGCATTCTCTGACTACCATCTATAACAAAGCTGCTACAACCCTGTCCTAATAATGCCCAGCCACTCACCAGCTGCATTTACCTGTCTAGAATTTATTACTATCTCATAACACTTTAAATATTCATATAAGTTTGTTTCTTTGTCCTCTCAGATGAAAAAAATTGAGTTCCGTTGAGGCTAGAGATGTAACCTGTTTTGTGCATGGCTGCAAACACAATACCTAAGATGGATCCCCAGACACATTTTCACTGGGGGAGTAGGTAGTTAGCTCTTTCCAAGACATATTCCAAGCCCATCTTGAGACCAGCTTTCTTCCTTCATGAATTCAATGACTCCTTAATGAGCACCTGTTCTGTATCTGGCTGTGGTTGAATGCTGTTAATAGAGAGATGCGTAAGGCAGTCCTTGTCCTCTGGGAGCATTCACCCAAGTGAAGAAGAATGGCTGATGGGAAAAAGTCCAGTCCAAAGCCCTTGTTCTCCACAGATTCTCCTTGTGACTTAGAACAAGTCACGTCCCTCCTCCATCAGGTTATTAAGAGAGTGATGAACAGTGCTAATCAATCCCCCAAACTCTCAAAGAGCACAGGCTGAATCTGAATGCTGGGGCCATTAGGGGAACATGATTCTCTCTCTGGTCTATTGAGGGGATCGATCCGTTGGCACCTGGAGGAAAGGCACTTGGGTCACTGAATATTTTTTAAGCCCTGGGTATTTTTGACAACTGGCAAATTCTAAAATAGTTAGGCATGCATCAGCATTTGTCAGCTGGCAGGAAAGAGGGGGTGGGGACTAGAGAGAGAAACTCTGTTCCTGATGAGTAGGACAGCACAGGTAGCGTGCACAAACAGCCACACAGCTTATCATCCTCTTAGCCTGTGAGCATCCATGACTTCTCATTCTTCAGGCTCTTTTGGGAAAAGGAAAGGGAACGGACCCAAACTTTACTGGGCATCTGCTTCTCACAGCAATCTTAAGAGGTATCCAGTATTGTCCCTGGATGAACAAAGAAGTCCATCTAATAATGTCTGAAGGTTGTAACGGTTAATCTTCTCTGTCAACTTGATGACTGGATTTATAAATACTATGGAGACAAACCTCTGGATATACAGGGCATAAATAAAAAGGGGAGACCTGCTCTGAATAGGGTAGACTGAGGGAGCCTGAACTGAGTTAAAAGGAGAATGCAAGCTGAGCATCACCCCTTGTCTTGGTTTTCTAACTGTGGACGCAATGTGACCAGCCGTCTTGTGTTCCGATCATCATAACTCCCCACCATGATGGAATGTACCCTCACACCACCATGAGCCCATATAAACTCCTCTTTCAGTTGCGTTTGTCAGTTTTTTCCTCACAGCAATGAGAAAAATAACTAACACGAGGAGTTAACTAACATGTACATGCTCCATGCTCCAGCCATCACACAAACCTGTCTTTATACTTCCCATTGCCTCTTCTCTGAGCAAATGCTGTAGATAGAGCCCAGGGGGCCACCCACAGCACTCCCCTGACTGCCAGGCCTCTCACCAAGAAGACTAAGAGAAGAGGTAGAGGGAAGCCATTAAGGAAAGCAAAGGTCACAAGGCACAGAGGTCATGTCCAGGAGCCCCTGAAGTGGAAATAGAAGTCAGTGGTGGAGGAGCTTTACCAGCATTTTGGGAGTTTGGAGTTTGTCCAGAGAGAAGTAAGGAAACCACTGAAGCTAAGAACTGGAGCTTGGGCCATCAGTTACAATGTTTTGTAAGCACGGGGTCAGCATGTCCAGTTGTGTGGTTTGCGCATCTCTCAAAGAATCCAACCATTGCAGTGCAGAAATTCAGACTCAGTGCCCTGGAATAGAGCTACATCACTCTTGATGGGATATCTTCTCTAACTCATGATTACGGGCATCAGCTGGGCTGGCTGGTAGGGCCCGGACCTATGTTCCTGAACCTCTGTTCTCCTAACTCCAGTCCGCATTTCAACTTTTCCTGGGTGTCTCCAATAGTGTTTGTGCCTGTGGGTATTATCTCCCGTTATTTACTATATTAGAAATTGAAATAGCCATTTTGACAAGTGAGATGAAATCTCAAAGTTGTTTTAATTTTCATTTCCCTGATTGCTAAGGATGGAAAACACATTTGAGATACTTCTTAGCTATTTTTTCTTCTATTGAAAACTCTCTGTTCAGATCCACAGCCCATTTTTAATTGGGTCATTTATTTTCTTGACTGTTGTTTTTATATCGTGTTCTTTGTACATCGTAGATACTAATCCTCTGCCAGATATATAGCTGGCAAAGATTATCTCTCTCCCACTCTATGGGTTTCTTCTTCACTTGATTGATTCTTTCCTTGTCCACACATAAGTTTTTTGTTTGTTTGTTTTATGAGATCCTATTGTTAATTGTTCGACTTAATTTCCAGACTAATGGAGTTCTACTAAAAAAAAAAAATCCCTTTCTATACCTATATCTTGTAAGGTGCTGCCTAAGTTTTTTTTCTAGCGGCTTTAACATTTCAGGTTTCAAATCTCAGGTCTCTGATCCTCTTGGAGATGATATTTCTGCAGAGTGGTAGATACAGGAATAAATTCATTCCTCTGCATGTGGACTGGATGTTTTTCCAGTACCATTTGTTGAAGATGCTGTCTTTTCTCCAATATATGCATTTTGGGCTCTTTTTCAAATATCAGATGGATATTGTTATGAGTATTCATAATTGAGTCATCTATTCTGTTCTATTTGTCTACATGTCTGTTTTAATTCTAGTACCATATTATTCTTATTACTATAGCTCTATAATACACCTTGTAATTTGCAAGAGTCATCCCTTCAGTATTGTTCTTTTTGCTCAGAAATGCTTTGGCTTTTCAGGCTCTTTTCTGAGTCCATGTAAATTTTAGGATTGTTTTTCTATTCGTGGGAAGAATGCTATGGGTATTTGACTTGGGATTGCATAGAAACCGTACCCTGCTTTTGGTAAGATGGTCATTCTCACAGTAATAATTTTATTGAGCCCTGATCACAGGGTGTTTTACCATTTTCTAGCACCCTTCTCATCTCTTTGGAAATTGAAAGCTTTCATTGAAGAATTCTTTCACTGAACTCCTTGGTTCTTGGGCTGAGTTCAAGACATCTTTATTTAAATCTTTCTCGGCGTGTTTGTTGTTGGTATATAGAAAGGCTGCTAATATTTATAAGTTGATTTTGTATATTGTTACTTTGCTAAAATTACTTTTGCTGTTAACTGCTTCTAAAAGTTTTCTGACAGAATTTTGGGGATCTTTTATATATCATCATATCATATCATATCATATCATATCATATATAATATAGTAGGGATATAATAACAAATAGGGATTTTTTCCTATTTGTATCCCTTTAATTTCTTCCTCTTGCCTTATTACTGCAGCTAGTGCTCTGAGTACTATATTGGAAGGGAGTGGGGAGAGTGGGCAGCCCTCTTACTCTTGACTTAGATGGGATTGTCTCAAGTTAGACTTCATTTCGGATAATGCTAACTGTGCGTTTGACATATATACCCGCTACTGTGTTGAGGTATGTTCTCTCCAGTTCTACTCTCTCTAGGCTTTTGTATTGAAAGCATGTTGGGTTTTTTCAAAGGCTTTCTCTGCATCTATTGAAGTGACCATGTGTTTTGTTGTTGTTGTTGTTGTTGTTGTTGTTGTTGTTGTTGTTTGTTTTTTGTCCCACTGTGGTGAGAAAGTCAGAATGGCTAAAATCAACAAAACTATTGACAACAAACACTAGTAGGGAAAGGAGGCCCTCATTCACTGTTAGTGGGAATAAAGGCTGGTTAACACCTCTCTGAAAATCAGTATAGAGAATCATCAAAAAGATAGAAAAATAAATTATCATATGACCTAGCTATACTATCCTTGGCATATGCCCAAAGGACTTGACATCCTACTCCACAGATACTTGCTCAGCCATGTTCCAAGGTGTTCTATTAACAATAGCTAAGAAATGGAAATAGCCTAAATGTCTTTGGATGGATGGATAATGAAAATGTGATGTATAAATACAACTGGAATACTATTCAGCTATAAAGAAAACTGAAATTTGCAAGTAAACTGATGAATCTATAAAAGATTATGTTGAATGAAGTGACCTAGACCCAGAAAGACAAAAGCCACATGTTCTTTCTCATCTGTGGTTCCTAGCTCCAAATCTTCAGATGTGAGTACATAGCATGGAGTAACTGAAGAAATCCAGAGAGTTTAAAAGGACATGTAGGGGGGAAGGGAAGAGTTTAAGGGGGAATAACAGGATGGAGGTGATATGAAAAGGGGACAGGAGAAATGGAGAAAAAGCTGTAATTGCAAAGCGGTAGCAGAGTCAATACAACAGGAGAAGGCGGGGGCGGGGGGAGGGGACGGCAAATAACACCCAAGCAAGGAATCATATCATTTTACATCTACCTAAAATAATACATATGTATGAGACGAAGTTGTCACCTGTGCTGACAATGCTCCCCACAAGAGCTACAGACTATCTGACCAAAACCCCAGTAACAGGCCTGAGAAACCCATTAGAGTTGTTGGTCAGGGACTCCCCAAACTCCTGCTGTTGGCCTTGGTTGCCTCTCAGAGGTTGAAGGTAAGCCCCTACTGTGGAAGACATCACACACTTAAGACCCAGGACTTGGATTATTGGAGCTAGATCTAGCCCGGTGGTTCTCAACCTGCGGGTCAGGAGCCTTTTGGGGGTCACATATCAGATGTCTTGCAATCAGATATTTACATTACAATTCATAACAGTAACAAAAATCACAATACAATGAAGTACAATAAAATAATATTTTGGTTGAGGGTCACCACAACATGAAGAATTGTATTAAAGGGTCACAGGAAGGCTGTGAATCACTGATCTAGCCTGAAAGTCTCCTTCTTGCAATCTATCTGACATAATACCAAAAAGTTCTATGCACGTTACCAGAGGAGGGAATCAATCAATAATCCCAGACAGCTGTGATGCCTATCAACCTCAACAATGATCAACATGGCAAGACATCCCTGAAGGTGCAGTAGTGGCTGGCACTCACATGTTGGTGGTAACCAGCAGCTGTCTAATTGGGCTTAAGGACGACCAAACAGAGGAAATCCTGCCTAGTACAGGAAACATACATAGTCTGCTCCCTGGGACTAGTGAGGGCATAGATCTTAAAGGGCACCTATCACCCTTACTTTACTAGACCAGCCGAATTTCTAACTACATTTAAAAACTCTCCTTTTACCTACAGATAAGTATAGCTCTCACTCCTCATCAAAAAAGTTTCTCTTTACAGCAAATGGAGACCATTACAGAAAACCACAACTAGACACTATGTAGAAATCACTGGATCAAGAAGAGCCCAAGCCAACAGACACGTATACAACGTGACTCCTGTACCTAAGGCCCATTGAAGAAGAGGGGCAGAACAGTAATAACCAGAGGACCAGGAAGTCTGCTGAGAGGTTCCGTCTCCTATAAACAGCTGCCTAAACAAGACCTGAACAATGACAATATCAATATACATGCTAAAGCAAAAGAGGGGACTCTCACCAGGTCCAATCCCAAGACAAAGAATGGCAGGCAATTAATGACTGCTGAGAGAGAGGGAGAATTAGCCTCTCCTAGGGATGAGTCTCTTCCCCAATTGTTTATCTAATATAGCGTGGTCAGACCTGAAATCACATACACATAACAAAAATGGACTCAGCAGGTTATATCTATATATTTGTACATATACCTATATATGTAACAATAATAATAAAAGAATAAGTGTAGCAGTAATCTTAAAGAGTCTTGTTAATAAAAGCAAACCCAAGGCCAGTTATTGGGGTGAATGCTGGAAGATCAGAGAAGCAGAACAAGCCACAGCTTCCTCACCTCGCCAATTCCTCAGGTGATCCTGTTTCCTCAGACTGGAAGCCTCTGTGTCCTTATCCAAATGGATCTCAGCTGAACTGCTTCTCGAAAGCCTGAAAGCTTAGCCAGGCTATAGTTCCTTGTCCTCACGCCTTAAATACCTTTCTGCCTCCTGCCATTACTTCCTGGGATTAAAGGTGTGAGTCACTATGCTTGGCTGTTTTCAGTGTGGCCTTGAACTCACAGAGATCCAGGTGGATCTCTGCCTCTTGAATGCTAGGATTAAAGGCATGTGCTACCACTGTCTAACCTCTATGTTTAATATTGTGGCTGTTCTGTTCTCTGACCCCAGATAAGTTTATTAGAGTGCACAATATTTGGGGGAACACAATACTACCACAAATAAGAGGCCATCAGTTTAAGAGGGAGTGAGGAGGGATCATGGAAGAGGAAGGGGAGGAGAGAAGTGATGTGATTATATTTTTATTTTAAAGTGATTAAAAAGAAACTGAAGCTAAGGAATATGGACAACACCGCAATACATTATCACAGACTCTGTTGGTCATCAAGGCTGTGTTGGCTTTCATGCCATGCAGTCTCTGGAGGGCTCCACTGTCCCCTCAGCAGAGGATAAGAGTGAAAAGGACACACAATGATGTCTCGGGGCTGTTATGAAAGTAAATACGACCTCACCTTCTACCTTCACCTGAGAGGATTTGGGGACTGTGCCCCAGGTCCCCCCTGATCCACCATTTAAGGGTCTGGAGTACAGTGTCAGAAATTGGGGAGAGAGACAGCAAGCATTCTGCAAACAACACAAATGTAGCAAGGCATGCCTTGGTATGCTGCTGGAGTAGAAGGAGAGGAAAGAGCAGAAGACAGAGGAAAGGAAAAGGGAAGCGGGAGGAAATGCAGTGGGAAAGATGGGCTGTTGGTCTGCAGAGGGTGGGAAATAACAATCAGAAGAAACATTGGGTTGAAAGTAGAGGCAAAAACATGAGTAGACAGAGAAAGAAAGACGGAAGACAGCAGGAATGAAAGTCAGGGCAGGGAAGGGAGAGGTCAAGGTCCCGGAGAAGGAAAGGGAAAGGTCAACCAGGAAGCCTTTGAAGAGTTGGACTCAGAACTATGTAAGATGCCTGTGTAGCTGAGAAATGAGACGGAGAAGAGGAAAATGCAAAGAGAAATGGAGGAAAATGGAGTGTGGGGATGTGAACACATGTCAGCTGGTGAAGGGTGTCTTGCGCAACCATGAGGACCTGAGTTTGGGCCCCAGGTACATGTACAAAGGTCAGGTGCAGTGGTGAGCACTCAGAATCCTAGCACTGGGGTGGCCGAACTGGATCTCTGGAGCTTATTAGTGATTAGTGAGTCCCGGACGAATGAGAGACCCTGACCCATAAAACGGTTGAATGACACCTAGAAAACGACAAGCTGACCTCCATGTGCACATTCAGTAATGTGCACTTGCATCCACATGTATGCACCCACGAAGAGAGTAAACTACAATAGCATTTGTACTATTCTTGTCCTAGGGTCCTACGCATGTGACTTTGTTTAACCTTCACAAGGGAGCAGTGTAGAGAAGGTAGGGACATCTGATGGCATTCTTAGAAAAGCAGAAAATCAAGATCAGTGCCGAGTCTTATGTAAAAGAGGGTAGCCTTGGAATGGAAAGATTTGGGTTCTCCTTTGCAGAGGCCTGAGGAGAGGCCCGCTAACCCCACAGAACAGTATTGAGAGTCCAGATGTCGCAAGATGTGCAAACTGAACCAGGTCAGCATGGATTTCCCCAGCTGCTCGCTTGACAAGATGCAGCCATTCATTATTAAATAGATGTAAAACTACAAATTATTTACCTGCGTTGAAAAGGCTAGCCAAGTGAGGAGCTTTCACGGTGTTGCCTCAAACCACATAGAGCATAATACAGTCCATCCTCTTGTTAGACTCCATGTGCGGGCACAAACCAGCATCTCAGTGGCCCAAAAGGCAGACCATGCCAAAGTATCCCAAAGCTGGCAAGAGAGTCAGCTGAGCTGTCTGGGATGTGCCACAGATGCTGCCGGGCACTGACTCAGTAACAGCTCCTATCCTCCCATCCTTTCTGTCCCAGGCTTTGCTTATATGGCCTGGCCCAGCAGAAGGGGTGTACCTGAAGATCTGGTGCCTTGCTGTTCACCAGAGTCTGCTGGAAACTGCACAGGAACCCAGCGGGCTCCTCCTTTTAGGAAGACACACCTAGCAAAATGCATTTTAAGTGCCAAAGTTCCAAACAGAAGCATCCTGCATGTCCCATGGATCCAATCCACAATCACCTTTATGTCCAGACACACACCCCACACAAAAAAAATGTTAGCAAAACACAGAGACACAAAAGTCCTAGTTCTAAGCTGGACATTGCAGTTTCCTTCTCCTATACAATCAGTGCTCAGCAGAAGAGTCTCAACATAGCTGTGGGGCAGACCGGTCAAGCTTAGAGTCCTGCTCTGTTCTCCATCAATAATGCAAGAGGCCCCATGAATAATACAGCAGCAACTGCTTCAGGGCACAGTTTACTGGTGCCCAGCCCTGGCCTCAAGATGGCCCAAGGCCTAATCGCAGGGCTCTGGGGAGTTCCCACAGATTAACTCAGCCCCATTCAGGCACAGGCACACACACACACACACACACACACACACACACACACACACACACACACACAAACCACTTTGCAGGATCAGCCAAAGTCATGGCTCTGTGTTCAGAAGACATTGATTGCCCTCCAGTCATCATTAGGGTGGTCGCCTTCTGCCCCGTACCATCAGCCCTGCCAGATACAATCCTGGGTCTAGGCTGGGCAAAAGAACAAAAGACTACTCACGTGAGCAAGAGCAAGGCCACTGCCTCCAGACAAAGGGCATAGCCTAGGCTCTCTCAAGATAACAGACTGTGTTAAAAATGTATAAATAAAAGATGCAAGTTGATCTAACTCAGTTGTCCTGAGCAATGGGTTGAACTGTGCCTTCCAAAGAGCTACGTCCAAGTCCTAACCCATGAATATGACCTTCTTTGTTGACAGGATCAAGGTAAGATGAAGGGTTGAGATCATCCGTATTTGGGGTGGGCCCTGAACCTACCCACAAGAACTGGGATCTGTAGCAAGAGTGCAGAGGCTAAAGAACAAGGAGACAAGGATGTCGGCCATGGGGAAGACGGTAGAGGCCACGGGGAAGACGGTAGAGGCTACGAGGAATGCTGCCACAAGCCCAAAAGCACCAGGAGCAGCCGGCATCTGGCAACATCAAGAAAGCTTAGTCCCCAGAGCCTCAGAAAGTAGAGGGGCACTGATGACATCCTGACTCAGACTGCTGGCCTCAGAATGGTGGGCAAAAACATTTCTGTTGCTTTGAAGTCCCCAGGTCTGCAGTGACTTGAGAAGGCCACTAGAAGAAATGGGACTGCCAGCAACTTAAAAATCTGTAAGATGGGGATGAGTGTGTTCCACATCATTTCTCTGCATTAGTGCTAACATGTGTCTCCATGCTTTGTGTCTCCATGCTTTGTGGATTAAAAGGGAGTCATAAAGAAAGCAGGAATCACCACTGCAGCAATAGCATTGGTGACAGAACTGCTTGGTGTCTTGTCTGAGAGCTTTCAAAGTGATCATAGCCAAGACTGAGAGGAAGGGCAGTGCCAGGGTCAGCCCAACCTTCTTCAACACTGAGTTAGTACTAACCAAGTTGATTAAATCTGCAAATTATAACAGAGGTAATTATCACTTTGCTTTAAGAAAATGAAATATTCCAATCTATTTTAATCTCATCTGCTCCATGCCTGTGGGGTATTAAGAGAAGCCTGCTCAAGATGTATTAATGATTCTCAGAGTGTTTCTGGAGGATTTCTATGTTGTGGGCTGATATATCTCTGGTACCCCTTGCCATTGCCTATGGGGTACCATGGGATTCAGAACCCAAGCATCTTTTCTTCCTAATTCATCCTTCATCTCTAAGACAATATCTCAGAATCATGCTCTGATTTTAGTTCCAGTTTCAGGGGAAAAAAACAGTAGCACCTTGCCTTAACCAGAAACTCCTTGAGTACAGCACAATGCCAAGCCAGACGCCACCAAATCTACCATTGAATTTCTGCTGGCTACTCAGAAGATCCTCTTGGCCTGCTCAGTAAGAAGGGCACTTCCTGAGTTGGAGGGAGACTGAGTCAGGCACTTGCCAAAAGCCCTCCCTCCAATCTCACAAAATAAAAGTAGAAGAAGGGTCTTGGCACACAGCAAGAGCTCTGAGATGATTTGGGTTTTCCTATGGCTCCAATCTGGGGAGCCAGCCATCTTGGCTCCTGGAAGGATATGTTGAGCATTCAGATTATGGCACTAACTTAGGGGCTGAAAGAGAATGGATTTCAGAAACATTGCCTTCAGGTGGTGGTCATCCTAAAAATGCTAATATTGGTCTCCAGATTACCAATTCGTCAGCTATGTGATCTGGTCCTAGTTATTTGACTTGGCTTAGGCTTGAGTCCCTCATTCTCAAAACATGTTATAGTAGTAACTCCCTTGTAGAGTAGCTTCAGGGATGAGCCAGAACCCTGTATCCACTCATTACTCAATGAGGGCCTTTCTTTTCCTTTCCGGATGGAATGCAGTACATACTCAGCCCTTCTAATGAGGATTCTCAACTATGTCAACTGTAGTATCAACTGTTTCATCCAAGACTGTAATGGAGGAGAGAGGCTGGTTGGGGCATGGCAAAGACCCTCACAGGAGCCTTCGTGGAAGAAGGAAGCGTGCCAAGAAATGGCTAAATATCCCATTTTACCTGTCTGTTTCTGCAGACACCCCCTGGAAGCCTCGCCTGGCTTGTGCCTCTCCTGGCTATCACAGCACATTGAGTCCCTCTCCTACAAGGCCAAAACTCCTCCTGACAGCACCGGACACATCCCCAAGCCCCATCCCACAGGCTCCATTAAGCAGACCCTGGCAGTCTAGATGGCTCATGGCAGATGGTGCCATGCGGACTAATCAAGAAGGCAGACAAGAAAATCCTACCCCCTCTTCCATTTGCCAGGAAAAGAGATTGTTTGGATTTTAATCATAGCCACAGCTAAGAGCCAATACGCAGCCTCCTCCAGCCCAAAGATAAATTTTCCACTCTCAACATTTAATTCTTCCTCAAAAAACAGACCCCTACCAGAGAGATTGCTCCTTAGAGAGGGGCTTCTTCATCCACCAATATAATTTTTTTCTGATTTAACACTATGACAGAAATAAAATACTGTTTGGATATGGTGGCACTCACACACTGACTCACTCTGCAAGAAATGTTTTCATTCCTCCATAAGTTACATCTAGCTCACCGGTATATTGATCCCAGGCAAAGATGAATGCAGAATCCCATGATCCTCTGGGAGAAAAGTGACATTTTCTTTAAATATATATCCACAGAACAACTGTTTCTAAATCTCCATGAAGCAGGTCACCAGGGCAGCACACCATTGATTTCACATCCACCGGTTTCTTAGAAAGAACACTGAACATTTTCTCAATAATTCAGCCTCTAGCAGACCTGACATCTTCTTGGGGCACACTGTCTCTGGCCTCACCTATGTTAAGGGTCAGGGATCAGAGAAGAACTAGATGCAAAATGACAGACCTTCTGCCCCCAATCAGTTTGAGGTCACTATGCTTTGTGGTGGTTTTAATAAGATGCCCCCTCTAAAAAGTCTCAGGCATTTAAAAATTTGGTCCCCAATTGGTGGCTGTTTGGGGAGAGTTAGAAGGTATAGCCTTGTAGGAAGCGGTGTCATTGGTGTAGGGTTAGGTTTCAAAAGCCCGCTATCATCCCCAGTGTGTTCTCTTGACTTCCTGCTTTACTCTAGTATCATGGCTGCCTACCTGCTGTCATGCTCCCTGCCATTTTGGTATGGACTGCTATCCCTCTGGAACTATAAGCCCCAGGTAAATCCTTCCTTTAGTAAGTTGCATTGCTCATGGCATTTTTTTTCTCAGAAACAGAAAACTAACTAGTACCTGCTTCGTCTTCATTTTTAATTTGACTGGATTCAGGATCACCTAAGAGACATACCTCTGGGTTTATCTGTGAAGGAGTTTGTAGACGGGGTTAATTGAGAGATAAGACATGGGTTGGGGTACCGGGCTGAGTAAAAGGGAAAGAGTAAGTGGGGTTCGGCATTCATCTCTCTCTGCTTCCTCACTACAGCACCTGTCTCACACTACGGCTACCGTGACTTCCTCACATGCTGGGCAATACCCTCTCGAGTTGTAAGCTAACACAGACCCTTCCTCTCTTAAGGGTGTCTTATCAGTCTCAATTCTACCCACTGGTCTGAAAAAGCAAAAGTATAACTTATCCATGCAACAGCAATGAGAAATGTAACTGATGCAGAGAGAAGCCTAGCAAAGACTCATAGCCACACACTTTTTTGCAGAATTAAATAGGCTAAAAAACAGTGGAGGACAGTTAAGCACAGTGATCCAGGTTTTGAGTCTGCACACTACTGCTTATCTAATGGGTGACCTGAAATGAGAGTCTTCCATTGCTGTGTCCTCCAAGGTGGCACAGTCATGAGAATTCTTACCTTACAAAATTGTCTTCAGGATTAAATTAAAGAGTATACATAATTTAATAGATTACTGTCATGGTGCCTGGCACAAAGGAATAGTTTGGAAATCAGTGATAGTAATAACTGTAGTGGCCATGCCAATGTACCCCTAAGGTCCTCCATTAAGTTACATCTAGTTCAAGGTGAGAATAAACAGAATACAGTAACTACAACACCCCTGACTTTAGAGATCTGTGACATAGTCTGTTTGGGAGAACGTTTTATAAACACAAATTTGTTTACCTTCCTTTAGCTATTATCAGAGGTTATTGGTGTCCATATAGAGCTCTACCAAACAGGACTAAGAACTCTGATCACTAGGCCTACTGGTACCCATACCAGAATATCAGACCAGTAGTCTGGCAGGGAGGGACACAATTCTAAGAAGGGAAAGCAACATACAATAATATTGTCCATTTTTTTTAGAATAGGTCTCACTGTGCAGCCCAGACTGACCAGCCTGTAACTCATATAGCTCAGACTAAACTAAAACTGTTGATCCTTCTGCTTTACCTTCCAAGTTCTGAGACTACCACGAAGCCCAGTTAGCAACACCTTCAAAGTGACAATCTCTCTCTGTTCATCCCTGGGATGGGTTTGGGAAGGATCATGTGAGCAGTCACGTAATGGCACACAGGTAAAGCCATGAAACATGTGACAATGTACAGATTAACAAAAATGGGCTGAGTTTAAGTGTAAGAACTAGTCAGTAGTTAGCCTGAACTAATGGCCAAGCAGTTTTAATTAATATAAGCCTCTGTGTGTTTACTTGGGTCTGATGGCTGCAGAGTGGGCAGGACACAAAAAAACTTCAACTACACAGTCAGGCCACAAAGACAGGATAAGCAAAGTTGTAAAGGGTAATGAGTTACTGGGATGTAAATAGTCTCATTTCTATCAGCTGGTCTGAAAAACCAAAGTTATAATTTATTCATGAACACAGGTCTGGGCAGGTGGAAAGAGAAGGTGAAAGGCCCATAGCCCAGGCAGAGGTCCAAGGTCTTTGCTTCCTGGTAAACGCTGTGATCACAGACAGGGAATTTGGATCTGAGTCATAAAGTAAAAAGGAACACATGAGCACTCTCTCTAAAACTCAGACTCCCTAACTCCATCCATGCCTCAATTCCTTTTCAATTTGTTCCTTGATTTATTCCCTCAACATAATAGACTGTCCTTCATGCACAGAGATGACCCTGATGACTCACAGAGCAACATGAGTTATTTTCTCCAGTCTCCAGCAGTGGTCACGAATTCGCACTTATCCAGCCTACATCTGTTTTCACAAAATGGCTGGCTAGGGTAAAAGTGCATTGATCAGCCTTGGAATGCAGCAAAGCTAAGCAGTCCACACGCAGATAAAATAAATATATGCCCTCTCCCATGCTCAGAATGCCTAGACATCAAGCCAAATGAGTTGATAGGACATCATGAGCACCGTGAAGGCTGTACAGTCTGAAGCTGGAAGGCCATGCCCAAGTATCAACTATGCAAGTCCTTAGCAATGCAACTGTAGTTGATTCTTGAGTGGGTTTCTAGGGCTCAGAGTCTACAAAATGCAGAAAATTATACCTGCCTCCCATGAGTCTTATTATGGTAATTCTAAGATCATGTAAGAAAAGCATACCCAACAAAGCTACAAAGTTATGTATAGCAAATATTATTTATTAGAAATCAATTGATATCTTCATTATTATAAGTATTAAAATTATTACTGCTAATTACCTGCAGATCCCAAAACCAAAAGCTGATGAAAGATGAGGTTCTGTCTTTTGAAACAGAGTGTGCTTAGTAAAAGCCTCCCAAGTCAAGTCCGTGGATGGGGGTGCATCACTGTCACTGAACATGGTATTCCCAATGCCATCCAACCCAAACAGCCCAGCCACCAGGTAATGCCAATGCTTGACACTCTTTCCCCACCCAATCATTACCAGCACTCCGCCACCTGGACAGAGTCTTCAATTCCGAACTTACAATTCCCGAAGACTCAGCGTCTGGAAGAGTTGCCAGGAGAGTGTGGTGAGCCGGTTACTCGACAAGTTTCTGCAAAAATCAACAAATAAAGAGGTAGTTAAAGGGCAGATCCAGCATCAGGAAGGCCCTCAATGGAGGACTTGGTTGTCTGGAGGCAGGCTTTGGTGTGCTTCCTTTCCTTCACCCTATTTTACTAAAGATATGTCTGCTAATAGTTGAGACCATGGGGCAGGGGTGAAGGGGATGCTGAAGCCTTTTCAAGGGTAAGGTTTTACCCATCTAAGGAACAATACGGTTCTCTTGGTTACTCCTCGTGCTGCCCTTTAATAAAAGCTTGGGGAGCCTGTTTGAAGCAAGCTCCTCTAGACAATAGTTCTAGGGATAACCAAGCCCACAGCATCTTTTACATCCACACAGGCAGGAAGTCTTCAGGTTCCTTATAAATTCTTCTCACTCACCCCTCCCCAAGAACACATGCCCATTCCAGAGATCAAGACATCAGCCTTTGTTCACACATCTCTTCTCCTAATGGCTATTTAATTGTTCTCATTAGGATGTACAGGGGAAGGGAGCAGCCATTAGTCTTCTGAATAAAAGAAGAAACACGCCCACGGTTATTACTTTGCCAGGCTCAACAAACAACTTTTGATGTGATAACAGCCCTTAGGCACTGGGAGAAACCAAGTGGCAACCCAGGAACGATGCACTCATTTGCCGATGGGAATGGACGGCAGTGCTGGTTCCATTTAGATAAATATCCATCCATACACAAATGAACATGTGTATATTTGTATCTATTAAACACGTAGGTAACAATGCAAACACAGACTTTTGTTTACACGCATGCGTGCACACACACACACACACACACACACACACACACACACACACACACGCTTCCATGTGTACTTATATTTAGGTGACTTCTGTAGCAAGTAGAAGAGTCAGATACAGGCTATGCTGAGGTCTGACGAGCATGATGGAACCTTGTCTTCACATTACAAATGAATAAGCGGAAAGACTCGTCTAAACAAAATGACAAGGGTAATTGGGAGTGGGGCTACTTTACTTGGGTGCTTGGAGAAGAACCTTCTGAATAGTTAGCATGACACCTGGGAAAAGAAAGAATGATAATGAGCTGAGAGCCAGGAAGAAGCCCCACCAGAAACGGAGTTACAGAGACTAAGGATAAGTAGGAGAGGGATTCGTGCCACATTTTCAGACCTTGGGAGGAGACTGGCATTACTCCAAAGAGCAACAGGAAGCATTGGGTGACTCTTAGTGGCGATGTATCATAAACTAAACACCACTTTTTTCAATGGAAGACCAAGACTGAAAGTTGACAGGATAGTGAGGGGACCTTACCTAGCTTCTAAGCAAGAAAAAACAACAACAAAAAAGGAGAGATGGGTTCAAGATTAGTGCTGGAGGTAATGCCACCAGAACCTGCAGCTAGCTCTGAGAAAAGAGGAGAGTGAATTGAGGAGTGATGGGTGTTGTGGTCAGAATATGGAATGGCCTCCAAAGATACGTATTTTGAATGTTTCTTCTCCGTCTGGTGGCCTTATTTTGAGAAGTCATGAAAACATTAGGTGGTGGGACCCACCTAGCGGAGGTAGATCACTAGAGATGAGTCCTTGGAAATATATTACCTCCAGGCCCTTCTTGTAGTACTGTCTGCCTCCTGTCTATCAAGAAGTCAACAGCCTTCTACACACCACCATGATGTGATGCTTGAGGACACGAGACCAACAAACCATCAGCCGAAATATTCTTCCCTAAATTTTTTTTTTTTTTTTTTTTTTTATTTTTTGGTTTTTCAAGACAGGGTTTCTCTGTGCAGCTTTGCGCCTTTCCTGGGACTCACTTGGTAGCCCAGGCTGGCCTCGAACTCACAGAGATCCGCCTGGCTCTGCCTCCCGAGTGCTGGGATTAAAGGCGTGCGCCACCACCGCCCGGCCAAAAGCTACCAACTTCCGGTGGTGGCACACGCCTTTTTTTTTTTTTTTTTTTTTTTTTTTTTTTTTCGAGACAGGGTTTCTCTGTGTAGCTTTGCGCCTCGAACTCACAGAGATCCGCTTGGCTCTGCCTCCCGAGTGCTGGGATTAAAGGCCCTAAATTTTTATGTCAAGTCTTTTGTCACACAACCAAGACTAATATACTAGTGACTAATGAGGCATTTAGTAAGATGAGGAAGCCTACTAACAGATCACATTTGAGCAGTGGGGCCAAAATGGTCCTCTCAGATCAACTAACAGAGGAGAGAAAGTCGAGAGAAGGTAATGACAGATGGATATGTTATATGTTATTCATATGTGATATGCATGTATGAAAATGTCACAATAAACCCATCATTTATACAAGTAATATCTAGCTATTAATAAAAGTTAATGTATTAACAGAAGAGCTCCCCATTTCTTGTGAACATTAAGCTTGAGATGCCTGTTAGACACCCAGAGAGTGAAATCAAATAGTCTATTGGAGAGATGCATTTATACTGAGACCTATGGAATTGAGAATGTGCTCATCAGGAAACAAGAACAGATATTCCAACGTAAGAACAGTTTAGAAATAGGGCATCCCATTTTTCATTAGATGCAGCTTATTTGTGATAAGATGATTGGATCCTACACTGTCCTAAACCAGCTAACTTTCTAAGACAGTTTATAACTCTAAGGGTACAGGGGACCGCTGTAGAAAGGAAAGAGACCACATGCAGGTAGCTTCAAAGTCTGCTGCTCTGTTCTCTTCCCTGTGTTTATTGTTGTCTCTAAGGACCTTTAACCCACAAAGAGCTCTCCAGGATGACCCCATGGGCCCAAGCAGTCCCACACCTCTACAGGGTTGGGGGTTCTGGTGTGATACCACATGTTCATAAAGAGCCATCTTGAGCCATTCATTGTGGTCCGCTTCACAAAGCCCCTGTGACTTATTCCTACAAACTTCTACCATTACCCACCTACGAGAAGAACTGGGGTTCCACAGGAACTGTACCGAGATCATTTAAGGTAGCCCCCAGGGCAAGCTCCCCAAAGCAAACACTCGTGCTCAGAGGAGCACAATAGATCTTGAAAATTCCCACAGAGTCACTGCCCAAACATAACCAGGAGCCTTGGAGCTCACAAGTTGGGACCAAAGGCCACAGGTCTCTGGGTCTTCATTGCCGATAGCCGGGGTGATGCTGTAACAAATCTGAGTGCTTGGACCACCCAGGTAGAAGTCGTTTTACTGGCTCTGTTGTTCCTGTTTGCTGTCTACACACAACAGCATCCTTGGGAGTAAACCTTGAACAATGGGGACTGAGGAGATAGTTCTGTCAGTAAAATGTTTGCCGTGTAAGCATGAGGACCTGAGAGGGAGTCCCAGAATACACATAAAAAGTCAGGCATGGCAGAACAAGCTTGTAAACCAAGCACTGGGGAGGTAGAAATAGGTGGATCCCCAGCGACCGCCAGCCAGCTAGACTCTCCTAATCATAGAACTCCAGATTCCAATAAGAGATTGTATCCAAAAATAAAAACAAAAACAACAGTATATATGGCTCCTAGGAAATGGCACCCAAGGCTGACCTCTGATATTACGTATATGTCTACACATGTATACACACACACACACACACACACACACACACACACACACACACACACACACACACTTAAACTATTCCTAAACTTCCAAATTCGTGAGGGAATCCTGGCAGAAATTTGGAAAGATTCCCAGGCTGCACCTTTAGTTCCCTGGTTTTCTTCAGTGCTTCATTGGACAAAAACCATGCTTCAACAAGCTGAGCACTGGCAGCCTGCAGGGACCTCGTGCTCACTGAGCCTGGAGGAGCATGCTCCTGATAAAGCACACCTCTGGTAGAAGGAGGCTACTGTTAGGAACAAGCCATCCTAGAGGCAGGACTGGCCCAGGTACACCGGGCAGCCTGGCTCCTTTCCGAGAAAGGAACAGGCAGCGAGCCTTCCAGGAGTTCTGGGGAGCCCCAGGCAGAAAGCAGGCTGCCAGCCACGTCCTCTTACAAAGGTCATGCTTTGCTACATCAGGCAGAAATGTCAAGAGAAAATTGGATTCTGAAAGAAAGAAAATCATAGGCACTCTGGGCAAATAAAGACTAAGAAATAGCATTATCCCCTCCTTATTACAAGGGAATGGCGGCTGGGGGCCTGGGACACTTAGTAAGGAGGAATGAGCTTTTGTTCTTCCACAGGGGTGCAGCTTCATCTCCAGCCCACCCACTCTGTCCGCATACACATATACACCCTCACATACATTTCCAGACACAAGGACACTGCTGCAAAAGTCCCAGGAAATGTGCAGTGTGTATAACCTGTGCAGCTGTACCCAGTGCACTGCCCTAGACACACACTAGAAGTACCCAGGTCTAGAGAGCAACATACACTCCACAAACACAAGCAGGGTATGCTTCTGGCCACCCTGTCCTCTTGGGCATTTATACATTCCCTTGAAACAGGAGAGATGGGAAAACTGAGGTCCGGGGTTTTGATGGACATTAGCATCCAGATGGGCAGAACTCGCTGGCCCAGTTTTCCTTCCTGCTGACACCTCACCTGTCCCCATCTGTCAGCAGTTATTGATGGTCTGGTTAGGCTGCTCATCAGACAAGAGTGTAATTAAGAGTCACCCTGCCTCGGAGCCCCATGCAGCCTCCTCCTGGTGCCTCGTACCTAGCACATCCATTGTCACCTGCCTCTGGCTTTTGCTTGGGTCAATGACCAGCATCCAAGCCATCTGACCATCAAATCAGTTTGGAGAGTGAGATTTTTGTGAGATGAGGCATCAAACACTTTCCCAAATCCTCTCTCTCTCTCTCTCTCTCTCTCTCTCTCTCTCTCTCTCTCTCTCTCATTTGAGACTCCCAAATAAAGCCATTAATTTGGTCCCGCACAACTGCCTCCCTCCCAGTCAGACTCTGGGGTCCAGAGGTAATAAACAGTAATGACAGAAGCTTTGAAAGCAAAGAGATCCAACACACATATGGCCGCACTCTGGGCCCAGTGGAGAGATGGGACTGAGATGGCCCTCCCTGCATTAACTAAGCAGGAAACAGGGATCCTCTGAGGCAATCTGCCTCTCTGTCTGGTAGACAGGCCCCCAGGTGAAGCAGCCTATGGGACTTCCTAAGGGAAGCACCCATCTTTATTTAGCAGAAGTGGAATCCTCTATCACCCTCTAGTCTGAGCCTGTTACCCTATGAGAGGGTCAGCAAGATGAACCCTGCCACCAGAAGAAACCAAGTAGAGGAGCTCTTCTGTGTGGCCCTTAATACTTGGGCACTGAGACTTGAAAGGGAGACAGTAAGATCCATCAACAGAGGTCCTGAAGACAGAGGCCTGTGGATTTCCCGGACTAAGAGCAGGACTGACTTTTAGGAGCAGCACTTCTACTGACAGAAGCAGACTCAGTGGGCAATATGTCTTCCTATTCCATTGTGTCAGGGGTAGCTGAGGAAACCACCTGACTTCCTTGTGCTATTAAACCATTCTGCTCCACCCATGCACCCACTCACCCAGCCAACCACTCACCCCCTTACACATTCACGTCAACTTCACAGACCCGTCTGTCAGCTGGCTCCCGTTCCAACTTCTAAATGGTCGCCCCACCTCTGCATCATCTCAGCCCCTTTAGCTCAGGTTTGGACTTCTATCATCATGGGCTGAAATGGTGCCTTCCCCACAAATGTCCATGTCGGAATCCTAAGGATGTTAATGCTCTTAGAGACCTGTACATTGGGATCTGTAAAGAGGTGATTAAGATTACAGGAGGTCATTAGGCTTGACTGATGTCTTTCTAAGAAAAGGTGAAGTACATGGACATAGACACACTCGGAGGCAAGACCATGGAGAGATACAGGGAGAACATAGCCACCAACAAACTAAAAAGAGAGGCCTCAAAAGAAATTAAACCTGGCAAGACCCTCCATCTTGGACCCTGAGTATCCAGAACTGTGAAGAAATAAATGTCTATTGTTGAAGCCACCTGAACTATAGTGTCGTGTCACGGTAGGCCTAGAAAATGAATACACCTGTCCTCAGCCCTTTCATTCGACAACCAATTTGAATGCCCCACTATAGTCTGGGAAGGACTCCAAGCCACGGTTTTCTGTCATCCCTCGCCCTCCATATGCAGGATCACACTGAGGAACCAGTCTCCCAGACAAGTTCCAGCTGCTGATACCCAATCTTCTATTGGTCCATTTGTTAATCCCCTAGGTATAGCCCAGCCTCCCCCTGCCAAAGATTAGTGAGATAGAAAAACAGAGAAGCAGAAAGATGTTCAGCTTGCAGCCCGAAGACAAATTCCACTGTTGCTGGATTTTCCTGGAGGATTCATTCTGCAGCTACTGAAGGGCATTTCCTCCATGCATCACACGTTTTCTGTGCACTCAGCACTGCTACCCAGAACCCCCCTCCCAATCCCACGGCTCCTGGGCTGCAGCTTGCCAGTCGGAAACATCACAAGGCAAACCTTAGTTACTTCTTGCACAGAGGCAGTTTTTGAAGGGTACACCTCTCCCTTCCTTAAGCTCTAACACCTTCCCTACCATCTGTCTGCCCTCTTCGTCTCAGTATCTTTTTCCCACCACATGAAAGAGAGCTACTTGGTCTTCGGCTTAATCCGTGTGAGCTGCTATACTACAATATCACAGGCTAGGGATCAGAGGGACGGCTCCGTCAATAAAGCGCTCCCTGTGCAAGCACGAGGACCTGAGTTCGATCCCCAGAATCGTGTAAAAAAGCTGGGCCTCGTTAGACACACTTGTCATACCAGCACCGGGGAGGAAGACACAAGTGGATCCCTGGAGCTCACTGGCCAGCAAGGCCAATGTAAAATCCAGGCTCAAAAAATAAACAAGGCTCCTGAGACTGCCCTCTAGCCTCTACATACATATATGCATACATATACATACATGCACACATGAACCATGCATACACAAATATGCAAATGCCCACATACAAACCATAGACTAGGGGTTCACCAAGCGGAGAAACCTGTTTGTCATAGTTCTGTGCATTCTTGGGGTATCAAGGGTCCAAGGGCAAACAGATGAGTGGCAGCTTGTGGCGGCTGCTTCATCATAGGCTCTTCTAAGCTCCCATGCCAGAAAGGATGAAGAGTCTCACTCGGGTTTCCTTTATTAGGACATTCATCGCATTCCCGAAGGTGTCCCTCTTAATACCATCCCGCCGGAGATGAGGAGCTCAACAAACGAATCTGTGGACCACCAACATTCAGACCACAGCATCCACCTCCCCTGACACACCACACTGGAATTCCTTCAAAATGACTGAGAGCACAGGAGGAAATGTCAAATAAGGAGAATCCCCTACTGTAGCACCAGCCATATATAGGGTTTCCTGAGAAGAAAAAGAAAATCATGGGCGAAAGATGGGGCTGACATTCTACTGACCACTTGCTCAAGAACCGGGAGTTCACACCCTGTGTGGTCTTGACTCTGTGACTTCTATATGCTGAGGGGGGAGGGGTGCCTCATCACCAGAACCTAACGGCAGCACTGAGGGAACCCCACATTCCATCCCCTCAAAATCCAGAGACCATGACAAGAAAATAGGGGCTGGTGCCCAAGCTTCCTCTTGAAGGCCAAAGAAATATTTTTCTACATCGCTGATGTATTTGCTTTTCCCTCAATTAAATTGTTGTAAAAAGGGGTGGGGGTTAAAGTCATCTGAGCCATTTTTATTCAGCTAAATTACACTGGATGGCTCATTTAATGAACTTTAATGAAGCCAAAATGCTTTCTCTAATCAAATCTCAAGTGACGTGCGTGGAGTCTTGACCTTCCATCAGGAGACTGGAGGTAACTTTCTCAAAATTGCCCTCTGCCGGCTAGGTCAGGGTTTCCAAGGGTGGGTTCCTGAGAACCTAAGCATGTAGTACATTCACCAGTGGTATGGGAGAGTGGGATCATATTATTTGACAAAATCAAAAAGGCTTATTTACTACAGAATTTCTCAGGATCTTAACCAGACGTATCTGGCTTACTGGGTCTCTCAAACTTATTGGACCACAGACCCTTCTCTATAGCACACCCATTAAAAAGCAACACCCTTTTGATATACTTAGAGAAGGCAGTCCCAGACCGAGACTCAGCAAGCCCCAGCCAGGAGGCTGGCAGTCTATTTTTGCAGTTTTATTGGAAAGCGGCCATTCCTGCTTGTCTTTGTGTTGCCTATGGCCATATTCTAAGCAGGATAATAGCCTTCCAAAGATACCCACATCCAGAATCTGTGATACACGCTGTTCACTTCCAAACAAAGGGGACTTTGTGGAGGTGGTGAAGGGAACACTGGGAAGTTACCCTAAGTTACTTTGTTGTCCAAATGTAACCAAAATAGATCTTAAAAGCATACACAAGACCTGTGCAAGCTTAAACCACACAAAATTCCAGAAGAGCATGGGAAATAGTCACTGAGTCCCAGACAGCCCTAGGGGACTATTGCTAAATGGTAGCTGCTAGGAGAGGATCATTAGTTTTTTTGTTTTTTTTTTTTTAAGGGTGGAACACATTTCAGTGGATGGACACACACCTAGGAATAGATAGCCAGCACTACTGGACTGAATGGGTTTTTAAAAGAAAAGGAGAGTACAAAGTTGGGTGGGTATGGAATGAGGGTTGTATCTGGGAGGAATTTGGAGAGGTGGTGAATGTGATCAAAATGTATGAAACTCTCAAAGGATTAATAAAATATGCATTTTAAGTGGAAGCAGAAAGCAGCCAAGGAAGCAAGGCACAGGGGGATAAGATGGTGACTTTGAAGACGAGGGATGAGCTGTGAGTCAAGCAATGTATATGGCCATTAGAAACTGCAAACATCAAGGAACAGATTCTCCCAAGGGTGTCCAGGGAGGAGCATGGACCTACTAACACATTAATTCTAGACTGTGGAGACTCACTGCAGGCTTCTAAATCACAGAAGTGTAAGATACTATATTTACATTGCCTTACATCACCAGCTGTTTTAATTTGTTATGGCAGCAACAGATAACTGATACAGGTTACATCCACATTAGCACAGAGGATTCAAACAGATACAACAAAAGCCCCTAAGTACAAAATTCTAGCATAACAACTTCTATCCTGGGCTGGAATTTTCTCCTTTTCTATCTTTTTCTTTCATCCCCTTCCTGCTTGCTTTTCGTGTGTGTGTGTGTGTGTGTGTGTGTGTGTGTGTGTGTGTGTGTGTGTACATATGTGTATAGGTGTGCTTGCACAGGTATGTCCATGTTTGTGGAGATAACCTCAAGTATTTCTCACCGTGGATTGTTTATCTTTCATTTGAGACATGGTCTCTCTGGCCTGGAACTGGACAAGTAGGGTAGGCTGCCTGTCCAGAAATTCCCAGAGATCCTCCTTCCTTGGCCTCCTCAGCACTGGGATTAAACCATGAATTACCTGTCTGGTTTGGGGGTTTTTGGAGTTGAAATCAGGTCCTTGTACCTACAAGGAAGGTACTTTACCAACTGAACTATATTTTCAGCTCTTGGTTATTTGGTTGGTTAGTTGGTTGGCTGGTGGGTGGGTGGGTGGGTGGGTTTGGAGACAAGTGCCTCACTATATATACCAGGTTGGCCTTGAACTCTCAATCTTCCTGACTTAGGCTCCCAAGTACTGCTATTAAAGGTATACACTATCACATTAGTCTAGACTGGCACTTTTTTATGCCATTTGAAATTTTATATTAATGTGGTTTTAAATGGTAGAAAGAACTGTTAATATATTGAAAATATCATCAATTTAACCAATAATCAGTATCAAAAACCACCATTAAGATATTTTTTCATTCTTATATTGTTATGTTTTTGTAGTGAGTCTTTGAAATCCATGTGTATTTGACATTCAAAATGCATATCAATTTGGACTGGCCACCCTGTAAGTGCTCAGCGGTCACAGATGTCCAAGGCAGAATTCTACACCATCTGTGAAACTCAGTTGTTGACTGAAGTCCTCGGTGGAGAGATGCCGTCAACAGCTGGAAAAGTGTAATCACAAGCTCACAAAGTCAAGCCGGGACAACACTGTCCCCAAATCCAGCTGTCATGAAGTTTGTTTTATAGAGGAAAGTCCTCCTGTTGCCCAGTACCACCTCACTGAGTGGTTTCTAGCATCCCCACAGGCTAGAGAAGCTCAAGGCAGGAAGCGCAGGACCAGGACTTGCACATGCTGAGGAGTGTGGGGTAGGACCCTGGCTGCATACCCAGGAGACCAGCTGGGAACCGAAAGCTGGACTCTTCCAGAAGGCATAGCCCACTTGGTTTAGTGTGAAATCTACCTTATATTTAATTCATATATGTCTATGAGAGGACTTCAACCTCTTGTTCCTTCTCATGGCCCATCTCTCTCCATCCTTTGTCTCCACCCATCCCTAGCCCTGAAAACTAACGATGAACAGACTGGTACCCCCATGCTATCTGTCCCTGACAGCACCCTGCCCCTCCTCCAGCACACCGCTGCACCCCATGCTTCCTGCCCCCTTCCCATCTTTGTTCCTCATCCTACAGGCCCGTGTCTGTGGCCTTCCCCCAAGACAGCTTGTGTCTGCCAGTCTGCCATCCTCTCTGCCTCCTCTTTCCCCTGACTGAATTTTGAACAGGCCCTGTCCACTGCCCACATCTCAGACTGTCAGCTTTGAATATCAGCTGTGTGTATACTGCCACCCCCATCACACTGTTTTCATCGGAAGCCAAGAACCATTTTCTCTGCATCTTACCCCCTTTCTAGTTACCAGAGCCCAGTGAGTGCTCAATGAAAGTCTCTCCATCTTCATGTGAAGAGATGAATTTCCGAGGGCACTGGGGAGGACCAAGGAACAAAGACAATCCCAGCTGCAGCACATGTGGCTTCTGCTTCTCCCCAATTCCCTCTCTCACCTACCTGAGACCTCCACCTCAATCTCCACTGCTGGGAATTCTTACCGAAGCTCAGACTCTCCTGGGGGGGGGGGGGAGCGGTGAGGAGGAGTCCTTTCCCTCCCTTTGTACACACACACACACACACACACACACACACACACACTCACGAGTACAGCACATAAACACACTGCACACATTCAAATACCGCATGCGTGTACCACACACCACAAACACAAACACACCTACATTCACAGGCAGGTTTGCAGTTGCGTGGATGTGAACACTCACCCTCACTCACTCTCAGTCCAGCCCCACCCAAAACAGATGAACCACTCTTCTGAGAAGGATGAAGGAGCACGTCCTCTTTACCCTTCCCTGCCTCTGGCATCCACAAGAGGGTCTTTCTTTCTGATCAGGGGACTCAAGGACAACCTTGACCTGGCTGGCAATCCACACCTCTCAGCCTTCCGTTCCAAGTTGCCTGTATGACTTCAGCCTGGCCAGAATATCGAGGGGACAGCCCAGCAGGACCAGGGCTGAGCCCACTGGCCAGGGTGTTCCCTTGGGGTAAGAATGCTTTTCTGTGTGGACTCAGACGGAGAGTGGAAGGGTACACTCGGAAGGCCAAGACCCAGCCCGTGCAGACCTCTTTTCCCTATGACTGGACACACTGGTGTTGGAGCCCGGACACAAGAGAGGAAGATAATGAAGACCCTAGTGGTTAGGAAAATGTTCCAAGATAATCCAGCCAAGGGGAACTAAAGTGAGGGTCAGGAAGTGCCCCACCTCCTGATACCCACATCAAGGCAGTTGAAAGAGTCCTCCCCTCTCAGCTGAGTTCGTTTCTGGTCCAGTGTGTGAGGAAGGAGTAGGTCGATCAGGTACTTCAGTCCTGTGTGCTAGTCCTTGCTCTGCTGTTCCCATTCCCTGGATCCACATAATGTATGCGATCTCTGGATCTCTTGGTACCTCAGTTTGCTTCCCTGTAAATGAGGGTGGGGATAATAGGCCTGTCCCCACCGGAGTTCTGAGACATGACCCAAGTATGGGAGTGGAAAGCAGCCATCACAAGGCCTATCCTCTGTTCCTTTCTTCATGGCATACCCTCCCCCTTAGTTAGAAGATTCATCTCTAGTTATCAGGCCCAAGCCCAATAAACAAATACCGCGCAGACGCGGCCCAGGCCATGACCCTCCACATACACACATCATCTAATGTAGTAAAAAACACATAAGTTCATAAAATAATATGAAAAGCACTTTAATGAGGCAGCAGTTAGCTTGCCTGCTTCTCCAAGAGGTGCCTGGCAGCGTTTCAATACCATAGCCCCCTGAGCCTGTGGGTGGAGTCCGGAGACCCCTAGCCTACATCCCTGCCCTGTGTAATGCAGAGAAAGGGCATTCCGTACAGCTTTGTCTCCTCATACTGTCTACCTCATCGTATCAGACCAGAGTGCTCCTGGAGCTATTCTGGGGGCTTCTGCTCCTTCCGAGTTTCTTTTCAAATTAACCAAAAGCTAATTGACGCGAAGCACGTGGGCTCTCTGGAACCCCAGGGAGGCGCGCTGCCGGGCAAGCACTAGACTGAGGCTCTCAGCCAGGGCTGCCCACGTGGTGCATATGCTGGGCAGTCAAGGCCCTAGCCCTAAAGCAGCTCCGCGGGATCCATGACGTGCGTTCATTTTTTTTTTTTTTTTTAACTCAAAAGCTGTCGTGACTAGAACAAAACAAAGATATGGTCAGCAGTGCCTCTGAAGGAAAGATCAAGAAATCCTACACAGCCAAAGGAGGGAACTCTCTCTGGAGGGAGGAAGGGAGCCAAGGTCCTGCGGGCCACGCCCCAGGCTGGGGAGGAGCTGCGCAAGAGGAAACTGTTGCCCTTGGAAACCTGAGCCCTGAGAACTGTGTGGGACCGACCTGGCAGGAGCACACTGCACTTCAGGTGGAGAAGCTATTCCTTTTAGCAGGGCCAGCCACCTGCCCTCTTTCTCGTGTCCACCTTTGAGTTTAAAGGAAAATCTACCACTGTCTTGAAATTGTGAGCACAAAGCTGCTTGGGGCTTTGGTCTTAGGATCTGATTCTCCAGCATTGCATGTAAGTTCTCCTTCAAGATGAGAACCTGGAGAGAACACAGGATGGGGGTGGGGGTGGGGTTAGAGAAGACCCTAGAAGGTTTCTCACAGAGGCTAACAGAAGCACCCAGAGGCTAGTAAGAACGCATCACTCTCAGGGAGTCTCTGAATACGTAGGATGGGAGGAAATTTGCATTTCTAAGAGGTTCCTGGAATGTTGTTGATGTCCCTGTTTTAGAACCACACTTAGAGAATCACTGATCTGGTGGTCCCCACCCCACCCCCACCCCCAGAGTTGACTGGAACTCCAATCAAGTCCACACCCTCAAAAGCTGAGAGATCATACTGGGCTGCTGGAGAATACACCTCCTGGGACATGTGTCCAGATATAAAGAGATCCCTGTTGGGATCCAAAGACTACCTGCACAGGCTTCTAGGAGCAAAGGCCATCGTTAATAACTGGAAAGGGGATTTGGGGTACCCCATCTGAAAGTTGGAGGAGGATGCCTGATTGGATGGTGACACTAGGCAGTTGGAGAAAGGGCTGTCATTGCATTGAAAGCTAACAATATGATCAAGTTCAGGCCTTGCCATCCAGAGGATCTGCAGACAGGATCTGCCTGCTCCCTCCTTACATGTACACAAGTGCAAACAGACACACACACACACACACACACAGTGGGGGGCATTTTCACACAGGTTTTCTTTCTTGTTTGTTTGTGTGTTTTTCCAAATTCAGCCCCTGAGTTTTGCAGAATCTGGAGACCCTTGTGAAAGCCTGTGGGGACTCTGCCAGGAAAGATGCCTTTGTGAGCTGCATGCATTGGGGACCTAGAAGATAAAAGTAGGGGTTATACAGTAGAGAGCATGACAGGGGCCACCAGGAAGGTACAGGATGCCCTAGCACAGACATCAGGGAGGGTATAAAGGAGGAAAGGAAGGATGCACATAACTGATGCCAGGTAAGCAACTGCAAAAGGGGCACAACACCCCAACTGTCTGGCTTCAGAGTTGGGGGTCTTGCTTCCTGGTAGCAGCAGAAGGAGGAGGCACTGTGCTGCTGGACTTCTTGTTTCACATGACCTTCAGCTGTTACCACCTCCAGGATAGGATCACACTGTTCCTATCCACAAGCACAGATATCTGCTTCAGCTCTGGGACACACATTAGGTTTTGGGGACAGCAGAAAAAAAAGAAAGCCCAATAAAGAAGGCCTGGGCTGCCATGTCTTGTCAAATGCAGAGCCCAGGGATGGAATTGTAAGTGAGATCTTTCCAAGTCTCCTCCCCTGGTGTTCAGGAGGAAACACCAGCATTGTAGCAAACATAGAAAGAAGGCTCTCAGCCGACTCCATCCCTGCTTATAGATCTATGATGCTTGGACAGCTCCATTGGCCATGCTAAGTCTTACCCCTCTCTTCTGAACAGGATGGAGTATCTCTATCACATTAGGGAGTGAGCATAAAATAAAGCAGTATTACGTATGGGCACCCCATGTAGTCCTTGTCATCTGACCGGCACTCAGGGGTAAGGGACTATTAGCAGTAAGGAATGCACAAAAGGAAAATCTGATGGGATAACACCTCGAAAGACAACTGTGAATGAATGAAAATCAGCCAGCAGAGAGGGTGGGAAGAAGGAGGGGAACCCATGCTCTAGTTTCCAAACCCTTGGAAGAAACAGGCACAAGGAGGGAGCCATCGTCACAGGCGCAACCAAACAAGAAAACTTGCACTACACAAGCTCACTCAGCAGATGCGGCTAAATGGTTTCCAATTAATTAACTGATTACATGATAGAACAGAAGGGGATTCGAAAGAGCGCTGTTGACCTTTAAGAATAATTAATATCATCAGGATAGCAAACTCATCCAAGGAAAATAATGAGGAACATTTTCATATTGCATTGGAAAGCCCTGGATAGTGAGGCATATGGGCTTTATCTAAGCCCAACTTCCTCCTAGGGCTTCCTGTCTCCTTTCTCTCATCACCCATCTCTCACTTCCAGGAAGACTCTGGAGACCTGTGTCCTTGCGACCACGGCACATGGCTCTTGCTGCCTTGGCCAGCTCAGTGGCCCTTCTGTTAGCCTAGGCAGAAAAGTTGTCCAGGGATGCTAGGCACCGTATCACTGAATGGTGTAAGGAATACTGAAAGCGTCACAGCCAACTTCTTCTTGGTTCTTGGTGTCTGGAAACTTTTCTACCTCCTCTAGTGCCTCTGCCAGGATTGACACTTAAAATGCAAAACCCTATGCTTGCAGCAGGGCCTCCCACTCCAGACTTTAACCTCACACTGTCATCTTCCATAATAACAACTCTGATGGATACTATGATATTACATCTGATAACAATCAGTCCCTGTGGTCTGGGGGTCAAGCATGCACCCATCTTGATCATCATCCTAGCCTTTGTATTCTGGAAATGTAGTGTTGAGGGAATCATGGCTTGACACTCTAGCTCCTCCCAGAATGCCTGCCAAGTTCTCGATCCTCTTCTGTGACTCCTGGATGCAACCTTCCTCTGGGAAGCCTTTCCTGGCCTCCACCTCTAAGATTTCCCCACCAACAGCTCCCACAGCACTTTATCCATCCCTATAAGTTAGGCATGTCAAGAAAGTATCTAGCTTCCATTAGAGAAAGGGGAGCTTGAAAGTCTAAATCTAGGTCTTCTCCCTACATACATGGCTCCCTAATGCCTATCAATACATCTGGAACACAGAAGGTCTTCAGTAAATGTCTGTTGAGTTTGCTCAAGCATGCATGAAAGTGACATAAAATAAAAAATATAACAGAGGTAACTCCAAGCACAGTAATCCATGCCTTGTAAGCCCTGCACTCAGGAGCTGGAGGCAGGGTATTCATAAACTCCAAGTCAGTTTGGGCTACACAGTGAGTTCCAGACTAGCCTGAACTACACTGTAAAACCCGGGCTCAAAACAGAAAAATAAAGAGAGATTAAGATGTTGAATGTTGTCTACCTAGCCCCAAGGACACAAGAGTAACACATCCAGTTAAGTACCAGTGACAGAAGACCACATATCCTGATTTGCCCAAACAGTCCAGTTCGCATCTGTTGTCCTGGAATCCCATTGTCTTAGCTTCCTTTTCACTACCCATGTCCTACTTGGACTTCATGTTGTAAGATCACTCCATTCATTGAGTGCCTACTCTGTGCCACACACCCTTTTAAGTGCTGGCTCATCCCTATGAACAAGGGAGGAAAGTAAACTCTCTAGAACAGTAAGCTTTAGTGTCATCCTGCTTTCTCTGTACACAAAGCCTTTCTCTTCTTTCTCCACAATTCAACACATTCTCATTTGGTAGCTGTTCCAGGCTAGGAAATGTCAGTCACTGGGTGTACAGGGTGAATGAGCCATGGTTCTCTGCAGCAATCTGTTCATTCACTGTGTTTCTAGAACAACTCACAGAAGAGGTCTTGTCCAAAACAGACAAGAATTTACACTCTCTCTGTGGTCTCCACTCCTTATTGGTCCTATAGTGTGATAATCTGGCTGCAGCACCCATATACGCAGGGATCTTTGCCCTGGGATGCCTGTATTTGAATCATTAGAACAGGAAAGTCACAGAGCATTCTCAAGAAGGGCCCACAGCAAATACAAGAGACCCTCCCCCAGAAAAACTATTCCCTGAACGCGACAACTCCATAAAAATCCCAGCTCCACCCCTGACCTCATCCCCACACCCGGGAGTCCCATCTGTCTTCACTGGAGCTCTCGTGTCCAATCTAATTCCCAGCTACTACAGAGTATGAGAGCTGATAGCGGTCCTTCCTTATAAAGCCCACAGGGTTTAATGGCCACTAGCGTTCTCCTTCTCTTCACTGTCTCCCTAGTGTGAGAAGGGCTGGCCTCCTTCTTCAGCCTCCCTGACTGTAAGAAGCAGCCATGGCCTGTCTCCTAAGATGCAGCTGCCCTCCCCCCCAGCCCTGCCTCACCCCTGTCTCGCTCCCCGTGTCAGCTGATAGCCTCTTTTTCTCCTTTAATTATACTTCTCTGCTCTCTCTGTGAGTGGCCTCATGACTCAGGGCTTTAATTTATTCACCAAACAATGTCATTACACCACTGTTTTCTGTAATTTATACCAAGCACAGGCTTTTGGCCTCTGTTGCCCAATTCTGCAAAAATGTTTGGGAAAAGCAATGTCCATTTTTTTTTCCTCCATGGCGGCTCCAGGGCGACTTGCAAGGGAGAAATGAGATATCATTTTCATCTCCTGTTGAATATTTGGAACATAGGATCCACCCCTACCTCAATTGGTTACATTACCGAAGAGCTGTTTCTTCACTTCAGGCTGAGAAATGAACAGCAACTGAATTTGGGAGGACTTTTTTTGGTTTTTTGGTTTTTTTGTTTTTGTTTTTGTTTTGTCTTTTAGACAGGGTCTCACAGTATCCCAGACCGGCTTTAAACTTACTACATAGCCAACAATACTATAGTACTTCCGGTCCTCCTACCCCCACCTCTGGAGTGCTGAGATACAGCCATGCACCACCATGCCAGCCTTCTATGGTGCTGGGAATTGAACCCAAGCCTAAGCAAGCACTGTATCGACTGGGCTGGCATTCCCAGCTCCACCCTGCTTTTTGGTTGTTTGGTTTGGGTTGGGTATTGGGAGGTTTTGTTGTTGTTGTTGTTATTGTTGTTTCATTGTTGTTATTGTTGTGAGAGTCCCCAAAAGGGATCTCTAGTCTGATCTTGAACTTGCAATTCTCCTGCCTCTGCCTTAAGTTCTGGAATTAGAGATCTGTGACATCACACTCAGCTCTAGACATAAGGCACTTTGAATTGAACTTACAGAAATGAGGAAGGACAGAGAACAGAACACAGGATTTCATGGGCTGGCCATCACGGTGTGACCATAAACATCGAGATTTATCTGGACTACAGTTCTGACATAAAGTTCCTGGCACAGAGGAGAGGGACGTCTGTATGCTGGTCATGATTGCTGCTGAAAGCAAGTATGTACTCAGGCATGGTCAGATCTTCACTGACCAAGATAGCAAATTGGGATAATTCTTCTTCCTGCTCTACTATGGCTGACCTCAACTTCATTTAAAACCTTGAACTTTGTACCGAAGTGAAAACAATTAATTAACTTGCTAATCATTTCCCTGCTATGGGGACTTTCCCATACTTAGTAACAATAATCATGAGAGCAAACCAAAGAAAATTGGGATACAGAAATCATTTTCAGGGAAATCGAAATAACGAGCAACGTTTATTGAGTGCTTGTTAGGCACTAACTACTGTGTGCTTTAAAGATATTTTTTCATTGACTCTTCCTGACAACATTTTATGGTCCGTGTTATTGTAATGATTAGTTGTCATCTGACAGATAAAGAATCCACCACGGCTTAAAGGTGAGGTAGCTAGTTCAAGGTCACAAAGCTGGTACTGTTAAAATGGGGCCTGAGTCCACTGTGTTTAATTCCAAAATCCACACGCCGTGCACATGCCAATATACTGTGTGGGTGTGCCTGCATGTGTGTGTGTGTGTGTGCGTGTGTGTGTGTGTGTGTGTGTGTGTGTGTGTGTGTGTGTGTGTGTACATGCATATGCCCACATGTTGGGAGATGTCTAAGTCTCCAGACTGGGACTCTGTTTTGTAGCATGTAGATGAAAGCCTTCCAAGAAGGAAGAAAGTTTATCGCTATGGACAATGTAACTCAGTCAGTTCTGCCAAGCCACTCCCATAGCTTGGCCTCCTCTGCCCATGTCTGGGGGAGAATCTATTCCAAGTTCACTTGCTCCAGGCCCCACTTAACAGGAGGAACACAGAAGACTCACCCTGAGAGCTGGCCCTGAAAGAAAGATCATGGTGGGCCCACAACCTTTCAGAATCCAATAGCCCTACTCTGTTCCTCGGTGCAAGTCAATCTGGATCCCACATCACAGCCTTGACCCACTCTGGGCTGTCCCTGGGTAGGTGATGGGAAAGCTCCTCCCCTGCTTCCTGCAGGTCTGCATTCCACCCACCCGAGATGCTGGCAAACAGAGACCAATGCTCCTGTCTACTATATGTGAACGGCTCTTGAACATACACAGTGGGAGTATTTACTTAAGGACTCAAGCCAGCCACCAGCAGCTATGATGATGCCAAGGGGCGACAGAGACCAGGCTGGAGCCTGGGAGCCTGTGTCCTGAAGGTGTGCACTGGGACCTTGGAGGTAAAGGAGGGGTTAGGCTTGAGCCCTGGCCATGGTGCTGAATCTGTGGGGGTGGGCATAGGAATAGGGATTTTGCCAAAAGGAAAAAACATCATAACACCCCTGTGCTCGAAGATGCTGGATTCCTGGTCCTGCTTAGGGAGGTCAACTGATCTCTTCATCAGATACAACAGAAAGAACATGAGATCTGGAGCAGGCATTAACAGATATAAATCCATCTTTCCTGGCTGTGTGACCATGGACAAATTAACCTTTCTGAGATTCAAAGTCCCCCCTATCCCCTCCCTGCAATCAGGCACTCCTTTGTAGAACAGGGATAGTGCCAGTTTTGCAGTTATTGTTGGGAAAGTGTCTAGCCTGGAAGTTGACACAGTCTCTTCCCCAACCCCTTGGCTTCCCATCATGATTGCTTGTGGATATGTGCACACACACTCTCCATTCATTCTCTCCTTCTTGCTATACATTACTACAAAATGTTATTCTATGAGCAAGCCTAGCCCTTCCTGAATTCTTTCCCAGAATCTCCAGAGTACAAGAATCTCTCTGCCTGCAACGGTCAGCATTATCCAACAGATGGTAATATGTTTACGTCACTAGCTTAAGAAAGCTAATTTTATCTTCCCAACTACATTGAACACCCCAACTCCGCCTGGGCCAAATCTTACCTCAGTGTCCTCAATTCTCCCCCTCCCCCGCCCCAAGGAGCTACCACAGGGAGTCATTTCCTAAGCACCTGTCACCTGCCTTTCATAGCTGTCATTGCTGTGCTATTCATGTAACTGCCTGATGGAAACTTTGAATTGGTCTTCAGTGTTTTCAAACTACTTTGCAGCAATTGCTCAACTGTCATAATATCACCATTGAAAACTGTTATGTGTTTTCTGTGTCATGCAATAGGAACAGAACGAAAGAGCAAGGTGGCAACCGCCCCATGGCGAGTCTTGAATCAACACCAAGATACTCAAATCTAGAAAGCAGGTGACGGTCCTCCTAGGTGTTGGTGGTGGCTGCAGAAACTACCCAGTGCACCAGGAAAGACACAAGACTCAGAGTCAGAGGCCCAGGTCCCTATACACACTGCACTAATTCTAGCTATGTGGCATTCAGCCATTCACTCACTCAGATTCCTCCCTGATGAAATGGGGATGGTAGTAATTGCTACTTCATCTTAGTACTGCATATATAATGAGATGGTCCTTGGGACATGTGTTTATAAAGCACCGCAGCCTGTTGATTAAGGCAGCGTGTTACTCAAGTAATTAACCGTTGGACACTAAAGGAAGCATGCCAAGGAGACCCTCAGAACAGCACATAGAATAGAACCACACAGCATCACTGATGATGCTTGCTCTGTGCCCTTTTGAGGGCCCCCAAAAGATGCACCTATTCTTCACAGTTTCTTCACCATATCTAAGAGGGGTCTGGAATAGGTGAGGTTCATCAGTGAAAAGTGTGAATCCTGAGCAAAGGAAATAAGACACTTACCTAGAATTCTGGTATAGGGCTTCACCCAGAGGTATGGAAAAGAAACAAACACACTATACACCAGGAATTCAAATGTATTCCCTCCCCACCCCCAGGACCCTACAAAAGCCTAGGAGGGACACAATGTTAGCAAGAACCTAAAGAAATTAGATGACTTGACCAAGGTCTCCCAGCTGGTCGGCAGTCAGCTGGAAACAGAACCCAGCTCTGTTCTGTTCCGATACTCAGATCGTCAAACCAAAAAGAGAGGGGCGATACCAGGACAAGACAATTCTAGCACAGCCCCCCACCCATGAAATTCTTCAGATGCACCCTCCATAATCTTTGCAAGGTCCAGAGTGGGCACTGCATGCTGCTGGATCAGCTAGCCCGGTTTTCTGCAGCTGGCTGGGGGTTATGAAAAGGTCTTCACCAAACAGGAAGACAATAGAGAGAAGGAACAGACATGGCTGGTGTGAGCCAGGAAAAGAGAGAGAGAGAGAAGCTGGGGCTCAGGGCACAGGAACGCAGTTATTAATATCCTAAATGGAGTTCTGACTGCTTAAGCTTTATTTAAGAACACGCCTGACTGTATAATTACAAGGGCTTAATTTGTTTTCTTTTCCACACAATAAATAAGGAGTACACAGTTGCTCTTAGCAAACACCACCCTTCCTGGCGTCAGGAGGAGTTTCTGAGCTATGGGGGAATGTTTGGTACCTGGGATGAGAGGCGCAGGGACAGTCCCACTACCACCCAGAGATGTGAGCTGCCCACTCTGAGCACAAACAGACTCACCAGAGACTAGAGAGATTAAAAAAAAAAAAAACCATCTAGGTGCCCCTTCACTCTGGGAAGATACTGGTGTGAGTGGGGACACTGAGGTCATTTTAACTCCCCTGTGGGATTGGGCACTTCTAGTGACTTGCTCTGAGAGGAACCAACACCATCTTCAGTCAGGTTCAGTCAGTGGGCTCAGGATACACTGAACAACTTACTTTCTGTTGCCCTGGAGCTTTGCTCAGATCCTTTGCCTTCTGGACCTACTCAATTGCCTGGAGATGAAACCTGAAGACACAGGTACTAACTGAGGCAAGCTGGGGCTGACTGAAAAATCCCAAAGTGGAAGCAGAACCCAGGTGAAGTCTATTCCTTGAGAAAGAAGCAGCGTAAGTACATTGAGGAACCTGGGAAGCCCGGGGTAGCCATCCCAGACAGCACCAGAAAAAGTAGGGGCAAATGTCAGGGTGGTCCCAAGACTTTCTTGCATTTCTAAGGTGCTGCCCACCCAGGTCTCTGCATGGACCAGGCAATCACCTCGTAGACTGAGACAGAGGGTTTGAATCATATCTTAAGAACATCAGAGTCACATTTAGGAAGATGGTATTAAAATGTTTAGGCTACGCAGGCTGAGGCAGAGAGAGACAGATCTCGGGACAGCCTTTAGGATGCCGTGACACTTAAAGCAACTGAATGTGAGAGAGGCTGGGTCCCTGGTGAGGAAGCACCAAGATGTCCTTGCGGAAGGAGGTACTGAGATGCTACATGCATATGACTGGTACCAGATGTGGCCATAACAGAGGAGGCTCTGTTCTTCTGTAGCCCTGAGTGCTCAAAAGTGAAGAGTTCACCTGCTTCAGTGAGCGGGTGTCAGATCACAGGGTCTACCTGAGTATGGCGTCCTTAGAAGCAAAGCGCTATGGTTTGAATATGAAATGTCCCCTGTAGGCCCCTGTGTTTGATCTCTTGGTCCCCAGCTCAGGGGACTGTAGAACCTTGGAGAGACAAGGCCTAGCTGAAGGAAGCGAGTTGTTGGGACTGTGGGATGGGCCTTGAGGTTTTAGCTGACACTAGCGCTCTCTCTCTCTCTCTCTCTCTCTCTCTCTCTCTCTCTCCTCTCTCTCTCTCTCTCTCTCTCTCTCTCTCTCTCTCTCTCTCTCCCTCCCTCCTTCCCCCCCTCTCTCTCTCTCTCTCTCTCTCTCTCTCTCTCTCTCTCTCTCTCTCTTTCTCTCTCCCTCCTCTGTCTTCTCTCTCCCTCCCTCTCCCTCCTCTGCTCTCTCTCTCTCTCTCTCTCTCTCTCTCTCTCTCTCTCTCTCCCTCTCTCAGCTTCCTGGAATCTCCAAATGGAACAAGTCAAGCCACAGGCTCCTAACATTATAACTTCCTGCCGCACTTTTATCCTCATGATAGATGACAGGCTGCAGCCCCTCAACCATGAGCCAGTATAAATCTCCCTGCCTTAAGTTGCTGCTTTCAGGTGTTTCATCAAATTAATGAGAAAAGTAACTGGTTCCCAAAGATTCTGACTCTTTGGCAAAATTGTCCTTGGGGCCTGTGCTGGTTTGAATGAGAATGCCCCCATAGGCCCATAGATATGAATACTTGGTCACCAGAGAGGGGCACTATTTGAAAGGATCAGTGGGTGTGGCCCTGTTGGAGCAAGTGTGTCAATGGGGGTAGGCTTTGAGGTTTCAGAAAACCTATTCCAAGCCCAGAGTCTCTCCTCTCTTCTTGCTGCCTGAGGATTCAGATATTGAGCTCTTAGCTACTTCTCTACCACATCTAACTGCATACCTCCATGTTTCCTGCCATGATGACCATGGACTACACCTCTGAAACTATAAGCCAGCCCCAATTAAATATTTTCCTTTGTAAGAGTTGCCATAGTCATGGTATCTCTTCACAGCAATGGAACACTGACTAAGAGAGGGCCACACTGCAGAATGATGGTGAGTCGTCCTGTCAGCCCCTATAGGCATGTGGTCTTACAAACGCATTGTGTCTCTGGACATACAGCATCCAGTGTCCTCTACCTAGAGCTAGTCTCCTCATTCCCTGCATCAACTCTTTTGCAGGTGCCAAGTCCCAGACACTGATGGGTTTAAGGATACCTGTCATCACTCCAGGAAGCGTTCGCTGCTATAACCCTCCTCTTCCCAAAATACATATCATCTGCCTTTGCTAAATGGTATGGGGGATCTCAGTTCTCATCTCATTGTACCTTAACTGTCTCTACACTGTCCCCTCCCACTCCAAACTCTCTCCATGAAATCTATGACCTAAACATACTGGCATCTTTGTCTGAGCAGAGTAAAACATCAATAGATGTCCTTGGAGGGAATTAATGCATTCATATTTCAAAAAAGTACCCCATGACTCCAAGGACTATTGTGAGTAGCCTTTGTAGTATTCTAAAGCACAAAGGCACCAACTTCTAAATGTCAGGTTCTAGGACAGGGAGAAGCTTGTCCCCAGGAATGAGGTTGACGTCATTTTCATCAGCAATATTCTTTCCAAACTCTGTAAAACTTGATCTTCAAACTGAGACAGTAACACACACCCATCAACATTTTTAGCCAAGTATAAGAGGACAAAGTGTTTTAGTCAAGTTTCCCTAGAGTTGTGGGCTGTGATAAGGAAGGGACATCACATGCAGCAATAACCTCCACATTTAAGCACTGAGCTCACAGGAAGATGGGAAGGCCCAGGAAGAAGGGCAACTCCCTGGCTCAACATGCCTATTCCCCCAAAGTGAACATAGGCTACAGCATGCCCCAAGGTATCATCTGGGATGCTTGCCAAAGTCCCTTTCCATCACTGTTCACTCCATCTTCACAGTGATCCTGGGGTACGTGGAGTGACAGCTATAAGATTAGACCCATTTTATAGATGTGTATGAAGAGGAGGAGCCACTTGTTCACTCTTGACAGAATAGGTCTATACTCCTTCATTCCCCATGACAACATGGCAACCATCAACCAGGGCATGAGAGGTATCAGAAGGACCAATGTCCACACCTCAGGATATAGATTCAAGATTCTAGCTCCCAAAAGGTCCACTGTAAAATTCCCAAGGATTCCTGGGCCCCCTATCACTCTGGAATTCTTGACACATAAGTGACACCTCCAACTAACCTCAACGCTCAGTAAAGTCCCCACCCCAAGCAAAGCAGATGCCCTCTACCAACACACAGAGAAAGGCAGGTGACCTTAAATGGTCCCCTGAATCACAGATCCTCTGAAGAATTCAGCCTCCTCAGCCTGCATAGGCTGGTAAATCTGATGAGTGTTATCCTGGGAAGAAAAAGAAATCACAGGAAAGGCCACACAAAAGAAATGGGGTTGTAAACTTGGAGGTGGAGTGATGACCAGACTAAGGAGAAACAGCTGTATGAGAAAAAGGAACTAAAACAGGCAGGCATGGATGTTCACCTACCAACCATACATTCTACATCCTACATCCTACATCCAGCTCTGTGTCCCTCCCTCCCACTCTTCTGTCTCAAGTCCCTCCTTCAGGATGACAATAACACACTGGTGCAATTCTCTCCGAGACAATAACTGCACCAGCACCTCTTAAGAACTATCAAGGATGCATGTGTTAGAAAATAGTCCAGAAGACCTGTACAGCACCCACCTGGCTCCAGCAAACTCCTACTATAACTGCCTACTTCTCTCACCCACTAACTGCACACACACACACACACACACACACACACACACACACACACACACACACCACGGCCAGAATCCCAGAGCAGCTTCAAAGCCCTTGTAGAGGTTAACAAGGACTGAACTTCTGAAACAGCTTTGGATAGAGGAAATACCACTGAGTAAGCACCTATGCTGTGCAGCCACAGGAGAGGGTGTCCTGTGGCTAGTATTAATCCCTAGTGTTCCAAGGAAAATCCTAGGACAGGGTTCTTTAGCCAAGATGATAAGAGGACAGGGGTGAGACATGGCTAAGCCAAGGCTCACAACCTCATTCATTTTCACATCCTCCAGTCCCTCTTGCTTTCTTTTCAGATACTCTCTTAATGTTGAGGAAGCATGATTTAAGGAGACCCAGTCTTTATCACTGGGGATGCTTGTCATCACTGCAGAGACAGGCCTTTCTGCAGGTGTGCTTTGGGGTCTGGGCTGGCTTCTCACGTTGGTGTCAGAATGCATTGAGGGAGACCGCCGCATCTGCATCCAGAGACGAAGTCAGTCGAGGCTCGTGCATGGCTAACGCCTCTGAGAGACTTGGGGTCCTTCAAGCTCAGGGCAGTGTCAGCAGCTGGATTAGCTAAGAGACCGCCCAGGAAAAGCAGAAGCTCTGCAGAACCGAGGCAGTCCCTCGGAGACAGAGGGGTTAACCAGGGAGGAGAGGAGGCTTCTGCAAATTCATCAGGAAGAAACAAGGGAGGAGACGTGAGACGCCAGCTTGCTAAAGGATGAAGTGGAACCGAAATTAATGATGACTCCAAAACAGCCAAGGGACTAAACTCATTTTCTAAATCTGTCCTTAACAAGAGAAATGGACAAAAGAGATGTGGACAAATGGGAAGTAATGAAGCCTTAGGGGAGGGGAAAAAAAAGAAAGGAAAATCTATTGAGAATAATCAAGACTAGAAAATATGAACACACTGTGTAACCCCCAAGGCTTGGAACCACGCAGGCCAGAGGCCAGAGTGTTTACTCAGCAGCAGAATGAATATTTCAACATTAAAAGGTTATAAGAAAAGACTTAATGGTTTGGTTCAGGGGATCCTGAGCCCCGAGATGCCTGGAATCGGGAAGGACAGGTTCTAAGGTGACTTTAGGGCTTTTCTGCTAAGAAGACTGTGTGAAAAGATATGGTAAGCATGCAGTGGGCCAGCGAGAGCAGTCCATGGTCCCATTATCTGGGTCACCATGGTCCTGTCCCGAGTGGATCAGAATGCTGACCATGAAAACAGTAAACAGAAAAATTACCAGGGAGGACATGAGTCTCCAGGACCACAGGAGACTGCAGGAGAGACACAAATGGACGTGAAGAGAGAAAATCAATTGAAGAAGCGTGCCACCTGCCTCACTGGGGAACAAGGAATGATTTCTACCCAGGGCCCCAGGAGAGGCAATTGCCCAGTCGACTAATGGTGTCAGTGGACTGGGAACTGACGGTCTTTGCAGGCAGCAGATAAATGTGTAGCCGCTGAGAAAGCCAAGTTAGGAATCTGCAGTTTTGTCAGTTCTGCAGCACAAACTCATCTGGGGTGCTGTAAGATGATCTGTGTAAGAGGAACGAGAAAAGATGTGCTCCGTGTCATCAAATGTCACAGGAGCTGAACTATGGGAGGAATGAAGGGACCCCCATCCATCTCTCCAGGGGTCACACAGCTTCACTGCACTGGGAAGAGTCAGCTGCCCAAGATGCACACGTAGGTTTGCAGTCACAGGACACTGGAACAGGGCCATAGCACTCCTTTTTCCCATCTCCCATCACAGATGTTATAGTAGGGTGAGCACACACAGACATGGGTCTGCCTGGGGCAGGGTCCAAGGAAGAGGGAGGGAGAGAAATCAGCCTTGGAAATGAGTGGCCGAAAGTCCGGGGCTCCTGCAACCACATGGCACGGAACAGCTCCTCATTGATCATTGAGCATCATTTTCTTTGCAGAGCATTCACCCAGTGTAAATAACTGCTAACAGACCCCAAAATGCAAGCTAGGAAGCTAAGAGGCACTGCCCACTCACAGACACCCTGTCCACGGCCAGGTAGGAAGCAGGAATTGACCACAGGTGCTCCTTTGGTGGTCTCCCGTGGACCTTCCCTCCTCAGAGCCCATTCTAGAGTAGGCGGTATATCACCTTCCTTCTCTCCAGCCGAGTCCTGAGAACTGACAACGCCAGGGCTGAACAGAGGGTGGAACGGGGTTATCATGAGAACGGGCCCTAGAGCCCCAGGAGCTGGTTACCTGTGGTTGACTTCTGGCTTTGCCATTTGGTAGCTGTGGAATTCGGCAAGTTGCCTAAACTTCTCTCTGCTTCAGATAGCCATGAGTAAAATGGGGAGAGTGATTTGCATGTACTTACAGTTATGAGCATAGGATGACATACAAAGTGCATCAGTAAAAGCTCAGCACACAGCAGGGCTTCCCAGAAGCCACACCCTTGGAAGTCAGTGGATTGGAATGCTTGACCCCTCCGGAGAGACAAGATAGGTGGGTAGAAGGCAGCCGGTAAGGGCCAAAACAAACTGACAAGAGCTTTCCTCTGGCCTTGGCCCCCTGTGGCTCCAGCTGTGTCCCAGCTCAGACCTTTCTTCCAGAAAGAATTCCCCCGAAATGCTGTAAAGTCAAGACTGGGTCATCTAAATAGTGCCTCATTTTAGAGGTGTGGAAACAGGCTTAATGGGTTAAGCAGCTTATCCAAGATCACGGCACAGTAGAGAGAAGCAAGGGAGTGTGAGGCAGTGTGGCCCAGAACCACTACATTTCACCAGTACCTCTCTCTCTCACACTGACAGCCGTCCTCATGAGCCCCCCTCCCACACTTGGCTCCTCTCCAGGCCACCACTCAGATACACCACTGCATATGGTCCTGGCTCAATCTTCCCAAATCAGGGAATCTGTGGAAATCCTATCCCATGGGCACATGGCTCCATTTTCAAGTCCTGTTCCCTTGGCCGTTCTTTCTGTTTACCTGGTGGCCAGACACAACAGCCCAGAAGCAGAAACACATGTCTAAACAGCTCTAGGAGGAAGTCCAAGTGGATCCGGTTATCCATAGCCATGGTAGCAGCAACTGTGCCCTGAGCAGGCTTCTCACTGACCCAGACCCAGACCCCTTCCAAGGCCTGACTCCACATCACCTCCTCCACTTCCCACCATCTCTGACCAAAACCCCTGAGGTTTCCAGGGTCCTCCAGCACCTTCTGTGCGAAGATACAGAGGATGGCTGCTGTCTGGGCAGCATGTCAAACGTTGCAGAGCTGTAGCCTGCTCATTATCTGCTAGTTTGTATATTTAACTGATAGAAGGCTCAAAGCTGGCCCTGTAAGAGGGCCCCACCTCTCCGGTCTTCCTCCCGGCATAGTGGAGGTAGGCATGAAGTAACAATCAAGGTACCAAGTGTGTGGTAGGTTCCTGGTGGCCCATCTACTTCGGGTACAGAGTAGAGACACAGTCACGTATGGATCTTCTTTTTCGTCTTCTAGTGACCACAATCAAAGTTTATTTCTCTCTCACACTACATGACCCATCATCTTCCCCCACAAGATTCTGGCTAATGGAGCAGCCTCCATCTGGAGCATCACTGTATTCTGCCCCATAGCAGAGTGAAAAGGGATACAGTGGCCCTCACGCAAATGCTTGAAGCTTCTGCCAAGAAGAAGCACAAGGTGTGTGTGTGTATGTATGTGTGTACATGCATGCATGTACATGCACACATACAGATACACACAGTGTACAACTCAAAGGGTTTTAGTATATTCACACAGCTATGTAATCCATTACTGTGATCAATTTTAGAAAAATGTAATTATTCCCAAGAAAGCCACCTAGTATACCTAGTATATCCCTAACTTATCTGACGATGGTGGAAATGATAAATAAAGAAATATTTTTATGTTGCAATATAAAATGTCATTTTCTAAGTCTGGAATAGTTTTGAGTTTGGTGTATTTCTTTTTCTTGTTTCTGTTTGGTTGATTGGATCTTTAAGACAGTCTTTCTTATATATCCCTGGCTGGGCTGGAGCTTTAAGTATAGCCCATTGTAACTCCACATCCCTTATTTTGCATTTTTCTTCTTTTCAAATATGTGTGTGTGTGTGTGTGTGTGTGTGTGTGTGTGTGTGTGTGTGTGTGTGTGTGAGTTCATATGCGTGTAGGCATATGTGTGTAGGCATATGTGTGTATACATGTATGTGTAAGTGCATACATTCAGAGGCCTGAGATTGATGTTGGAGAGCATTCCTCAACCACTCTTCCACCTTATTCTTTGAGACAGGATCTTTCTGTCACACCCAGAGTTCACCAAAATCCAAGTCTCCCACACTTGCCCTGGGGTTTCCCCTTCCAATGCTGGAGTTACAGGCTAGCCACTATGCCCACCGGGCATCCACGTGGATTCTGAAGATCTGAACTCTACTCCTCTTGCCTGATAAGTGCTTTCTTTCTTGATCCTCCTGCCTCCACTTCCCAAGTACTGAGATTGCAGAGGTGTGCCACCACATCTGACAGGAAGACTATTCTTTAAATGGCTCAACTGTGCACCCTTCGGGGACACCCTCCAAAAGAGCACTTAGCTCATATGTAAAGGAAGTCTGAACAGCTCTGAAATTTGCAGGAAAACTTTATGTCTATGTGTGGGAAAATGGTTTCTCCGAGGATAAATATTTATATTATTTTTGGCAATGAAAGGGATTGAACACTGGGTCATTTACAAACTAGGAAAACAGTCATTAAGTTATGTCTTCATCCCACTATGTTGGGGTAAAATCTATTGCTTTAATCACTCTCTCCAAAGGTTAAAATAAAAATAGGTGCCACTGTTTTGACATTGGTAAATCTTAAGGACAGGAAGCACATCTTGTTTGTTGATTAATTGTCTGCAGCATGCAGCACTTTGAGGGGACATGGAGACCTCTTAAATCATGCTTCACTACATATTTATAAGTCACATAACAAGAGACTGACCACCACGCTGTCAATCAAAAACTAACATTTTTTTTCAATTTATACTGATTCTCATTATGGGCCAGACATTCTCCTTAATACTTGATAAGGCTTAACATGTTTCATCTTGCTAATAAACATATTATCCCCATTTTCCAAATGAGAAAATGAGGCACAGATAAGCAGGATGGTAAGGTCACTTTCCCAGGACACTCAGATATATACATAGGACAGAACCAGAATCCAAACTCAATCAATCCATCTCAAAAACACATGCTCTCACCTACTCATCAACACTATCTCCTTAGTGATGACATTTAGTGAGAGGCAATAATTCATGCAGGAGATTTGGTGGAAGTACTGAGCAGGCAGAGCTAAGAATGCTCAGAGATGCACTGTACTGCTGCATTTGTGCACAGCATTGCAGGGTGGGTGCTGTTGGCTATGACTCTGTAGTGTTAATTTTGGCTCATGTTGGTTCTTGTTGATTTGGTGAGTATGCTGTGTTGCATTTGTAATGCTGGGCATCAAACACAAGGCTTCATACACTTTAAGCAATTCTCTGCTGTTAAATTACTCCCCCACATTCTTAGAACGTCAATAATTCACATATATCCTTACTTTTAAATTGGACTGCACAATGGTTTCTGCCACACACAGAAGTCTGAGGTACTACGGCAAGACAGGATCCAAGTTGGTAGGGTAATGTAAAGGAAAGAAGGCCACACCTAGTATGGTCTTTGCCTTGCCCCTGCTCTTACACATGGAGATCTTGGTGAGACTCATCAGTCAAGACATCTTCTTACCCACAGAGTGGTCAAGGCAGAGGAGAGCCACTCACCTTGTCCTAGGTACCAGGTACAGAACAGCAAATAATACCAAGTCTCCATCCCACAGAAGTTTACATTCTGGTAGAGGACATCTAATATAAACTATCACACAAATGACTGAGTGGTTATTTCTCAAACAGCCAGTAGTTAAAAAAAAAAAAAAAAAAAAAGCCGGGCGGTGGTGGCGCACGCCTTTAATCCCAGCACTCGGGAGGCAGAGCCAGGCGGATCTCTGTGAGTTCAAGGCCAGCCTGGACTACCAAGTGAGTTCCAGGAAAGGCGCAAAGCTACACAGAGAAACCCTGTCTCGAAAAACCAAAAAAAAAAAAAAAACAAAAAAACAACAACAAAAAAAAAAAAGTCCAAGGAAACGATCAAGTCACATGATATAATAAAAAGTGATAGGTTTGTAAAGCGAAGAATGGTCACTAAGTTTGAGTGGTCAGAGAAAGCTTGAAAGGGCAAGTGTTATTAGAGAAAATGATGGTGAGCAGGGTTAGACATGGAGATCAAGGCTGGGAATGTCTGTGGGTCAGACGGATCGGCAGATACCAAAACTCCCAGGGTGGGGGATGAGCCTGGTGTGTCCAGGAAGGGAGAAAAGGCTCAAGGCTACATCAGAGAAAGCAAGGGGAAAACACAAGAGAAATAGACAGAAGCAGGAGCCATGACTTGAACCCTGAGGCCGTAGTGAGGGCTTGGGCTTTTACTGTAAATAAAGCAGGAAGTAGTTGGAGGGTTTTAGGCAGAGGAGCGGCACTGTTGAATCTGTGTGCTTAAAATATCACTCTGAGCCAGGCATGAGGGCACACACCTACAGTCCTACTCTTGGGAGTTAGAAGGATCAGGAGTTAAAACCATCCTCAGCTACAGAGTGAGTGCAAGGCCATCTTGGGCTACAAGATACCTTGTCTCAAAATATAAATAAACAAAGAAAGAAATCAGCCTTACAACTTTACTGAGAGTGAAATGTTGCTGTGAGAAGTAGAACCAGGCTGGTTGTGATCGGCTTGTTCTTCCAACTTGTAGAAAGCTGAGGCTGGAGCACTTTGAGTTTGAGACCAGCCTGAGCAGTACAGCGAGATCCTGTCTCAAAACCAAACCAAACAAAGAGTCCCCCTTTGGCTGAGCTAAGCTTGATACATGATTTAGCCACCCACATGGGGGTACGGAACAGAGAGCCAAGAGGCGAGGGTGGGAACAGGGATAAGAATCTGAATTGGAGAATTGGTTCTAGCAGCTCTTCCAGGTTAACTATCTGTAATCTCTGAAACTGGAAACCAGCCCACAAGGGGGAGGGGGCACTGAGTCTTTCAAAATGTGCTGAGTTCAGCTCTTTGCGTGCTTTGTCTTACAGAAGGTTCAGAACGGTCATATAAGTAGGAGGGGATCTTATACTTCCTTCCAAGAATCGGTGAGTGAAAGTCTCAGGTTTGACTCTCCAAAGCCCTTGGTTCGCTATCATCAATAATACAGAACATTCAATGGCTGCATCCTCCACACAGAACAGAGAAGGAAGGCCACTTGCATGGAGGCAGTAAGGGGACAAGTGTGCCAGTCACCAACCCCACTGAGACTCAAAAAAAAAAATCTCAGTGCAGAGGTAAGGGGCAGGCAGGGAGGTAAACGTTTATTATTAAAATATCAGCCTATCAGCCTGGAGTCCAAAATCGGGCTATTTCAACCTCTAGTGATTTGTAATACATAATAAATCAGCCTCACCATGTTTTCATCCCTGCTCCCTGAGGAGAAATGAATTGCATTCTGTCCAGCCAGTGACCAGGAGGGCGGGGCCTCCAGCCATGTCCTTTATCCCTACCCACCTAAGCACCGCTGACCTTCTCTCCTTGGAAACCTAACATCGTTGCCACAATCATGTCCAAATCCAGGCATTTGCGCCTTATCCTGCCCTAGGCAGCCAGGAGGGAGCCAGGATTCCCAGCTGAACAGATCCAGCGAATTTCTGCTTACAGCAACTAAACATGAGAGATCCCACCACAACCAATTCCGAGGGAATAAAGAAATTCTTTTGGCTTGCTGGAATCTTACATTAAATATTCTTAGAAATAAGTAGGCCATAGGCTAATGCTAAGAAATCTTTCACAATAAAGATATTCAGTTAGTAATGCAACCATTGGTACTGGATCCGACCTGAATAGGGAAGGAAACTAAACAGCTTTCTCAAGCAAGCTCTTGAGGCTGGATGGTGCTAAATCTCCAGGGAGAAATTGCAGCTCTCTAATAAAACTTTAAAGACCCCGCATCCCTCCCATCAGAAGTACTTGCTAAGAAAACAGGGGAGAGAAACACTGGGGGATGTGAGAAAGTACACAGACTTCAGAGTCAGAGGGCCTGGCATCCTCAGCCTGACTCCTCCACTAGCTTACGGTAGGACCTTAGGAGAAATCAACTGTGTCTTGTGGGACTCAGTGTGCTCGTCTACGGAATGGGGACAAAGGAGCTCTCAGGTAGACACTAGGCAGAGTAAAGTGAGCCCAACTCTGCAGAGGATCTAGGTCCATTCCTTGGCTCATAGTAAAGTCTTAATGAGCATTAATTAGCCTTTCCCTCTTGTTTTCTTTTTTTGAGATGTGTGCCGGTATGCGTGTACACTCGTGTGTGTGCATGAGCGTGTGTTTGTACATACACCTGTGTGCGTGTGAAGGCCAGAGGCTAGCTGCCCAGATGTGTTTCCTCAGGAGCCGCTTCTATTGTGTTGGTGAGACAGGTTCTCACCAGCTTGGGGTGGCTGGTTCCGCTGGACTGGCTGGCTAGGAAACACAAGACTGTCTCTGCCCCCCCAGTGCCAGGATTACAAAACCTGCTTTTTCAGGTGGGTCCTGAAGATCAAATGCAGCAAGCTCTTTACCAGCTAAGCAACCTCTCCCCTTGAGACTTGTCATTTGCTAAAAGCATCTCAGGTTTTTGTGGGGAGGGGGCGGGGCTGGTTTGGTTGATCCATGTGTTGTTGCTGTTGGCCCTCTTAGCCGTAGGTATCATAGAAGGGTTCCTGGGAAGAGAACCTAAGAACCCAGGCAAGCCTCTATTTCTGCCCTTCTCCCTGCACCTATGAAATATAGCTTCCTACCACACCAGCCACCAGGAGGACGATGAGAACTTGGGGAGACGAAGTATGTGAAGGTTCCCTGGAAATCAGGAAGCGCTCTAAGGTGAAAGGAAACGCCATCACTGGAGAACAGTTCATAGAGGGCATCCACATTACCCTGCTAAGGAGGACCACCTGCCTCAGAGATCCAGCATGTGTGTTAGCTATGCTACAAAAAACAACTTTCTTAAAGGGGGGAAAAAAAAAGAACCAACTCCAGAAGCAGGTCTAAGAAGACTGGGGGATCATCCTCATTCAATGTTCGTAGATGTGACCTCTAAATGTTTAGAACTAAGGAAGTTTTAGACTCATCCATTGCTGAGATCTTACCTTGGATGAGCATCACATAGAGTGGTCTACATAGAGTTGAGAGCAGTAGGGACTGAGCAGAGAGAAGAAAGAAATGTATCCAGGTTTACTCATCCATATTCGAGGAAAGCGGACAGCAGATATTGAAAACAGGTGTATTGCAGGCATAGGGGAGATGGAAGGCATGGAACAGAAATCCAGCTATGCCAGGATCAAGACAGGTCAGGGGAGTCACTGAGACCACCTTGTCCCTCCTTTTGGGTCCTGTGATCAGCAACAGCAGAACACATTATCATCAGTAAGCATCATTTCTGAACTCTACTTGCTGGGCTAAAAGCCGTAGAGGACATTAGTCATGTAGTCTGTGCCTGGAACAGACACTGCCCTTATGCTCAATTTACAGCTTAGCAAGCCGATGTTCCCATTACCAAGCTGTAAAAGTCCTTACCCTTGAGGCTCCTTGATCTAAGCAAGAAGGTTAAAAATAAAATCGAGTCCTTCAGAACGGTCTTTCTGAATGTGTATTCACCAATATCTCATTTGTTCATACCCAGCAAAAGAGAGAAGAAAACTGAGGCAGTCAATAGGACACAGTCACTCATAGACTTCAGGAAAACCTAGGGTTCTAATGTCCCATCATGCTTGCTGCCAAAATTTGACCTTGACATCACAGGCTCATTTTCTGATGTGGGGATGAATGATACTGGTGACGGGGACAGCTTCAGAGATGAGAGACAGTTGGGTTGCCCCCATCGGATGACTGAGGTGACTTGGGCAAGAATATCACTTCCCGCTTCTTATTCTGGACAGAGGGGAGAAGAAACATCTTCTCAGCCATTCCCCTTTAAAAAAGGAGGAGGAGGGAGAAAGCAAGAAATAGCCGCCAAGCCAGGGCTTGGCAATTAGTGTTGGAGTAAGTGATCGCCTTGTGATTGCTCAGCTGGGGCCTGAAGACTTGTCAATGCATTTAGAAGACAGAAATAGAAGATGTTGTGAGAGAGCAGCGAAACCTGGACCGTTTGCCAGGAGAAAATGTCCCAAAGCTGCCGGGAAATTCACTCAGTAGGGATTTGGGGTGTGTCTTCATAAATGGGCAAAGCTCACTCATAAAACCCCTGGACGAGCTGGACTGTGTACCTTACCCTGTGGCCTCTGCTGCCTGTAACCTTCAAGCTCCTCAGGGGTCCCCGCTGTGTTTAGCAGAGGCCTTTGAGTGGGTGCTGCAGTTTCAGTTCATCTTGAATAAACAGAAAGTCTGGTGACAGTAGGGCTACACCTCGCACAACAGTAGTCAGCTGGAACTGTCATGCGGTTTTCACAGCCCCCACTGTCCCCACCTGATCTGCCATGGACATGTGGTTTCATGAGCTCTGGATGTTGTGAAAAAGGAGACCTTTCAGAGGTCAAAGGCTCTTTCCCTTGGGACATTTTACAATGAAACTCAAATCCCCAATAAAATAAACACCTGGAACATCTGGTCCAAGGCCCTTCTCTGGTTGCAGTTACGCCGACGGCTGCGAAGAACACACACATGGGGAGAATCATGCCACACATCGGGAGAATCATGCCACAGGGCATAAACCAGGGCAAGGGAGCAAGAGCTGAGTTAGACAGTTAAAAGGGAGGTCTCAGTCCCCCATGGTTAGTACACAGGGCCTCAGGCAATGGCCAGGGAGCTTGCTATTTCCAGAGGGAAGAAAGAAAGTTCAACACAAAGCAGTCGCTGAAAGAGATAAATAACTATTCACCTTGTACTTGGCAAAATGCACAGACCTGAGAGTACAGTTGAGACCTCTGCAAAAAAGGAACCACTCCCCAACCACAATTGGTCAGGATCTCTTCTGACCCCTACACCCGCTGTGGGCCACTTCTTCATAGCATCCCTTACAATCTCTTCTTCTTTATAAGAGATCTCTACCCAGCAAGTTGCCTTCTATTATCAAGTGCCTACTACAGCGGCCCAAAGAAAGACTAGTCCACCTCTGTTTCCATCCCACTTGCATCAGAACCCATGCCATCCAGTCTGTGCATACCCTCTGCTCTTTGGGGTATACCCACTGAAGATCCACAAGGCTGTTCTTGAGAAAGAGCTGACCCAGACAACAAGTCTACCCCTGTAGAGGTGTCAATTGTCTTGTCCTTATTCACTTACTATAGGATTTCTTTCGTGCTCCCTTGCTTCACAAGAATCGACTGTCCTTCCTCCAAATCTCATAGTCTACCCACCCAGATCTAGACCTGGAGAAGAAGCATCCACGTGGATGATTCCACTCCTGCAAGGTCTGTCCAGAGCCACTGCCTAAAGGATCCATTCCATGGCAAGAAGGAGATATAGAGTGAGGGAGACATAAACCCATGACCATGTGTCCACTGTTTCATCCCACATCAAGACCCGTGATCTTATGCAAATGTTTCCAGTTCTCAAAGTCCTTCTGTATTGAATCTAGACTCTTCTTATACTTGGTCTGGTCTTGTTTTCCTTTTTCCAGTAATCCCCAATATTGACACATACACACACCTGCAATCCTACACATACTCTCAGAAGAGTCGTGTCCATAGTAAGTCCCTGTCATTTACATTGCCATAAAACTGAAAATTTTCATTATAAAAAAGGTACAAACTTGCAAGCCTGGAGATTCTCCCACTCAGCCCTAGATTTCTTCTACTGAAAACCTTTGAGATGACCAAATCCCAAATGCCCATGCTAATAAGGTAAAACTGGAAACCTAAGAAAGTAAAAGGATTTGGCCAAGGACAACAAATATCAAAGCCAGCTTCATTGTCCAAGACTATCTCCATGCATGCACCCCCCCCCCACCTTCTCCCAAAATCCAGTTCTACTCACATATAACGCAAGTGGGGGTTCTTGGCGAAGGCCCTGGGCTGAATGTTCCGGAGTCCAGAGTTCTTGATGGTCCTACGCAGAGAGAAAAAGAAGTTCAGCAAAATCCCAGGGGTTACAGCCAAAGGAAGACAAGCCCTGTGAGTGGGCTGTAGCTCTCCTCATCACTAGTCACCCTAGATGGCCAACTGTGGGTTCAATGAGAGGCATGAGCCCAGTTCCTTTGGTGAACTAGGTGAAGACTGGAATATGAGCAATCATTGATGGCACCTGATCACTTCCCGTTCTGACCAGCAGTTGAGGATCAGAGCTCCTGGTGCTCCAGAGACAAGGAGATTGCAGTCTCCTGTGTCTTTTCCTCCTCGCACCCACTCCCCCATGTCTAAAGCACTGAAGTTGACTGCAGTGGTGAATGAGAACCGAACACTGGGGATGGGGTGTAGGCACAGGACTGAAGAAAGAACACGATCCCAGCAGGCATGGGGGCAAGGCTGCCTTGAAACCCTAACCTCAGGGAACCCCCAGGCCTGTACCGACTAAGGTGGCCCCTGACATCCCCAAATGGGTGATGCCAACCATACCCAAAGAAGATTCCTGAGGAAAAACACTGAGACGGAAGACTTCCTATTACTGCTACTTCACCATGAAAGATGACAGGCAGCATCCCAGTTATTCCTTAGCAAGCCACCCCAGTGTACTCACAGCTTCTGGAGTCCCGTGTAGAGCTCCATGTCCACGGCGTTGAGTGTGTGCAGGCCTCGCCAGTTCTCTATGTGTCTGCAGGAAGAGAGGAAAGGTCAGGACACTGCAGCCAGGGGCGGGGTGCCAGCGTTAAGGTCAGACATGAGCTTGAAGCCCGGAGCATGAGCCGTGACTTCTGACAAATCACCAATTAACTCTGAGTTCAGTTTCTCCCTCTGGATGGACAGAAATGAAGGATTCACAGTTTTTAAGTACGTAGCCTGAGGATGGTTGCTCAGCAGCCATCCCTTGCTCCAGAACACGTCAAACCCATTCCCCAAATTTTTTATTCAGTTTACTTCCTTCTTGTTCCTATTTAGGATTTTCTAAGGTCAGGCTCTTTCTAGACTCTGTTTTTTATTTTCTTAATGCCTGCACAGCAATACAATATAAATGATGTGTTTTGTGGGGAAGGGAGGTGTGGCTTGTCTTAGAGTATGACTCCTGAGCAGACAAAATGAGGAGAAAGACATACACATGGCACATGTACCCACCAGGGCACAGAAGACCACTCCATCTGCATGACCATAGTTCACTCCATCTGGAGCTCAAGAAAACCAACAGACTGAACTGGGCAGAAAAGTTACTCCAGAGGTGGAGCCCCCTAACGACTCAGGGTCCCCATGGAGTAGTAGGAAGAGTATAACATGGAAACTCTGAGAAGCAAGCTCAGTTGAATCTCTGAGACTTGAGTGCAGATTAAGCAAGTACTTTAACCAATTTCTGTCTCTTGTTTCTTTGTAGGAGAGGTACCATACCACTGCAGTTCCTCCTGCTTCCATCTTGGAGATCTTTTTCTAGAGCTTTCCCTCAAGAGGCCTTGATTTTAAAGAGGGCTGTGTCCAGCTAGATTACACTTATTAAGTAATAATTAATTCATATTCTAAGATTAATCAGAGACAAAAATCACTGTTAATTGAAGTTCTTTATCAATAGACACAAACCAGTTTTAACGGGTCCAATGCTTAAACTCCAGCTCAAAACAAAGAAACTCAAGACTATTGCTATGATGAGAAGGCTTGTCATGAGTATGGGTCCAATTTTTGTTAATTCCTTGACAATGACAAGGGACCAGCATTTCCTCACTGCTGATTTTGGAGTGCCCAAGTCGAAAACCACTGTACTGCTCATTACCAAGACCTTTTTGTTGCTCTAATATTGCAAGAAAGATGACTTTCCATGGGGTACCAGAAGATCCTAGGAAATGATCCGCCCCAGCACTCCTGGAACTTGTCTCCCTCTCCTTAGTATCCAGAAGTTGCAATATACAAAAGGCCTCAGTACCATTTCAGTCAAGAATGTAGTTACCTAAGGCACACTCTAGCCAGAAAATCAACTTTTCCCCAGACAGCTCCTCCCTAGTCCGACCACACCAGTGGTTCCGCCATCTGCCACCCAGTCCAGCTGGAGCCAAGAAGGCAACGGGCCTGCGGTTGCCGGGACTTCTGGCAGCATTTCAGAGCCGCACAGTGACAAGGTATGCCAAGAGCCCATTTGGAAACACATTCTCCCAGAGCCCCTGTGGAGCAGCCAGAGACACTGGCATTTGTTGGGGACATTGACCAGGTGGCCAGGCTGGCATTGGCCTCTAATTCTGACGCCTTCTCTCTGGAAGTCTCATGGTTTCAAGGCAGTTTTCATGCCCTGGTCTCACCAAGGTAGGAACACTGACAACATTTCAGATGCAAAGCAAAGCCAAGAGGAATAGGACCACCTGTGCCACTGAGCCTCTCCAGTAGATATTCCTGGGCCATGGGCCACGTCAAATACCAAGTAGATCTCAATGTTTATACAGCATGCTCTTCGTTCATGGGAGCCCACCTTCCTGCACGGATCTGTTTCCAACAAGGAGCTATCAATCAAATTGTTTAAATACATGAAATCGCTTTCTTGGCCCCGTTAGCATTCCATAAATGTGTTTTGATGATTGTAGAGATGCCAGTCATTGTGTCCTGACACTTCATTCATTTCAGCTTTCATGACTTAAGCTTCCAAACGGACCCTTCCTGGACTTGCCCCATACTGAGAAGCGGCAAGTGCGTGAAGCATCCGTGTGGAGTCCCCCACCCCGCAAATTAAATAACATCCTCCAGCTTCCTCTTTTGCCTCTGAGGGCTTGTCAGTCAGGGAACAGCAGTACTGAAGCCACATCGCAGAGTGGTGAGAGGTCAGGGCTCTGGAACAGTCATTAGCAAACTACGGGACTGGGGTCAAATTCAGCCCACAGTTTGTATGTATAGCTTCAAAACTGAGGTTCATTTTCAGATTTTGTTTTAAAAAAAAAAAACAAAGGAAAAACATACTTCATGACCGCTAAGTATTAGATGAAATGTGCATCTCTGTGTTTATATCTGTGCACTGTCATCTATAACTACTTTCAAGTTTATAAAGTTGAATCATCACTGTAGAGACCATATGGCCTGCAAGGACTGGATTGACTCTCTGGCCCTTTATAGAAAAAAGGGTTGCCAACCCCTGCCCGGAACAAGGCTGCCAGAATGCTAATCCTAGCCCCAGGAACACTCCACCAATGACACCCTGTCCACGCCACTTCACCTGTCTGTGCCTCTCTTTCCCCAGCTGTCAAATGGGGGTAAGAAAATGTCTGCCTCGTAACAATGACGTGAAAATTGAAGGAGTGTCTTTGGTGGAGTGTTCCTGGGACTAGGGGTACAGCTCCACTACTCATCAAGATTATCTGAGACCCTAACTTCAATCTCAGTACCTCGCAAAATACTAAAAGTAAACAACAAACAAGAGCCCTTGTAGGACTGGATACATAGCAGTTCTTGGAAGACATTAACCATGGGGATTACGTGAGAAGTCTTTCCTTGGTTTTTGAGTACAGATGGCATCATGCTTCTGCTAGAAGTTGTCATTTCTTGGCCATAATTAATTTTTTTTAAAAAAGCAGAAGAGTAGGGTCATCATTGTTTTTAATGACCCATTATGGCAGAAAGGTGGAAGGACAGGAAACCTATCATTCATGACTTCTAGGAAAACAACTCGTGAGTCACCAAATAAAGGACATTTGCCACTGGGTCTGACAACCTGAATTTAGTCTTTAGAAATACATAAGATGAAAAGGGGAAACTAACTCTGATAGATATGTTGTCTTCACAGGCACACACACACACACACACACACACACACACACACACACACTACTACTACTACCAACAACAACAACAACAGCTGCAAAAATAAATATATATGTATATTTAAATAAACAGATTTTTAAAAGAAAGAAAACACCCATGGTGGGTGATAGCAGGACAGAGGAGAAGCATGCCAGAGAAGGTGCAGCCTTGACATTTGCAAATGACATTGGCCAGGGCCTGCCAAGTCTTCCATGACTCACAGCTTGGTACCAAACAAGGGAGGTCACTTATGGTAACTGCTGGCTGCTATTAGAAGGCCACAAGTTTCAGCGGAAAAAGCTGGATCTACAAAGTATAATAAATGAAGGAGATGAGGTAAGAGTACAATTGGCATGGGTTCGTTAATGCCAAGTGGGGAAGGCAGAACCTAGTGTCGGTACATAGGGTTCTTCATGTTTGGCGCTTTTTCTGGGTACTCCAGTTCAATAAGTATGCATTTTTAAAGGAAGGTCAGGGCCTAAATAAAGCCTGTGGGGGATTCGTGATAGGAGCTAGACTGGTTCTACCCACAGACGTCTCGCAAAGCCTGCTGTGGGGTTGGGAGGGAAGAGGGCTCTCAGAGTGGTGTTGGGAAGGTGGCAGCATGCATGACAAGTTGAGGACCCACAGCCCTTCAGTCCCCCGCTGTCACCTGTTCCAATCAAGGACAAGGAGGAGAGGATAGAGAGATACCAAAATGCTGTACTTGGGTTCTCTCCCTTACCTTCTGTTAATTGCCTCCACATTAGGATGTTAACAGCAAAAGCCTCAAGAGGAGGTAACTTTGTCTCCCAAGGGACAGTTGTCCCTATCTGCAGACAGTTTTGAATGTCACAACTGGGGAAAGAATAACACTAACATCTGATGGGTAGGGGACAGAGACACACAGGACAGACCGTAGCAAAATGTCTGCCCCAGAGGTCCCCAGCCCTGAGAGGAAGACCTTTGCCTTATCATATAAAGCACCTGCCAAAGTTGTCATTGAAGTTGGAGTCCCATGGCTTAAAACATCCCTTTTGAAAATGACTGCTTTGCATCCAACACTAGGAGTCTGTGGCCCCAAACAAAAAGCCTGTTCCTGCACCAGTGAGTCTAGGAGAGACATTGAAAAGCCACGGCTCTCAAGACCCTCTCAAGTCAGGGGTGTGAACGAGTTATAGATGACATCCACCTGCCAAGAGCCTTTTCCCTCATTCATCTCAATGTCCTGCCCCCGAACTTTCACATTGCCTCTTCATGAAACTGCCAACCACCACTCTGCCCAGGACCTTGTACACATCCCTTTTCCAGAGAGTGTGACAAAATGGGATGGTCCATGACAACACAGACTTCCAGAGCCAGACCAGGATTATATGTGCAGCTCGAAAATTCCAATGGAGTCAAGATGGATCTCATGGAACAGGGCTTAGAAGACTGTAGTCAAGGGGTGACTATGCAGTCTCCCCCATAGCATGAGAAACATAGCCCCTCTCCAAAATGCACAGCAGCATCTCTAAATCCTGGAGACTCAGGACCAGGGTTCCTGATTCAGACCCCATTTTGGAATATGACAAAGCACAAACTAAGTATTAATTGAAGATACAAAGCCCTTTTGTGCTAGAATAAATCAGATGATACTTTGTCCCATAGCTTCCTCTTCCTCTGTCTGTGTCACCTGAACCAATATGGAAATGACCTGGCAACATCCGAGAATCTGAAAATCAGTTGGTACAGACTGTGTGGTCCATATTTTAATTAAAAACATGTCATGCATTGTTTATAATCCCAGTATTTAATGTTTGTATTCCTCTACCCAGAAAATTCTAGAACATGGAGACATCCACTGCCATATAATTAGAGAAAACTAAGATGTAAGGAAGCCCACAAGAGGGTCAGGGTACCCTCCCCCAGCCAAAATTTCCTAGTCACTTGGATACTTGGCAAGGCAGGAAATCAGTGGGTGGGGCTTGGTATCACCCTTCCTGCAGACACAATAGGACCAGCACTGCCCCTTTTCCAACCTTTTCCCTCCCCTCCCTTCCTATCACTTTGCTGTTCTTTTTGGTGTGACTTCACACAGCTATTAATGAGCTGTTCTTCATTACCAAATTTTCCAGACAACTAAATTTAAAATAAAACCTTTGCATTGTCAAGTTCCTTGCTACATCTTTTTTCCTCTCCTGAAAAGGCAGTCCATATCACCCTGACTTCTCAAACCCAGCACACAGAGCAAGAGTCACACTCTCTTGATAACCCCACAGCACAGTAACAATGTCTGCTGGACTCAGACACCCTAACACCTTCAGAGCCTTCTCCAGGTGGACAGAACTCATTCTCTTGCCTCAGATGGCCCTTCCCCCATGAGATTTCTGATTTGAAGGGCACATCCATTTCAGCACTTTTCTGGTTCTTTCTTTGCTAGAACGATGGGAGTCAGGGGTAGAGCTGGAGCAGCCTCTTTCCTTCCAATGTGCCATGGCCAGTCTCCTCTGCTGCCTCTTGGAGGGAAGTAGCTAAAGGCTGATGGATGGATGGAGTCCAGCCTAGATGGGCAACAACTGTAGAGCTGGGAGCTGGATGCCCTCAGGCCAGACACTCAAGCCTCTACAGTCCTTATGGAAAGCTGGTAGTATGAGGGTTAGAGGGGCAGTGTGTTTGTCCTCAAGAGTAATGCACACTGCTAGGGCATGATCAGGTAGTTCCACTAATGATGGAAGCGTATTCTCAGTAAGAGTAAATAAGATCTGGAAATGATCTCAAAGAATTAAAGAAAATTCACACACCCTACACACACATGCATACCCGTACAAGCACACATACACACATACACACACACACACACACACACACACACACACACACACACATGTACACGGTAGATACTTATTCTTTGCTTCATTCCTCTTTCTAGGTGGTTGAAGTACCTCATAAATGGTGTTTTCCAGGTGAAGTCATAATCCATGTTTACATGGTGACACCTAAGTGCTCACCATTATTAAATTTATTGTATCTACTCTTAGCTTGGCCTCTTAGCAAAACGTAGTTGAAATCATTGTTTCTCTGTGATATATATATATATATATATATCCATATATATATATATATATATATATATATATATATATATATCCATCCATATATCTGACTCCTCTAACACAGAAAGTTTAGGGAAAGCATAAAGTGTAAAGAAGGTGGTGTGTGTGTGTGTGTGTGTGTATGTGTGTATACCCCCACTCCTCTAAAACAGAACTAAATAACTTCAAAAACAAAGGTTATATATACAAGTATCTCTACTCTCCAGTGTGTCCCCAGATAATCCTGGGGCTCCCATCAACTTGCCTGAGTCTGGTTCTAAGGCGAAGACCTGCCTGACCTGAAATGTAAATTGTCTGCTGGGGAAATGAGCCTGGAAGTTCACTTCCTAATGAGTCAGCGTTAGAACCCACATGCATCTGTGTGTGTGTGTGTGTGTGTGTGTGTGTGTGTGTGTGTGTGTGTGTGTATGTGTCTGTGTGTGTATGTGTGTGAGAGAGAAATACATTCTACACATACACAATTTGTCATGCATTTATTTGACTTCAGAAACTTATGGGGCAACGAGGAAATTGATTTGTTACCTAGGCATATTATGTGTAGTGATCCAGACAGCAGCATTAGCTTTCAATTATCTGATATGTTTAGTATTATAAACAAATCTTCCAGAACAACAGCTCCACGGAGTTCAGGCCCCAGGGGGGGCTGGGGAGGAGCTGCCTGGAATCATACTAGTGGAGTCACCAGCTCCCCTTCCCTTAGCAGCTGCTATTGGGGAATTAGATGCCTGGAGAACCAAACCTGAGAGCCAGGGGCATGGGGGTGGGGTGGGGTAGGGTAGTAGTTTGAGATGATAACTCCACCATGCCAAGACATTAGGATACCAGCCTACAAGCATATGTATGCCAGGCTCCATGGCAAGCCAGCCCCACATCTGGGACCCGCCTTCAGATACAGAAAAGAGCATTCAGCTCCTAAGGAGAACAGATGGGAGAGACAGCATCTGTGCAAGCCTCCTGATCCATTCCAAAGCTCGTGCCAGGAATAAGGAATGTATGTGTGCACACCTGTGCTCTTCAGGTGCTGAGACACTGTGTCCTAACAAGAAACGATCAAGGGCACAATCTTCTCCCTGCCACCCCACCCACTAAGAAAGATCTAACTCCACAGAGTGAGATGTTACCTGCAAGTCAACCTGTTCCTTTTGGAGTTCAGACTCTACCGTCCTAACCCCTGACCAGAATGCCCTCCCCGCCCCAGCCTATCTACCTCTGTTCCCACTGCTGTCTTTGGGGCTGTTATAGGATATTGAACCCAGCTTGCCCATTATCAGCATGCCAAATAACCACCATCTCCTCCAGCCTCTTCCTGTTTTCATTCTTTTCTTTCATCCGTCTATATGCCAGAGGGATCAAAGCCTCTATGGTTTCCTCTTACAATTGCAACAATCCCAAGCATTCTGTCGTGGCACGCAAGGCCTTGCATGGGCATGCCAACAGGGCCCTTCCTCTGGACACACTCCCCTTGTTAGGTTGGCTCCAGCCACACTGGCCTGGCTGTCTCTGAACCAGGAGTATTCCCAACTGGAACTTCTACAGGGAACACATCCCTGCCTCCTTTACCCCTCCAGGTTTCCGCTGAAGTCTCCCATGCTCAGAGAGGCCAGCCCTCTATGTCTCTCTGCTCACAACCCCCTGTCTCTCTTCCAGTCCTCTAGCACAAGCTCTGTTTGTGTCCTTTGTGGCCTTAATAGCCCCGTGAAATAGTCTTATTTGATTATTTTATTACATTTTTGTCATAAAGGCATCTACAGTGGACCATAATGCATGGGAACAGCAATTGGATCTGTCTTGTTTACCACTTACTTCCAGGATCTCAAACAGGGGCAGCTGCCTCAGGGTAAGTACATACCTGGGCAGCCTCCAGGAGGGCATCCTACATCCATACAAGACGGCCTCAATGCTGGCTACCTGAATGGCCCTAATGCCTGACCCCTTGAATAGCCCAGAGCTCAGGTCTGACCCCACAGTACCCTGATGATCCCCAAGATGGATGTGGCTGAGAGCATAGGCTGAGTGTCTTAGATATGGCAGGCATCCAGGTAGCCAATATGGAACTAGAAGCCAGAAGACAGCCCTAAAGCCTCAAAAGCCCCATATACACAGCTGAACCACACTGAAAAGGCTGTCACTATTTCCCATGTTGATGACTCCAACAGACTCTTCACCATTGTCTGGCTACCTAGTCTCTTCATAGCATTTCACAACTACTCTCTTTATCTTAAAACAAATTGTTTCTGGTACCCTTGGCTATACAATCTCCTGGATTATTATCTAGTCCTGGACATTTCTTCTTAGCCTCCTTTGTTGATCCCTAAATGTTAGTGTCTGCTGGGTCTAACCCTGAGTTTCTCATTTTCACCTGTTCCCTTCGTGGCCAAGATGATCTCAGCCAGGTGGTTGGCTGTAAGCCCCCTCTATATGCTGCTGCCACCTCAATGGCCGCCTCTAGCCACACTTCTTTCCTACTTCAGGTTGCATGTTGTAACTTATCCTATCCAACAGCAGCCCTTGCTTTCTACTCCAGAACTTTCTCTATCCCAGTGAGTTGCATCAGCTCCACTCAGTTGAACAAACAGAACTCCACCACCCCTCCCCTCTTGGGATCGAAGCCACCAGCAAGTCCACCTCAAGAGCACACACCACTGTCTCTCACAAAGACCATTCCCTCTAAAACATGGCCACCGTTTCCACTCAGCCTGAGCAAATCTGTCTTCTGCACAGAAGCCTGCATGAGTACTTTGAAACTCGTGATAAATTTGGACATAAGCAAAGGAGTACACAAACCTCCAGTGGTTTTATCTTCTGCACTTGGCAGTTGTGATAAAATTCAGACTTCACGAAGGCCAACAATGTGCTAGGTGGTGTGACTCACACCCCTTCCTCCCCAGCTCAAACAGATCTCTCTTAGCTCACTTGCCTTTTTCCTCAGTGATGTCTGCCTTTCTTTCCAGGACCCCAAGCTCCTTCTCTCCAGCGGGGCCTTTGTATTTGCTAGTTCCTTTAGCCAAGCCGCCACCAAAGAGTCTTCTAAAATGTCAGTGCCACTGTGGCCTTTCCTAACCAACATAGCCATAATCACTTTTTTTTAATTAAGAGATTTTCTATTCATTTTACATACCAACCACAGATTCCCCTGTCCTCCCTCCTCCCACCCCCCAGTCTCCCCCCCCAACCCACCCCCCATTCCCACCTCCTCCAAGGCAAGATCTCCCCTGGGAAGTCAGCAGAGCCTGGTACATTCAGTTGAGGTAGGTCCAAGCCCCTCCTCCCTGCACCAAGACTGTACAAAGTCTCTCACCATAGGCACCAGGCTCCAAAAAGTCAGCTCATGTACCAGGGATGGGTCCTGATCCCACTGCGTGGGGGCCCCCTATAAAGTTCAAGCTAAATAACTGTCTCGCTTATCCAGAGGGCCTAGTGCAGTACCATGGGGGCTCCACAGCTGTTGGTCCACAGTTCATGCATTTCCACTAGTTTGGCTAGTCTCTGTACTTTTTCCAGTCATGGTCTCGATATAATCACTTTCTATAACCTTCTACTGGATGAATAACCATTAAGCCAGGGTGGCTGTGTCTCCCTGAAGACATATGGCAATGCCTAGTGATATTTTTGCCTTTACTTGGGAGGTGGCACTACAATCTGAGTAGTGGTCTACAATGCACAGGACAGACCCCCACAGCAAGGAGTTTTCCAAACCCAAATGTCAATAGCACCAAGGCTGGACAGTATTGCTCTAGATATTTCCTTTGTCCCAGTAGTCATAATCCCTCACTTGTGTGATTTCTTGTGGTGGAGTGCAAGCTCCAGGAGAACAGACAAATTGTTAGTCTTGTTCCTTATTAAACCTACAACAGCCCAGGTCCTGGCATGTATCAGACAATATAAAGTAATAAATGATTGCTACTCCTCAGAACATGACCTTGCATCAAATCATGAAAAGACTATGGCTACCAAGGTCTTCATGGGGACCAGCATCTTTTCTAGCTACCTGAAGAGACTAAGACATAGAGAAAACCATGCCTGTGCGTTGGGATCAGAGCCTGGAATTCACGTGGTGCTGGGAAACTGACCACTACATGCAGATGGGAGTCAACCATGTCATTAAACTCTAGACCCTGATAAACATCTTAGCTTTGAATCAGGACAGAAAAGAGTCTGTGGCAGGGCACAGACATTGACTTTGACCCTTCTTCTTCAGTGGACCCTGAAGGAGAAGGCTTGAACAAGAAGAGTCTCATTCTGGCCCAAGCAGCTGGCTGGGAAGAAATGAAACAATATGAGCTCTGAGCCTAAGATCAGTGGGCCTCGGGGGTTGAGAGCACTGACTTTCGGGTGGTCAATTTCCTTAGAAAAATATGAAATGGCCAGGCCACCCTTTACTGAATTATAAAGCACTCATCACTTCTTTAATAACTACCCGCATGGAGGACTTAATTCACTCAATATGGAAGTTATAAAGGCGAATTGGTAAGTGAGCATTAAGCTCAAGTGCATTGCATAAAGACTTACGAGGGCAATATTTCCCCCCATTAAAAGGGTAGATTTTCTCACTGCAACTGTGTCTCAGAGTTAATGTGGAGAAGTTGCTCTAGAGCTCAGGGCATTTTCATTGTTAGAAGGTAATTCCAGGTCACTGAGAGGAAGGGGGGACCTTGACTTTGCAAGAATAATTATCCCAGAACCTAAAAGTGTCAGAGTGATTAGTCAAGGTAACTATCAGAAAGACACGATGCCATTCACGGTTCTTGACTCTCTGCTCTGCACACATGAGGCTGAAATGCGAACAGGCCAAAGAGAAGAAAAGTTATAAGGCAGGACAAGTGGGGTAGAAGAGCGATACACAGGGCCTGCAAGAGCAAGGTGGTCCCGGAAGCCACCTCCTTTAAGAGACACTAACTTTCATCCAGAATCTAAAGCAAAGAAAGTAACATTAGCTTCTATAGTCTATCAGAGAAGAAGGTCTGGAACTTCTGGAGGTTCCAAAGGGCTCCATGTAGGGAGCTAGTAAGATGGACTTCATGCCTCACCAATGAAGGAGATGCTCTTTGACCTTTGTCCTCCCCAGCTCCAGCGTCATAACCATTTTCCTCTCCTCCAGCAATAAGCCATCTGCTCTTTTCCCCATATGTTCACTCTTTTGGAAATGGACTGTTATTCACATGACTTCAGCTACTACCTGATTAGAGATTAATTCCACTTCTGAATCAACACCCTTCGTGCCTAACCTGCCTGCCCCCTGCCCTGTAGTTCTTGCTACCACAGTATGTACTCTCTTCAACTCCAAAAAGCAAACAGGAACAAAACAGTTTGTTTTTAACCTTCTGAATCCAAAAGGATTCTCCCAAGTCCTTGTACTGAGTCCTCTGACTTACACAGTACAGCAGGAAGTAGACTTAACATCTGTACGATACCAGTGAGTTAGCAAGACTGCTGCGTTCAGGAATCTACGAATCTATGGTAGAATATGGAACACAAGTTATGATCAGTTAGTGATGTCTGCCATGGTCGCAATATGTGGAGAGACAAGGACAGTACCATCTATGAATCATCTCCATCCAAGGGGCTCTCTGACATCTTTTCTCTCAGACTCAAGTGCTGTCAGAATCTCCTTCCTTGTGCACGTGACTTATTTTGTCTTTGTGTCTAAGAGACTCTTCTTCTCAAAAGCAGAGAGTGATATTTTAGCAGACCCTTCCGTTTCCAGTCTTCATGTTTTAATCTGTTCTAGGCTCCTCTTTCTCAAAATGGCATTAAACATGTTCCTGGCAGGCTTAAGACCTCCCTGGCGGCAAACAAATAACTCGCACTAAACCAGAATTTCTATTGAGAAGCTTTAAACCTGTTGGAAAAATCTGTAATGGAGGAGGAGGAAGGAGATAAAGAGCTGTAGGCCCTTGGAGGGTAGTGACAACTTTTCCAGTTCCCTGTGTACCCTGCCCTGCCCCCCACTACTGAGGAAATTCCTGAAGTGCAGATCCAGAGTGCAGCTGAGAGAAGTGGGGGATGGGACTAATGGGGTCTGTGTGATGGCTTTCGTGACTCTTATTGTGCTCCTTCCTACATCTTGCACCACATAAAAATCAAGCCACTAGGGGAGGTGTGTCTATGTCCACAGAGACATCAGCCTGCCCAAAGCCTATTCCTCCATGGATTTTTTGGAGAAGTTTGGTGCAGTGAAAATTTGATGGGCTTTGGCGCCAGCGGTAGGCCTGACTCCCCCGCTTGCCACTGACTATCCAGGTTATATCTCCTGTAGCCTCAGTTTTCCCTTCTGTGTAATAGGAACAGTGGTGACGACTCATGCGGGCATTCATTATAAAGCCGGATTTAAATGATCCTGGTCTCGGCGTGTCACCTTAAATATGCTAGAGCTCAAAGAATGTTTGTTGTCTCTTCCCAAAAGGAAAGTGGTCCATGGGTTGCGTAAGAATCGAAGTCAGGGCCCGGGGCCGCCATGGCAAGGGAGAATGGCTGTGCTTGTTATTTGTGGTCACTGTGCCGACACCAACAGAAACAACTGAAAAGGGGAATGACTTCTCATGGAACTCAGCTTCAGGGGTTCAGTCCATTGAGCTTGGGCCTGTACACTTCAGCGAAACATCCCGGCTGCGGTAGCTTGTGGCAGAAAGGTTTCTTCGTGGTAAATGAGAGGCAGGGGAAGGGATGCTGGTACTCACCTGGCCTTGCTCTTATCCCCCTTTCATTCCGTCTAGACACATGGCCCATGCATGATACCGTCTACATTCAGAGCAGGCCTTCCTTCTCAGCTAACCTTCTCTGGAAAGTGGCGTGCCTCCCCAGTCTCCTAGGTGATCCCAAATTCATTTAAGTTGACAGTAAAGATCAACCATTATGGGGACTCTTGAGTAACTGCAGAGGCTGTGATGTGAATGCAATGGCACCTCCTCGTTCACTTCTACCAACCTTCACTCCTCCCCGATTATAGCCCAGCTTCCACTTTACATGTTAGCCACACAAGCACCTGCTGCCCAGACTTGGCTTGTGGATGGTCCCTCCAGGCTATGCTCCTGATCCTGCCAGCCCTTAGGTTCTCAGGGAATCTCTGCATAGCCGAACATCTTCTGGGCTTCTGATAACGCGCATCTTCCCCTCTTCACTAAGCTTTTATCAAACCACCCATCACCACCCAGATGTAGTCACTCAGTGATCCCAGCCTCACCCTCCAATTACTGGGGAATTATTTCTGTGTGGCTGCTGATGTACGTATGCGATCCTGTCACCTGTGAGTCTCAGCATTATTTGCCTGGCTTCCCTTGTGAGAGCAAAAATTCCCTGACAACAAAGACGGATGCATTCTATTTATTTTGTTTGCCCTCTTGTCTCCAGCACTTCTGTACTCAGCTCAGCTCAGCAAGTGTTCAGACCACACAGGGAGTCCCAGCCTGGGCCCGGAGGAAGTGAGCTCTATCCTGAGGCAGAGGAGAGCTGTCCAAGGTCTGGGAATGGGCTGAAGTTCAACGTGAAGGGACAGAAAAATAGAAAACAGGACAGAGAAAAACAAGCTGATTGACATACACACTCCTTGGGTCCTTGTCCTTCAAAATTCGTTCCAGATGTCCCTACCTTATAGCTTTTCTTGGGACCTCCTTTCCAGGTCACAAAATCCTCTGTCATAGAAGACAGTGCTGATATTTAAGATAGGCATTATCTGGAGAAGGCAGTAGTGGAGAGAGATGCAAAGTATAATGACACATGGGTATAAAAGTAACAATGAAACCTATTACTTTGTATATATGCCACTTTAAAAGAATTAAAAAAAAAAAACTATTTTAGGACTGTCAAGATGGTTCAGCAGGTAAAAGTGCTTACCTTCCAATTCTGATGACCTGAGTTCAAGTCTCAGAACCCACATGACAGAAGGAAAAAACAGACTCGTGCAAGCTGTCCTCTGACTTCCACACATGTGTATATAAATGGGCACACACGATAGATAGATAGATAGATAGATAGATAGATAGATAGATAGATAGATAGATAGACAGATGCTTAAAAGTTATTTTAGGAGCTGGAGATTTGGTTCTGTTTATGAAATATTTGCCACACAAGCATGAGAACACGAGTTCAGATCACAGAACCCACATCAAAACCACATCAAAAACTGTAACCCTAGTACTTCAGGAAGGGGTGGGGCAGAGACAGGCTCATTCATGGAGCTCGTTGGCCAGCTGGTCTAGATGAATTGATGAGATCTGAGTTCAATAAGAGATTCTGCTTCAAAGAATGAGGTGGAGCACACTAAAGACAAATCTCAGGGTTGATCTCCGGCCTCCACATATTCATGCACACACATGTAAACACACCCACATACACACATAGATACCTTCAACATGAGCACATATACCACACACAAAGACACAAAGACACGGACAGACAGGCAGGCAGACACACACACACACACACACATAGATACCTTCAACATGAGCACATATACCACACACAAAGACACAAAGACACGGACAGACAGGCAGGCAGACACACACACACACACACACACACACACACACACACACACACACACACTCGCTTCAAGAAATAGTTGATCTCTGGTAGAGCACCAACACAGAGTAAAACAGACTGCCTAACGTATTGGATCAGAGTCCCCAGGGTTTCCTCCTAAGCTTTGTTCCTAAATCAAGGGACAGAGTGAGGGTGGAGTGGGGAGGCAGCAAGGAGAAGCCAATGATTGAAGTCTGGAGTACAGTCAGCGGCAGGGGTTTACCCGCTGCTGTGAAGGTAGCTCGCTGCTTAAACAACATCACAGCCCTGACTGGTGTGCCAGCAATGCCACCTCCACACAGATCGCCAAGTGTCTCACGGGACACTCAGATGTCCTCCTGTACTTGTTAGCAGGCCCATCTTCCCTGTACAACTTCAGAGCCTTCGAGCAGGGGCTCTGTCTTCCATCTCAGTATCTCCGATGTCAAGCAGGGCTCCTGACTCAACGTCCTTGCTAAATGCGGCATGAATGCTGCCCTGTCTCTCCTTCCCTGAGCTGCCAGCTTCACCCTGGGATCCTTAGAGGAATCGTTCAAACTGGCAAAGGAGGGGTGGGGGTGGAGGCACTCCTTGGGAATCTACAGTGGGACGGGAAAAGCGAAGGCAGTGAGGTCAGGAGCTTGCTGGAGCCTCCCAAGGCCTGGAGGCTGAGCTGGCCTCTGCTTCTACAGAATAGAGACTTCACGGTCGAGGTGGTGCCACTTCCTGTAACTCCGACATCTGGGAAACTGGGGAAACTCAGCCTTGGCCTCTGCCCTTGAAGGTGCTCCTGACCTTGAGACCCGCCACAGTGAGGTTCATGCGAGGAGTCTAGGGAAGGGGCAAAGAAGACATGGCTTCTAAAGGGAATTTCAGTGCCCTCAGAATGGGTGACATCCCCCTCTGAGTACATGAAAAGGAAAACCTATAATTGGAGGGGGGCGGGGGTCAGGTTCAGACCAGACTATCCCTAGCAAGTTCCGGTCTCACCACAAACAACTCTCCTGCCCTACTATGTGTCTAAAGGAAGCAGCACAGAAGATGCCTGACTAAGAGGGAGTGGAAGCATTTCCCATGAGACTCAGGGGTTACTCACAGTCAGCTGCTCCGGCCATGAAGTTCTTCCTGGAGCCAGATTCCTTCTCTCGGTTCCCTCCCGCCTGACCCATCTAGCATCTTAGGGCATCTTTACTCTGTGGTTTTACCTCTAAAGCCTGGGAAGGGCTGGTGGAACCAGGCTGACTACAGCAGCAGTTCGGAGAACTCTGCTCATGCCTTAGCAAGCCTCAACTGTCTGTCAACGGTACTTCATTTGTTCATTTGGAAGCACAACTGTAGGTCAGCTGTTTCATCCTGGTGTCTGTTTGGTACCCCCAGAGGGATTTCTCTTACTTTACCCACAAGCCGGATCAGTCCTTCCATGCTCACTTTTAACACCTCACTGGTATGGAGGGATGCCTGACTGCCACTGCTGTGAGAAGCTGAGATCTCTAGCCCAAATCCTAACTTCTCAGCCGGGGCCTTCACAACCCAGTTAACACATAGTATCCTTTTCCGATTAAATGGACGTAAGTCCGGTATATATGTCCTCACCACCAGCTTGCTAATGGCTAACGGGCCTGCTGTTGGGATCACACATTATTAATTTTGAGCTTCACAGCATCAGAGCCTGGATTCACCGTATGCTGGCTCCTATAGTCAGCCAGACCAGCTCTGATCAGACCCACACCTCGACATCCTGACTGGCTGTGGTATATCACATTGGCATGCGAATGCGGCTACCCTAAGGATGTGCCCAACAGCTGCAGCCAGCTGTGCCTATCTCTCTCTTCATCCTTATCAGCAGGTCCTGAGGATGCAAAATGCCCAGTATCTATACTTGTAGCTTTGGAGACACCTGATTCCCAGTGCCCAGTTTCTGGGCTATGAGGTATGCGAGAGCACACTGGGGCTGAGTAAGTCACCCTACTATATGCAACTCAATATTCAGAAGTCCATACTAGCACAGAACTTGTTGGATTCCCTGAAGATGAAAAATAACAAAATACAGTAAATAATAACCTTTCCCCTTGTGGAGACTGTGGCAGCAATCTGTTGGCTCTTAGGGACCTTTAGATGCCATGACAGTAAGTAAATGGACCTAAAGAACACAGTCCTCATTCATCCCATGTAGACTCAAGGGTGGCTTTCACCTTCCTGCTCAGCACATAAAATGTTGGATCTGATCATCACTGGACTTTAACTTGTGAGAGATTAGCCATGACCACTAGGGATATTTTAGAGGTCCCAACACTTTAAGACACCAGGCCAGAATCACCACCATGTCAAGTTTTACCTTACTGGAAACAGCCAATGTGCTACCCATGCCCAGTCCTTTGTCCCCAGAGGATTTGATTTTTAAGCTCCTGGAATAAACACTGGCATACAGCATACAAAGCTCTTAAAAGCAGCTTCCTGGCACAAATGGGAATATTGCATTAAATCACTCTCTACTCCACCACCTTCCTTTGCACAAGGTAGCACACTTCCATGAGGATTCCTGAAGTGGGCAAAGTCATGCTTGCATTTACATGGGGAAAGAGTCAGGATTTCACAGATCACATTTCCAGGCATTCCTTAATGGTTTTCCCCAGCTGCCCCCAAGCAGCTAGTACCTTCCTCCTGGCCTCTGGTTCTTGCCACCCAGGTGCTCTACAATGACTGTCACCCCAACAAGGAGGTAGGACAGACTTTCTTCCCTACCAGTCTAGAACTGGGAAGCCCTGCTCAGTGTCTCCCAACCTCACCCACCATTGACATCTCTCTTCGTTGAGTCTCTCTGCCTTTCCCTGCAGCCATTTCTGTCCAACTCCGGGAGAAATGGCTTCTCTCCCAGCCTGGTGACTTGAAGAGTCTGAAATCATAGTTGGCAGCCCAGACAGAGTGCCCTGTTATCTAAATAGGGATCCTCAAAGGACCCAAAGAGTGAGTCAGTATTTCCTCATACCCAACCTATGCTCAGCCATCCCCTCTGGACAGTTGTTTATGGGAGTGACGAGGCATTCCTGTTCATCTTCAGAGTTCAACCACTGAGGTGTTGTGGGATATTTAATCGCACTGTGCCACTCCTAGACTGTGTTAATAAAGTTAACATTGAATCAGGGGTCAGAACCAGCAACTAGCTGACCAGAATCAGTCATAGAGAAACCAGTAATACAGATAGAGAAGACAGACAGAAAGGAGAAGGGAGGGACTTGGAATTCACACGCTGTCTTCTGTCTGGGACATTTGGAGAGAAAAGGTACTGGCTAGGTCTCCGGTAAGAAGGGAAAGGTCAGCTGATTGCTCCTGCTCTGCTTCTTTGATTTATAAAGTTTTCACCCCAATATTTGATTCTCGAGTTTTTATTGGTAATAGAACAATTTAGCAAACACAACAGTGAGGCTTGTTGCTGCCTAGGAATTCTTCACCATTAACACCATGAGAACTTCCTAGCATAGATGCTATGTGGACCTCACTGCTGACCCTTGGGACCTCCTATTTTATGATGCTAGGTGATTTACAGTATCCAGGATCTGCATCTCATGACCTGAAGGGCCAAACATCCCAGACCCCTCCCCACGGTTTCATTTGATGGGACACTCCTGAAGTCCTGGTTGCTCATCTCTCCACAGTGCTTCTTCCTGGATAAATCCTATCTGGCTCACCATAGCTGCCACTGTAGTACACACCCCTATGACTTCCTATCTGTGCTGCCTAGTTTTAAGTCAACTTTACACAAGCTGGAATCACTTGGGACAAATGAAACCTCAACTGAGAAAGTGTCCTCCATCAGATTGGCCTGTGGACAAGCCTGTGGTCACTGTGGATCCCAACACTTTGCTGCTGTCAACAACCTGGTCTTCTAGGTTTCTCACCTTTCCTTTCACTTCCTCACCCTCCGGTAAGCTCCTCTACCCCATTATAAAGGTCTGGACAGCGCAGCATATAAAGGTGCTTGCCCCCAAAACTGATGACCAGGACCCACATGGTAGAAGAAGAAAATCCACTCCCAGAAGTTGTCATCTGTCCACTCTGCATGCATGCTATGGCACATATGCATGTTCACACTCCCACAAACCACACACGCATGCACAGAAAGAGAGAGGAAATAAAATGTAATTTTTTAAAGCTAGTGTGGAGGAGAAGCACTGTTTTATAGAGTTCTTTAGATGGTCGAACCAGTCCCCAAGAAAAAGCACAACAAACTGTAACACATTGTGGGAATGCAGGAAAGTCCAGTTTGATCATTTCTACTTGTCCTGCGATCAGCCTATTTCTGCTGCTATGCATTCCACGAAGTCATCTCTGGGGTTCTTGGTGATCCTTCATAGAGCTTCTCTTTCACACTTTCCCAGATCTTTCACTGGTGTCAGAAGTTATCATCTCTTCTCCAATAAATACCCTTTTCTTTGCACTCCATGTGCACTCAGAAGGTGCTAAAAGCTCCAGCAGAACGTCAGTTCTACCCAGGTGTGAAGACAGAAGCCCGAGCACACACATGTCATCATGCTACATTGTCAGAGCTGTGGGGAAGAAGCAGTAGTGTCGCTACCTGCTGGGTACACTGTCAGGGCTTCGGCACATTCAGCAGACCAGGCACAAGTCCAGCAAGGCTCTCTGATGTACTAGACAGCTGATAGTTCTTTCATAACCATCTAGGTTATGGGATTGGCTGTCACAGCAGCACATCATAATGCTCATGCTCAATGCTTCTGTGCTGACCTAACACCACAACCATGTCTAAGTCATCCATCTCACTGCATCTCATCACCCAGGGACTGCATTATCCCTCATCAATTCAAGAGAGGTGAATATAGTACAGTATATGGTTACAATTGTTCTAGTTTATTATTAGTTATTGTTAATCTTTCATCATATCACCTTCATAAATAGAACTGTCATGACTGTGTATGACTAGAAAAAAAACCCAGAGTATCTGGAGGATTTGGTACTGTCTATGATTCCAGATAGGTCATGGATTAAATCTGCTGGGTAAGCAGAGACTCCCAAACTGGTCACAGTGACATGATGCTGAGCTATCAATTCTGAATTCTAAGAAGTTGCCTGATGCTCCTGGTGCTTAATAGGGAAGGTGGACATGCAAAAAACTGTTGACTCTGATACATGTTTCAGAGGATACTGGATGAATGTGCGTGCATGTGAATGTGTATTCCGTGTGTACGGAGGCCAGAGGTCAACCTCAGTCGGTTCCCTCAATCATGCTCCATCTTGTTTGTTGAGGTAGGAGCTCTCATGCTTATCCAGAACACTCCAATTTAGCAAAGCTGACTGGCCTGCACACTTACAGAGATCCCCCCGTCTCCTCCTATCTAGCACTGGGATTACAAGTGCATGCTACTACACTTTTTTTAACATGGGTTTGGGGGATTGGACTCAGGTCCTCATGCTTGCGAGGCATGCACTTTACCTACTAAGCCATCTTCTCAGACCCCAGTTCACATTTTCTGTCACTGACAGATATCACAGCAAAACCATGAGCCTTATCAGAGTCCTCTCAGGGAAATGGAGATCGTGATACCTGGAGACAATCTGATGGTAAAGGAGTGTCATGCTAGAGTTGCTGAAAAGCCAGGTATAACCACAGCACAGCCCAGAGATAGCAGCTCCAAGGAGCCCATCTGCTAAAGCGACAAAAGGAAGGCCACCTGCCGGGAACCGGAAACAACTGGGGCTGCCCAAAACAGGCTGCAACTAAGACCAACCGGAATTAATCTGATACAAGATGACATCCAGAGTGAGGCTACTGGGCCTCTCCCTTCCTCCTTCCCATAATTCCATGATTCTCCATCAGTGCTTTCCACTGGACAGACCCTCCCACTGGCAAAGGAGCCTGGGAGATGTAGTTTCTAGGGGTCAGACTTTGAGTAGCAGTACTGAATCTGAGTGCTCACAGACAAATGACAGGTTCACTGGGGGCTCTTTCCCTGTGTATAAAACTGTCTTAGTCCAGAGCAAAGCTCACCGCTTCAGACGTTATCCACTCAGAACCTGAGAAGGCTTCCAAACAGGTACTTCTCCCTGTAAACAGCCTTCCATCCTTCCTGTGGTGCCCCTGCGTACAGTGAGGTACCAATACTCAGGGTGCATTACTTCAAGGAAAAAAGGGGAGAATTGGAAGGATCCCATGGTGAAGTAGAGGCTCCTCCTGACCTAGAAAGGCCCAGGTAAAGCAGACCACCTAACTGCACCAGCCGCCTAGGAGCTCCCAGAGGGAAGAGAGTCACAGATGAAAGTGATTCCAAAGCAGCACCCTGAGGATGAGAGAAACTGGGATAAAATGAAACCGCAAACCATCCCAGCCTCAAGTTTCAAGAAGGAAAAAAAAAACCAAACCATGAAAGGGCTACCACTGTGTGCTCTGATCTCAAGCAGTTCCTACAGTCCTTTCTTGATTTTTCACTGTGTGACTAGGAACTGACCAGACTAGGCAGGGGTAGTTCATCTGGGCAATGCCACTGGAGACCCCCTGCCAGCTCCTCCTGGGGGAAACTAAGTCACTTACAAATTCGTCGAAGTTTGCTCGTGTGGAAGACACAGGCAAATCAGAAGCTTGTTCTCACACAGCCAGCTGACGTCACTAAGCTCCTCTAACACACCCATTTATACAAGGCCCATGACAGGAGGACCTGAGAGACCAGCCCAAGACAGCCACTACCACACCTGTGGCCTTTGATGACACTAGAGCTGTGGCCATCTTCAAGGAAGGGCAGCTTTGAGACAGACACGGAGCAATGAGGGAAGGGGGCTGCCCCTTCTGCCCAAGCTAGCAGGGACCCCAACACAGATTTTGGGAGGTTTATTATTGTTGTTCTAGTTTTTTATATTACACTCACTTATAAAAAATATTTTTATAATTTAAAAAAATATTTTAAGTGTGTGAGCATTTTTGCCTGCATGCATGTCTGTGCCCCACACGCATGTCCAATGCCTGAGCATACCTGGTGCCTGCTAAGGCCAGAGGAGGGTGTTGGAGTGCCTGGAACTGGAGTCACAGCCAGTTGTGAACTGCCGTGAGAATGCTGGAAATCGAACACAGGTCCTCTAGATGAGCAGTCAGTGCTCATACCCAATGAGCCACATCTCATCTCCAGCTCCATTGTTTGTTTGTTTGTTTTTTTTAATATTTTGGCACAGTTTCCTTTTTTATTGCAGCAACATTCATGCAATGGGAAATTAGTCTTTATGGTGTTTAAGATTTAGTAGCATTTAAATACAGTTACAATGTCATTCCAATAGTTCTCTTTAGTTTCAAATCAATCTTAAGCCCATATCCACTAAGTGTTCAGTCTCCCCTCTCCTCTACCCTAGAAACAAAAAGATTACCTGTCCTGAGTATTTTGTGTGAGTGGAATCTGTGTATCTGGTACATGTCACCGAATAGGACACTTCTGTGGTTCATCCACCTTGCAGCATGAATCAGAATGTTATTCCCTTTCACAGCTGAATTATATTCCATTATAAAAAATGTACCATATTTACTCACTTATTCGATAACGAGCATTTGGGTTTTCCCGCCTTTTGATTATTATTTTAAAAAATGTTGTTATAAACATTCCGTTTGAGCTGTGGTTTGAACATATATTTTTAATTATTTGATGTCCATACCTAGGAGTTCTGCTTATGCTTAAAGGACTTGAGAGAACATGTAACATATACATAAAACAGCAAAAGTGGATGGGGGTTTGGGAGCAAAGCAGACCAGTTAAAATGGAACAAGAGTGCATGTCCACCGCAGTACGTAATGAACTAGTCCCTTCCATCAAGCACCAAGAATACACTCACACTCGAGAATACACTGACACCCGCAGGTTTCCTGGCAGCCAAAGTGAAAAGAAAAACAAATGGAGTCACACGAAGTCATCGGTAGGAATAAACATTTTTCTGTCCTTAATTCCAGAAGGGCATCTAAATAACGCGGATCCTCGTGTGAAGATTGTGTGTGACACTGTGGAAAATGTATTTTTTTATTCCTGTGAGAGAAAGAAATGTGCTCCAAATGAGTGGTTTGAATCTTTTTTTCTTAATCAACTCTATATGGATCCTGAACACACTTAAACTGTAATTCAATAAAGTCAATTTTGTAGAATAAAGCTAAGAAAATGCAGCCTGGATGCATTGCTTTCTAAATACCCAAAATAACACATGAATCAAAGGTGAAGAAGCCAAAGAAACAGCCATGGAGTACCCACTAAAGGTCTCACACAGCTCCTATCTTCCCGGGTCCCCTAATGCTTGGGCCCCTGCCCCTTTGACAGGTGCAAACACCTGACTGAGAGCCTTCACTATAGACAAGAGACAGGTAAAAGGTCACCCTCTTGTCATTGGGGGGGTGGTGTACAGCCACCTCTCTATTGATTAGCCTCATTACCACCTGTGCTCTCACACTGGCACCTATGCCCGGCTGCCCCCCAACCTGCCTTCTCTCAGCATTTCCCACCTCCCCGACTGGTGCTACCTTCATCAAAGTTATTTCAGTTGCTGCACCAGACCCTGGCTGCCTGCCCTACACTGTGCCTCACCCCCACAGCCGTCTTGGGCTGAGCAGGACAACACCAACACACCTCCAGAGGCTTCTGTTGCAAGCCAATCTGATAGGAAAAGCCGATGCCCTGCATAGGGTGAGATGTGACCCTAACCTCACCCCAGGCTAAATCAGAGACGCCTTAGACATCCCATCACAACACAAGCACCCATGAGAAAGCAAGGTAGGACAATGGTAGACCCTGCCCAGGGCACCTGACATCACAACAGTGCTACTTGTCTCTGTCTATCCAAGTTGGGGTCATAGTAAAAATATTTCTATTTCCAACACAGATCCACATGGGTGTCTTTCCAGTCTGGACCCTTGCCATTCCTAGGATATGGTAAAGAACCAGGAGACATTTACTCCCGGTCAGTTACCTGGGCCTCATTGTCCTTCACAGCATGTTCACACGGGCCTCTGATATTGGCATCATCATTCCTGTTTTACAGGTGAGAAAACTGGGTGGGCCCCCCTCAGGTCTGAGTCGCTCAAAGCCCTACGGTTCTTTCCTGGCCAGAAGAAAACTGCCCCAGCTAGGGGTGTCGCTTAGTTGGGCAGAGTGCTTGCCTAACATGCATGAAATCCTGGGTTTGAGACCCAGAATGATGGGTAAGCCAGAGGTAGCAAGCAGCTTACACTGTAATACCAGCACTCGGGGGGGGGGGGGGGGGGGGGGAAGGCAGGGGCCAAGAAATTCAAAGGCTTGAGGGTAGCCTGGGCTATGTTGAGAGAGGGGAGAAAAAGAGAAAGTGGGCCAGTTTTTAAATATATCCAACTTCCCTCACCTCTTATCCTTGGAATCTGAATTAAATGAAAAGCGATACAAGGACAGATGCAAGAGTATGAGGAGCAGTAGCCTACACACCCAACAGTCCATTGCCTTCCCTAGGGACAGTAGACTGCAAAGCCCGGATACAAAACTTGGCAACTTAGCATCACTTGGTGTGAGGGGAGCTCTGGGTTCAGAGGCAGGTCTGTAAATAGACTTGCAATAATAATTCCAAATGCAAAGTGCCTCCTGCATGCCAGGCACTATAAATGCTATATGTTCACTGAGTGACTTCAACCATCTAACGTCTCTGACTGACAGAAGTAAAAAAGACTTGGAGGAGTCAATGTGCATCCTCTAAGGTCACTCAGCTCCATGGGGATTGAAGTGAGGCTATGTGGCCAAGCATCCGTGCCCCTAGAACCCCACATGGGCTCCTGGGGTGCTGGGTGATGTGTCACACATTGGTCACCAGAATGGATCTCCCAGTTCTGAAGAAGTCTGGAATTGGAGTGTGAGTAGGGTCTTTGTTCCCTCACAGAGTTCCAGAGCCGTATCCCTTGCTCCTCCCATCTCCTCGTGGCTTCTGTCCATCCTTCCCGTACACTTGTAGCTGCTCCCCTCCACTCTCTGTTTGAGACACCTATGCACATGTCTGAGTCTTCAATGGCCTTATGAGGACTCAGGTCACAGGGTTGGGACTTGTCCCAGGACTGTACAACCTCATCGTCACTACCGACAGCTGCAAAGACACTATTTGCACGGAAATCCTCAGGAATGTGAACTATGGGAGGACACTACGTGACTACTGCAGTCACTGGGCCATGCTGCCTTTCAGGGGACATGGCTACTGTGAGGAACTCTTTGGACCAGGAAAAGATAGAGGTTCCACCCAAGAGAGAAACGCAGGAGAAAAACTGTGCCCACAGTGGGCACTGTCTCTCTTTCCCAGGTGAGAGTCACTCCCCCACTATGTCAGCTCTTAGGAGGAAGAATGTGGGTCTGCCACCTTGACATCATGAGAAGTGGGGTGCAGGTCTGCCTTCCACTGGCAAGTCAGCACCTGAAGGGTGGCACCCATGCCCAGTGCCAAGCGAACACAGTCATAACAGAGAGGCTCTCAACAACAGAGCGGGACAAAGGTGGCATTTAGAAGGATTCCCTACTCCCCTGGCTCCTGTGTCTGGCTTCTCCACACCTGAGGACTGAGAACACCACTCACAGACCCACAGCAAGATTAGCCTAGAGCTCTTCTTGGGCAGAGGAAACGGTCACTCTGTCAAGGTATCTGGGTTACCTCTCCTTCTGTCCCCTGCGCCTGACACCCAAGAAGCAGTGTGTTTGCTGTCTGGCATCACAGCTCGGGAAGTCATTCTGAAATTTGGCAATGGAAGCGCATCAGAGGGGAAAACATCCCAATTTGTTCACAGCTTCCCTGACAAATCCAAATTCAAACAGAGTATCACCCTTGGGTATTGAGAAAAGAGAGCAGCTGGCACCAGAGATGAACCAAAGCGAGATGTCCTGCCCCAGCGCAAGCGGAGCCCCGGCAGCCTGTTCCCTTTCTGCATCCCCTGTTCCCGATTCAGTCACCCGCTAAGTGCAGACGATTCACATGCACTCCCATACTACGCTAGCGCCGATGCTCTGCCCCCACCACCAACCGCTCGTGCCCATCTGTCATCGTCTACGAATCATGTTCTATGAGAACTACGGATCTGGTGAGGGCTCCAAAGACTCAGGAGAATGAGACAACCTCAGCCACTTAGAGTTAGAAGTCGGTGTGTGTTCAAAACATAACTCTGATGGCCTGTGAGCACAGGGAACCATCGGGCTTCAGCTTAAAAGACAGTACCACAGTAAGGTCTTTCATGGAGAAACCATCCACATGGTTTCCCTAGAAACCTCCCAAGAGATAAAATACCCAGCAATGGTCCCATGAGGAAGATGGAAGCTGTGGAGCCAGACAGACCCAGACTTCAACCATATCTGCCACATATTTGCTTGGGGAGCTGGCACCACTTACTGGGTCTTTCTACTCTACAGTTCCTCCTCTGTCAACAGGGATTATTCCAAGACTCGGAGAGCACTTGCTCAGGACCAGGCCAGAGTAGGGACTCAGTAAGTGGGGCAGGAAAGAGGAGGAGGCTTTTGAGTTTTAACCACCACGTGTCAGGAGGAACTCATGCCTCTGACCCAGGATCACAGTCTGGAGCAGGGCCCAGGGTCCCCTAAGAGATACTATCCCCAGGTAAAGGTAGGTGACCATGCTGACTGTACCTCACAGGCCATCTCCCAAAGAGTCCAAAAGCTCAATGGCATTACCACCAGCCCCAGAATCTGCATCTGCTGCCCCCCTAAAATATCTGCCCCCCACACTAGCTCTTGTGTGCTCTTGAATGCCAGGCCTCCCTACCCTGCTAATTCTTCATTTTCATCCAAACCCACCTGTTTGTAGCCCAGCCTATATGCCCAGGGCGGCCTTCCCCTTCCCAGTGGGGAAGACCATCTGTACCAAAAAGGACATGAGATCACCCACCTGGTCTCTCTCATATTGCAGCCTGCATGACAGATGCCATAGCAACAGCCCTAGCAACGACAGCAGACAACCTCTTTACCACAGACCGATGGGAGATTTGTAAACAACAGACAGCCCTGAATGGGAGAAGGGCTGTAGAGGGTCTGGGTACACTCACCTACGTGAGACGGCACCTGCTCAGGCACACTAACTCAGCTGGACCCGCTCCTTGCACATCACAGATAAACAGCCAGTGGAAAGAGAGACAGGAGAGGCCTGAAATCCCTCTGACCTACAGCCAATTAAGCTATTTCTTCTCCAGCCAGCTGTGTGGCAGCCACCCATGTGCTGATGCTCGGTAACTGACAGTCCCTAATACCCAGAGACAGAGGCCAGGCAGAGAAACTTCAGGCAGCAGCTAGAATGCTGTCACTTATGGTGGGATCCCTGGCCTCCTTGCTTCCCTGGCCATCAGCAATGGAGCCAGCCATAAGTCTAAAACATAGGACCGCCTGCTTCCCTTCCACTGTGCCAGACTCTGGATGCTGACATTCTCCCTGAACAAAACTGACCAAACCCAGACCATATCGGCCCAACTCTGGAGGGCATTCACAAAGCAATGTGTGCCAGGGGGAGACTGGAGCTCTTGTGCCTTCCCCAGGCTTCCGGGCGAACCAAACTGGACTGTGGCACTTGCTGACATGCAAAAGACACTGGGTTTCATAACCAGCACTGGAAAGGAAGGAATAAGAACGGGTGGTATATAACACACTCTGAGGCCATCTGAGACCCAGCCAGGCAGCAGGTATATCAACCATATCAGTCTGGGACACGGTCTCTACACCTGTGCTATAATGAAGCCAAACCCAAGGTCATGCAGCTCCGGCTAGCAAACCGGCATGCCAAGCCTGGAAGACCTTCCTCTACCCGTGCCTTGCTCCCACCAGCCAGGCTGAAAAGGTATTTACTATCCAGAGGAGAGCACTTCAAATGCCTGCAGAGATCCCTGAGTAAGTCAGACTACAGTTAAATCTGCTTCGCTTTAAAGGAAGATATAATCAGAAGACCAACATGCAATAAGATAAAAGGAATGAAAGGAAAAGAAGACATACAGTGATTGCCACGGTGGCAGGAAGGGCCGTGACTCCAGGCCACATGTGGAGCTACAGGAGCTACTTCAGGAAAGGGACAGTGTTTGGGCGGGCACTCAGGAGAACCCTGTGTCAGGGTTCCTGCTGGAGACAAGGAGGAACAACCTTGTTCTGACACTTATCTGTGGGACATTGGGCAGCCCCTGGACCCCAGTCTAGACCAAGAATGTCATCCTACCCCTGGACTAGGGTGTTTTTAATCAGTTCTCCTCGAAATACCAAAACGGAGGTCAAAAGTTAGTCCGGCCATTTCATTTTATAAATAAAGAAACTATCAGGGATAGTTGGTGGACTCCAGGTGGTTGATTTCAATTACACCTTTCCTAGCTTTAAAATCACAGACTCATAGGAAGTTTACAGAAATGAAAATATATATTAAAAAAGTTCAAGTCACTAGCAATTGTCTTTCCCCAAGTTAACCACCCTGAGGATATGCACTGGGGAAATATATATATATATACATATATATGCCCATCTTCATCTTCATTCCTGCTGGATAAGATGTGGATGAGTGGACACCTGGAAGCTAGCTTGTCTTCACTTATTATTTTATCTTAAATATCTTCTGATATCACTAGAATTTTATTTTTTTAAAACGAATTTAAAAAAAGAAAATGTAAGAGATTGAACACATGTCAGAAAGGCAGAAAGTAAGAATGAATGCCCAAGGCCTGACCCAGGTGTGGTGCTCACTTTTTCAATGAGGAGCTCACCACACTAAAGCTCACAGTCTTAACGGGGAGGAGGGGTACGATGGGGAGCACGGAGTCTCAACCCAGGGATGGGGGCTGGAGAAGTCAGGGAGCATCTTATCCGATGGCTCCCCAGGCTCCGACTAGATTACAGCAAACTCAAGCTAATGGCACAGCTGTAGAGACCAATTAAGCTGAACAATAGAAAAATTGCAGGGCTGTTTGGTCCCAACACTATGAGATTAATTTATCAATATGGCTTATGTGGTACTAGAGAGATAAGGTCCCTCCGTGAAGGAGGGTTTCTTGCACACCTTATTTACATCTGAATCTCTTCTCTCTGGGAGTCCCGGGAAGTCAACTTTTCACCCCGTGGAGGGTGGGGAGCTACCAGGGCTGACTTAACCAACTGAACACAGAGCTGAACTCTAGAGACTCTGTGATCCAGGAGGCAGTAGAGACCCTGCCTCCCAATTCTGACATGTGACTACATTCCATGTTCCTTCTGGGCCTGCCTGCCATGAAACTCATCCTCAAGCCTCACAGGAAGCCTTCAAGATAGGCACCATGACCGTCCTCATTTTACAGATCAGGAAGCAGTAGCAGAAGGCTGCCACCAGCAAGCCACAGCCAGAGAAAGCAAACTGAAACGGACGCTACAAGCTGTGCATACAAACCTGCAACCGATTTTTCAACAGTACCATTATGAGGCTTTTTGAAGCAGTATCCCCATTTTACCTGTCACTTTCATCTACAAGGCATATTCCTGTCCTGTTTGGTACAGACTCCAGGTAAGCCATTCTGTGAACTATCCTTCAGATAGGTAAGAAAACCAATACACACAGAGCTTGAAGACTTGCCTGAGCTGTTTGGGCTGTTTAAGATGAACAGCCGTCAGGCTTAACTGTGTAAGGCTGCCATTACCGCTAGCCACAGGTAGCTGCATATGGGCTCTTGGGCATAGTTTACGGCTCCTGGAAAGAGCAATTCTAAGCAGTAACCACAGCTCCCCCATCCTAGAGATGGAGTGCCAGATGCTGTGCACAACGGCCCTGTGAGCTAACTGCCGTTATTGACAGCTGTCTTCATCACTGGGCATTGTTGTGACTCAAGACCACAATTGGGTAATTTAGGAAAGCATTGATGTCTCATTACTCTGGAATCTGGAAAGTCCAATATCAAGGTACCAGCATCTGGGAAGTGTCACTTGATAGGGTCATCCCATGACAGAAGGCGGAAGGACAAAAAGAGAAAGTGATGGGGGGGGGGGCGGGCAGAAAGGGCCAAACCCACCCTTTTATAAGGAACCCACTCCAAAGATAACTAACTCACCTCCTTGATAACAGTATTAATCCATACATGAGAGCAGATCCTTCATGACATTATCACTTCTTAAAGGTCCCACCTCTAACACTGCTGCATATGGCATTAACTTTGCAACCCCTGAACTCTGGGGTTCACATTCAAGCCTCAGCAATAACAGATAATCATATTGAGGACAGACGAGAGAGGCTTCATGGCTCAGCAGACATCCCACCATCAGGTAGCGGTTGAGTGAGACTAACGGGCTGCAGTGAGACACACGGGATCCTTTGAGGATGCCGGGGATACCTCACTGAGCGTCTGCTGAGCTCACATTCAGTGTGGCACCAGCAGCAAGAGGAGTGGGAAGAACAGGGGGAGAGGAGATGGAGGCTGGCAGGAGGGCAGGCAGCTGCAGAGAGAAATCACTTACCTCCCTTAGTCCCCACCCCACCCCCCGCCAGGCCAGAGCTGCAGGTGGGGAGGGGTTGGGGCTCAGCACAAAGCAGATGTTAGCAGCTCCCAGGAGAGCACCCCCAGCACATGGGCCCAGGGCCTACAGTGACCTTCCCCATGTTCAACCCAGTAGAACGTCCTTGACCAGCTTGTCAGGGCAAAGTGTCATCAAAGCCACCAGGGAGGGCTCAGGGGCCTGAGTGGCCAAGCATGAGTGCTGGTCACAGCTGTGCCCCCTGCTGCCTCGTTGCTCCGTTCTTCCCCAAAGCTCATCTCCACCCACGTGGTATGAGGTTGAAGGAGCAGCTGGCAGGCAAAAGACTGCACCAGGGACGGGATGGTAAAAGCCATGGAAATGAAGGCAGATGCACAGCGTGTTTCCCAAAGCAGGACCTGGGTACGCCCTGGTGCCTTGAAGCAGGACTAAGGCCAACTTGTCTAAGAGCGCAACTATGACAAGGACAGTACCACCACCTTATAGCCATGGTCTCGGACAGGGGAGCCCATCTCCCCAGCAGGCTCATGTGGTATGAACATGTAGTTTTGGGAAATGGACTCTAGCCAAAGGAAGTGGGCTGCTGGAGGGAAAGGGACAGATGTGTCTTGAAGTTTTATAGTCTAGTCTTGTTGCCTGTCCCATCTCTGCTCCTGGTCCTCCAAGGTGAGAAGATGTAAGGAATCCCAGCTACACACTTCCGCTGCCATGGAGCGCTCTGCGGCTACAGCTTCTTGGTGGTGACGAACTGCCTTTCTTCAGACTGTGAGCTAAAATCAGCCCTTCCTCCCTCAAGATGCTTCCTGTTAGGAATTTGGTCACGGGGACAGGAAAAGTCAAGAGTACAACTTTGTTGGATCGTAGGATAGGAAGAATAGATGGGCTACTGAAAGCGGCACTGGCATTAGCAAAGTAGGAGTTAAGACTCAGAGTGGAGGGGACCAAAGACAAAAGCAGTGCCTGAGAAGACAGAGAACACCAAGGAAGCCAGGCAAGGGATCACGGTGTGAAACTGCAGACCAGGTAGACACAACCAGGTGGCACTCATCCCCTTACTCCTTGGAGATGCAAATTTAATAGGACACGGCACCCTGAGGCTGGAGATTGCTGTGGTCTGACCTGGGGTGATCGAAGATGCTCCTGCAGAGTTGGTGGTCGGAACTGTAAAGCATAGTCTTGGATTCTCGGCCTCAAGGTGGGGACAGGGTGGGAAGGACCCTGTATGAGCACTGGGTCTGAGGATAAGAACCCAAATGCAGAGTGTGGTACTCACTGCAAAGTGAGGATGATTCCTGCAATCCCAGAGCCCAGACCTTAACTTAGAGGGAAAGTTGAGGCCAGAAGGGAAGCTGGCCAGCAGACTCTGAGGCTGGATACCAAATGGTGAGGAATCTTAAAGATTCTGCTTCCCAGCACAAGATAACACACCCAGTGCACATAGACAAGCCCACTATAGTCCATTCTTTGGGGCCAGAACAAGCTGGGTCCAAATACTCTATTACCACCCAGCTAAAGGACTAACAAACCTCTGAGCCTCAATCTCCTTATCAGCCCACTGGAGTTAATAGTGAGGTTAAATTCTGACATGTGTAATTATTCCTGAAGACCCTCTCCGTACAGTCCCCAGCATGGCCTGGAGCATACTAAGACTCCAATAATCAGCAACCACCACAAATGTCACCATGACTTCCAGCCTGCTATCTACCCTGCGGCCCAGGAACACACAGCATAGGTGCCCACCAGAAGTGACTCGGAGCTGAAACGGTGAGTCTGATAAGCCCGACTTGGCGCTGACCTTGAGGTGCCCCAGTCTCTTTAAAGAGGCAGCTACATAAATTATCCCAGCACCATGGAAGCAGTCAGGGCAGCAGAGGTGTGCACAGCCCTGTCTCAGGAGCAAAGAGGGAATGGGGCTCTGTGGGGTGAGGTGGAGAATTAAACCGACCCTCTGGGGAACAGGGCGTCAACAGCACAGGGGCTCTGAAAGGCTGATGATTTTGATCATGTTTGCTTTTTTATTTTCCTGTAATTATCTCCATTTTATTCCTCCTTGGTAGTTAGGGGATTCTTTTCATTTAAATGCAAAAAGATACAAGAAAGATAGTATTTGGCACAAGGCAGTGGTTAGCTGGGATCAAGAGAAATGACTCATGATAAATTGAAGGGGCTCCATCAAGACACCCTACTAGATCTCTATCTCTGAGCCCACTGCTGTGCCTTTCAATATGAGTCAGGATTTTGCCTGAGAGACACCATCTTTGTATACACACACAAGAAAAACACAAACAAAAACAAAACCTTGGCTGGGGAGATAGCTCCTTTGGTAAAGTGCTCTCCTCACCACCAGCATGAAAAGCCAAGTTGGATCCTCTAGTGCCAAAATTAAAAGCAAAGGGAGTGTCTGTAATCCCAGCAGTGGGGAATTGGAGACAGCTGGATCCCTGGGGCTTGCTGGGAAGCCATAATGGTAAGCTCCTGGTTCAGCAGATGAACCTGTCTCAAACAGGAAGACATACACAGACCTCTAGACACCATATGCACTCATACAGCCCCTAGTAAGTACTGGGCTCAGGCAGAGGGGCCACAACCAAGGGAGTATCACCAAGGTAGGACCTCAGAGGTACCTACTAGATAGTGTGGCTTTATAAGAAAGAGCAGGCCACCAGCAGACTGCAAGGCAGCCCCCTGATGCTCAGCAATGGGGGCTGGGTGGAGACACAGTAGAACAGCCCACAAGTTGGGCTGACCCTCACTCACAACCTCCACTTCTCAGAAAGCCATCTGACTCTCATGACTTAGGACACAGACTGGTCTAGGGCCCAGGGCTATATCCACCTTCAGAAGTCCCTCCTCTGTTGTCTGCCTACCTTATCCTGACCGACACACTCTGGGGCACTGAGCCGACCCTGGGCTGTGCTGCACCTGCAGCTGATGGAAACCTCCACTGAATCCCATGCCTGCCTTGGCCCACACTCATGTGAGCAGATGGCCATCTTTTCTGTTCCACTATTATCTTGCCTCACCTGGGGAGATCTCCCATCCAGGTCACTGAAAAGACCTGGGACATGGAGCATGAGATGCCTCTTCTGTCTAAAGTATGAACACGTACCTTTCCCGTTTTCCTCCCTTCTGCAGAGACAACAGCTGCCCCTTTCATTCATTCAAAACCTACCATTAGCCTCACAGCTGTGCAGCCTGGCCTGGCCTCCCAAGAAATACCAGCTTCAGGGTGTGGCCCTCACCCTCTCTTCCAGTTCCTTTATAACATGTTGCCCCCTCATCCAGTTGACTCTGTTCCTTCTAGCTCTCACCTAACATGCCTTCTTCCCTCAATCGCAGACACATCTATGTCTCCAGCATACTTAAAAAAAAAAAAAAACGCATTTCCAAATGGTATGGTGACACTCACCTAAGAAGCGGAAGAGGAAGGTTGAAAGATTGAGGTCAGGCTGGACTACCGAGTGAGACCTTGCCTCAGCAACCAAAACAAAAACCAAACCAACAACAACACACACTACTTCCCTATCGACCTCTTGCTGACCTTCTTGTGTGGAACTCCAAGCCCCAGAAGCTCAGCATGTAACTCTGGAAATGGGACCTTGGCAGTGGTTATTAACTAAAATGAAGTCATTAGAATGGACCTTTACTCTGTATGACTTCCACAAAATCATCAAAAGGAGAGCCTGCATACCAGCCAATAAGCCCTCCATCCCATGGGGCAGCACCTGCACAGACGCCCCCAATTCCATTCTCTCACCTCGCATCCCCCTGCCTCACTACTGACATTAAAAGCAACGTGGCCATCCACTCAGCCCTTCAGGCAGCTAGAGGTAACCAAGCGTGGACCACGAGGCTCGTGTGCAGACATCCGGGGGGAAGATGCTCTTGGGTCACCTCCAGGAGCTTCTTACCTTCGGAGTGGACTCACTCCTCACCTCTCCTGCTTCTTGCCTGCTTGTTACCAGGACATGTTAGGCGCAGCCACTTGGCAACGATGGGAGAAAAACCGAGAAAATCATTGACACTGCTCATGACATGGTTGAGCTGCTGGACCAGCATCAGCCAAACCTACATTGTCCAATTTTCATCACAAAAAAAAAGAATAATAATAAGCCCTTACACATTTCAACTATCAGAGTCAGTTTTCAGTTACCTACAGCCAAAAAACAAGCCTGTCTGTACACACCATGTTACATTCACCTCTAACTTTTCAGATGAGAAACTAACATGTAGTGAGATTATAGGCTTACCCAACTTCGCAGAGTCTATCAATGGGAGAAAAAAATCTGATTGGATACATGTAAACACACACACACACACACACACACACACACACACACACACACACACACACACCAGAAGCTGCCTGACTTAAGCTGGTCCCCCCTCCTTATGTTTCCCTATATTTTATTATGATGTTATCGAGTGGTTTGGTAAGCAGAAAGCGGCTTTTTTTTTCTTTTTTCTTTTTGGACAGGTTTTCTCTGGGTAGCCTTGGAGCCTTTCCTGGAACTTACTCTGTAGACCAGGCTGGCCTCCAACTCACAGAGATCCACCTGCCTCTGCCTCCTGAGTGCTGGGACTAAAGGTATGTGCCATCCACTCATTTTATTGTAACATTTTCCATGTGACCTTACAGCAATGTTTGGAAGGGCTATATCCTTCTCCACTGAGACGTCCTGGGCACTCTCCAGCCAAAAGAGAACACCCTGGTCCATGGCTAACACCAACTGTAACCAGAACTGTCCAAAGGAACCCCATGGGGTCAGCCAGTGGCTAGTCAGGGTCAGACCTGCCAATAACAGACAATACCCTGGTGGAACTGGCAGCCCTGCATTCCTGCCCTAGCTGGTCCCTACACACCTGCCTAGGGCACTTATTCACTCCCACCTCCCATCTGCACGAAATCAAGCAATCAATGGTACAAATATTTTATCTAGTTCACCACATGGTTATTCTATTCGAGGTGAATAAATCAATGTAGCCCAGGGAGCATGGAGCAGAATTTCTCATTGAACCGACATCGGGAACATTTGTTCCAGCTTAGAAAATCTAACCACATTATAACGCAGCTGGGGTGCAGAATTGGGTAGCATGTACTGGCTCCTCCACATCCAAGAGTACACGGCATGAGGAGGACAGAGAGAGCCCAGACTGGCAGTGTGCGGGCGGAATCACAGATTCTGGATATAGACTGCCTAAGCTCCCTTTCTCCTATTGATGTTGGCTTGGTGGCTTTGGGCGTGCAAGACTATAAAATGGGAAATCGGTTGTGATTTCATTAAATTCGCGAAGCCACAGAATGGCAAATGCCCAGCGTAGCTCTAGGTACATTGTACCCAGTGTAAAGTGATGCTGCTGTTAGTTACATTGTCCCTTCCAGTGTCATAGTCATCCCCACACTGTAAGTCATTCTTCATGAGGAGGATCCCCGTAGATGATGCTCTATTTTCCAAGATAACTTAAAGACTATTGATGGAACCCTGATCCTTCCAAAGTATATCACCTCTCCAAAGTATGTGTCATTTTGGATTCAGAGAACATGACCCTGGAAGATTGACTAATATGGAAATAACCCTGTTAACCCTCTAATAGGCAAGCAGATATTACCTTCTTCATACCATGAACCAGTTTTGCCAGCCTTCTTCCTAAGGTGGTCAACAGCTACCTCAAAAATCGTGTGAGTATAGGTGAATAACTATCCTTTTAATTTTCCTGTGCATTATTAATAACTAGGTGACACCTAGTCTTCTTTGTGGAAGATCAAGGTTTTTTGTTATTTTTAATTATGGATATGTGTGTATGTCTGTGTGTGGGTATGTGCACTACACAAGAGTGCAGGTGCTTTCAAAGTCCAGAGGAGGGCATTGGATCCCCTGGAGCTGGAGTTATGGGTGATATGTATTACCCAGTCTTCTTTCCACTCTCCTCAGCACCGATACCTTGGTTCTTCCTACTACCTGACAATGCAATTGTACTGAGATAAGCCTTCAGCAAAAGAGAGGCAAGAATTGCCTGTAGAATGGGCTAGAGGAGAATGGACACAGAAGCAGAAGGTACTTACAAATACAGATAAAGGTGAGAAGTATTTGTAGCTGGTGTTAATGCAGCTCCCACAAGAGAAGCCCACGACCTCGGAAAGATTAGCTGACTGGACAGCTGTGAAGAAGGCTGCCAGGAGCTCCCAGAACATGGCCAAGTCTTTCGCCTCTTCTCAAAGGTGCTGACCCTGCTGATTCCCTGTGGTGACCCTTCACTTCACAAGAAGGTCTCCAATCAGAAACAATACACCTTGCTCAAGCCATGCCTAGGCTTCATGCTAATCCTCTCCCCCAAACACCAGCAACTCAGGGTCCCAAAAACAGAAGGCACAGTTCTCTCCACATGCTCTAGGCTTGACGGCTCCTCTTTTCTTTCATTAGAGCCCTCCATGATGCTGCTTTTTGTTACATCAACATACAATCAGAATTGTTTGAGTTGATTGATTGATTGCTCTGTTCACCTTGCCCCCGCCCACATCACCCAGCCGTGGGGTTTGCAACGGCCTCCAACTTTCTTCCACTTGTGTCTACATCCCCCCTCCTCAGTCCACAGTGTACTACAGATTATCCTTAGAATGCAAACTAAAAATATCTGCTTGGATGCATGTAAACACACACACACACACACACACACACACACACACACACACACACACACCATATACACATATACAGCATACATACAATAGTCTTGTCTGATTCACATATTGAATTTGGGCAAATTGAGTTCTTTGCACCCAGGAAGACTGGGAAGAGGAAGAGTAACTATCTCTGAAATCCTCTGCTGCTGCAGCCCTCTCATTCACTGTGGTATAACTGTGCCCCAGCTCACCTGAGCTGCTGTGTGCCTCTCAGAGTGGGCACAGCTTGCGGTGCTCAGCCAGGAGTTAAAATCTTTCCCAAGGCCATTTTTTTGCCTTGTGTACTAATTCTAGAATCAACTTTACTATGAAATTTAATGGAAATCTATTTGTGCGTGTGTGTGTGTGTGTGTGTGTGTGTGTGTGTGTGTGTGTGTGTGTGTGTTTCTGAACATGTGAGTGATTTATTTTCCTATTTTCTACTTTTCACCACTGGGTTTTTTTTTTCATTCACAAACTATCAAAATAAAACTGCTTGAACGTTAAGGTTTATCTGCCAACCCTCTGATGACTCCTGTCATTAAGCCAACAAGGTACAGAGGCCAAGCCTGGTGTTCTCGGCCCATCCTCAAGTGAATCTTGGAGCTTATTGTCAGCTCTCTTAGTTCCTCTGGATTCCCTACTCTCAGGTAAACAGGGACCTTGCAGCTCTTCAATCCCACTCAGCACTTCTGCTGTGCGCTACCCCTAAAATAGCCTTCCTTCACCTCCCTCCCTATCCAGATCCCACCTACTCACCAAGATTCACAGCTACATTGCCTCTTCCTCAGTTTCCTGAGCTGCCACCTCACCCCACTACATATTGCTCTATGGCAATCTCTTTCTTTGCAGGTGCACCTGTCTCATCAGCCTGGACCACCCCCCATTGTGTCCTCAGCAGGGTGCTTTGCACCCTACAGATGCACAAATATGGAGGAAGTCAAGTGCAGTGAACTGGACTGAACTGGGTTGACCATCTGTGAGTTGGGCTAATTTGACTTGACCTTCATTCAATAATTATATGCCTTGAACCAAAGTTTGGAGAAATTTGGCAAACCATGCAGTACTCAGGGTTTTGGTCTATTGTGGTTTTGCTTGTTTTTTGCTGATTGGTTGGTTGGTTAATAGGTTGACTAGCTGGCCATTTTCTCAGTGGTGGGAATCTGGTCTTTAGTCACTTCATTTGAAAGGAACTATCTGCTGACAAGCTAAGTCCCTCCATGAGTGACTTCTGAGGAGTCGATGGTGACCCAAAGCTTTGAGAAGAGTTACGGAACATCCCAAGAAATGGACCAGAATCCTGCTAAGGACCAGAAGACACTCAACTCCAAGCCCTGCGGAGCCATTTCAGAGTAATCCATGGCAACCCTGCCCTTTGAGAGTTTGGGAAAGTTAAGGCCATTAACCCTTACTAAGCCCAGAGTCATGGTCCTCCCACAGCATCAGGGCAGAGGGTGCCGGGCTGCCTGAACCCCTTGCCCTCCCCCGGCCCAGAATCAAAGTTTGACCAAAGCTCAGTCTTTGCTTTATAAATCTCTGCCTCTTAATGATGGCTTCAAGGCTGAGGGGAAAAAGGACCATTAAACTCACTGAATAAGTTAATGGGGCAGAGAGAATCTATTTCGGAGCCACCCCGGGCTATTTTCCTCTGGAGCTAAAGCCTGAATAAGCAAAAAGAAAAAATTAAAACCATAGAGCACATTGCCAATAAATAACCCCGGGTATAATCTCTCCGCAGCTAGGACCTCATCTGCGGTGATATTATAATGCAGATCTGTCGCAAAGCACCTCCAGTTCAGAGTTCTACCTGCAGTTCTGGCTGGGGCCCTTCCCTCCCTGTGTCTGCAAGGGATGATGCAATGCTATTTACTCTCCAGGCACCAACCAGCCAGCCACTGTCCAGCCTGCCACTGTCCAGCCTGCCACTGTCCAGCCTGCCACTGTCCAGCCTTCCACTGTCCAGCCAGTCACTGTCCAGCCTGCCACTGTCCAGCCTGCCACTGTCCAGCCTGCCACTGTCCAGCCTGCCACTGTCCAGCCGGCCCACTGTCCAGCCGGCCACTGTCCAGCCTTCCACTGTCCAGCCAGTCACTGTCCAGCCTGCCACTGTCCAGCCTGACACTGTCCAGCCTGACACTGTCCAGCCTGACACTGTCCAGTCTGCCACTGTCCAGCCTGACACTGTCCAGCCCACCACTGTCCAGCCGGCCCACTGTCCAGCCTGCCACTGTCCAGCCTGCCACTGTCCAGCCTGCAGGTTCCTTAGGGATCATGGGGAGAAGATGCCTCCACAAAATCCACACAAACTCAACTTGGCATCTCATCAGACTGTCTCAAGACCTTCCAATTCCCCTGCTGTAGAGATTTTCCCCCAACAGAGGATGCCTAGCTGTCTCCAGCTCTCTAGAATTTACACCTTGGACCTGCTCTGGAGACCTCAAAGCTTATTCTCTCTTTGTTATACAGTTAATACAGGATGTTGGTTTCTTCGTCTGGACATCTCCACTTCTTGAGAACATCTCTTGCTTTCCCTCCTCCTCTCCCTCCTCAAACCCCTGACAGTTTCCCACTCCCTTAGCTCACTGGAAGAGACCTACACTCACCACTGCCTCCCTAGAACAAAGCCAGAAACCTGAGTCTTAGGGCAGGGAAAACACAAATAATTAAATAAGCCAGAACTCCTGTTGGTAAATGTTGAGTCCCACTAGACACACGGTGTTTACTCTTTAATATTTAAACATGTTAATTAAATCTCTGAATAAACAAATGTATTTTAGCAAGTAGTGTTCCTGAGCTGGAATTCTGTCACCATGCCCCTAGGTACCTTTCAGATGGAGCTAAGTCTTTCCAAACTATTTCCATGTGTTGACAAACCAGGTAGGGACCGCTGACTATCCCACATGGCCTGCTCTTCCAGCCAAGAGAAAATAGGCATCACCCCTTAGCACATCACCCCTAGGGACTCTGGGATGTCCCTCAGCCTCCCTGACCTTCCAAAGGCCCCCCCGCAGGCCTCCTATGGCCAGTAGGTGCTCTGGTCGGTCATGGTTTATCCTCTCGCTTACTTAGCCAGGCCCATCTAAGTGCTAGAGGGCTAGAGACAGACCAAGAGCCCACCCCACTCACCAAGTGCCTCACACTCATTTCTTTTGCTCTTTGTTTAGAAATTTCATGTAGCTCAGACTGGCGCCAAACCCCCTATGTAGCTGAGGCTAGCCCTTACACTCCTGATCATTCTCCCCCCCCCACTTCCCACCCACAGCAAGTGCCACCAAACCTGGCATTCCCACCATCTCTATGAGAAGCCCATATTCAGCAGGCTTTGCATGGTCTGCCTGCTCCCTTCTTCTCCAGCCAGGATGGACTGCCTTCAGCACCTCAGGGGTCTCTTTATTCCTGTTGGTCCTTCTACCTAAAATAACACCCGTCTCACCTGACCTCTCTGTGTGGCTAACATCTGCTCATTTTCCAGGTCTCAGCTTAGCTGTCTCTTCATCCAGAAACATTTTCCATGCACCCTACCCCAGGATGAGGACCTTCTTAAGGAATCCCTCCCACCTTGCCCTTCTCTCCTCAGCCTGTGAGTGATACCCATCTCCTAGGATGAAAAGGAAACCACCTCCTGTTTAACAGGAAAAGCCCTTTGAGGCTTCCCAGCCCTTCCCACAGGACTCCCAACTAAATTACTGAAGAAGGAGACACTAGCCCAGGGGAGCTGTCTGGCTTCCCTCTGGGATGCATACGGGATCCAGCTTTGGTCTCCAAGTGGAGATGTGCACTTCCAGGCTAGAACACTCCTCCCCATGGGAACAGCCCTCAAGGAGCGCCCACTGCCAGCCTGGTCCTGGCTTCCCAGCGTCAGAGCATACCAATGGGCTGGGAGTCTGACAGGTGCTCCCAATACTTTCAGAATTTTGTCAGAATAGATCCCAGCTCAGCCACCTTACAGATGGGTGAATTTGAGCAGAACTGCCTTCCTCAGTTTATCTGCAAGTCAGAGAGTCAGTGGGAGTCACATGAAGGAGCCTCTCCTAACCCAGTTCAACCACAAGCTGTCCTGTATGTCAACTGGGAGGACTCCTGTGGAAAGAGGCCAAGCCAGGCCTTAGAAATGTGTCTTAGAAAGTGAAACACATTCATCATACATCCTGGAGATTCCCATGCCTGGGAAATGACCTGGGAGAAACAAAAAACATATGTTCACCAAAAGGCTCACGCAAGAATATTCACAGTGGATCTAGCCACGAGTCCAAAACTAGAAGCAGCCCACGGGTTCCAAAAACAGAACAGATAAACTCAGGTTGGTCACACAGTATAATACTATGTAGCCATAAAAAGCAATCCAATACTGTTATCTACAGCATGTGGGTGAATCTCAACACCACATTCTTGCTAAATGTCAAGTATGTGATTCTCATTGTATGAAGCTGTGGGTCAGACATAAGTAATATATTGCTGACAAGCTCAAAATAGTGGTCACCTCTGAGAAGCTAGTGGCAGAGACAGACTTGGGAGGGACATGAAGGAACTTTCTGGGGGGTTAGTAATGTCCTTGATCTGAAAGGATGTGGGTTCCACCAACACTATTGGGCTCTAGTTGAATGACACATACATGCTCAAATTTTAGGCAGCATTCACTGACATCTACCATTTCTCTGAAATACATCAGGGAAGTAGAATAAAGACAGATATGGGAGGCTGAGGCAAGATGATTACTGGGAAACAAAACAAAACTCTATCATATAGCTTAGGCCATCCCTAAACTCCTTATGTAGCCAAAGCTAGCCTTGAACACCTACCTGAGCACCCTGCTTCCATCTGCATTAGAGGTATGTCCGGCCGGAGCTGGCACTCATATCATCAACTCTAGGAGAAGTCCAAGTTCACTGGGCTTTACACGATATGCCTGTTCCCTCCTTCTCGGGCCACAGGCACACAAGAGGAGACCATGCACTGGGCAGGCATGGTGGTGCACGCCTTTAATCCCAGCACTCAGGAGGCAGAGGCAGGCGGATCTATGAGTTTGAGACCAGCCACATCTAGAGCAAGTTCCAGGACAGCCAGAGCTACACAAAGAGAGAGAACGAACAATGTTAAGGTGACTGCGTACAAGTCAAGGACAGAGACCTGGGAAGGAAATGGCCCTGCTGACACCTTGATCTTGGACGTCTGGCCTCCAGAACCGTGGGAAAACACATTTCTGTCATTTAACTTACTTAGGCAGTAGAATTTTGTGCTGTCAGCAATAACTGATTTCAATATTACTTTTGTTTTAAATTTCAAATGCAATGGGTGTGATATTTTTATTGCTTAGAGGTTCTATGGTTTTATTTTAATAAATATGCAAAAGGAAGGATTATACATTGAAAGCATTACCTACCTACCACCTAGAACATTGCCATTTGTTGGGTGCTAGGAAAAAATAAGGTAAAATAAGCATAATGAAAAGCCAGGCTTTGCAGCATAAAAGTAATCTCAGTTACTCAAGAGGCTAAGCAAGAAGATTCCAGGTTCGAGGCCAGCCTTACAGTGTGAATTACAGGCCAGTCTGGACAACTTAGTGAGACCTGGTTCCAAAATAAAAAGTGAAAAGTGGGCTTGAGGATATAGCTACCATGGTAGCATGCTTGCCTAGCATGCTCAAAACCCTAGGTTCTGTTCCCAGCACCACAAAATTAAAAGAAAACATTGCAAAATAACTTTCAGACCCCGAATATAGCCTGCTTTCCTCTCTTTCCCTGGAGACCAAGGCAGCTGTGAAATTGTTTCATCCTGAGTTAGTAAGTGTATCCTTTTACCATGAAACTGTGATCACAAGCAGTAGCACATTGTAGCTGTTAGTCATCATCTTTTATATATTGTCTTAGTTAGGGCTACTATTGCTATGATGAAACACCATGACCAAAAGCAAATTGAGGAGAAAGGTGTTTCTTTGGCTTACACTTCCACATCACTGCTCATCACTAGAGGAAATCAGGACCGGAATTCAAACAGGGCAGGATTCTGAAGGCAGGCGCTGAGGCAGGGGCATGGAGGGGAGCTGCTTATTGATTTGTTTCCCATGGCTTGCTCAGCCTGCTTTTTTTTATAGAACCCAGGACCACTTGCCCAGGGGTGGCCCCACCCACAATGGGCTGGACCCTCTCCCATTAATCACTACACTAATTAAGAAAATGCCCTACAGTCTTATCTACAGCCTGATCTTATTGAGGCATTTTCTCAATGAAGGTCCCCTCCTTTCCAATGACTCTAGCTTGTGTCAAGTTGGCATTAAACTAGCCAGCACACATATACAGTAGGTAGTGGTTTTTAATCAGCATTGTTTGTGAAAGATTGTTGTGTTACTCTATGGACAACGAAGTTTTCTCTTTACTACAGAAGTCCATCATTTCACTATGACATGCCTCACATCTGGATTCAAATGTCACCTGGTGATGTCTCAGCTTATTTCCCACCACTTTGCTTTCAGTATTTGCTGCTACAATAAATGTGGGAGCCCAGTTCAACAACGAGCCTGGCTCTGAACCTCCACAGCCACCCACACCTGTAGCCTTCCAGCAATGGGGGTCTCTCTTGGTCCCCACTTCCTCATCTGTAACATGAGAACAATCCTCACACTGGTGGTTACGACGTTGATTAAGTGAGCTACTACATGAACCATGCCAGGTGCACAGAAAGCGGTCAACAAACAGCAGCTGTTCTCACTCTGTGCTCCAGGGACTGGAGGGAAAAACTAACCCCCAAACAGGGTCTGGAGAACAAAGAGATTCTTGAAGGTGAGACTAGACTGATGGGAAGAGCCCGGAGAGCAGAAGAAAGGCCAGAGAACCAATTAGTCAAGGGAAGCCTCCAGCCCCAAAGACTTTGGGTAGAAAATGTTTGGGAATAGAGAAGGAATGGTCAGGTTGGTCAAGTGCCCCAAGGATTCCTGTGAGAGGATCACGGGAGGCAAACACCGGACAGATGTGCTCAAGCCCAAAAGGCTCCAAATGCAGGCAGAACTCCAGTCTTGATCTTGGGGACAATTTGGAGTCCACAAAGCCCCTTGAACTGCAGTTACACGGTGACTTGCCCTGCTTCTCAAATGAGGAGGGGCATTCTGTAAAATGCAGTGATTCTTTTATCCCTCAGCTACACACATCGGACCACATAGGTCTAAGGGAGTTCAGGTCAAGTGCCGCCCTGCGGGGAAAGATGAGTGAATGTGGGCCGAGGTCAAGATGGAGCCATGTACAATGTTCAGGGTGCAAGGGAAAGGGAAAGAAGTAGAAGGAACCTGGCATCATATCAAGTCCTGTCAGGAGGTGCTAGGAAGCAGGCTGATGTTCTTCGAAGAGGGAGGCATTAAGACTTCTAACAGTTTGAGAAACTGTTCTCAAAAGTCTTAGGTAAAATGTAAACCCACCATTGAGCCACTCTGGAATGTACAGATTGAGAGCCATGTGAGTGAACAGTCACAGTCCAAATGGGGCCATGGCCCAGCAGCCTGTGCTCCCCCACAATGCAAAGTCTCAGGCCAGCAGCTAATGTTTGGAATCAAAAAGCCTGCACGTGTATGTACAAGGATGTGCATGTGTACACACACACACACACACACACACACACACACACACACACACACACTTGAACCTAATCTAAAAATGTAAAGTATAAAATGCTCCAAAATCTTAAACTTTTTGAGCACTAACCTGACACCAGCTGTGGAAAATTCTGCAAGATGAAACTTTGGGCCGTGAACAAAATTATTAAAAATGTAGTATAAATAACCCTCAGGCTATGTGTAGTAGGCATATATGAAACATAAATGTATTTCATGTTCAGACTTGAGTCTCAGCCCCAGGATATCTCGTTATAGAAATGTAAACATTCCAAAATCTGAAAGCAGCCTGAGATCCAAAGCACTTGTGGTCCCAAGCTATTCAGAGGAGGGGTGCACGGCTGTAATAACACCTGTCTCAGGAGGCTCTGATGGTCATGGAAAGGGCTTGAACTCAGAGGACCCTTAGCCTTAGAACTGCTCGTGGAACACGGTCACTCTCACTCTGCACAAATTCAAGTTTTCCTAGAAGATTTTTCCAGTAAGTGGAGAGTAGAGCTGGAGACCCACGGAAGTATGGAAAGCAATGAAAATGGTACACCCAACATCCGGGGACAGGCCCATGAACCATCACCAACCTGAGAAGTCTTCTGCAGAGCTTGGAGACATGCAATGAGCCTGCTCTAATCTGTAGGTCTTCACTCCTCAGAGCCCACGACAGGGACAGGGCAGAAGGAGCCATGTCAACATCATCGGTCCTATGACCCGCCCTGGGTAGACAAGGATGTGCAACAGAGGGTACTGGAGCGGAGCCTGACACAGTGGCCTAGCCTGTACCAAGGACAGCAGTTGGACTGGTGGGCGGGCAGTGTCGGACCTGGCGTGGGGCTCTGGGATCAGGAAAGACTAGACAGTTATTTCCACGAGGATGGGAAATAAATCCACAGGTAATCTTAGATAGAGGTCGGGAGGCACGTTCCCCTGGGACTAAGATACAGAGGACAGTGGGGACTGGTCAGGTTCATTCAGGCTACAAAGTGTACCTGGGTGCTAGAAGAGGAAGCTGGAGTCCTATTCTTCAATAGCACATGAGACTCATCTCCTATTCCCTCCTTATTCCCCTCCCACCCAGGCTCACCTCCACCCATATGGTTTTCCGACTCCACACACCCTCTGATGGAATTTCCTTCAGGAACCTGGCCCTAGGGGTCAGAGAGGATTTGCTATGCCACCTCTGGCCATCTCCTGTCCTCTAAGGTAGATCTCGAGTGGCAGGGTCGAGGGGTTAAAGGTATGGGACCTAGAGAGTTGATGCTCAATCCTGCATGTCCTAAAATGACGGGGACAGTTCAGACTGTGCCTGCTCGTCCCTTGCATTGCTTCTTCATGGCTTCCACAGAAACAGCTAGCCCATCACAGGCCCTCAAATAGCCCCCGCTGAGTAAATACTCAGACAGACAAGTGAATAAACAGGCACCAGGGACATCCGTACACCGGAGAGCACACAGGTCTTTGGCGTCATGTCCCCTCTCTCCTTCTAGATTCCTGGAATTTGCCTTCTAAGCAAACCTCTTGTCTCTAGACCTTTGTTTCACATATACAGAGTGAATGGAACTCATCTTCCTTGTCTTCCTAAAATGCCATGGGGCTTCTGTGGGTAACAGCGGGGCCAGTGGACCAACTTAACAGCCAAGAGGTCCCAACCTGGCATCTCACAACACTGATAAGCAACATTCAAAGGACCAGAGGCAAGTAAGTGGAGAATGTCTAAATCTCCATTTAGGAACATTATGCCCTCTCCACTCCAGGAAATGCATACTTACACACACACACACACACACACACACACACACACACACACACACACACACACTTTCCTTTGAACTTTTCATTGGATGAGATCCTCTTTCTGAAGAGCCACAGATCATCTGTCTCATTTTAAGATCCAAGAGGGAAAAATAATGCTTATTTTCTCAAAGTTGCACCCCAGGGCTTTGCGTCCTGTCAGGCCTGTGACTGGTGCCAGCGGCTGGGGTGACAAATAGTGGACTTTCTCTTTCCTGCCACTGGAAGAGCAGAGCGGGCTCTATTAGCACATCTGTCCACTCTTCCTCCATAGCCCAGTTGTTAGGAGGCTCTGGACAACAAGGTCAGTGCCAGGCACCTGGGTACCACACCGTCCATGCCCAGCCCCAGCTCAGTGTTTGCGGTGGGCCCAAGTGTCAACATTGGGCATCATCAGCTGCGTCTGCCGGGCACTTTGAAAACTGTCCTTGGGAAAATGATCTCTATCTGTCAACATCTACACCAAGGACAAAAGCCAGAAGCCTCCATAGAGCACAGGGACCTTCCATGAAAGAGGGAGAGCTACAGCCCGGGACCCTTGATCCTAAAACCCAGACACTTCCAGATAGTCCTCCTTTTACTGCTAGGGACTATTGAGGGGGCCTCACTTCTCTACCATGCTACTCTCTCCTGAGTGCATTTGAGACAACGTGTCTGCCAAGGGAATATAACTCCTTCTCCCCCACAGCCTTGCCCCTCCCCCTTTCCCTCGTGTCATTTCCCACTCAGTGTCTTCTCGCCACATTTGTTAAAATGACTGCCACTTAAGAGGTGGCAGGGAGTCAGAAACACAATCTGGAGCAAAGCTGATATTAAATAACTTCCTGAGCCTGCCTGCCTGCCTGCCAACGTTCCCTCCTGGGTCTCAGGTGCATACATAAAGAGGTGAAGAGGGGTAAGAATCCAGAGACACCCCAGTTCCAGCCTCAGGGCCATTCCTTTACTACGAGAAGTCCCTACCTTCTCCAGGCTGTATGCATCACCCGCAGAACCTGAGATTTAGCTGTGATCAATACACGGTTTTTACTTGACCCCATCTCACCCCAAACACACCCCAAGCAAAGGATATACAGACAGCCTGGAAGCACCTTCTAGCCAACCAGACCAGCCCCCATTTTCCAGATAGATTCACTGACCGCAGGACCTCCAATCTCTTAGCCAAGGCCAACCAAACATATCACAGCTCCTCAAAAATATGAACACTCACTATCGAGGGGTCGGGGAAAGGGAGGGAGGGAGGGAGAGAGACAGAGAGAGAGAGAGAGAGAGAGAGAGAGAGAGAGAGAGAGAGACCCTAGGAAATACCAAGAAAGGTCTGAACATTAGGTGTCAGGATCGATCGGTGACAATAAAGTTAGTCCAGTTGTGACTTCCTCCTACAGGTCCAGGCAAGAAACACCACTAACAGCTGTCGACATGCTACTAACATCCTCAGCATATCACCCACAGAACCCAGTATTTAAAGCAATACAAATCCCAATGATGGATCCTCTGGATCCTATATCACCACAAAATCCAACACCTACCCAATACTTGCTGTTCTCCATTCCAGCCACTGGGTAGCGCTGCTTCCCCCAGCAAATTAGAACCACAGAATATTTGTGAAAGAGGGGGTAAAATGACCCCATCAGGCCCACAGGATTTCTGGGTTATGACCTAACTTCATCCTTCTTCCAGAAAAAGACAGGCCAGTCACTGAGAATTCACCGTGTTCCAGACTTTCCACACATCGTGCAATTTAATTCCTGCGGCAGCTGCTCCCAAGCACACCTCCTGGTAACACCTTACCTTTCACGTGGGAAAAAAAAATGGCACACAAAGAAACTAACTAACTTTACTCATCATTTAAACAAGTAAAGAGAGCACAAATTGGAACCTTTAGTTTGACACCAAATTTAGTGACCTTTTTGCACTGCACAAATAGACCTCCCTTGAGACCTCTGTCAGTGCAGTGACCTGTGGTTAAATCAAGCTAATTGGTCATGACCTCAGAGCTTCTGGCATCTGGGAAGAGACCAGGTGCAGTGCAGACTTTTCTCAAAGGAGCAATCACAATAGACTACATAGCACCTACACAGCAGAAATCGTGGTCTAGTGCCCTCTTGTGGCTCAACATGGAACTGGAGCGAATATACTTGATGGATATGGTTGGGATTTAGGGTTACTCCAACCACACTGAATACCTAAACTCTTCCTACCAGAGCAAGTCCTGGAGCCCCCTCCATGGCTGGCAAGCTGATTTCATTACAGTAATCAAAAGGGAATCCATAAGTGAATGCCAAATGATATATAGGGCAAGAACAGAAATGAAGCTGTGTGGGGCGGTATCTGCCAGAGGCTAGGTACTCCTAACTTAATCTGGTCGACAGTTTCTATCATCCAAACTCCTGGGGTTAAAGATGGAGAAGGTAGGCGGGGAAAAGGCTCTGCCTGGCGCACTCTGACACTCGATAGGTCAGATAGGTGTCGTATCAGTAGGAACCATATTCTCCTCGTCCTGGTGACAGACACAAGCTTCAGCTACTTTGTCCCCTTCCTAAAATGTACACCATGGTGGCTCTCCTACTGCCTCCTGCAGCCATTTACACGTGCCGGCTGCCCTCAACATTCTTTAACCCATGTTTCCCAGAGGCCCCAAAATGTCACTGCTCCCCACCTCCTACAAGCTCCCCCTCGTTCCACTTGCCAGTCAGCCTCTGGGACTCCATCCTATGAAAGGCACCTCACAACCCAACTGGCCCAACTTTTAGCTAAGGACACAGTCTCAGAACACCTGAGTGACTTGCCTGGGTCCAAAGGCAACACAAGGGAGAAAGTCCACTGAGCAAAGTCCCTAATCTCCTGGAGCTGCCCTGAGCTGCCTCTCAGGGAAAAAAAACAGCTGAAAAGCTGGGGGCATGGGAACCCTTCTAACTGAACCCCGAAGAGAAGATGAATCTGTTCGGGAATGTAAAATGAACAGGATGTGGGAAATACCAGAAGTAGGAAGAACAGATGAAGGGCATGAAAATATCCTTGCTTGTGAAGATGCCGGTCTGGAAATGCTATGCTGGAAGAGGGGGGAAATGAGAGCGAAGAAAGCGCATTCGGAGCCTTACCACGTTCTCACGGCAACCTTACAGCCACTCTGGGCTCTTCTGATTAACACCACTTTCATATGAGGAAACCAAAGGTCAAAAAAAAAATGTAAATAGTCAGTCCAGGTCACCACTGATAAGTGGCAAGGTCACAATCAGGAGCTTCATTTTGTAACTGCCATCCATACATGGCTGTTCCTGCAAAGGACTCCAGCTAGGTTAGCATGTTATAAATGTTCACCCCTTTCCTGCTTTTCAGTGGCTCTGCCTTGAAAGAAAAAAAGAAAACAGTCAAAAAGAAGTTGCTGGGCAAAGATGAGTCACAAGAAAGAGGGCCTCATCTGTATCCCTGGGCCAGGCAGCTATGGGCTGGCCTTTGGGACAGAGACAGACCCTGGACCCGCAAGTTCAGCACAGAGCAGACAATCTCTAGAGCTTCTAGAGCCAGGGACAAGGTCCACTGACAGACCTGTGAGCACAGGAAACCAAGCATCCTGCTCAAATACAGGACTGCCTGGAATGGAGGGAGAAGGACCAGTGGGTCTCACTCACAGCAGGCAACCACTAACATGGGGATGTTTTCATACCCACTCCTGTATCCAGGAAAAGCACACCCAAGGTCCAGAGGGGTTCACAGACAACTTCAAGCTCCCATCTCTCGTAAATACCAGAGAGAGTATCATGTTTACTGAGCACCAGCTTGGCATTCAGTAATTGCCAAATTCAAGCTGGAGGGCAGGGAAGGGTGAAGGCTATGCTCACACTAAGGCCAGCAGATCAAGCAGCCTGAGGGAAGGGGTGTGTGAAGCTCACTTTTTTCCAAGACACTGACTCCTGTGTCTCTGCCAACTTTCTGTGTCCCCATCAAGCCCAGGATTTTCCTGGGCAGGAACATATGTCCCTTTAGTTCATTTCCATCGCCCAAGCAAAAACTATGCTCCCTGCTGCTGCTGCTTCTGACACTGGGTAAGGTGGGAAGAGGATGTTCCTTCTAGCCTAGGCTCCCTACAGCCTCCTCCCAGGGAGCTTATGACTCCTGAGCCAAAATACCCAGATTGGGAGCCTCACATCTTTGGACCACACAGATAGAGCGAGAATAGGGCAGGCTATACAGAGAAGCCCTCCTAGCCAGAAGCTCACTCCTGACTCCTGGCAGGTTCCAAAAGCCCAGGCTGGCAATCCACTGGCCACCACCATCCCAGCTCCGGCTCTCTCCCAGTGAAACCACCAGCCAAGGATCGACGTGTGCATCATGCTGCCCTCTGGTGGCCATCAGGAGTCTGCACACACAGACAATCTCGGCAAAGCAGAAAGCGGGCGCTTTAACGTTTGTTTACAGAAACCTCAGATGTGATGTGCAGGGAGCACTCAGAAGAGGCACTTGTGCGTGTACAAAGACGCCCCCAGATACGCACGCACAGCACAGTGTACTGCCACACGCAGCCGGCATTAGGACTTCGAGTCTAAAACTGCTCCCTGCCTTTCCTCCCACTCCAGGGAAACTCAGGATCTTTCCTGCCTCTGCAATCCCTGAGCCTCTGGTGCAGAGACATCAGCCGGCAAGGGGAGGAGACCAACGAGCAGCAAGGGCCAGCATCCCTGTCTGCTTTGTGCTCCTAGCTCACTGGGCTGCAGCATATCAATTCATCTGTCTGCCAAGTTCTTCCCCTGAAAAACTGGATTTAGCCCAAATTGTTCCCCATCTCCTTTTCCCTGATTTATGGTTCCAAGTCTTGATCTTCCCCCTAATTCACATCCCCCCAGTCGTCTAGAAATGGAAACAACCAGCAGGGCACTAGTCTGATCGTAGAGCCTGTGAAGGAGGTCAGTCATACTATCCATTTAAGGATGCCCGGTGACCTTATGGGAAAGAGAGAGGTAGATGACCCCACTGCAAGGGTAGAAACTGAGGCTAGAGACGGTCTATGACATGGCAAATTCATGCAAGCAAGGGTTTGCCCAGCAATGCTTTGGCAGGACCCTCCAGCTTGTCTCCATGGGGACAGTGGTAGTCATCTCTCGCCGTCACGGCTTATCCCTAGGGGGGACAGATGCCACATCTATGAACAAGAACGGTGGAGAGTCCAGCAAGAGGAGGGGGCTGGAGGGAGTGAGGACTCATGGGGGCAGCAAGATGAAGGTCCAGGAACACCCAGAATCCCCCCCTTCAGGAATGACACTCCCAACATCGGATTTCCAACTCCAGCTGACCAGTCCTTCAGATTCCCCACCAAACACCTTCTGCTTGCCTCCAAAGACAGCTCTGATACCCCCAAAGCTCGGACTAGGAGAAGTTACCCAGCCCTCTCTTCCCCTAGCCAGGCTCTCTCAGATGTCCGTGAGCATCTTGAATATTGTCCTGATGATAGGCTTCAACTCAGAGAGGGGATGATTACTGTCCAGCAAGCAGCTTCCTGAATCCCTGCCAGCCTCAGTTTGCACCTGGGTTACTGTGACATTTGGTAGACCTCAGAGGCCAGGACAATGTGGGGAAGCCAAGGATGCCTGGAAGAAGGGTGGGTCAGGACACAGGGCAGTACTTTGGGAACAGACCAGGAGAAACCAAAGCCTCCATTTCCATTATTAGAGTTCTATCTGGCTTTGTTGCTCAAATACCATCCTCACCATATTCCACTGGTCTTCCCTGCAATACCAGCCAGGACAGTTCTCACCCAGGGAACTAGAAGGATATGAAATAAAGCCTTGAGGATCTCCTTGACCCCCATGTCAATCCTCTTATTTTATTATTAATTTCTCACAATAGTAATATATGCACATATGGATATTTGTATATCGATGATGTAATCACATCCATATATGTATACATAGCATACAGAAGAATATAGACAATAAACTTAATATTTAAATGGCAGGCTGCTTAAACATGTACTGGCTGTGTGAAACCGAGGTCCTTCTTTAGACTCGGTTTTCTCATCTGTAAACAGGACTGATGTATATTTAATTCACAGGGTTGGAACAGTGTCTGGGACACAGTAAGTGTTGAATAAATGGTAACTGTAATCAGTTATCAAATACTTAACCCTGTGGTCCGTTACTGAACACTCAGTAGGAGCTGGCTCTTGTTAGTGATAGTATATTGACAGTTTTCTTGTCATCAGGCTGTGACACAGGACACTGAGTTTTAACAGCGCTATCCTAGGTTAATTTTTATTATCTTTATTTTGCAGATAAGGAAATTGAGGCCCAGGAGAGCAAAGGATTTGTCCAGGGCTAGAGGGAAGCCAGGCTGGGAAGAGCAGTGGGAAAGAGAAGTTGCCCAGACCTCCATGACTGATGATGCCTGCTTGGAGTTAGAATCCTGAAGCTTCAACCACCCTAAACCAGGCCCTTTGTGGTGGACCTAGCCAGGCAAGGGCACCAGAGACAGGAGTCAAGGCCAGGGAAAAAGACCCCCCAAACCTACTGAGAGCCTTGTACCCCAGCCATCCATGTAAATAGCTCAGCTGAGCCTTCCTTGAGTTTATTTCTAATTGGCGTGGGCTGCAGGCAGCAAGGAGCCCCAGGGCTGCCAGCTTCACATAGTTGCTGTCTCTGGGGACCCTGAATTTGGAAACACTGCCCCAGAGGGAATACAGGCATGGAGGAGGGTCTGGCTTTGACAAAGTCCCCCAAACAAGAGGCAAGGTAGTACAGGAGGCCATACCAGCACTTGGGAACGTCACTGGGAAAAGGGGTGTCCCGCACATTCTGGGAAACTCAGCTGAGTCCCTGGTTCTCAAGCCCATGAACCCTTGAGAACATGAGGAAGCCCTGCTTACAGCCTTCTAGGCCCCTCAGCTCTGAGTTCTACAGAGCCTTACCTCACACTCAAGAGGAGCAGAAACTCTGAGGCTCCCCCAGGGAGGACTCCAGAGAACTCTCGCTGGAGGGGACCACTTGAATTCTCCCTCTTGACAGCCATCAGTAAAAAGCCTGTCCCAAGCCCAGCCACCAGAAAGTGTTTATTTTTCCAAAGCAGAGACCAGAGTATGGCTCAGAGAATGACCATGGACTCTGGCTGAGCCATCCCAGCAGATCACCAACAGATCTGGGTGACATAATCTCCGTCAGCCAGATGCACACCACTCAGCTACCCTCTTCAAGTCCCTCAGGGCAGAGTGGTTCTGTAATGCTGCTCTTTGGTCAAAAGAGCTTTCTGGGGTAAAATCCTCCGCATTTCCCTTTAGAGAAATGGGCACAGGATACCCAGCTAAAGGTTCAGCACAAGGGCAATGGAGCCATGGGAACCAGACTGGCAGTGGAGGTACACTGAGCAACAGCTGTGGGATCTTCTAACACCTCTGATTCTTTGCATTGGAAACTCCATGGTAAGTCAATCACCAAAGACTCTGGTTCTGTCCTTGTTTTTGTTGGATGGATCTGTAAAATGGGAATAATCAGCTCTGCTTATATAACTCAAATAGCTCTCGCCAAACAAGCCGACAACAGCAAACTAGGGCTTCTGATAAAAATGGTTAGTGGGACTCTTCATGGAGCAGAGGCCACCGCACAGGGCATCCCTTGAGTGACGGGAAGGGTGTTAGCAGCATTGGGAATGGAGATAGGGAGCTGAGGAACCCTGTGCACATTGAGCCAGGTCCTAGCTTACATCCCACCTATCCATACCAGTTAACAAACCCCTTCATCAAAGCACTGAGTGGAAGAACCAAATCACCTCTCCTTGTCCAAGTCCCTCTCCAACTCTGAGCCCTCCACTCACAACAAGGGAGCCATGTTGCTCTGATTATGCATGACTTAGCAATAAAAAATTTATCTTGCAACCCCCAAACACTCATATTTATTAAATTATTATATGCTTAGATATCTCCAATCCATGCATTAAATATTAAATATCTCCTGTTGTAGGCAAGAATAATTTGAGATAGACGTTCTAATATTTTCCCACACACAGTGGCGGCCTCTCTTCAACGAAAGGATGACATCTTTGCAAGGACGTCTCTCCTAGGCCGGAGCCCAGGGGTGGGAATGGGAGTCATAGAGTCAGTTGTCCAACCTCTGAGGAAAGGCCAGGGACCCTAAAGCAGTCTGGAGTGTGGCATTTGGTCTAGGGAGGTGATGACAAAGTGCGTCCTGTGTCACAAATTCTGGCATATTCTGGGTAACCTGACTTTTCTAGCAGTGGAAAGGAAGATGGGGAAATAACAGTGGCTCACAGCCAGTGTGAACTGGCCTATGCCCTCCCCTTGGTGGTACCACAGAGTCCCACATGAGGGATCCTTCAAAGAGGCCTGGTTAAGCCTCCTGGGGGATGTTTCCTGGCGCTGAGATGGCAGATGTCCGAGTTGGAAGGGACACTCTGACCCATGGCCTGGATTCATAGTAAGATTTACAGGCTCTGAGTGGTTGCAGCCCTCCAGGACATCTCAAGGCAGATGGGGAAACGCCAGGTTATAACTCACTGCATCCTGCTCTTTTCTTACTCCTAGCCTGTCACTGTTCCCCAAAGGCACATGATTCCTGCAAGAGCCACTCAATGGATGGCTGAGATGGGAACCTCAGGTCACAGTGGAAATGTCATGACCCTAATGGTAAGGGCCATACACAGGAAGGGTCATAGATACTCACATACCACATACCCAAGACTCATCTGGAGTGGGACCATCATCCTTTCCAGACATGAAGGATCAGCTGGCAGAGTCTGGCAGGGCCAGGACCAGGGTTTCAAGGCAAAGAGAGCAGCTGGAACCCTGCAGGACCCTAAGGAGTCTCCAAGACTTCAGCTCAGCCCTCCTGGGCCCACCACACAAGCACTCTTAAAGCCACAGTCAGGGTTCCACTGGATCTGCCCAAACTATCATGTCCTCAGCTTCCAGGTAGCCTCAGAACTGATGTCCTTGGCCCCAGGGGCTACTATGAAAGCTTAGCCTGCTGGGCATACTGGAGCTGAGGATTCTAGGTCATGGGAAATGCTGACACCCACCAACAGCCTGACCTCAGTATGAAATCCTACCCCCAACAAAGCCCAGGCTCCAGCTTCCGTCCTGGAAATCACCCCATAACTCTTCCCTTGCAAATCGCACCTCCAAGGCCCGCTTCAACTCTGCCTAATCTCTCTCAGGCTTAACCCCAGTCCTTGGGCTCTGAACATTTTGCCCAACTACTGGGGCCTTGGAGCCTTTAGGGCCTGGTTCATACTTTAGCTAGGATTCCAGTTCTCACTGTCCTTTGTCAAGGCTGGGTCACCAACCTCAGTCCTTAAGGCCAAGGAGCTTAAAGAGAAGAACCCCCAGATGACCCTTCAGTCAGCAGAGAGTCTCCAAGAGAAAGGGAAACACAGGACCTAAAAACCTTCCAAACACCTGGAACCCTGTGGCAGTTTAGGCGGACATACAAATGGCGGTTCAGTGCCTCAGCCAAGAGTCCATGGTCTTTGCAAGCCCAGGCATCCAATCCCAAGAACATCTGACCCAACAATGCCACTCTCTCTACCTCCATCTTCTTTCCACCATTTAAAGGCTGCGCTCTCCAAAACCAAGGCGATCCTGTAGGCCTGGCCTAAGGAGGCAGCCTCGGCAACCCACCATCTTGGCCACCACCCCAGCTCCCGCCTTTGTGTGGTCAGAGCCTGGTTGGGTGTGGCTGCCCATGGACCCTGCTATGGTGTATCAAGAGCTACAGCAGCAAAAAGACTGCCCTTCTGAACAGAAAGGGAACAGAAGGGAGGAAGGAGTCTGGGGGCGGGGGGCGTTCTTTGGAGCAGCTGGACTATGACCGGGTGGAGGCAAGAGCCACACTTCTTCCCTGGCGCCTTGCAGCTGATTTCCTCCCCGTATTAACAGGATGGTCAAGGGGGTAGGGTCTCTTCCACCCAAAGCTCTGGATGGGTACAGCCACCACTCTGATGGGCACCGCGAGAGAATTAGGACTACAAGGAAACAAACCCTGCCTGTCTAAAAACTCAGCACAAAGAGTTCACTATCTGAGGAAGGATGCCTTAGAACAGCCAGAGAAGTTGTCTGTCCAGGCTCAGAATCTGTCCAGCTTCATGCCATCACCCAGAGCTCCAGGATAACAGGCGGTGCCCTTCCTGACCCTGTATCTCTAGAAACATGTGTCTGAAGGACACCTTCCCAGGCCACACTAAGGTTGGGTCCTCCCCTGCCCTGTGCTCCTCTCTGTCTTCAAGCACCCCCCTTCCAGTAGGCCTTGGATTGGGGTCCTGGGATATATGTTGGGCACACCAGTATTCAGTGCTAGAATCAGATCATAGGCCTGGGAAAGGCTACCTTTTCCCTTAATCTTCCATTTCTTAAGGGGTAAGATGGGAACAAGGGCATGTTTGTTCCTGGATGAGCATGATTCCTCTCCCACCTCGAGGCTCTCTGCCTCTGGACTGGGAGTCTAGGTCCTTGAGTTTAGTCAATACCAGACACACACATAATAGGACACTAGGGGAAAGATGGGGTGAGAAGGGGTCATCCAACCCCTGACCTCTGACCTCCCTTACCACTCACTCTGTGGTGTCAGGTGGATTTAGGAGAGTCCTGATGGCCTGCTAGAGTCCAACACACACAGAGGGGCTCCTGATCCACCACTCCCTGTGTCTGTTGCCACAGACACTTTCCTGGGATCCTCTAATGCCGGAAGGGAGCAAGAGGCCACCTGTGTCCCCTCCTGCCACCAATGTCTCCAGGAAAATCCAATCCCACCCTTCCCTATGGAACTGCTTCTCCAAGCCTCATTTTTAGAGGTGTGACACCTCTGTGTGACCATAAAGAGCCTACGTGATTGTGATCAACCCTGCCTCCCTGAGGGTTCCCAGAGATATACACATCCTCGGAGCAGAGAACAAACCAGACACAGCTCACCGGCTCCCAAACTCTCCAATCCTTGGCACATCCAATTACCTTAAAATCCCGATGCCCAGTTTCTGAGCACAAGCCTCTATCCATCCCTCCACCCGGGGGCCCCCAGAGGGTGCACTTCCAGGTCCCAGCTTCCCTGACAATCCCCCTCCAGACCTTGCCCCAGGCATCCTCTGAGATGTTGGACATCCCTGGTCCTCCTCTCCCTTCCCCTTGCCCCTTGTTTGTCTATCTGGTCATCCTTGGCCAGGCTGGAGGTGGTAAGGAGTGAAAAGCAGAGCTAAGATATGGGTCAGGCTCCTCTCCTGGACCGGGAGTCAGGGACATCTCCTGGGGCTGTCCATCTCCCTCAAAGTGTAAGCTGGAAGAACCCAAGCTGTCTCCCTTAAACCAAGAAGGCTGGTGGGCTCTGGAGGGAGCAAGACGTCAAATCCTTCAGGCTTTGTAGCACTGAGGCAATGGCTGGAGCAAAGAGAGGATGGACACCGAGAGGGCAGTGTCCATAGCACACGGAGTCCCTTCTTACTCTCCTCTGTCCCCAAGGCAAAGAGCTACCCTAAATGCCTCCCTCAGAGCCTGGCCACCATCCTACCCATCCTTTAGGAGCCCTGGGGCAAAAAGCAATGAGGTGTCCTCTGAACATCCCAGGACCATCCACACCCTTGGGGGAGGGGGTAGGGGTGAGGGCAGCAGGGTAGGAGGGGTGGTGGTCACCCCTGGCTGAGGGATGCAAGAAAGGCTGTGCAGGCTCCTGGTGCCTGAGCTCTTCTGTTCTCTCCCTCCCAGGCCTCTGGCCCCTATCCCTACCAAAGAAACACAACAAGAAAAGAGCAGGCCACCACCGCCACCGCAGGTCCCACTCACACGGGGCAAACCAGGCAAACACCAGGCAGAGTTCAATTTGTGAAACAAACAGAACCGCAGAATTGTGGAAGAAATCCCCTTCCCAAAACACGGGTCCTCCTCTCTTCTCCCTCCAGCAGCCTGTCTCAGAATTATCCTTGGGCAGTTACGGAAGCCCAAGCCAGGAAAGGGTCTGTAGGCGCCCAGATGCAGATGAGGGTGGGAAAGGGGGGGATGTCTCGGAAATGCCCAAAATGGGGTTGGAGAGGGCGGCGGGGGGAAGGAAAAGCAAAGAGGTAGACGTCCATGACGGCCTGAACACGTCCGAAGTCTCCTCGGGAGCAGCCAGCTCCCAACTTGTTTACTTATTGGCATGTTTTGCTGTCTCCAAAAAGAAAGAGTTAAAAAAAAAATCTCGACTGGTTCTCAAGCAGTCCCTATCTGTCACCTTCTCTCCTCAGCTAAGCATTGCCTCTGCCGCCGCTATCTGCCACCTCCTGTCAGGAAACCGAGCCGCCTCTACTTTATTCCACTTGAGCGTGGCCAAACTGTTGCTATTTAGTGGGGGGCAAAGAACCCAATTCGCACCCTCGAAACAACGAGCCCAGCCGGCAAGAGGGTGGAGGCGGGGACAGGAGCTGGGCCCTGGGTGCCCTCCGCCCGGAAGGGTCCTCTCCAGGGAGAGGTACCCACCAGCATCTTCCGATCACGCCTGGCTAGGGCAGGAGTCACCTGGAACACGCAGCCCTACAGCATCTCCCGAGCCAGGGCGAGCCTGACGCGCGCCCGGCAGGCTGCGAGCAGAGGCGAGCTGGGGAGCGCAGGGCCGGTTCCCCGGCCGCGGGCGGGCAAGAGGGAGACGCGGAGCTGGGGCGTGGAGTGGAAGGGGGGGCGGGCTGGGCAGCGGCCGCCTGACTTACATGGAAGTGATATTCCTTGAGATGTCCGTGATGTTGATGCTGGCGTTCCCATTGCTGTTCCCTGAATCCTGCCCTTCCAGGAGGGGGAAGAGGTTCCCATCGTCGGGCCGCCGGCAATTGATCTCAGTCTTGCTGCAGACACAATTTGCAGGGCAAGCCAGCACCGAGCCCACATAGTCCAGCCAGACGCTTCCCAGCAAGAAAATCCGCCAGAAACTACACTTGGCTGGGCAAAGAGAGACATCCATCTCCGATCGCTGCTTCTAAAAAAGAGGAGGAGGAGGAGAGGAGAGGGGGGTGGGGTGGGGGGAGTGGGGAGAGCAGGGGGGGGAAGGAAACAAAGACGACGAGGGAGGGGGGAAGGGGGAGGGGGGCCTCTGCCTTTGAAACGCCGAGCGATCAGATGCAAAATCCTTCAGCGTCGGAAACCATCGCGGCCGCCGCCGCCGCCGCCGGGTGGGAGCCGCGGGGAGCGCCTAGTGGCGCGGTCTGCCGGGCATGGTGGCCGGCTCGGCGCTCGCCGTCTTGCGGGGTCCAGGAGCTCTGGAAATGAGGCGCGCTCTCCGACTCCGAGACTTTGCAGGGTTGCAACAACGGACGGTGGGAAGGCAAAAATAATAATAATAAAAGGGGAAAAAAATGGTGCTAAAGTCACCAAGTCCCACCTCCTGGGCAGAATTAAAACGGACACACCTGCAAAAGCACACTCGCACACACTCACATACACACGCGCGGAGCTGGAGGCAGGGAGAAGGAGGAAGATGCAGTCAGAGCTGCAGCAGCCTCCGCGAATGGCTCGCTACGCGCCTGCAGAAATGTACAAGTGCTCCGAGCCTTACGAAACGCACGGGTTATCGGAGCGTCTTCCTCGGCTCCCTCCCTCCCTCCTCCCCTCCCTCCTCCCCTCCCTCCTCGCGGCCTCCTCCCCCGCCCCCCGCCCGGGCTGGGAGAGGCAGGAGAGCGGAATCTCCCCCTCCCTCCCCTCCCCACACCCCTCTCTCTCCCCGCCCGTCCTCTCCCTCCTGCTTCCCCACCCACCCACCCACTCGCCGGCTTTCGGCTCTCGCCGGTACCGCCACCCGCAGCCGCGCCGCTGCCCGCCCGCTCCACGCCTAGCGGCCCCGCGACCGCTCGCCGCAGCCGAGGGGAAACCAAGACGGAAGGGAAAAAGTTGCAGTTGGGATTCCGAGGGTCGGCGCTGGGGAGGGAGAGTTGGCAAGCTGGATGCGCGACACGAAAGGCGTTCTCCCTTCCACTTTTTGGCCCTCGTGCTGCCCGGTTTTGCTGCAATCTCCTCCGCGGGAGGAAGCGAAATGAGCGCGGCCGAGGTGACCCCGGGTGCTCCCCAGCTTGGGTGAGGGGCCCAGGCTTGCGAACAGTGACGGGGGACAGGAGCGCACAGGAACCCGAGGGAGGCAGCCAGGGACGCCGGCCACAGACGTGCCTAGATCTGAATGACACTCATTTGGGTAATCGAGAGTCCCGGGAGCTGGGCTCGGTTTGGGAGGGGACTGCGGGACACGGCACGCTGAGTGCCCCCATGCCCGCTGCTCCTTCTTGGCGGTGCGTTTTGGGTTCCGCCTTGGGCAAGCAGGGAGCGGAGAAGGAGAGAAGAGGGGAAGGAGTGCCTGCAGGACTGCGCTGGAGAACCGAGGTGGCCCTGGGCGAGCCGTACAAGCGAAAGAAACGGCCGGGAAATTGAGATGCAAAGGGCATTTTTTGGCAAGCGCCGCGCCAGCACCGTCAGAGGCCGGCTTCTTGGGCTCAGCCCTCGGGTGCGCTGAGCTGGCAGCCGGGTGAGGGGGCGGGAGGGCTGCTTTCTCCGGATTTGGGGGCGCAGAACCTCCCTCTTTCCCTCCCCACAAACACCCCTTCCTGGTAGGGGCGCAAAACAGGTGCAGCCTTCGAGGCAAGTTTAGACCCGGTCGGGAGAGAAGTATATTCCCCGCTTTTAGCCTTATAGGATTTTTTTTAATAAAAATAAAATGTAAATATGCCAAATGGGAGCTATTTCCTGAGAAAGCCTGAGATTTTGCTGTGGGGAAGGAGAAGAAAGGGTTAGGGGAGTCCGAGCAGGCAGACACACTACAGCATTCACACGCAGAAGAAAGCGGCGCTCTCCTCCCCAAGCTTGGGTGAGGGCAGGCGAGGAAGCAAAATACGTTGAATTCAACTGCATCCAGGATCTGAAAGGATTCTCCCCCGCCCCCCTGTGGATTCCGATGCAGGTCATGCAACTTGCAGGCAAGATGGGGGAAGGGGTATTGCGGTGCCACCAGCCTGCCCCTGGTGCCACCGACCGAAGGAACCGATGTCTTTTGCTTGGCACTCTTTGCAGGGAGTAAACTTGGATGAAAAGGGGGGGAACGAAAAGAACATGCCTATAAAAGGCAGTTTCCCCGACTTCCCATTACATTCTGCCTTCCTTTGGCCTCAAAGAGACTTTTACACCCTGTCGCCATGATGGCCTTGTCCCCAGAATGGCATTTTGCCCTCCCGCCAGCAGGAGGGGACAGAGTGGAGACAGCCTTAGACTCTCAAACCAGTTCCTACTGGCCCCAAGCCAGTCCCTGGTGTCCTTGTCCACAGGGAATCTCCCTGACACTCCAAGTGCCATCCTGAGTGACTTTGGGATTCTCTGGGAAGCAGAGAGACTAGGGGGTAGCCAACACACTGGAGCTTGACCTCTATCGGGACATAGCAGAGGAGGACCAGGGAGCATTTTCCAGAACACCCCAGGCAGGCGACTCCCCAAGTGGATTTAACAGAGTTCCAGAGTGGAGCAAAACATGGTTGGATTATAAAGAGTACCCTATTCATTTTTTTTTAACAGAGATAGTTTTTAACGCTTCCTGCAAAGAAGGGTAGATATCCATAAGTCAGAATTGAAAACAAAACTTTAGAAACCTCTTCAAAGGGGGAAAATTCAGGCTGTGAAGTAAGGGACCCTGATGGAACAAGAGGTCTTTCCTTCTTGACAGTGGGTGAGATTAAGGTAGGGTCTGGCGGGAGCTTTGAGCCTGCTCCGGAAGTAACGCATAAAATGAAAAAGACTTTTTTTTTAATGTAGATGGACTGCAAGTGGGGTTCTGCTTATGACCCTGGACAAAGGGACTTACACTCTGGGCCTCAGCTATCACACCCAGGAAATGACCACACTGAGCCAGATCTTTGCTCTCCTTTAACTGGTGCATCCACAGTCCCTGAAAAACTGAGATAATACCCCTGCTTTGGTCCCACCAGAGACTTTGTGAAGGAAACATTTTAAGAAGTTCCCCCAGGTGACTGACAGCATGAGGGGAGGGGCTTCAGAGCCCCATCAGCTTGAGTCATCTCTGGTTCTACGTGAACCTTGGGTGAAGGGACATTGGAAAGGAAGAGGGATTCCATGTGGCTTCACAGTAGCATCCAGTTAGAATAAAATGAGCTGAGTATCTCAGGTGCTCACAGAAACAGAACTTTGGGGCTGGCAAGATGGCTGTCGTCAATAAAGGGCTGACCACATAAGCATGAAGGCTCAGCACCCATATTTTAAAAAAAAAAAAAAATGGATTTAGCAATATGTAAGGGACAAGAGGATCTCTGACAAATGCTGGCCAGAGAGATTCAGTGAGAGACCCTGTCTCAAAACTAAGGTAGAGAGCAATCAAGGAAAACATGAGACGTCAACTTCTGGACTCCGCATGCACCCACACACTGTGCACGCACATAAACGTGTACACAAGCAGACCTTTGAACTTTCACTGCCAGTGCAGCTCCTATAACCCACAGAAAACCAGCCCAAGAAAGCCAGAGTCGGGCAAGGGACTAGGACAAGGTCTCTGGCATAGCCACCCGACTCTCAGTCAACAGGTACCCAGAGCATTTGAAGTATCTTATCATCTTGCTAAGAATGTCCTGGTTGACAAGGAAGGATGACTTGTCATATCATCCTGAATTCCCAGTGTGTGGCCTCTGTGTCTTGGAAATATGACTCATCTCAGCATCCAGACAATCAGGCTAATCTGTCCCCATCTTCTCTGCTGCCAGATGGAGTTTCCTAAATGAGGAAGCTCACCAATGCACCCCCCGCTGACCAAGAAGAGACAAGAACAAAGTTTGCTTGTTTGTTGCCCTGTACAGAATATAAAGCTCTGGAAAGCTTTTACATCCAGGCAGATGCAAGGGCTTAAAGGAGATCCCAAGGGCTTCTAAAGGCTCCAAGGAAGTCTTCAAACACATAGGCCAGGCAGGACTGCCTAACAGGGCACAGCAGTTCTATTTTCCATATACCTACAGAAATCAAGAGCATGGTTCTTTCTTAAAGGAACCTGCTCCAGATGTGGGAATGCCTGAAACTTCTGCTTGACTGTCAAGGAGGGATTCACAGGGTCTCAATGTCCCTGCACCTGGGAAGGGAGCAGAAATCCAGGAAGCAAAGGACATGGCATGCTGACCCCAGCAACTGCTGCTTTCCAGGACTTTCACTCACTGCAGACACCTATGGCCTACTGGTCACCTTTTTCACCTTGCCGCATCCTTTTTTCCAAGGGACCCACACTTCTGGGTCAGTGGCCATATTTCTGGGATGCAGGCCAGACCCTAAGTATTATGGATCCACCTACTATGTCTTACTCCTACGATATCATCTGAATCAAGGAGCTATGCTGCATAACTTTCTAGCTTGAGCAGATTTAGGATCCAGTTTCTAAGTGGGAGCTGGGAAAGGAACTGTGGTCCTGAGTGGCAACTGTGAGAGCTGGCTAGAGATGCTTCATGAGGAGCATCTGAGAAGACAGTGGGAGACTAAGCTCTGAAGAACTTGCTATTCCAAAGAGCTGTGTCGAAGTAACTGAACTCATCTTGTGCCAGAAGAAGAGGGCTACTCAAGATGCCAGTGCAGGAGCCTGAGAACATGCAATGCTATCCATAAGGTCAGAGGTCAAGGAGAGAACTTCAGCTATAAAGTCTGGGGTGAGCCTGTACCACTGGTCTACCTACCCTGAAGGTCAGACCACAGCCTATCTTGGCTAAAACTGACCTCCACATCACCCTGAGCCACCCCACTTGGTACAAGTATTTCCCCAGCAGCATACTCCCATTTCCAGACCACCCCTGCTTGGCTTTGGACATCCTCAGGGATAGGAAGTTCAGTATCACCCAAACACTCACCTCCCACTTGGTTTCAATCAGCCATATTCCTTGGATGGTCTTCATTTCGAAACGATGAAGCCAGCCAGCCTCTCTAAAGCCTCCACTCTGGTACTGATGCTGAACCCACCATCTTTTCTACAAGACACAGGGCTGACTGCGTCCCTCCTGCCTCTTATCCGAGCAGAGTATCTCAGTTATTTCCCTATCCTTCAAAATCACAGCTTTCTAGATCTTCCCCACTCTGGATGTGGCAATGCCTTCAAGTTCTTCAGTGGCTTTAAGTCCCACAGGCTTCAAGTGATCTAACTCTGGGGACCCAATTAGTAGAAATCGATAAAGAGACTAAATATAGCATCATGTCACTGAATGAGAGTTGAACTTAACCTCTATGCCTCAGTTTCCACTTCTGTAATCATCTTTAACTCACAAGGTGGTCATGAGATAATGTAGTAAGGTGCTTTGAACAATGCCTGCCCTACAGCACACTGTGCAGGCTTTTGCATGCCCCTTTTGAGGGTTCCTAAGGGCTTTCCTACTCCAGTCTGGAAGCTTCAGTAACTATTACCCATTGATGATGGAACCCATTGCCTCCCCAAAGCTCATCTCACTGACAGTGGCCCAAAAGTTCCTGGCAAGCCCGTAAACCTCACTGCCAGTGCTGTGGGATGCTGCCAACGCCCATGAGGGCCTGCAACTCAACTCCTACACCTCAGAGTTGTGTGCCACCAGAGGACATCTGACAAGTCCTGGATCCCTAGGGAAATGGGCACAGTACACAGGGTCACATCTCCCCTGAACAGACAGCTCCTTCATCCTGTCCCACGCCAATTTTCACCTGTTTGTTGCTCTGAGTGAAGGAGGTGGCATTGGTCTCTATTGTTGAAGACATCCCTTGCTGAGTCACTATAAGCTGTGGACAGTTCGGTGAGACTGAAAATTCAAGGCAGCGGGGCGATGAGGGGCTACACATGAGGATAGCTGTCCCCAGCCAGTATGTCATGGTAGAGCTAGGTCCTGCCCCAGCAGATAAAGAAATGCCTATGCAGCCAGCAACAGGTGGACGGTGCTGCTGTGTGGGACAGGAAGGAAACCACTCCCACTCAGTGTTCTGTTTGTCAAGAAGCGAAATCAAAAGCCGAAGGAGTGAGCCTCCCAGAACAGGCTATTGCAACTCACAGATAGGAACTGGTGGGAATAAAGAGGACTACACCCAGCCTCCGGGGAGCACTCACCCCCACTCTGCTATAGACATGCTGCTTGCCTAGGAGCATCCAGCAATTTACCTCTTCCTTGATTCAATTCAAGGGCATCCAGGGGTATAAAGTCTTTACTCTTCAGAGGAGGAAACCAAGAGAAAAATAGAAGTCTGGGTGCCCTCCTGATCCCCAGAGGAATATGCCTCCTACTCCAGACTTTCCTGGGGTTCACAGTCTTGCCAAAGTCTCTGCACTGTCTAGCCAACCCCCTCAAAGCAGTGCTGAGGACAGGCTAGGGGAGTCTGCAGGCATAGACAAGGGGACAGTTGCTCCGCACCCCTGAACGTCTCCATCTCTCCACACACCTGTGAGGAGGGTTCTGTAACTCCTGGACATTAAGTATCCGGAGGGACAGAACCCGTGGCTTCCTGCGTCTTCTCGGGACCTACCTTGCTGTTATCCTGGAAATGGACACTGATGGAATGGAAGCTTTAATTGCCTGAAACCTCATGTAGGTCTACATGAGCAATTAAGAGCTGAAAAGTGTAGAATGCCTTGAACTCATCACTTCCCTCACCCTAGAGTGACAGACTTCACCATGACTAGGTGAAGGGGCTTCTGGAATCAGAAAGCTCAGTGGCTCTGTTCTCAGAGCCAGGAGAAGGCTGGCAAGAGTAGCTTCCAGAACAGTATACCCTTGGTCACTTCCTGGCTGATCCTGGGTCACAGCCCAGGTGCAGCATCCTTACCACAGTGGCCTCAACCCCTGCAAACAGCCCAAGCTTTCTTCTGAACCATGCATTCCAATTCAGCCCTCCCCAACTCCCGGGGTCCTCACGGCACCCTGCTAGGCTTCTCTGCCAACCCTACCCACTCCTGCCTAGCTCCCAGGCTCCCGCTCTGCCATCCCTACCTCCCACAACTGACCTTCTCTGCACCTGCTCCCCACTGAGAAGTCTGTATCACACCTTCCCCCTGACCTGGCCCTGAGCCTTTGGCTTAGATGATAGAACACTGGCTTTCAGGCCCAGCTCTACACTAATCCACTCACTGAGCACTGAGCACAAACATATTGGGTCTTGTCACCTTAAGCATGCAACTTTATTTCTCTGATCTGACCCTCTCTGTAACATGGAGGGGACCAATGACGGCAAGGATCAATATGTTAACACATGAAAATAAGCCACATGACAGCTGCGAATCCCAGTTTACAGGCCATGGACACTAAGACCTCTGCACATTCCCTTAGCATGTTGCTCCTTAACCACTTCCCACCTCTTCATGTACCAGATGATTGCTCAGGCGGGGAAAGCCAAAGAAAAGGCTTCCATTCACACCAGGCTCCACCCCTCTTTCTTCTGAGGAGAACTCAAGTGTGTGCAGCCCTAGGAAAATCCAGTTCAAACTTCAGCTCTTGAGCCCGCTAGCTGATGGCCTGGACCTTTTCCCACCTGATGAGCATGCCCATAGCTGTCATTCACAGATATTTCCTTGCAATGTAATTTAGAAACTGCATAACAAAGGGTGCATAATCAGCTCAGCCCAACTCAGAATCCAACACATCAAAGCCCTCTCTTCCCTTCTTTCTACTATTTTTTGTGGCCTCCATACCAAGGTATCCCCAAACCACCCTTCCTCCTCACTGTAACCCATCCTGGCTTCTGCCTCTACAAGCAGAAAAGGAATCCAAAGCTCTCTGAGGACTGAAGAGATGACGCCCAAGGTCTTCAGGCTCAGAAAAAGAGAGACCAGATATTTGCCAACAGATCTGGGACTCAAAAATATGAACACACCAAATCTGCTGTAATTTTCTTTCAGCTCCGACAATTACTAGGAGCAGCGTACACACATTTAAGTAGCTATCATGAGCAAGTCAGGGGGAGGAATTAACCTTATTTGCTGAGACACCAGTGTGGGAATTAGGGGAAGCATCATATTGGGAGGAGGGGGCAGCTACAGCCATGCTTGCCTTTGGAACTAAGAGACAGCTCCCTCCCACAGACTTTCTGCTGCGTCCTCCACCCCCTCCCCAGCCTACAGCACCAGCTGCACAGCCTGAGAACCAGGGAACAAAAAGCCCAGCCCAGGGAGTTCTGGGATGGGGGTGGGGAAGGGAGAGAAGGTGTCAGTTGGAGAAGGTGTGAATCCGCCCTGCTGAGCTCTGGCTGGAGCCGGGTCAGTTCCCAGGGTTGCTGGTGGATGTGCAGTTTGAGAAGGAGGTCATAGATACCCAGCCTGGAAACATACGCTGCAGGCACCATGGCTTCATCCAACAAGCGGAAGCCAGGTAACAGTTCAGAGCTGAGGACACTGCATGTTCCTCTTGGATACCCTCTTCTAGGTTTCAAGAACAAAAATCAGTCTCAGGACTCAAGAAAGACAGTCCAGGAGTATTTCCCCAATGTCCTGGTGCCCTCTGACAGACACTTTCTCTGTTGCCTTGACAAAAGCTACCTTTCCCCCGTCCAGCCCTTGCTGGAGGAACAGGAAGGCCCATGTCCAAACAGCCCTGCCTGCTGCTGACAGCTAGTGATTTGCATACAGAGTTCATAGTTTTCCTGGGGCTCACTGCTCTGCTGTGTTTTATATAGTAGGGTCATCCAGAGGTGACCTAGGCCATAGGTCTAGCAAGTCATCCCTGTGATCCTGAGGCCTCAGAGATGGAGATGGGCAGGACAATGGTGACATTGAATATGGTGACAATTATAACCACAAAGCAGTGACAGACTTCTGTGCATAACATTTCCTATACTCCTTATGTGTATGATGTCACTGAATCCACGTAGATGCTTTGCTTTATGGGTAATAAAGTGAATTCAGAGAGGCTTGGTCACTTGTCCAGAGTCACACAGCTGATGTGCTATCAGAGGACTCTGTAGCACAGGTCTTTGTAGACAGTAGAATCACTTCCTATATTAAACTGCCCCCTAGTGAGGTAGGAAGGAAAAGGGGCACCGTCTTGCTTTTCAGGGGCGCTGTCTCTTTGTATCCCCACAGCAAGTATTTTGCTAGAGGGAAGAAAAGGCAGACAGGGAGATGTGGAAACTGTGGCTGTGATCTCTAGATGGAACCAGGGCTAGTGTAGGCTTAAGCCAGGAACACAAGCTAGATTTTCCATGGGTGGGTCTTCCCTAGTGCCCCAGCAAGTCCTTCCCAGGATTCCAGCGGTCCAGTTTGCTCTCAGCAAAGGACAAGGGTTGTTGAAGTAGCCCTGGCACAGCAGCCACATCGAATATCCTACCCAAGCCTCTGTAATAAACAAATCAATAATGAAGAGAGGAGGCGCATTAGCCTTTGAACAGGTTCCAGAGAGGGCTTATTTTTGCTCTTACTCGAGGTGAACAAGTGTGTGCTTGAAGCCCGGGGGAGACTCTGGGCAGTGACAGAGAGATGGTGAATACGGGGGTGGGAGGGAGCGAATTCAACACCTGTGGCCCATTGGGCCATGCACTGAGAGTGTTGGGAGCCTCCGGCCATAGGACACTCCACAAGTGTGGGGCAGGGCAGGTGAGCATGAGAGACAGGTATGGAGGAGGCTGTATACAAGGGCAGGGGCACCCACAGGGGGCTGGGTGCACATTTGGAGGTACAGGTTATGGAGGAAGACGCAGGCCGAGAGGTATACAAGAGGTGTGCAGGGTCAAGACAATGACCATTGGAGGTGTGATAGTCTTCATTGGCACCTTGTTTGGATTTGGAATCTTCTAGACGACACGCCTCTGGGCATGTCTGCAGGAGCTTTTCTAAAGAGATATAACTGAGGGGGAAAGGCGCACCCTGAATTTGGGCAGCACCATCCCGTGGGCTGGCAGCCCAGAATTAATATGAATAAAAACAGGAGGAAGTCAGCAGAAACCAGCGTTCATCATTCCGCTTCTGGGCTGTGGGCACAATGTGACCAGCCACCTCACATGCCCACTGCCGTGTCTTCCCCGCCATTGTGGACGGTATCGTCTCCATCCACGAACCGAAATAAAAACAAAGCATTAGTTCCTTCCCAAGTTGCTTTTGTGAAGCATGTTATGACCATAGAAAGAAAATTAACCAGCACAGGGAGGAAAAGAAATGCTTAGGAAAGGCTGGCAGGGAAAATTCATTTCCCTGCGCCAGACTGAATTAGAAGCTATGATTTTTAACCCATTAACTGATACAAGGATTACAGAACAGAACATTTAAACACCAACCCCATTTCCTTGACACCCACTTTTCTCGGTCCCCATCCCCACCCTCCACTTCCCTTTCAATTTCAAAGGACTGGCGGTTCCCAGGCCCGAGACTCCAAGAAGAGCCAAGAAAGTATTAAACCTTTCTAAGAGGTCAGTTTATTACAAGCCCTGCCTGCCCACACACATATCAAAAATAACAGGAATAATAATATTACAGATCTCATAATTATACAACAGTAACATTTCAAAGGCCTTAGAGATTAATCAAACCCTATGGTTCCCCGACTCTTCCAACCAGAAGCCTCCAGTGGTCGAAATGGACATAGGGATTAGGGAGGGACTGCAGCAGCCATTAAACGTCTCTGAAGCTTCATATTTTCTTTTTTAGATGTATAAAAGTGTTTCCTTCCACTGTAAAATATGATCATTTATGTTTTGACCTAACTTAATGTTTTGAAACCTCTTCATGGGACAAAACAGGATCCCCTGAAAGCTGCAAGCCATGTTTAGGATCCCAATGCCTTTGAAGAACTCTGGGAAACTGCCACACACATTCCTCCGTGGAAACTGACCAATTTCAGAGTATGTTTAGTTCAAACTTCTCCTCCATCCCTGCCATTTTATAGGTAAACAATTAGGCCCAAGATGACTAAGTGATGTCCTGAAGGCCAGCTAGGGAGCACCAGAGCCAAAAAACTTCTTTCTATTCCAGTATCCCTCCCACCTATTAAAAAAGAGAAGTAACGGAGTCTGGCTAGAGTTTTCAGAGCCTCATGTCCCAAGTCCTCCCAGCTCCTCCTAGACCACACACCTCCCTCCTCAAATGGAAAGCCACCTTTTTTAAAACAGCCTTATTACACGACAGGTTTTTATGACATCATCTCTCTAAGTATCCCTTTTCAAGGGAACACAAAATTCTCTAACACAACCTCGCCCAGGCCTTACAAGAATTTCCCCAGAATTCAGCAGAGTACAGCACTTTTGACTGTTGGTAGAATTTCTGTTTATCCTGCTTCTCTTCTAAATGGCTCTGCAGGTACGATTTATCCACGGCACAGCTGAGAATAATATCAGGGGCAGGGCTTTCTCGGGACCATGTGATAAACTGAGATAAGACTGAAGTAGATGGAATCTCAGGTCATATCGTACTGTCCAAAGGATCCCGGGTTTTGCCCACCTGGCCTCTCCAGAATGAGCTTCCCTCACACAGCTAGCTCTGCTAACTTGCCTGAACTGTGAGAAAGTGTGTCTGGGCTGAACTGGGCAGGGGCTGGCCTGGCCTGGGCCAGGCTGCTCTGGGGTTGAGCGGGAGCTGGAGTTGGATGGGCAAAGGTTGGAAGTGTGTCCTGCTGAGCTCAGGAGCTTGAAAGGCTTCTAAAAATATCAAGCACGTTTCTTGGTGGGGGCGGGAGGGGGGGGGGGCTGATTCAGCTGACCTTTCCTAAGGATGACCAATTTGCTGACTGAGTGCTGAGGACCAATGGGCAGAAAAGCTTCCCATTTTCCATTTCCCTGCAGCTGACTCTGGAGCTGAACTGAGGCAGGATTGGAATATCCTTTCAGTTTCAGCAACTCTCCTCTCAGATGGACCCAGTGAGGACCAGAAGGGAATGTGTAACAGCCCAGGCAACTACAAAGGCCAGGCAGAACTCAGACTGGGGGGCTAGAAGTGTGGCTCAGTAGGTACAGTGCTTGCCTGGTATGCTTGAGACCCTAGGTTCAAACCTGCACTGTACAAATCAGGTGTGGTGGCACTTCACTGTAATCCCTACCTTTGGTCGATAGAGGATCAAACCTCAAGATCATCCTCGACCACATAGTGAGTTCCAGGCCAACATGAGACCCTGTCTCAAAAATTAAGTGGGGTCTACTGACTCAGCATAGGAGACCAGAAGGTCATCACCTTTGACATGGAGAGACTTATTGTCACTGGGAACAGCCAAGAGGGTTGAAACCTTCTTCGTTCACTCATTCATTTCTTTCATTAATTCCTTCATCTGCTAGGCTCCTTATCCTGTGCCAGCCACCTCGGATTAAGATCCTGGTGGCTAAGTCTGCTTTCATATGGGTGGCATTTTTCTTAACTGTACCATAATCAGCTTTAGCTGGAAGTGTTAGCTCATACCAGTAAACCATTTGGAGCACGAGGGAAGCTGAGGTTAGCCTGGGCTACATAGTGAGTTCCAGGCTGGCCTAAGCTGAAGCACGAGAACCTTTCTGTAATTAATTAAACATCTAGGATTAAGCTGGGGGATTCTGAAGGTTCCTCCCTTCTGAGACACTCAAGTTCGCCAGGCAATGGCTGCAATGGAGGACTACCTCGCCTGCATCCTGTGACACCACTTGGTTTCTCGGCTGACTCTCTTACTGCTAGCTTTGTTTCCTGTAAGTCCACAGAAAGAAGAGGACAAGAAACATCCCCCACTGTATGTAGTCTCACCCTGAAAGCCTACCATCATAGGAAGAAAACCCTGGGACCCACCTGTCTACTAGTGTCTAGTTTCAAACCCATGACCAGGTGGACCAGGGGGGACACAGATGGCCACACATAGGCTCCATAGCAAAGGCTGGCCCTTTCTCACACAGCTCTATAGCTCCCATCAGTCCCAGTCCATCACCCACCCTGGCTTTATGGAGCCTGTCTGCTGGACAGCTATCCACCTAAGGGTAAAAATGAGAGCTGACAGTTACTGATTTATGCCCTTGTTATTCTGGAAGGGAGACACAGAAGCAATATGAAAATCTAGCAGCATCCAAGGAGGCCCAGCAAGGAGCATCACACCACTAAGCTACCCACCACTTCCGAAGCTCTTGGTCTCCTCAGAAGTCCCAGAGACCCTCCTCACACCCACAACTGAGAGGGGGGAAAAACGAAAGGAAAGCCCAGAACAAGGACAGCTCAGTCCTATATGCTGATGGGGACACAGTGCTAAGAGACTCCATTTCCTGTGTGGTGAGGTCCCTATTGTCACCCTTCTTTCCTAGGTGAAGAACAAGATACCTGGAGAGGGTTAGCTGCTTGCTTGAGGTTACACAGCAAGAAGGGTCTGTTGGAACTCAAAGTCTCACCTCTCCGATGGCCAAGGAGCAGTGAGACCCAGCAGAGGCAGGGTGGGGAGAGAAGGACCTCTGCTATCAGGTTTAAAAAGCAAGTTGGAGGATGGAGAGATGGTCCAGAGGGCAGAGCATTTGCCATGTGATGTGGGGCCCTAAGTTTGACCCCCAGAACCCATGTAAAAAACTAGACGTGGTGATGCATGTTTGTAATCTCAGCTATAGGGAGGCAGGGACGGATAGATCCCCGGGCTCATTGTCCAGGCAGCCAAGCTAGCTCTAGACTAATGGACAATTCTGCCATAAAAAAAAAAACGTGAATGGCTCCTGAGAAACAACACTCAAAGTTGACCTCTGGCATCCGTATACATGTGCACACAAATGTACACTTACACAGATGCATGCATACACAAACACACACACACACACACACACACACACACAGGGGGGTGGGGAGAAACAGGAAGGATGATGGGTGATGCCAACCAGAGGGCAGAGACAGGCAGGGAGGAGCACGGAGCACAAAGGAAGACAGGTACCATCGAGGGGGAGGAAGATGCAGGAGGACGTGCGAGATGCTGTTCCTGGACCAAGATGCCAGGTTGAACTTTCTGCTCTCTGCTTTTTCCCAAACAGAGAACAGAACAGCCAACTCTAGCCTTGGCCCTGGCCTGGGGCTCAGCTGCTCCCAGCCTGGGAGTGGAGGGGAGCCAATGGCTAGAGCCTCCCGTGGGCCAAGCCAGGACTTCCTCCTCCAGGTGTGGAAAGGACAAGGCTGTTCTGATGGGGGAAGATTGGTCCAACTCCTTGTGAAAGAAGGAAAATAAAATGACAGCAAGAGGCAGAAGTCTGGGGACTGACATTTTGTCAAAACGTGCCTAGAATCCTTGACACTTTCCTGCTTCAAAACCACTAAGACTTCCATCCTGAGCCCCAGTACCAATGCCAGCACTTCCCAGGACTTAGCTTCACTCCCTTGAACAGCCTTCTCTGCCAACAGATTCATCCTTGTGCAAAACACTTGGGACCTCACCGCTCATGTCCCCTCTGTCCTCACCTTTACACATCATTGCACTTGGGCCCCACAGTCGCCACTTCTCAGAATCCCACCTCTAAAAGAGCCCAGGCTATCTCATCTCCTGGGTAAGCACTCCCTCATCCCGGATTCTCCTGCCCGCCTTGCTGCCTTGGGCTCAGAAGATATAGTGTGTATTTTTGCCTCTCACCCTTCAAAAAATGTTAGTTTCTTGGAGCTGCATTTCCACAGAGCTCAGAAACCAGCACTGTTCCCTGGATATGTCTATCTCACAGACATTGCATAAAACCAAAAAAATTAAACCAGAAAAGACTATTTCCTATTCTTTCCCTTCCCACCCCCCAATTCCTTCCCAGAGATAGATGTTGCAAAACAAGCAGGATGATCTTTGGATCCAGTCTTCAAGTGAGGGCCTGTGTGGCAGAATGGTCCTTGTCTCTGAATGTCATCTGACATTGTCAATGGGAATGTACTAAGCTCAATGTCAACTTTATCCTAGTGGAAAGGGTGTTGTGAGAACATGACCTAGGTACCTAGAGACCACAGGTGCAAGAGTATTTACAGGGACTGCAGGCTCAGCCTGAGCATATAGCAGCTCCTCCTCCTCCTCCTCCTCCTCCTCCTCCTCCTCCTCCTCCTCCTCCTCCTTCGCCCTGCAGTGGACAGCCCAGGGTTTTGGATTCCACTGTAGTATAAACAGATAGGAAATGCCAGATTAATTTAAAGGTTGATAAGAAATTCCAGAGGAGATGAACAGTTTGCCAGATGAGAAAGGAAACAGCAAACTCATCCCAGTGAGATGAAGAAGCCCCTTAGTGTTGGGCTCTGAGAGGGTAAGATTGCACCCAGTGCGAAGGTAAGGCACAGAGCATCCATCCTCAACATCTGTCTTCAGATGTCTTTAGCTTAAGGTCAACGGCGAGACTGGCCAGGAGACAAGGGGAGAGAAAGATGGGACCCTAGCTAAAGTAACCGACTTGTCCTGGTTTGCCCATTACTTTCTATTTTCTAGTATTGAAGGTCCCACATCCAGGGACCTTCTCTACCGAGAGGAAGGTTGTAGGCCCATGGTAGGTTAAGCCTCTGTACGCTCTGGTTGTCAGAGCCTCATACTGCAATAGGAGAGGATGGGTCCCACCGATGGCATGTGAAGCGACTTGTCACTCATTTGTAGGAATCTACGCTGAGTCTTGGAGAGGCTGGCTGACTCACTCAAGGCAACACAGCTCACCCAGGATGCCTGCCTTCTTCTTGGGAAGGGATTAGGAGGGAACACAGCTGGAGCCTTCTGTGGGCCAAGAGCACGGGAGCTCTGCTGCTGGCCTTGCTCTTATTCAGAGGCCTAAGGGAATCCAGCTTAATTAGCCATCAGAGCTCAGTGAAGAGCTTAGGTACAGCCCCATAGGGCCAGGGGGAGAGGCGGGCCTATAAGGCCACTGACCCTTACAGCTGTTTGAATTTACAGCTAAGTGGCCCTGAGGAAGCTCCAGCCTACAGAAGATGGAGAGACCCTTGCTCTGGGTCTGTGAGGCTGGGAAGGAAATGTGGGAACTTCAGATCCATCCCCGACCCCCATCCTGGACTTGGCAGATCTCTGGGGAACTCACCCTCTCCAACCACATGGCGTCTGCCCAGTGCTCATCTCGACATGAGCGGAATTGCTCCAGGTCTTGTTTTCGCTGGGATAATGAGCTTGGGCTCTCGGGTGGCTTTCTCCTGTGAGCTGGTTGTGACTCTCCTTGTCCTGTTTGCTCCCCTCGGCGTTCATCTCGGCACACCGTGCCGTTTCAAAGACAGCTCTGAAGCTGGGGGATAGCCATAAAGATTGGAAATAAACAGAGGGAGAAGGGACAAGGTGAAGGTTTCAGGATGAGCTGTTACTAAATAAATCCCAAGGAAGTTCTCTAGAACATTCCAAGAGTGGGTGACCAGAGTAGCCTGGAGCGCAGCTCTCTCTGAGCTCCCCCATGGCTCATTTGTGGTGCTCGGTTCCCACGGTTGAAGCGCTGAGGTCTTTGCATGGGCAGCTGGGAAGCCTCACCTCCTTCCCACCGTTGGCTTTTTGACAGAACTTCGCTTTTATTCCAGCTACGCCATGCTTCACTGGTTCATCTCTTCAGTCTACTGGCCCCCAGGTGTTTAAGGACCACACAGATTACCTGGCCCGTTCCCACTTCCGTCAGTCACAGTGCTGATCCCCTTGCCTCCTTCAAGCCCTCAGTAAAATCACGCACTCCACAGAGTTTGAGTCTTGGCCCAAGAAAAAAATACCAGCAAAGCCATTTTAATGTTTGTTCGTGTGCCTGCTTAGATAATATCCCCTTCTGTCTACACTGGCTATGTGCACTGAGACCCGCCAGCCCCGGGCCTGCCAGACAGAGCTGTCTTTCCATTTTCTCACTGGCCAAGCCCAAAAGTCCACCCATTTTTCCCAAGCTCTGCATGCCCCCAGAGCTAAGCCAACATCCCAGAACTCCACAGCCAGACACCACGCCTCGTTTTTTTTTTTTTTTTTTTTTTGTGGCCTGAGGAGGCATATTTGTAGACAGGAGATTTGGGGGTTTAGAAAGATGTACTGAGTACATGGTGCACATTCAATAGATGTTCAGGAAGTGAATAGAAAGAGGTTCCTTCAACAGAGAGCTGTGAAGGTCAGAGCTACAGCTACGTGTGGCCTCCGAGGTTGATCGTTCTCATCAGGCCACTCCTAAAATCCCTTAGCAGAGGGACTGGTTGCATTCCTGACTATCGAGAGGATAAATCCAGAAGGAAAATCTGAATTCATCCACCCACGGACTCATTTACTCCATCATTCATTCATTTAGTGAGCACACACTGTGTGCCAGACCTTCAGTAGGCGAGCAGGATTCAGGAGCAGACTGTAGAATGACCTGTAAGAACCCACTCACCGTGTTGATAAGGGCAGCCCCGGAAACAACTGTCTGTTTGTCTTTCTATCCTCCTAACTGCTCAAATGGGTTGAATAAAGCCTGTTCCGAGCTCCCAAGGGAAGGGAATCTTTATTCCTCCTTAGAAGCGGTCATGTTTTAGCAAGGATAAAGGCAAAAGTCTATTACCCAGTTCCACCCTCCTCCTGCTTTCCAGCTCCTAAAGGGAGACCAACTGCTAGGGGCAGCCAGGCTTGGTGACAAGAAATAACTGTGTACTGGTGGCATCCCCAGTGTCCTGAATCCGCTCCTGAGTCCATACAGTCAGAGCTTCTTCAGGTCTGGCAGAAGTTGTCTTCCTGTAAGCCAGAATAGCAGTTAGCGCCTCCAAGGCCCCAGCTGGGCCTGGGCTAGCATCTAGCACCACCTACTGGCCACAAAAAGAAGAGCAGAGGCCAAGCTGCCACCTTTTCCCTAGGACTCCTTAGGGCCTTTTGTCAAGCCTGGCTGTTTGCGTACTCCTCAGCGACAGGACCTTCATTTCTCCACCTAAAGACAGAAGGACAACTCCAAAGGTGACCAGAATGCCCCAGCAGGAACAAAAAACAAACATAGAACTAACAAGAACAGTAAGATCCAGGCCGGAACCTGTGTGCAGGAGACAGTGAGAGGGCAGAGGAGAGGGAGAGATCAGACAAAAAGCACAGGCCAGCGAATGAGGGTCACAACCACTCACAGTGGGGATATGAGGGTGTGTGCTGGAGGCTTGCATTGAGCCTTACTAGAGACGTATTCAAGGTCCCCAGAAGCAGTCACATGCAGGGCAAGAACTGAGACCATCTTCATTCTAGACCAGGTCCCAACTCTGTACCCAGGTGCTTCTGGGCAGTGGCTGGCATTCCTCTGGCCTCAGGGAGCCTGCATTGGCTCAGCGATCACAGCTGGAATAAGGAAATGCCTTTCTCGGTGCTTAGCTAGCTTCTGGCTCCTCTTAGTTGAAGATGGCGGTGAAGGCAGATTGGAAAGAGACCAAGAGGGAAGGAACGGGGGTGAGGTCTTCAACATGAGGTGATATTAAATGAGTCTCCCCCGAGTTCCGCATATGTCAGACTAAACTTTGATTAAGCATCCTTCGGTTTTGAGTCATTGGCTCACGAATGTCTGTCTACTCAATGACAGTTTCCTGAGCACTAGCAGAAGCCGACAGGCCTGCTGGCCCCTACTCCTCTTACTTCCTCCAAAAGCATCCCAAAGGCACCCATCCCTTTCTCGAACCCAGGCGAGGACAGTGCTTCTGGTAAAAGTCCGGGCTTTGAGATCAAACAGATCGGCTGCTGGCTTGGAACAAGTCACATAGCTTTTCTGAGCCTTGGACTTCTCCTCTAAAACCCGGGGCTGCTATCACCTCCTGGGACCAACGGAAAATAAGCACATATGCCCCTTAGCACAGCATCTGGAAGATGAGTTCAATAAATACTGGCTAGAACACAAGAAAAGAAAGACCTTAGCCGCTGTCACGGTGGCTCCTTGCTTGGAATTCCAAGGCATGGCTCAGCAGCCTCCCCCAGCCAGTTCTCAGCCTCCTGCAGGCGAGGGAAGAAAGGCGGGGGTCGGGGGCCTGTTCTCACCCAGGGAAGATTGCTCTTGGAGTGGGTGATGACTGTGTGCCTCACCCACTGGGGAAGGCGCTCAGTGAGTGAATGGAAAAAGCCAGCACCCCCTCTTGGCTGCATTCATTATTCAAAACTTCCCACAGCCTCATGCCTGCACTGGAGGGTGTGGGACGCTCCAGTCAAGCACCAAGCAGGTTCCCTGCCTGAGATGCAAGTCCGGGCACAGACCTGAAGGGAAGGTTGGGCCATGAAGAACTCTGGTTCTCATTAAGTCCAGGCGATAGAGATGGCCAGGTGTCTAAAGAGTACTGATCCTAAGACCTGGCCCGGGATCAGTACTTCTCAGCTATTGTTCTGCCTCGAAACCACCCAAGGGCTCATTCTGTTGTGGATCCTCAGACCTTACCCCTCTAGCTTGTTCCTAGGTGTCTCAGCGGCAGCGGCCACTGCTTGGAGGCTACGTTTAAGTCTCCTGCAACTGAATTCAACTTAAATTGAAAATACAAACCCTCTAGCACAAACCAGGTCTGGAGAACTCAGTAGGCACGGTGGCTGGTGACTACCACGTTGGACGATGCAGATGGCAGTGTCTTCTTCATCTGCTGCGCTGCTCTAGGTCTGCTCCGAGTGCTAGCCATATCGAGAGAGACATGGGTGGGGAGGGGACGGGGAGGACAGGGAAGGGTGGAGGAAGCTAAAGCTTCAGGAAGCTTTAGAAATTATAGGAACTTGAAAACGTATGAGGGAAGAGTCTTCTGTACCACCACACCCCACGCCAGGCTCCAGAAGGCCCAGGGTGTACTATGAGGTAGCAAGTGGTTGTCTCAGGTCCTCGCTGACAACGAGAGAGAGCAGGAGGCAACCATGGCTCTCAGAAGAGGGTATTTTTTGAAAGCCAGTCTTAGGGGAGGCGTTGGAATTGAAGCATAAGCTGGAATCCACAGCGAGGGGGAGCACCAAACCGAACCTCCCATGTTTTTTGCTCAACCATGATCTGCTCGCCCACGGACACCCCCCCCACACACACACACACACAAGTGTCCGTGTCACTCAGGATGTGGGCAAGTGGTTTGGTTTCGGTTGTGTGGGGTAGGGGCAGCTGGGAGGAGAGCGGTGTCTGCGCCAGGGAAGGAGCCTGAATAATTTGATGGCTCCTCCGAGGAGAAGCATTCCTCAGAGTACTGAACAGATGGCCCAGCAAAAGGGGTTAAGTAAAGAGCTCGCTGTGAGAAGTCTTGTCACTCTCATCAGAGCGGAGATCCATGAGGAACAGACTTTTAGTAGGTCCGAAATAGCAAGTGCCATGCAGGAACAAGAGCCACCGGCCCCTTTTCCCCAGCCCCCTCCCGACCCATGCACAGGCTCCCAGTCCTGACAGGGGACCAACAGGGGTGTCTGCAGCCTCTTTCCTAGGTAGGTAAGGGTGGTGTGTGTGTGCCTCGGTCGTGTGTGTCAGCCACACAGGGAAACAGCAATCACCTTGAACTCAGAAGGGTTATCTGGTGGGGTGCTCCTGCTGTCGGCCTGATGGACTCGGGTTGCTGGGGGCTGGGAGCCCTGCTCCATGCACTCCACCAGGTCTTGTCCTCATGACTTCTCTTTACCCTGTACTTCCTCCCATGTCCTGTTTTGAAGGGGACCCAACAGGCACACCAACCTCCCTATGCCAGCCACTCTAAAGTACAAAGCTACTTGACTGGGTATGTGCAGAGGACTGTAACCAAACAAAACAGAATCTTCTGTGCAAGCAAGTTCTGCTAAGCCATCAGTCACTCCTTCCTCCTGTCCGTCTGCAGTGGCTCTCTCTCTCTTATCTGCCTTGTCTCTCCCTCTCCCCTCACATCCTTCCCCAGACTTCTTTGTCTTTCTTCATAGGTCCCAGGAGCCACAGGGAAACCAAGTCTATTCCCAAGTTGTAGGTCTAAGCTGAACTCCACAAAACTATCCATCATTCACCTCTCACCTCCTGGCTCCCATCTGCAATGAGGACCAGTCCTTTCTACCAGCTCCCATTTTGGGCATAGAACAGCCTGGCTGCCCACCCCCACCCCACCCCCAACACACACCGCTGTCTTGTTTCCTTGCCCGCAGCTTCTGCCCACTCATCGTCTTTGATCTCTTTTGAAACTCCATTCTGAGTCAACATCAGTGGCTCATTCTAGAACTTTCTTTTTCAGGTTCTCCAAAGTCATTATCACAGCTCCAAGGTGAGTAACCTGGATATGAGCCCCACCATCCTTTCGCCTGTCAAGAAACCATATCTTTCCAGTACATGAAGCTCACTTTTATACTGGGTTTTTAGTCTATAAATCACAGATTTTTATGGTGAGATATATATACATAGATAGATAGATATAGATATAGATAGATATATATCATGCAGGATTGCAAAAAGCAAAAACTATCACCCACTTACTCCTTTGTCTGGCCAGACTTCCCTCCAGAACACAGCAAAAAACTGTCACTGCCCCAATGTGAAGGGAGAGATACCATTCTGACAGAGAAAGTAAAAGTGGACACTTGTTTCCAAAATTACCTTTGTATGTCTGTTTTTGTTAGGAACATCTAGCCTGGGGCATGGCAACCTTGGCACTATTGACATTTGGAGCAGGATGAATCTCTGTGGTCAGCTGCCCTGCCCATCACAGGATCTTTAACAACATCCATGGACCTTACCTTCTACATGTTAGTAGCTCCTCCTCCACCTGAAGTGACCATGAAAAATGTCACCAGATTCCGCCAAATGTCTCCTCCAAATGACACTTCATTGAGAACACTGAAGTGAACACAGATTGTCTTTATGCACCGAGGAACAGATTGGCAACTCCAGACAACCTTGAAAGCTTTGGGCCTGGAGGACCACTCTCTTGGACTTGACTGGGCCATTTTCCAGCTCCGGACCCAGGATTTTGTCACTTGGCCTCAAGAACAAGAATGACGGCTTGTGTGCATTGGGCTTCAGCATTTTCCAGGCACAGAGCCACAGTGTGCACCCCCGTGTAGTCATGTTACCGTGCCAGAGGAAGAAACTGACTGCCCTTCTTCCTACCCCCACATTTAGGTATTCGTCTCTCGGCTCCTTCTTTGTAGAGATGAGTGAATGCAGAATGAGCACAGAGACCCTGGAGTCCAAGAGTGCAAGACACTTGCAAACATAAAGCTCTATATCGTTTCCAATCTTGAGTTCCCTTCTGCCTAGTTGGCAGAAATATAACCTTAGTCCTTCTGGGGACTTTCCTGACCACCATTCTCCATAAGATCGTGGGCCTTAAGTTAAGTCAAGACATGACGCAGGGACAGACAGTGTGGGATGCTGTCAGCCATCTGTCCATTTGGATTGTTACCAAAGCATTCAGTGTTACTCTGTCTGGACCGTTTAGGTCTGATGGCTTACTACTTCTGCACAGTGCTTAAGACAAAGCTACCTATCATCCCAATAGTATCCTGTATTTTCCAAAGAGGGCCACAGCAATATCTTTTACCCCACATACCCTTCATAATAAGCCTTTGAAATGCCTCCCTTCCAAAGATAAAATCTTGTGCCTATGGTAGAAGTAACACTATGTGCCTCTAAAATGACATAGAGACCAGCTCGTGTCTTAGTATGCTTGTTCCCTGATCCTAAGTCCCATACTCTATAAGGAAGCCCAATAAATGACACAGGAGGACACGTGCAGGTGTCACAGCTGAGATCTGAGTAGATGGAGCATGGAAACAACAAACTTTGGGGTGATCCCAGTCTGTCACTGGTCAGCTCCTCACCCTCAGCCTCTGTCTGCTCTCAGGTGTTGTTGGGTAGACATGAAGCAGCCCTAAGATGCTCTTTCCTCATTCCTGACCCTCCAGGTCCATGAGCACAGTAAACTTACTGTTCTATACTTGGAGTGGGCTGTGATGCATCAATGGCAGGTGGAATTCTAGTCTGCCCACATGCCCTGACTTTCAGACACTCCTGCAAGAAGTCTCTAAAGAAGAGACCCAGGTATGAGTCCACATGGATCAAGAACCTGCATGCATCTCTCTCTCCTCTCTTCCTGCCCAGGTGTCACTTTTTGGCACTACATGAAAAGCCTGACTTTCAAATTCTAACCTTTCTGTGGCACTGGGTTTGTACCCATGCATCTTTTCCTTCCTCTTTTCTTTCATTTCTTCCATAACTTGCCTGATGGTTTGTGGGCATTTGAAGCACAAAAGTGAATGTATTGTGCGGGCTTTTCCCATTTCCTGGGGGAGCACCAGGAGTCATTGCAAAGGTACCCATTTCAGTGGGAGAGGGTAAAAAGAAAAAATACCAGTTGGCAGGGGACAAAAATGTGTAGATGATTTTGACAGCTTTATTGAGATATAATTTACACACCACACAAGGCAGCGATTTAAAGTGTATAATTCGGTGAGTTTTAGTCTAATCGCAGAGATGGGCAACCATCGGTGGTCAATTTAGAACATGTTCATCACTCAAAAAGAAACTTTACTTAGTCATCACCTTTAAGAACATCCCCAAGTCCCCTCCCCGCTGTCTGACAGCCACATCTGTCTCTGAATCTGTGTCATCTGGATATTTCATACAAATGGAATTGTGTAACACATGGTCCTTTGTGACGGGGTTCTTCCACTGAACAAAATACCCAAGGTTCCTTGTGATGATTAATCTCCATTGTCAACTTGGCTGGTTTTGAAATCACCTAGGAGACACACCTCTGGGTATGCCTGTGAGGGTGTTTCCAGTGAGGTTCTGACTGAGAAAGGGAAGACCTGCCCTGAATGAAGGTAACATCATCAATACACCGGGGGCCTGGACCAAATATAAAAAAGAGGGAGACAGCTGAGCATCAGCATGCCTCTCTCTCTGCTTGCTGATGTGACACTATGTGATCAGCTGACTCACACTCTTCGACGCCAGCCACAGTTAGACTGGCTCTTGCTGTGATGCCATCCCCACCGTGGCCTGTGCTCTCAAACCCCCAAGTCAGCCAGCCCTCCTTTCCTGATGTTGCCTTTACCAGGTACCCTGTCACAGCAATAACAAAAGTGACCATCTGTGACATTTATCCATGCTGTGTCAGATATGCAGATGAGTATCTTAAGCTAAGAAATCCTTTCGGCTTCCTCCACCTTCATTTCAAACTGCAGAAAGTACACTCTTTATTTGTAAAAGGACATAGTCGTTCCATGTTTGACCTTTGTTTGCAATGAGAACAGAAACCAGACACCATATGTCAGTCACAAATCCAAACTTAAATGACAATGGAGCTCCCAATGTCCCAATGACACCCTCCCCATGTTTGGGTGTGTGTCTGCTTCTCCTCTGTGATTAACCTCGTGTGTGTGTGTGTGTGTGTGTGTGTGTGTGTGTGTGTGTGTGTGTAATACACTTTTTCTTTGAACCCTACAAGTTCCCACATGGACATGTTCTATCCAGTTACCATGAACTCAGACAGAGGGAAGGCCAGGAAGCACCCTACCTTGAAGAGGATCTCCAAAACAATGTCTAGGGCAAGGACTCTAATTCTCAACATCGCAGGATTGGAGGGCTGTGAGCAGATAGGGTTTAGGACCCAGCGTCCAGTGAGGGCAGCAGTGGGAGCTGCCAGCAGAGTTTGTGGCTGGACTAAGAAGTGGATGAAGGATGGTCTGGAAAGGAGCATGACCATCAGTGAACCACAAAGCCTTTTAGCATCCATTTGCAATTGATGCTGAGCAAACAATTGCAAACACACCAGTCACTAACTGGGGGCTTGTGTCTCCGGGGACAGCCTTGAACTCCAGCAAGGAGCCCCATCCCCAAACAAAAGAAAGATGAGGTGCCCTCAGCCCCACCTTGATCTCTGCAGCTAATTCCAGACCTGGAACATGGCAGCTCTCCATCCCCCCTGGCTTTCTCCGTTTGTGTCAGCAAGGAGCAGACCCCAACATCTTTAGCTCAGTGAGCCGTGGTCCAGCCAGGGCGGCTCTGTGATGAGTGGACATGAGTTTCTGAGCTCTCCTATCATGATAACAATTGTTTAGAGAGCAGCTTGCTTTATTATGTCCTGATTATCAAGCCCAACCGTTCTTGTTGAGGGAAGACAGGGTTCCTCTGCACCAGGTTCTGCTCCCCTAAAGAAGGGGACAGAAAGGACAGGCTGCTTAGAGAGACCTACACTTACAGAGGCAGGAGTAGAACCATCCTTTCCCTACTATTCTTTCTCTCTCTCTCTCACTAGGGTACCAGACCCAGAGGTAGCTTAGTTAGCCTCGTTTTGGTCTGGGAACAGCAACTGGAACGGGCAAAGTCCCATGTCATTGGAAGGAACAAGAACAACAACTGAACATTAGAACCACCTAGCACTCCATGCCCGCTTTAAGCCATGGTCCACTTGACCCTTCTGGCTCATCTTCCAGACGCAGGGGCTACAGTTGGTGGGAGAGTCACTCAGTTTGGAAGGTAATTAGGAAAGCTGCAGCTTTGTGGGTACCAAGCATCAATCCCTCTCATTCCTTTAGCTGCGTCTATTTCTCATCTAGAGAGGCAAGAAGTCTCACTAAGAATTTTTCAGTTGGAAGCTAAAACAGAGTAGATGTTCATCAAGACTTTGACTCTGGATGTGCCAACTCTCCAGTCCGAGAGGACAAAAGGGACAGGGAATCAGGTAACAGAAGGGAGACAAAAGATACCTCTGCCTACACTCCAGGTACCCTCAGGATGCCGTGAGCCTAGCAGGAAGAACTGCCCACCTTGCTACAGAGCCTCGCCTTGCTGGCTCCTCTCCACACCATCCTGATGTCCTCCCCCTCCCCCACAGCGGTGGCGTCTGCCTGTTTATTTGCTGAGCCCTGGTTTAACAATGCACTGTTTTTATGAGTTGTGTCGTAGTTCTTGGTAAAGCACTTTAATCCACTTTAATGCCTCTACTCTGCTCCTCCGTGACAGCCTGGTGGTTACTCTAATGCACCCCTCTCACCTCAGGGTTACTAATGAGGTCAGAGGGAACGCAATATCCCAACTGAATAATTCACTAATCAGATGCTGCAGACTCCAGTGGTAAAATTTATTTCTGACACCTAAACGGCAAATGGCTTTGTGGACACACTCCCTATGTCTCTTCGCTCCGGAGCTATTTCTGCTAAATGGAGGGCTACTGTGTTTGCTTAACAAAAGAGCTCTGGTCTACCCACAAACATATCTCCTCATCTGGGGCCTTGTATGTCTTCAAGGCAGGGGTGGGGGGAGCAGAGGTTGGAGAACTGTATAGATGGGGCTCACATCAGCTGCGGGGCTTCCTTTCCCATTCTGGCAGATGGTGATCCTGAACTCATCTCCCCATCCTCATGCTGGGGATAGCTGGACCTCAGACCTGTGTGCCATTGTGAGATGAATCCCTCCAACTAGCGCCTTACTGGTGTGTACACAGTCACAACGCCATTTCCCAAGAAAATCCACAGGCTGTTTTTGTGGCTTCCAAGGACCCTTTAAAGGCCTCATATTCAAGATAAGATGTCTGCATTCAGTTTGGCTAGCTCGTCGTCCTGTGTTTCCACACTAGGCATCCATGTTCCTCACTTAGAGGCTAGATGGGGAAAGCCAGGCATCTCTAAACTCTCTGCCAACTCTGGGAGTCTCTACAGCTCAAGCCAAGCCCCCCAAGGCCCAGTTCTGTGTATGTCAACACAGCCCAGATAGTGGGGACCCTTAGGTGGATAGACAGCTACCTCCAATGAGGGGACCAGCGGCTCAGCCTCTCACACCCTTTTTTAATAGCTGAAAGGCCACATGTCCATCTTTAGGATCTGTCCACATGGAGGGTTCCCAGGCCTCTCCTCAGCTGCAGGTTTAGGCTGCAGCCATAGGGTCCCCATATATCAGACCAACCATCTCAGATCTGGCCGTACTCTGTAGGATTAGGGCAAGTTTTGTTTTATCCCCTTCAAGTGACCAGTGCCTTGCACAAATAGTCAACAACAGTTCCTGTGATTAGCAATCAGGGTCGCAAGAACTCTCTGTGTTTTGCCTGTCTCCCATGGTCCAGCCTTCCACAGCATCAGTGCACCAACCAGGGGCCTCTGTTGTTTGAATTCAATTACCTACAAAATAGCATGTGTATAGCTGCAAGAGAAACGGACCTAGATCACCTTCAAGATTAGAAGCCTTAAGTCAAAATTATCTTCGTGCTCTCAAACAGGCCCCACCAATCAGATACTTTTAGCAACTGAATTAAAACTGCCAATGTCAAGCCCCTTCTCAGGTTATCACACTCTGGCCATACAGATGCATAAAGGAACATCTTTGGCAGGTGAGAAAAGCCCTAGGCCAAGACAGTATGCTCAGGAGAAGGCCCTGGAGGAGTCCTGGCTGTCTGAAATGGCCGTGAGTGGGAGCAGACATGGCTCTCCTCCACATGTATTATTAAGCTGCTCCCATGCTACCTGAAGCTGCCTGTGCATTCCACTTCTCCAGGCCACTTGAAGGTGCTGGAATTGCTATAACTCAGCAGCAAATGAAAGAAGGGACAGGATGCAGCGAGGACAGGATGCACATCACTGAGCCTGGCAGTTCAGGAGGCTTTAATTGCCTGTCCCCAGCCTGGTCATTCCCTCCCCAGACTCATTCATTCACCCTGCCCCTCCCCAAGAAGATAAATGGGGCTTTGGGGCTTAGAGCAAAGGGGCGTGAGGTCCCTAGCTGAATCATGGGTCCCTTCCAGGTCACAGGTCTCCTGTCTGCTTTCTGTAAATGGAGGCAGAGCTGACAGCTCCCTGGCAACCCTGAGAGCCACCCTGCATGCCAGCTGAAGGGACTCCCTTGCTTAACTCTATCCTCTGAGGTGTGACCCCAGCTTTGCATTCCGAATCTAATTTAAGAACATCTCCTTGCCTAGCTCTGCACAGCACAAGGACATGAGCCTTGCATTGCTGATTCCAACAGATTAACACCGCCTCTAGTCCTGAGCCTGGTTATTCAGGTACACTGTCTCCAGCAGCAATAGCACCCAGGAACTGGCAGTGGCACTCCGGATACAGCTCTGGGCAGTGTTCTAAGCTGCTGGCCTTTCCAGAATCCACCTAGTCACTGTCTTTCCTCTTTGTAATCAGGCCTCAGCATTGGTTTTTTTGTTTGTTTTGTTTTGCTTTTGTTTTTGTTGTTGTTGTTGTTTTTCCCCTCTCAGTAAAAGATGAGACTGTCCTTGGCCTAACACCCCATAGCTCCAAGGCCCTGCCTCTCAAAACAGCAAAGGAAGCAAACACTTGCTGAACCACTTCCATGATGGAATCAAGAATTGTGCCCAGGACTTCAGTTCTCAAGTCAAGCTATTGACATCATTCTATAGATCGGGCAATTGTGACTGTGGTAGGTTCAATAGATCACCAGTGTTCCTGTAGACTTTGCTACCTCATTCAATTCAGGAATAATGAGCAACTGAGTGCTGATAACTTGGAATAGTGAGCAACTGAGTGTCAATAACTTGGAAGGCTGAAAGCATGATCTAGAAATAAACAAGGTAAGACCTTACCTAGCACTTCCATAGAGGCCCAAAAGGGCTACATCAGGGTCTTCAGCTCCAGAATAAACACTCACCCTGGGGAGAAGTAGTTCCCAGGCAGAGTACTACAACAAAGACTCTCAGGAGAGGAGGGATAGAACCATAGATAGGGACACATGGGCATATGATATCAAGGGCATCAAGACATAAGGTCCTCACTCCTTACCTGAAATGTCTTGGGGAGTCATTTTATCTTCTAACCCTTGTCTGCATTGTGGGGAGGATAGAACTAAGTGCTCCTTCACATGCCCCTTAAATTCTGCTATTCTGCATGCAAGCCCAGGTCCTCTATATAAGAAGGGGATGAGATGATGAACATGACCATGAATGACCAACATGCTAATGAGAGTAAGAAGAAGAAGAAGGAAGATACGAAGTGAATGGTAGATACAGACATTATGCTGTTCATGTATTATATGCTATCTTAGTTCACTATTACATCAATCATGTAAGAACTAGTCTTATTCCCATTTCACAGACAAGGAAACTAAAGTACAGATGCTTGTGTATTTTTCCCAGAACCACCAGCTAGATATTGTAGAATCAGAAATCCCAGCAAAACTTTTGGACCCTGAGAACTGGGCTCATAGTCACCTCAAGAAGCCTTTGTCTATGATGCTACACATAAGACTTGGCCAGACCCCAGCCAGGCTGTCTTGAACTCTATCTTCAAAGGACTCATACATGTTTTGCCCAGGGGAAAGCATCCCATATCCATTGATTTTTTTGATATGTTCCATGGCTCAATTTCTATCCCTAGAATGGAACCAAAAAAACATATGAAAAAATAAAAACAACAACAAAAAAAATCTGTCTTAGCCCCGTGTAAGAAAAAATGTATTAGTTACATTTTGTGGCTATCATGAATATGCAATAGAAACAACTTCAGGAAGGAGAGGTTGATTTGAACTCATGATGCAAGATTTACAGTTCATCATGGTGGGGAAGGCATGGCAGAGGGCTTCGTCTAAGGAGGAGGAAGCATGTGGCAGTTGCTTATTATGTGAAATCAACCAGGAAACTGGAAGCAGGGCTGGACTATAGCCCTTAAGGACCCCACATCAGCCAACTTCCTCCAACATCATGGCAAACCAGCAAGCAAGTACTCAAACATGGGACCTGTGAGGGACATTTCAGTCAAACCACAGCAGAGGTATCAAGGAACAAATGATCCTCATGGAAGGATCATTTATAAATGTGAAGTTGGAATTTTGGACTTCTCATAATTCCAGATCCTCAAAACGCCCACACACGCTGACTCAGTTTCTCCCTCCAGGTTGTCCAAGTGAGGACACAAACTCAGGAAGATGCATGCTCCCCCACTGGCTGTTTACACATTCTTCTATTCATCTGTATCCTGTCTGCTCATTTATCTGTGCACAAACTCTTTTCACCCTTCGAGAGGGTTAATTTATTAAAAAAAAATCTACCAACTTATACCTCCATTCACCTACACACCCATTCATCCACCCACCAATTTATTGATGTAACAGATATATCCATCTATCTATTCACTCATTCACTATCTATCCTCCTATCCATTCATCAGACCACAAGTTCATCCATTTAGTCATTTATTGACTCAGTCATAAATTTAATCCCTCCACCTGCCATTCTGTACATCCATATACTCAAAAAATCATATATACATCTCCTACCAATTCATCCATTCACCTATTCATCAGATTATTTGTCCATTTACCCATCTGCCCCACTTATTTATCCACCCAGTTATTTCTACATTCACTCACTTACCTATCTACCCTCCCACCCATCCATCAAAATATGCAGCTGTTCATTCCTCTCTGTATTTATTCATAAATTTCATCCACCCTTCTATTCACCTGTCCTTGCAACTACTCTCCCATCTACCCACACACAAATGTATCTGTCAGCTTGCCTGCCTGTTCATCTGTCCATGCAGTTTGCCATTTATTCTCTACCATGTTTTGACCACCTACTGTATTCCAGGCTCTGCACTGTGTACTGAAGATGAAGAGGTGAATAACTATCTAGAACTATCTTGTTCTGTCTTTGAAGAGGTCATATTACAATGGATCAGAGCGACATAGAAATGGGCAACTGCAAAAGCGTCTGATGAGGAACGGGAGAATGAGATGCGCAGAGAGACATGGGATTTATCGGGGTGGGGGGGAGTCCCATGGAGACCAGATTATGGGGACTGGAGAAGGCTTCTCCAAGAAGCTAATGGCTGATCTGGGTTCTAATGGGTGGTGAGGATGTAGTAAGGTGAAAAGGAGGAAGTAGTTCAAACCTGGTGTGATTTTATCCTTCAGGATATACCTGGCAATGTCTAAAGACTATTTAGTGTCTCAACTGGGGGAAGGGAGACAAGTACCACTTGTACTCTCCCAGAGCCCAGAGATGTTGTTAAATGTCTTACAGTGCACAGCACTGCCCACATTCCAAAGCAAAGGACTACCCAGCCCAAGATGCCAGCAGTGGCGAGTATGAGAAACTGAGACACTGCTCTAGAAGGACACCAGATGTTTGGGGCAGATGTTAGCAACAGAAGAGGAAGCAATGAGAAAAAAGCCCCTGTGAAGTTAGCAGGAGCTAGATCAAAGATTCCAAACCACACTTGTGAACATTAACCTGAAGGAAGCTCTAGGCTGGGAACTAGGGACCCGATGATAACTGAATCCAGTCACTACTCTCCAGAGTTTTGCAGTCCCACTGGGGAAATGGTACACTTCAATGAAGGAAGAGAAATATCTAGGAACAAGGATGTTACTATATGCCTGTCACTGAACCTGTCACTTTAGACATATTGCTTCATGTTCCATTTTCCAGAAAGAAGAGTACTGAGGCTAAAAATAAGGTTGTTGACTTTTAGTGGTTTACATGAACCTTGACCAAATACAGTTGGCCGTCTGATTTTTTTTTTTTTTTATTGGAACCAGGCTAACAAGCAAAGCGACAACAAAATACAACCTGGCTCTAGATCACACCCTGAGTGAGTGATAACCTACCAAGTCCTCACCACCCAGCCCAGCGACTTGAGATGGTAGACTCATATTAGCAGTAGGGACTTTGCTGGAGAGGGTAATGCACAGAGTTCCTGGAGAAAAGACCACTTGGCCTTGAATGAAAAGTAACCAGACAAGCAGCAGGCTGTGTCAGGTTCTGGACAGGGGACAGGTGGGCGGGAGAGAAGGAGGAAGAGGATCCCACTGGGAGCCCAGTGCGGAGAACTTCAGGGAAGGTGTACACAGGCACACAACCGAAAGGAAGCTAAGACGCGGACACTGCAACGCTCAACGGAAGCCACCGAAGAATGCAGAGGAAGAGAGGAGAAGACTGCTGTCTGGAATCCGAGTTTTACCTCTATTCCTGATCCTTCTGACTAGAGAAACAGCCCCTCTGTACCCATGCACTTTCAGGGGAGAGGGAGAGTCACACAGAAGCCCCAGGGGAGCCAGCCCGGCACTGTCACCTGTACTAGCTGCTCCTGGAGGAACTCAGCAGGTGTCTTTAAAGGCAATCACAGTTCTTCTCTGTTAGGGGAGCAGTCTCCCCTGCACCCCCCGCCCCGATGCCTTCATTGGCCATGTACATCACAGTCACATGTGCGCACATAGATCTCCGGGCTTAATGTACACAGCTCATCAGATGAGGGAGACAGTTTGCTGGCCCCATTCCTCTGAGCTGTACCACGGTGAAAGACGCACAGAGAATCAATTTTATCCAAGGTATCTGAAAGGAGACTGGAAGGGGAGGGCCCACTTTGGCAGCCACCAGAAATACAAGGAGAGAGAGCCTCAGCTCAGGCCAGGGGAAATCATTGCAAATTAAATTTCTGGCTCTGGTGGAGAAAAGCCAAGGCTGTCGGTGGAAGAGGCCTGACCATGGAAGAGGCTACTGATCCAGCGTCAAACAGGTCCCCTCCAGGGACACACAGGAAAAAATTTATCTCAAGAGGGCAATGCCCCTGCCCTTTGTCATTGCCTGGAGACTTCTCCTTCATGCCTTAGTATCTCAACTATTCTCCTTAAAGAAGGAAATTTAGAGACTTTAACCCCCAGAGTGAGGTTCTGAATGTAGGACAATCGGACAACACAGGTGAAGAGGAAACATGAGGCTAAAAATGGGCATGACCTTCTGCCAATAGTGGCCCCAAGGAAGAGGTGGACACAGGCCCTGCTTCACTGTGCGGGATCCAGAAGGACTCATCAGTGACCGACTGTGACCTCAAGCTCACCTGGGTGGAACCTGATGCTGCCATTCAGGCCAGGACCTCTGAGGTCTAGACACCTCTACTTGACTTGCTCCCTCAGACCTTTTCTACCTTCATTAGCCACTGCGAGGGGGAAAAAAAAAATCTCCAGCCCCTCCCCCCACCCAAAGCTGCTCACACCACAGCAGAGGGGCATGCTCCTTAGGCTGTGGGGAGATCATTATTTTAGAATGTGCCCGCACCTCTGGGAAGTGTCAGGGCACAGAACAGGGTGAAAATAACAAACCAACACCATCCAACAACAAGCACCACACATCACCACAGGGACCTGATAAACGAAGAAAATAATTTGGAAGGGAATAAAAAAGGTGAAGGCTTGGAATCTTGGCAAGAGGAAGGGAATGAGATAGAAATCTCCAAAGGGTGAGCTTTCCAAAATAGGGCACCATCCCTGTAGTCCTGTGGTTGGCTCTCCTCTCTGTGTGAGAGACTGGTGGGCCAGGGCACACCAGTGGATTCAAAGGGAAAGATGTTGGAGGTGCCATCCTCAGAGGGTATCAGTCACAGGCCACATGCTAAATGATCTGAAATGGGGTCACCAACTCCAGGGGTACTGAGCATGGGAAAGGGTGGTTCAGCAGGGTCCTAAACCCAGGGTAGTTTCTCATGGCTTTCTCACATCTCAAAGACACATCTTTGAGCATGTCTGTGAGGGCATTTCCAAAAATGTTTGACTGAGGAGGGATGATCCATCTCAAATATTGGCAGCAGTAACCCAAGGTCTCCAGGCTGAATAAAAAGAAGGAAGCAAGCCGAGTGTCAAGCGCTCACCTCTGCTTCCTGACTCCAGATTCACTGCAACCAGCCACCTCATTCTTTTACTGCCATGATGAATTACACTCTCCAATGATAAATAAGAATAAACCCTCTATCCATAAGCTGCTCATACAAAAGGTGTGTTGGGCAACTTACCTGCACCTCCTATCTGGTAACAGTGCCTGCTTTCTCTCCCAGGACCAACTCCTCTATCCTGCTCAGCCCATGGCTCTGGGTGATAGATCCCTCATGCTCAGAAATAGACAACTCCTCCAGGGTATCTCAGCCCTGGGCATGTTGGTAACTTAGGAATGGGCTTGAGGACAAAGCCTGTTGAGACAAAGAAACTTGGGATTGCTCTCTAGACCGAAGGGTGCTGTGGCTGAATGGTGCCAAGGACCACCATAAGAAAAGGACCTTCCACAAAGAGCAAGTGAATGGGAGGAAGAGAATGGAGGAGAAAAGGGGGCAGGTGGCACGGTTGGAGTCACTGGAGCAAGCTGACACTGTCGTCTATATAAACTGATATGTTTTACTTGGGTGTGAAGCATTTCAAGTTTGAGTTCAGGCACATGAAACCAGTAGGATCTTGATCCACCTAGATGCTCCAGATCTACCCAATGAACAGGAGCTCCTCCCTGGCACATTCCAGCCTCGTTCTTTATATAGGAAGCAGAGAAGACACTGGCCAGACAGAAAGTTCCAAGACGACTTGGGTCAGGGCTGATGCCAAGAACATCTTTCGGAAAGCCAAAGGGGCCTGCAACTTAGGCATCGTAGTCTTGCCTCCTGGTGGCCAAAGAAACAGACTTAATGAAACCCGTTCTGCAAGAGGGACAGAGACACATGTCTCATGGATGTCTCTTCCCATCATGCTCTTGTGAACATTCAGGTGTTCGGCCTCACCTGGTGCCATTGGCTTCCCCTTTGATAGACACATCTGCAGCTGTAGAGGAGACACAGAAGGTCATGCTTTACACACCCGTGACTTCGCCTGGTTTATTTCCCCTTTCAGTTGTGATCTCTCTGTTTTCTATTTTGTGTCAGGGAACTGGGAGAAAGTTTGGGGGTTTCTTTTTTTGTTTTTAAAAAAGAAAACATTTCATCAGCACTTTTCAAATTTAAGAATCAGGCCCCTAGAAATCAACATTAGCCTCTGGTCAGGCTTATCTAGAACAGAGTCCTCTGTGTACCCAACAGCAGGATTTCTTGATCTTATGGCTCTATTCTAGGCAACATAGTTGGTTTGTTGTTTTTTTTTTTTTTTTTAGGTTCCAATTTTAACGATATTTAAGTGTGTGGATCTGTGGTGTTAAATATACTCACACTGCTGTGTCATCCGTCTCTACTACACTATCCATGGTAAGAATGTTCTTACCTTGCAAAGGAACTCCACTCCCATGCACTGATTCCATTTCCTCCCTCCCTCCAGCCCCAGCAGTCACTGTCCCACTATCTGTGAGTTCGAGCAAAGTCACAGCAGCTGTACCTTTGTGATGGTGGATTTTACACACTATACTGTCTTCAAGTTTCACCTCCCCATCCTAGCCTTTGGGACAATTCTGTGGGCACATCTACTCACTGGAGTGCTTCATTTCTTCCTGAGATGGCCAGCTTGTCTGCTTCATTTCACAAGTGGGTGAAGATGAGAGAAGAGATCTGTGTTTTTAAGGATAAGCCCAGCACCCTACAAGCCACCCTGAATCAGTT